>NC_090647.1:513643136-514303136 GCF_040937935.1 Hyperolius riggenbachi | reverse complement strand
ATGTTTACCTACCCCCTTTCCCTGAAAGTAAGACATACTCTGAAAATAAGCCCTAGCAGTAGTTAAAGAGGAGGAAGAGGCAGACAGCAAGCGAGGACACAGTGGTGCAGTGCCGATCCGCCACTTGTCCTGTCATCCCAGCGCACAGCAAGGTTATCGGCTGTGTCCAGGGATGACAGGGCAGGTGCCTGATCAGTACAGTAACATACCTTCACATCCAGGAACAGCACAGTACAAAGAAACAAGACATTTTCTGCTGAGAGATTGCCTGATAGAAATATAAGACATCCCCTGAAAATAAGCCCTAGCACATCTTTTGGAGCAAAAATTAATATAAGACACTGACCCTGTGGAACAGTGATGATCGTAATACAGTTACACAAAATTTTGTGTAAATTTTCGCAATTACGCCTATACGTAATTACAAATTGTTAATTCAATTGATTTTGTATAATCATTAGTAATTACACATGAATTTATGCTATACATGTTAAGGAGAATACTGGGTACAAGTCAAAAAACATTTTTTTCAAAAAGACCTTGTAGTTTTTGAGAAAATTGATTTAAACAAAATGCAAAGAAAAATGGTTTTTAAACTCAGAAAAATTACAATTTAAAAACCATTTTCCTTGGGGGGCGTGGCCGGCAATGTGAGCAGACGCGTCTCACACAGTTCCCGCTCTGATCCTGTGATATAGATCCTGTGTGACGGCTAAAACCCCTCGTTTCTGCTCCTGTCTCAGACTGCTGTTGAGGAGACTGCCTGGTGACCCATCAGCATTGTTTTGGGGGTTGCAATGGCTGGCGTTCACAAGTCACAGCTCCGGGAGGAGAAAGGCCCGGTGGGCACGCCGAGAAGACAAGATGGCGTGGTCTCGCAGCAGACCCGCTCGCAGAAAGCTGGCGCTCAGTTGGAGGATGTGGCTGCTCGTCTGGAGAAATTTGCTCACAAAGACAACAGGTCAATGGAGGACACTACACAAGCTAACCTATCTCGCCTGAAAGATGATTGGGGAGAAGTAGATAAGAGTCAGCCCAAGGTAGAAGGCCCTGTCGAAGATGGCGCAGATTCGGAGTGAAAAACTGACATGGCGTCAGAAGTACCTGCTGCGGCCCAAACACAGGCTGACCCAAAGCATGACACCGCTCACACTGACCATAAAGAGCCATCATTAAGTGAGATCCTGGCAGCAGTGAAGATGTGTAACGAGGCCATAACCTTCCTTTCACAGCAAACTGGGGGTATCAAGGAAGAACTGATACTAATAGGACAGGACATGTCTAACTTAAGAGACAGAACATCGGCATTGGAAACCCGAGTCAGTGATATAGAAGACATTATGGAGTCTGCAGTAAGGGATCTGCGCAGAGTGATAAGCCATGCCATTGCTAATACAGATAAGTCAGATGACATAGAAAATAGACTGCGCAGAAATAATGTTCGTATTGTCATATTCCCTGAAAAGGTGGAAAACTCTAATCCTACTTCATTTATTGAAAACTGGCTGCAGGCGATACAGTTTGGGCCATCCTTTTGTAATTGGGTGCAGATCCTTTACAAAACTCCTGTAGCACGTCTTCGTGTCAATGGGGCTTTTTCTTCCCCTTTCCATGTAGAAAGGAGTACTCTTCAGGAGTGTCCTCTCTCACCCCTACTCTTTGCCATAGCTATAGATCCTCTTGCTGAAATAATTAGAACTAATGAGTCAATTCAGGGGTTTAATTATGGGAGAATTCAGGAGAAAATAGCATTATACGCAGACGACACCCTTCTTTTCTTGCAAGACACCAATACCTCACTAATTAATGTAATGTCCATTCTAAAAACATTTGGGGAATATTCTGGGCTGGTGGTGAACTGGGACAATCTTCTATCCTCTGTTTAGACAATCCAAATGGCTCTTTTCCGGCTAATTGTAACCAGATACAAAAAGTAGCCTCATTTAAATATCTAGGTATCATCATATCCCCAGACATTACAGCGTTTGAATCACTAAATATTACTCCAATGATAGCCAAGATCAGGCAAAAGCTAAGGTATGATCCAGGCTGCCTCTCTCTCCAGTGGCACGTATAAATCTATTAAAAATGGTAACGATGCCCCAACTCTTGTACATTTTGCACAATGCTCCAGCATGGTTCCACCTAAAATTATTTAAACCATAGACAGGATCTTTAGATATTTTATATGGGGTTCGGGAAGGGTTAAAATAAAACTCCAATACCTACCAAATTCTAAAGAGGAGGGTGTATACTGGAGGGATAGAAAAAACGGGGGAACGGGAAACACCGGGAGCCCAAGCTGGTGTATTATCTCAAGCGTAAAGGATCAGCAAAGTATCAGGTAGTAAATATACTCACAAAGCCGGGTTGCGTGTAAGGCAACCACTTCAAATCGCATGTGGGGAAGTACCGTCCCCACTCGGCCTTGTGGTGTAAATCAGGTGGTCGCAGCTCCTTTGAAAAAAACCACCTGCCAAGGTGGTGTGCCCTAGTCCCAGGGGAGAATCAGCATAAACGGAGGTAGGAGGCGCCCAGGTGGGTACTTAAAGGAGTTATCCGGGCTATAGAAAGAAAATAAACGCTACTTACCGGGGGCTTCCTCCAGCCCTAAGCTCCCAGGACCTCCTTCGCCGCACCTCTGCGCGCAGCCGTTCACTAGAGCTCCGTCCTGGCGATGACGTCAGAGGTCACTCTGTACTGCGCCGGCGCGAGCGGCGCTGTCAATCACCGCCACGTGGGCCGGAGCGGACTGCGCCTGCGCAGTAGTTCTGCGCCTGCGCAGTCCGCTCCGGCCCACGTGGCGGTGATTGACATTGCCGCTCGCGCAGGCGCAGTACAGAGCGCCCTAGAGGTCGCTCTGACGGCATCGCCGGGGACCGGGACGGAGCTCCGGCGAACGGCTGCGCGCAGAGGTGCGGCGAGGGAGGTCCTGGGAGCTTGGGGCTTGAGGAAGCCCCTGGTAAGTAGCGTTTATTTTCTTTCTATAGCCCGGATAACTCCTTTAAGTACCCACCTGGGCACCTCCTACCTCCGTTTATAAAGAGGGGGGTGGACTAGTGGTTCCCAATCCTTGGGTCTATTTCCTAGCTTCTCAGGCACAACACCTGGTAGGTTGGGAAAATAAGGACTTAATGGACTCTAGCAGAATGTTGATAAATTATTTTATGGATACTCAATCACTTTACGATGTACCTGAGGCTGACTTGTGTGGTACCAAGGGGAAAAATTATCCTACATTCCAACTAATGCAGAAACGGTGGAAAAGAATACGTTCTATGCAGGAAATTGATGGAATTACTAGCTTTACCCCTATTAATAGTACAATCAGTTTTCCAGAATTAACACATCTCGATTTTCTTAAGAAATGGTCAAGAGAGGGGAATTAGCACATCTCGATTTTCTTAAGAAATGGTCAAGAGAGGGGATTTCTTCACTAACACAAGTAGTGGAGGGACAAGCTCTGAAACCCCTCAAGGTCATATTAAATGATATGCGAAAGCCCAAAACTGTATTGGTGGAATATCAATATTTACAGCTATCCCATGCTCTAAATGAACAACGTACAACCCACTCCCTAAAATGCTGTCCTTCTCCAGTTTTTAATCTAATTAGTCAGCAGAACACACGAAGTGGGTTTATTTCATTTTGTTATGCTCTATTGCTTGGGTTGTATTTGAAGAAGTTTCCTCTCAATTGTTATGACAAAAGGGCTCATAATTTAGAAAATGTATCTGAGGAAGAATGGGATATTTTGCAGGCAGTACCAATGGTGTCTACAAATGCATCACACAAACTATCGCAATTAAATGTTCTTTATAGAAATTTGCTTACATCTCCAAATTTTTTTGACATCTTAGGGATGATCCAATCTGTTCTAGATGTTGTAGGGATCATGCGGATTTATTACACATGTTGTGGCGCTGCCCTAAACTTCACAGCTACTGGGAAGAAATTCTAGAAATAATTGATGTGGTATCAAATCAGAAAGCTCTGAGGTCACCTCAGTTTTGCATTTTGGGACTAATCCCAAGCACTAAAATCCAGGTACATGTACAACTCATGATTCATCGATTACTGTTTCAAGCAAGAAAACTTATTTTATTGAATTGGAAAAACGCAAATCCCCTCTTGGATTACACAAATTAATGCGTATCTAAAATTAGAAAAGTTAATCTATGCACACAGAAGAGCCCCAGGTAAAAAAAAAAAAATTTGAAAAAAATTGCGGTGGATGGCTAGACACTCCAGGTCTGCTTAACTCAACTTTAATACGTGATAGAATACTTATGGGTAATATCAGAGGAAAGTAATTTTCCCCTTTCCCTGAAAGAGAAAGCTTATAGGGTATTCGTGAAGGGCATCAGACCACTCTTGTAATAATGTAAGGGAGTTATAATTTGTTGGGGTCACGTGTTCAAAGATTATAGTGTCTGTTAACATTTTGTTGCTTCTGGGAAGCTAACTGGTGAGCCCTGCTGTTCTCTTTATGTAAACGGTTTTGTTGCTGCTGTTTCAAGTGAAATGTTTGTACTTTTCTATTTTGAATGATTTTAATAAAGGCTGATTTAAAAAAACAACAACAACATTTTCCTTTGTATTTTTAAAGAGAACCCGAGGTGGGTTCTAAGAATTCTATTATCACACAGAGGCTGGGTCTGCATATAATGCCCAGCCACTGTTGCTATACTGTTTTCCCCCAGGCCCCCCCTTCTCTCTGCTGGCCCCCATAAATCAAACGCCGTGCTAGTGACACAAAGCGTGTCGACAGCCGGCTGTTTACCTCTGCACTTGTCACTCTCGCCGCTCCCCCGCCTCCTCTATATATGCGCTCCCCGCCTGCGTCCTTTCCCTCCATGCATCCTTTCCCTCCAATCAGCGGGGAGGGAAAGGTCGCAAGCGGGGAGCGGCGACATACAGGAGGTGGGGGAGAGGTGAGAGTGACAAGTGCAGAGGTAAACAGCCGGCTAGCCATGTCGGTAGCACTGCGTTTGATTTATGGGGGACAGCAGGGGAGGGGGGACAGTACAGCAACAGTGGCTGGGCATTATATGCACACCCAGCCTCTGTGTGCTAATAGGATTCTTAGAACCCACCTTGGGTTCCCTTTAAAATCAATTTTCTCAAAAACTGCAAGGTCTTTTTGAACAATTTTTAACCTGTTTTGAAATGTTTGAATTTTTTTTTTTCTACCTTGTACCCACTATTCTCCTTAACATGTAACAATTTTGGTAGCAATAGCATGTATGGGGACTTTGCTATTCATCACCAAAATCGGCATTAAATTACACATAAATTCCTGTGTAATTACGAATTCTTCCAATTACATACGAAATGAATTACGCTTTTCCCCGAAGTTTGGCATTACAATTGCAATGCGTAATTGCATATTACGATGCATAATTACACATTTCTGCTCATCAATACTGTGGAGGATTTTTGCAGCCTACTCTCTCTGTTCTTTCTTTCCTTTCTTCTCTCGCTCTTTACCCACCTCCAGGGCAGCCATTGGGGGGGACAACTGACACTGCAGTGAGGGGCCCAGGGCTTCTGGGCCGCCCAAATCGCTGGAAGGGCCGCATGTGCTGGCTGTGGGCCTGTGGCTCACTAACCAGCACATCGCGTTCCAGCACCGAGAGAATAGTGACATCAGCGCTTGAATGTGGGGAGCAGATGAGTGAGCCTGCTACTATACTATACTGGGGAACCTATACTGGGGGCACCTATGCCTGGATACCTATACTGGGGGCAACAGGAAGAAAAGAGGGGGACAAAAGAGAAAGGATAAAGGATAAGAATGGAACTAAAATTCCCTATCTCATTTTTTAACCGGGGACTACCTGTATTTTGCTAGTATTTTGCTCCACCCACAACATGCCATGGTCACGCCCACTTTTTGCCGCATCATGCTGTGCATGCCGCTTTCTTCAGTGTCGAAACCATGCGCATTTCTCACCGCAGCACACTTCGCGCGTGGACATGGGGATGGGGTGGCTAGTGGGTGGGCCCAGGGAGGGGGGGGGGGGGCAGGCTTGATGATGTGTGAAGGGCCACAACATTTCTGATGGCGGCCCTGCCCACCTCTATTCTGGATGTGGCACAGGAGTACACATGGTTTCACTGAAATCATAAAGTGTGCTTACTATGGATAGTGTTGGAGACTTGTGACAAGAAATCATTCTTCTTATAATTGCTATGGTTTCTGGTTTAAAATGCTATAATCCTGCTACATGTAACATCTTGTGAGATTGATGTTCTTGTCTTAGTTTTATTAAATACTACTTGTTGTATGCCTCATAAGCAAATTACATGACTGTATAAGGAAGCATCTTTCTTGTCTGTTTATCTTTTGCCTAATAAAGCTTTGATAGTGAAACTAGATCACCGCAGTGTAGATAAAACGGGACTTTTCCTTGGCACACATATTCTTCCTCAGAATTCTAAACAAAGTATTTTGGGACTAAGCCAGAGTAATAACAATGGTGTCTTTCTGGTCCAAAAGGCTTTGCTTCTCACTAATAAAATCAATTAAAGCAGAAGATTCATGATTCCTGGAAACTGCCAAACTCAGCAGATCTCTTATCCTAAGATCTAGTGTTTATCCACTTAATGAAAATCCGGCAGTACATCTACGCCCCGCGGGCAGGGCCTGCCCGCCCATGAGGCCGGGTGAGGCAGGTTCCTCAGGCGGCAGGAAGTGGAGGGGCGGCACCAGACATAAAGAGGAAGTGTGACTGCGGAGAGGAGAGAGAGTGCAGGCTGCAGTGCAGACTCTGTAGTGAAGTCCGGCTGCTCCTGTGGTGCCCGACCCCGTCTCCGACCCCGTGCCTGCACTGCACACACGGTGAGTGACCCTCCGCTGAGAACTAGTCCGCCCGGACTGTGTTCTGGCTGGGACCCGCCACCCATTAAGCTGTGCACCGCCCGCCCGCCAGTTCTGCTGCCACGTGCCACCTATGATGCCGCCGGGCCCGGCCTCCGAGTCCGACGACTCCGAGCTCTGTGGCCTCTCCTGTCTCCTCCAAGGCTGTGACGCAGCGCTGCCTAAGCCTGCTGATAGCGGTGGCTGCCGCCTGCTCTGCTGCCCTGCCTGATTGTCACGGACACGGTCAGTCACTGAGCGCCGCCGTCGTGACCGTGACTATGATGATGAGCTTGGCTGGCTGCCGACGGCCGTTGTCGACCGGGGGGGGGGGGGGGCGCCTTCACGATCTTTGCCTCAGGCAGCGGAAAGTCCAGGACCGGCCCTGCCCGCGGGAGGACTGTTCCCATTCCAGGAGTGTAGATATAAGTACCTTGCAGTGTTGCCATTTTGCTCCTATATTCACTCCTATGTGTGTTCTCATCACTGCCTGTTAGTAGACAGATCAGTGAATGGGAACACAGTTCACTTTCACCGATCTAAGTACCTGTGATCAGTGAGATGCCGTTGGTCATTGACTAAAAGGAAAGTAAGAACATACATGCCTTACTTCCTGTAACGTGTGTATACAATATACGCACAAACGGAATTAAGTGGAGGGGCATCTCGGGGCCAAATTGTAAATTACACCCTAATATCTTACATTACATGATAATAAATGAATCTCCCATTAAAACTAACCCCTTACCTCCCCCCACTTTCCCATAGTTACCAAAATAAATATATATTTGTTTGCATGTGTGTGTTACCTTAGGGACTCAACTTTTTTAATATGTATGTAATGAGGGAATATTACTATTATTTTTTATGTATTTATTATTTATATTATATTGTTGCCATATGTTGTATTAGGGACATAATTTAAATGGGAGAAATGGGCAAACAAAATGTGTGGCTTTTATCCACAGTAGCACGTTTTATTTTAAAACTATAATAATTTTTTGCCATTTTTTTATTATTATTCCTGGTAAAATGCATTTAGAATAAAATATTTCTTACCAAATCATACCACCCAAAGAAAGCATAAATGATGGTGAAAAAAAGCAAGGTATTAATCATTTAGTTGTGATAAGTAGTGGTAAAGTTATTGGCGAATGCAAGGGAGGAGCACTGAAAGGTGGAAATTGCTCTGGTCCATAAGCGGAAAAACCCCTCGGGTTGTTTTCGCCTTATGGACGAGAGGAATTTTCACATTTCAGCACTTCTCCCATTCATTCCCCAGTTGCTTTATCACTACTTATCACAACAAAATGATCTATACCTTCTTTTGAACACAGATAACGATGCTGTGTGCTAGCAGCCCATGTCTGAGCTGGGGTATCTAGTCAGTCTACTTTCAATTCCTATCTCATACCTATGAGCGTATGACAGTACAATTGCATTCATTATTAGTGCACAAATACACCTGCATTACTTGTCTGTACTGTTTGCAATAATTATATTAAAGTACCTGGTCATCCTCCTGATCATTTTTTCTCCCATCTCAGTGTAAGATAAAGCATTTAACCCTTCCTACACTGTGTTCCACTGGCTACCTGATCCTCCACGACCCTCTTCCTATTCACGGCTGCACTCCCTTCTTCAGACCCGAATATACATTTAGGAGCCTATAGGCTCAGATGTCCTGGAATCATAGACTTTGCCCTCCATGAATCTACAAACCTCTTCAAACTGAACCTACAAGTGTACTGGCTGACTCAGCGGTCATTTCTCCCTTAGTTCACTTGCCCATCATAGGTAGCTACAGGTGCCCCTTAGTATTAGTTAGCCAGAAGTACCCTCAATATTAAAAAGCTAGAGTTGCCCCCAATTATTAGGTATCTAGTTTTTACCATGACTGAAGGGAGATATTGTCAGTGGTATGCAGAGTAGTGGGCGAGTAACCTCTTATTTACACTCTGCTTGGGACTCTGCATAGGGAAGTAGGGATGAAGGCACTAGGGGGAGGGGAGTGGGCTGCCGTTCCTTCATCAGGCGCTTGTAGGCACGTGCCTATAATGTCTTATGGTAAATCCGACCATGCTCTTCTCTGTATATTCAAACAATCATTAATCCTCTGCACTCAAACTCTTGCAAGCTGAAATTCTAGTGATGTTAAAAACAACTGGAATGCAAGGATATTTGCTTTCAAAATATTTGCATGCGAAAGCATTCCATACTAGACCCTTTCACCAGCATTGAGGTTCTACCAAGGCAAAAGAGTCCCTATGCTACCTACACCAGTCAACAAGCAAGCAATCATTTCATGCTTAGACCCTGGGATTCACGCTGAGGCTTGTTGGGTTCTACTACAAAGGAGGGACATGGCACGGGGGCCACATATCCAGCATTGGAAAGTGACACCGGAGCAACGAAGCAGCATGGGATGATGGTGAGGGACCAGGAAAACTTCAGAGGACCGGAAGAAGCCGTAGATAAGTACCGGTAACTAGGCACATTTTTTTTACATTTTTTTAACTGGGTAATTTTTTAACTGGGGAATGTTTTACCTGGGCAAATTTAAAGTTTTGTTTAAAGTCATTGGGAATCGAGATAAAAAAAGCCAGATACTTACCTAAGGAGAGGGTCAGATTTGCGTCCTAATGAGCCTTCCCTCTCCTCTCCCGGTGCTCTCAGTGAAGCGCTAGCTTCCTCGTTTGCGTCCCCTGCCTCGGAGGACTTCGGGAGTCGAGTCCTCCCAAAGACAGGCGGCTCCATACTGCTCACGCGCTAGTGCTCGAGAGAGACGCTCACGCATGCGCAGTCTGGAGTGGCCCGCCTTTAGGAGCACTCGGGCCCCAGAAGACTTCCGAAGCCTCCCTTTGGCGGCGGAGACAGCAGCATTTGACCAAATTGGTTGAATGCTGCTACAGGGGATCCTGAGCTGGAACGGACACCGGGAGAGGAGAAGGAAGGCTCATTAGGACCCAGAGCCTTCCCTCTCCTTAGGTAATTATCTGACTTCTTTTTTTTTTAATCTCGATTCCCAAGGACTTTAAGTCTCTCATCAACGGAGGGAGGAGGTGGGAGAGATCAGGTGACCAGTTTGTTCAGAAGCGAGTGTGTATGAAGTTTGGTTGAGCCAAGCAAATTACACACGCATACTATATACTGTACACAAGATTTTTATCACTCCTAATGACACAATTATTTATTTATTTATTGTATTTATAATGCGCCAACATATTACGCAGTGCATCACAATAGATACATGGGGTTACCATACAAGGTAGGACATACTAGGAACTCACAACAAAACAAGATCATGCAAATATTATTGATAACAGTTGCTCAGTATCTTTGGTAAAAATAGGGTCTGTTCTATTCCGCAAGAGGGGTGTCAGACAGTAAGACTGGATAATCAAGCTGAAACACTATGGGGAAGGGCCTTGCCAGTGGTTTACAATCCAAAATGTGGGGGTAGAGACAATAGGTGCATCTGTTGAGAGGGTGGCCAGCAGAATGTGTTATTGTACTGCTGCAGGGGGGTAGGCTAGCATGAAGAGGTGAGTCTCGTTTGAAGGTATTAAAGGTGGGGCAAATCTGATGGCTGGTGGGAGCGAGTTTCAGAGAATGGGAGCAGCCCTAGTGAAGTCTTGCAATCGTGCATGGGATTGAGAACAGGAGCAGGTCGTTGGAGGATCAGAAGGGGTGCACCGGTATGTGCTCGTGAACAATATCGGAAATGTAGGTCAGGCAGGTCCTTTGCACCGGTTTGTAGGCCAAGAACAGAATTTTGAAGTTGATGCTGAAGCGGATAGAGAACCAGTGGAGGGCTTTACAGAGGGGAGTTGTAGAGGCGCTGTGATGAGAAGAGTTGATTAGTCTGGCTGCTGCACTGAAGGGGGGGGGGGGGGAATACGGTTAGAGTGGAGGCCTGATAAAAGGGAATCACAATAGTCTCGGTGGGAGATGACAAGGGTAATGATAAGGAGTTTGGTGGTGTCATGAGACAGGTAGGAGCGGATCCTGGAGATGTTGCAGAGTTGGAAATGGCAGGATTGGGTAATACTTTGCATGTGGGGTGCAAAGGAGAGGGCAGAGTCCGGGGTGACCTCTAGGCAGCGGACTAGAAAGATAGGGTAGTGTTGTCGATCATGATATGCATATCTGGGAGGGGGCAGCTGTACAGGGTTGGAATATTAGAAGCTCAGGAACCTGGCAGCCATCCAGGAGGACATGGTTTTGAAGCAGGTGGAGACATTGTCCATGTTGGAGGAGAAGAGATCAGGGGAGTGGAGGTATATCTGGGTGTCGTCTGCATATAGGTGGTAGTTAAAGCCCATGGAGGAGATGATTTTCTCAATTGAGACACAATCTGGCACAAGTACAGGTGTTCCCAGACATCGCCGGCTACCTCTTCAGCCATCTGCCAAGTTGGAAAATACTCGGCCAAACACTGTCTATTGTAGATCACGCTGCAGCTCACAACAAGAAATCTCTGTCACTCTCATGTTCCTCTTTCCCCTGTTGGCACAAAAGTAGATAGTGAAATACTAGAAAATGATCATGTGTAATCAATTATTTTGCCAAAACACCAATTTCCCTTATTTAACAATGTATTCAAATTTTGTCCAGTCTGTTGACGCTGATAATACACAGTTGCTAGTAATAGTGTGATCCACAAACACCAATCTTTATTTGTGCCATATAACCTGTTCACAGGATCTTTATGCTAAGTACACACGATACAATTTTTCTGGCAGATTTACCTGCCAGATCGACTATTTCCAACAGGTCCGATCTGATTTCTGATCGATTTTCTGATCGATTTTCCATAGAAGCGAAAGGTAAATCGATCGGAAATCAGATCAGACCTGTTGGAAATAGTCAATCTGGCAGGTAAATTTGTCAGAAAATTATATCGTGTGTACCTAGCATTACACTACTGTATTCACAGAAAGTAGGATACAATACATAAACTAAAAGCTTCCAACTGAATGGCCCATTAACTAAACTTACATGCTGAGAAACTCTTTCTACACAGAACAAGCTTAATTTTTGTCCTGAACCAAAAAGAAATATTACAGTCTTAACAGCACAAATCACAATAACATTTGAAACCAGCAGCAAATTGGCCTTCATGCTTTTCTAAATAGAAGATTAACCAGGCTGGGTTGTTTGGGCTTTTATTTCCACCAAGCTGATTAGTCCTCTCAGGGTTAACAGCCACATCCTGGTGTGAATTCCTTTGCTCACCTGATCTTCACAAAATCCCACAAGATCAAAATGGCAGTGCAGATGGGACACACAAACAACACCATCAGTCAGACCCTCTCTCTCTCTGCAACTGCCATACAGTATATATAAATATATGGGTAACTGGAAGGACTACATCAGTTGATCTCTGGAGCTTAACCCAAGAAGACATCAAATGCAGTTTCTCTTCAATCAAAAGACTGCAATCAGGACAGGAGGGTGCTGTTTTAGGTTCCCCTGGAGTCATTTTAAAGTGTAACTGTCGGGCATAAAATCAAAAATCAATTCTTTATTTTTATCTGGTAAACAAGTATAAGGATGCTAACCAGGCAATCCAAAAGTTAAACTCTTTATTACATTTCTTGTTTATAAATGATCATTCCCTGACTCTTATTTGGTATGTTGCCACACAAAGGAAGTTGCAGGGCATGCTGGGTTGTCTTTTTCTGCTTCATTTCCCCTCAGACTTAACTAATGTACAGAAGCAAAAAAGGACAACCCAGCATGCCCTACAACTTTATTTTTGCGGCAACGTACCAAATAAGAGTCAGGTAAACTGGGGAATGATCATTTATAAACAAGAAAAGTAATAGAGATTTTAACTTTTGGATTGCCTTATTAGCATCCTTATTACTTGTTGTAACGATCGGTGTAACACAGAGAGGGTCTGATTACCGGTGAACTGCAGTATCACCGAGAATGCAGAATATACCCGATTATTGATGATCTGCAGTATCACCGATAATCAGATATATATTCTAACCTCTTGACACCTGAGATATAAGGGTGTTTGGGTGTAACAGTAATACTTTGAGTATTGCACCTGAGGGGCAGGTGCGAGGCAGTACAAGTACTGCACAAGAGACAAGTTCCTTCCACTAGCCTAGACTCTCCCAAGGGAGGAGCTAGGCTGAGAGTAGGAAGGACAGAGTGTGAGTGACACCAAAGAGAGGGTGTCACTAACAGGTCTGGGAACTGCCTCTAACAGCAAGGCCAGTTCTCGAGGTCGGGCAAGCCAGGTCGTTAACACACAGACAGATAAGGTACAGATTCAGGAGACAGATACGGAATCCAATGAACAGGCAGGGTTGGCAACGGAGAATCAGAATAGCAAGGTACAGAATCAGGAGGCAAATACA
Organism: Hyperolius riggenbachi; assembly: GCF_040937935.1. Lineage (NCBI taxonomy): Eukaryota > Metazoa > Chordata > Amphibia > Anura > Hyperoliidae > Hyperolius > Hyperolius riggenbachi. The sequence goes on along the minus strand of NC_090647.1, from coordinate 514,289,897 downwards.
GAGTCCAGGAACGAGCAGAGTTTGGCAACAGGATAACAGAGCAAGGTACAGAATCAGAATTCAGGAGGATAGTCAGGCAAGCAGAAGGTCATAACAAATAATACAGTTCAATTCCTAATGCTAAGGTGTGAGCTCCGTGATCATCAACACCTTTGGAAACTATGCTAGAACACAGATACTGACAAGGTCTGAGTGCTACCACGTAGTGATCGCAACGCCAGACACCAGAGGAATGACCAGCAACCAGTATATATACACCAGCGCTCTCCAGCGCCTCCCCTAAGTGTTGGACCAATGAAAAGTGGTGGAAATGTCAGCTGACCAGCCTGGTCAGCTGACCTTCTTCTGGCTGTCATATAAACTCTGCCTCTCAGCGCGCGCGCACGTCATTCTGAACCTGTGTGGACTATCAGTTCCAGCCACACCAGTCACGCTTTGCAATGTCTCTGCTGGCCTGCACGCGGGGTGAGCCGCACCGCTATCAGCACATGTGGTGGCCTCCCCGCGCCTGGTCAGTCAGTAACAGGCCTGTGCGCGCAAACCGCAGCGTCAGACGCGGCGGTTTCTCCGCGTTCCGCTATGCCAGCCGCAGAAACAGCCGCCTCATCCTGCGTCCATGCGGCGGCTTTTCCGCGTTTCTTCACACTTGTTTACCAGATAAAAATAAAGAATTGATTTTTTATTTTATGCCCGACAGTTACACTTTAAGAAGAGGCTCAAGTCAAAACAATGGATGGCAGTGCTGTACTGGAAGGAAAAACCTCAACACCCTCAAAAGCATCGAGTGTCTTCCAGAATTCCCAATCAATGAAAAGTGGCTGATTTTATGTCAAATCGAGCAGCTTACTCGATTGAGCAGGATGCAAGATATTGGTCGATCGCACAGGAATCGGCTACTGTTCACATGTCATTCGATCGAGTTTTGCATTTAGATAAGAGTGACCATATTTTTGTGGGTCCAACCTGGGACGGGGACAGGGGGGGAGGCGTGGGACGGGGGGGGGACGGGGAGGGGCGGGCGAAAAGTGGGAAGGAGTGAGGAGCACGCAGCGGCGAAGACTGGGGGAGGGGGGCTGCGGCGCGCGCAGCGTGCCGCGCCGAAAAAATGGGCGTGGCCATGACATTGTATGGGCGGAGCTAACGTAATGATGTAACAGCGAGGCATAAGAAAGCAGTGTTTACGCCATGATGTGGACAAACGAGACTTTGTATCATGGGTGTGCAGAAACTGTGTGATGCTAATAGTATACCGTAACCACAAAGCAGCAAACATAGCCATCTATGACCATTAAATAATAAATGCAGTAACAGTTACCCCGGACACCAGAAAATAAACGCAATAGGCAACATGTCAGTATAAAATAAATGCAATGCGGGCAAACATGTCAGTACAAAATAAACGCAATGCGGGCAACATGTTAGTACAAAATAAACGCAATGCGGGCAAACATTTCACCAGACAATAAACGCAATGCGGGCAAACATGTCAGTACAAAATAAACGCAATGCGAGCAACATGTCAGTACAAAATAAACGCACTGCGGGCAAACATTTCACCAAAAAAGAAACGCACTGCGGGCAAACATTTCACCAGAAAAGAAACGCACTGCGGCCAAACATTTCACCAGAAAAGAAACGCAATGCGGGCAAACATTTCGCCAGAAAAGAAACGCACTGCGGGCAAACATTTCACCAGAAAAGAAACGCACTGCGGCCAAACATTTCACCAGAAAAGAAACGCAATGCGGCAAACATTTCGCCAGAAAAGAAACGCACTGCGGGCAAACATTTCACCTGGAAAAGAAACAATGCGGGCAAACATTTCACCTGGAAAAGAAACAATGCGGGCAAACATTTCACCTGGAAAAGAAACAATGCGGGCAAACATTTCACCAGAAAAGAAACAATGCGGGCAAACATTTCACCTGGAAAAGAAACAATGCGGGCAAACATTTCACCTGGAAAAGAAACAATGCGGGCAAACATTTCACCTGGAAAAGAAACAATGCGGGCAAACATTTCACCAGAAAAGAAACAATGCGGGCAAACATTTCACCAGAAAAGAAACAATGCGGGCAAACATTTCACCAGAAAAGAAACAATGCGGGCAAACATTTCACCTGGAAAAGAAAGCATTTACTCACCTGGCAGAAGTGTCCGGCCTCTGGCGCGCTGCTCCGTCCCGGGACCGTCTTGTTCCTCCTGCTCTGGTCTCCCGCGCTGACAGGGCTACGGCAAGATGGCGCCCGAAGCCCTGTACTAGTGACACAAATAGGTCTCCAGTACAGGGCTCCGGCAGCCATCTTGCCGTAGCCCTGCTCGCCTGCTGGTGTCGGAAACAGACACCGGAAGAGGAGGCTGGAGCGGGGCTGCGGGCAATGAACTGGCACGGCGTCTATAGACGCCGCTGCCAGTTCATTGAGGAGAGAGTGGCCAGAGTCCCGAGGCCGGGACGTCCCGCTGCTGAAAGCGGGACGTTTCCCGGGACCTCATTAAGCCTGGGACAGCGGACCCCGAATCTGGGACGTGTCCCGGGCAATCCGGGACGTCTGGTCACTCTAATTTAGAGCATGGAGACACAACTTCGGGTCAAATCAAATGTGAAGGTGGATCGCATAGTTTATCGTTTGTAGTGTGTGGATTACTAGTCCATCGACTTTCGATCAACCATAATAAAGTAAATTCCTTAATAAAGTCGGTTGCTTTGTCGATTGAATCAGAATCACTAGGTGTAGTAACCTTAAAGGGGTTCTGTTGCCCTTTTAAAAAACTAAAATTGCCACTTACCTGGGGCTTCTATCAGCCCCCTGCAGCTGGAATGTCCCGCGCCGCCTTCTTCCGATGCGCCGTTCCCCGCCGTCGTCACAGGTGTGAAATGATTTGTCTAATTAGACGAATAGAAGTGCGGCTGCGGTAGCTTACTGCAAAGGAGCAGTACAGGAAAACTTAGTACTGTGCCTGCGCAGTAAGCTCCCGCTGACGCGTGCGGGAGCAAGCACAAGCGCGGCTACGGCCGCACAGCCAAACTTCTATTAGTCTAGTTAGATGAATAATTATACCGATGCCGGCGTCGGGGAACAGCGCATCGGAAGAGGACGGCGCGGGACATTCCAGGTGCAGGGGGCCGATAGCAGCCCCAGGTAAGTGGCAGTTTTTGTTTTTAAAAAGAACAACAGAACCCCTTTAAAGAGAATCTGTATTGTTAAAATCGCACAAAAGTAAACATACCAGTGCGTTAGGGGACATCTCCTATTACCCTCTGTCACAATTTCGCCGCTCCTCGCCGCATTAAAAGTGGTTAAAAACAGTTTTAAAAAGTTTGTTTATAAACAAACAAAATGGCCACCAAAACAGGAAGTAGGTTGAATTACAGTATGTCCACACATAGAACATACATTCATACACAAGCAGGCTGTATACACCCTTCCTTTTGAATCTCAAGAGATCATTTGTGTGTTTCTTTCCCCCTGCAACTATCTTCCACTGAAGTGTCAGGCTGTTTCTACCTGCAGAGTGCAGACAGCTCTGCCTGTATGTAATTCCTCAGTATGTGAAAGCCCAGCCAGCTCAGAGGAGGATTTATCCAGCTTGTAAAAGATAAGAGAGAAGAGAGCAGCTGCCCTAATCTAAATAATACACAGGCAGTGTGCAGAGAGGAGCCTGGAGGGGGGAGATGCATCACAGAACCACAACACTGAAGAACTTGGCAGCCTTCCAGACACAGGCTGACAAGTCTGACAAGAGAGAGATAAGTTGATTTATTACAGAGATGGTGATAGTAGAACGTGCTGCAGTAAGCCAAAACACATTAGAATAGCTTTTGGAACCTGTAGGATGATAAAAAAACAGGATGCAATTTTTGTTACGGAGTCTCTTTAAGAAGAGGAAATGGAATGGTTTGTTAAAGAGGCACTGTAGTGACATATACAGTGGCTTGCAAAAGTATTCGGCCTCCTTGAAGTTTCCACATTTTGTCACATTACTGTCACAAACATGAATCAATTTTATTGGAATTCCATGTGAAAGACCAATACAAAGTGGTGCACATGTGAGAAGTGGAACGAAAATCATGCATTATTCCAAACATTTTTTACAAATCAATAACTGCAAACTGGGGTGTGCGTAATTATTCGGCCCCCTGAGTCAATACTTTGTAGAACCACCTTTTGCTGCAATTACAGCTGCCAGTCTTTTTAGGGTATGTCTCTACCAGCTTTGCACATCTAGAGACTGAAATCCTTGCCCATTCTTCTTTGCAAAACAGCTTCAGATCAGTCAGATTAGATGGACAGCGTTTGTGAACAGCTATTTTCAGATATTGCCACAGATTCTCGTTTGGATGTAGATCTGGACTTTGACTGGGCCATTCTAACACATGGATATGTTTTGTTTTAAACCATTCCATTGTTTCCCTGGCTTTATCTTTAGGGTCGTTGTCCTACTGGAAGTTGAACCTCCTCCCCAGTCTCAAGTCTTTTGCAAGAGGTTTTCTTCCGAGATTGCCCTATATTTGGCTCCATCCATCTTCCCATCAACTCTGACCAGCTTCCCTGTCCCTGCTGAAGTGAAGCAAGCCCAGAGCATGATGCTGCCACCACCATATTTGACAGTGGGGATGGTGTGTTCTGAGTGATGTGCAGTGTTAGTTTTCTGCCACACATAGCGTTTTGCATTTTGTCCAAAAAGTTCCATTTTGGTCTCATCTGACCAGAGCACCTTCTTCCACATGTTTGCTGTATCCCCCACATGGCTTGTGGCAAACTGCAAACGGGACTTCTTATGCTTTTCTGTTAACAATGGCTTTCTTCTTGTCACTCTTCCATAAGAGCCAACTTTGTGCAGTGCACGACTAATAGTTGTCCTATGGACAGATTCCCCACCTGAGCTGTAGATCTCTGCAGCTCATCCAGAGTCACCATGGGCCTCTCGACTGCATTTCTCATCAGCGCTCTCCTTGTTCGGCCTGTGAGTTTAGGTACACGGCCTTGCCATACTCCTTCCATTTCTGAATGATCGCTTGAACAGTGCTCCGTGGGATGTTCAGCCTAAGCCTGCTTTAAATTTCTCAATAACTTTATCCCTGACCTGTCTGGTGTGTTCTTTGGACTTCACGGTGTTGTTGATCCCAATATTCTCTTAGACAACCTCTGAGACCCTCACAGAGCAGCTGTATTTGTACTGACATTAGATTACACGCAGGTGCACTCTATTTAGTCATTAGCAACCATCAGGCAATGTCTATGGGCAACTGACTGCACTCAGACCAAAGGGGGCTGAATAATTACGCACACCCCACTTTGCAGTTATTGATTTGTAAAAAAATGTTTGGAATAATGTATGATTTTCGTTCCACTTCTCACATGTGCACCACTTTGTGTTGGTCTTTCACGATGAATTCCAATAAAATTCATCCAAGTTTGTGGCAGTAATGTGACAAAATGTGGAAAACTTCAAGGGGGCCGAGCCACTGTAGTAAAATGTAGTAAAATGCAGTATATTAATCAGGATACTTAATATGTATAATTATATAGCGGTAGCCCCGAGCTGCACTCTTGTAACCAATGGGAGGTCCATGCAGAGCATTGCACGCAGCGGGCGCTGCTTCCGGGCGATCCAGACGCTGGCGGCCATTCCTCTTCCTGTTCATCCCCTTGCATCCCCCTGGTGAGATCACTGACTGTCGTCATGATGACAGCTAGCAATCTTACTATAGGGTTACAGCGCCACCCGGAAGACAGAGGGAGAACTGCAGTACTGGATCCCAGGGAGGTGAGTAAGTGCAGGGGATGCTCCAGGCTCTATCGTGGTATGATTTTTTTCATGCTTTTGGACCCTAAAATCAGGATGGAATCATACCTCCAGGGAGGTTAATTATGTTCTTTTCCCTACAGTTCCTCTTTAATGATTATCACTATTAAAAACACATGTAGGGTTGATTATTACCACCACAACACAGGTAAACAGCTAATACAGTGAGTGGAGGAGGGTCCCATATGTGCACCTCAGGTCCAAAGGCCCTGGTGCACAACCTCTGCATCGCCTAGTGTTAAGCCACTAAGTGCCAGTATCCACACTTTTATTATTACAAATAATATTTTCTTATTATGCCCAGAACACATTTTTCCTGCACGATATCAGCACAAGCAAAAATGTACACCCATACCGCCCAACATTTTCAGTTAAGATAGAGGGACACTTTAAGACACGCCCCTGCCACACATCTAGCCACACCCACCCACACCCCGAGTCAGTATATCACAAATAACTCATAGTCATAGGGTATAGTTTTATCATTCAATACACAGGCCTTTTCTGCCATCAGTAGTTTTATTCCATAATAACATTTAAAGTAATGCTGGGCATACACGGCTCGTTTTTGAGCCATTAAGATGGCTCGATAGATAATTTTTGACATGTCCGATCTCCCGCTCGATTGTTTTGCCGCTTGATTCCGGATAGCAGTGAATGGAAAAAGATAAGAAAAATGAGCGGAAGATAAAGGAATTGACTGCGGAGTCGAGCGGCGAAACGATCGAGCGGGAGAATTGAGCGGCAAAAATGAGCCGTGTATGCCCAGCATAAGACATAAATCAATTTAAAGTAAGGGTGTCAAACTCAGATACAAAGTGGGCTGAAATTGAACACCAACCTCAATGTCTACTGGCCACCTCCCTTCCTTATAATGTTTCCTGTTGTCTAATGGCGCCCCCTCCCTCCACTAAACAATTCCCTGGTGTCTAGTGGCCCCCCTTCGCACCCTCACCCTGCAGTGTCCGTTGGATTGTCTGCCTTGAGACATTGCCACCAGAAGAGCTCAGATTCACCAGGATGGCCTTGGTGGTGATCCTTGGATTCTTTTCCACCACTCTAACTATCCCTCTGGACAGCGCAGGTGTCACTTTTGGCTTCCATCATGTCCTCTGAGATTTTCCACAGTGCGGAACATCTTGTATTTTTTTAATAATACTTTGCACTGTAGCCACTGGAACTGGAAAACATTTAGAAATAGCCTTGTTGCCCTTTCCTGACGTGTTAGCAGCCACAATGCGCATCCGCAGGTCCTCACTGAGCTCCTTTGTCTTAGCCATGACTGTCCACAAACCAACTGCAGAGAGCTGCTGTTTTTCACCTGTTGAGTTGATTAAAACAGCTGTTCCCAATTAATCAGGGTAATTAGGATGCTTTAGAACAGCTTGGACTATTTGGAATGGTATAGAACTTTGGATTTTCCCCCAGACTGTGACAGTTTGTGAAGGGTATGTATAATTTTGGACTGGATACTTTTTCCACAATAATGCCTCTTGTACACCGTCTTATTATATTTTGGGAGACGCCTATGTCCTTTCCCATCACAAAATTACTTGCTGGTTGAATAAAAGTAACTTTAAGTCAAAATTCACTGTATGGTTTAACCCATTCAGGTTCCGTGGTTTTCACGTGAGAAATGTTCACCTCCCATTCATTAGCCTATAACTTTATCACTACTTATCACAATGAACTGATCAATATCTTGTTTTTTCCGCCAACAATTAGGCTTTCTAGGGGGGTACATTTTGCTAAGAGCCACTTTACTGTATACGCATTTTAACAGGAAGAATAAGAAAAAAATGGAAAAATTCATTATTTCTCAGTTTTCAGCCATTAAAGTTTTAAAATAATACATGCCTCCATAATTAAAACTCACGTATTGTATTTGCCCATATGTCCCGGTTATTACACCGTTAAAATTATGTCCCTATCACAATGTATGGCGACAATATTTTATTTGGAAATAAAGGTGCATTTTTTCCATTTTGCATCTATCACTATTAACAAGTTTAAAATAAAAAAAATATAGAAATATTTCATCTTTACATTGATATTTAAAAAGTTTAGACCCTTAGGTAAATATTTACATGTTTTTTTTTATTGTAATGGTTTTTTTTTTTTATAGTAAACATTTTATTTGGGTAGTTTTGGGAGGGTGGGAGGTAAACAATAGATTTATAATGTAAATGTGTGTTCATTTTAATTTATTTTTACTTTCAGTTGTAGTATTACTTTTTGGCCACAAGATGGCGGGCATGAGTTTGTTTACATGACGTCACTCTAAGGGTAACACACGCTTAGAGTGACGCATCGGGGAGGGAACGGCCAGAAAAGGCGCAGCTTCTGAGAGAAGCTGTCGCTTTTTCAGCGGGGGAGAGGAATCAGTGATCGGGCACCATAGCCCGATACATTGATTCCCTGGCTACCAAATCCGCGGCCGGGAGTGCGCATGCACGCGCGCGATCGGCCGTGGGAGCGCGCGGTAGCGCGCATGGTTCCTGGACGTAGTTTCTACGTCCAGGAACCAAAATAGGTTATAGGATGGGAATAAAGTTTAGAGTCAATGAAAAATACATGTATTTAAACAGATCTCTACATCAGTCCTAAAAAAGGGACCCTTGATGAAGAGAGAGTGACAAGCATTTGGTTCCCAAAGAGGGGCTGTCCTTCCAAAAAAGGGACAGTCGGGAGCTATGTGTACACCTTCTGTGCATGGCTGCTGTCTGTTGCATCACATCTACTACAATGAGGCCAGCAAGTGAAGCCCTATAGCCAAATGTGATGTTTCTAGCCAGCCGAAAAGGTCACATTCTTACTAAGAGTAATTAGAAGCATTTGTGGCATATTGTGACAGGCTTCCTTGACATGACATCTCCTCGCAGGGCTGCAAGATACATTTTTCTACTTTCGATAAGTTTATGAGAAGTGACAGCAGGGCGGTGAGGGCATCTGTACCTTGACAGTTACAGATAGAAGTTAGCCTTGGTCAGATACTGAGTCATCCAGGAGGACAGTGATAACCCCCTATGAGAAGAGTGGACTGAATGCTGCCGGTCCTTTGGGTCAAAGATAAAGCGGTGACATAAAATGACAAGAAAATCTTGTCACGTATTCCGTTAAAACCTCTGTTCCATTTGCCATTTTATTTTATTTTCATGCAGCATTAGTACATTTGTAATAATTAGCCATGTGCAGGGGCGTTGCTAGGATCCCAAGAGATCTGGGGCACTTTTGGGCACTCCAGCTGGAAAATAGGTGTGGCCATGCATCAGAATGTGGGTGTGGTCATGGGTGGAGCCAAATTTACTTGAACTTAAAGAGACTCTGTAACAAAAAAAAACATCCCCTGGGGGTACTCACCTCGGGAGGGGGAAGCCTTAGGGTCCCAATGAGGATTCCCTCATCACTGTAGCTACAGGCAATGCAGCGCTAGCTCCCCCGAAGCGTACCAGAATCCTCCCCCGACAAGCCTGGCAAATGCTGATAAGCGCTGATTTATTTACCTTCCTGGCTCCAGCGGGTGGCACTGTTGCCTCTCTCAGCACAGAGATAGGCGGAAATAGCCAATCACTGTCGGGTCCGCTCTACTACGCAGGCGCAGGAGACTTGCGCCTGCGCAGTAGAACGGACCGACAGCGATCGGCTATTTCCGCCTATCTCCGACCTGAGAGCCGATACTGCACCTGCGCTTGAGCCGGGAAGTTAAATATTTACATCCCTGCTATTCGGAGCGGCCTAGCAAGACCGCCGTGGGACACAGGAGGACAGGGGAAGCCTCAATCGGATCCGGAGGCTTCCCTCATCTGAGGTGAGTACCCCCCAGGGGAACTTTTTTTAGTTACAGGTTTTCTTAAGTCTACTTAGGCCTGTCCAGAAAAATGTTGGATGAAGCCCCTTCTCCATTAATACAAAACAAAAATCAGCATATCACATAAATAGGCAGTGTCACTTAAAGAGGAACTCCAGTGAAAATAATGTAATAAAAAAAGTGCTTCATTTTTACAATAATTATGTATAAATGATTTTGTCAGTGTTTGCTCATTGTAAAATCTTTCCTCTCCCGATTTACATTCTGACATTTATTACATGGTGACATGTTTACTGTGGGCAGGTTATGTAGCTGCTGCTAGCTGTTTTGGCTGTTAGAGGCAGCTGTAAACAGCTAATTCCTGTCTGTGAACCTTGTTACATTGTAACAAACTGCCAAAAGTACCGCGGTCCCAGAGCTTCTTGTGGGAGGGGTTTCAGCACAAAATCAGTCATACAGCGCCCCCTGATGGTCTGTTTGTGAAAAGCAATATATTTCTCATGTAAAAGGGGGTATCAGCTACTGATTGGGATAAAGTTCAATTCTTGGTTGGAGTTTCTCTTTAAACAAAAATATGCAGAGTTACTCGGCTTCTATGCTGGCTGGTCTGGCTTTCTGCTGGGTAGGCTGGCCTGCTGCCAGGTTATCTAGCAGTCCCTCCATAGCATTCCCCGACCTTCTAGTGGACCCTATCCCATGTTCAAATGGGCCTCCCATTAAGGCACCACAACTCCCAGGATGCCCCCATAGAAGAGCCACAATCCCTATAGGCCCCCATAAAGGCATCAAAGCACCCAGCATGGCATCACAGCACCCAGCAACCCCCATAGAGGCACCACAGCGTCCAGCATAACTCTGATTGATACAACACAGCTTCACAGTGACAGTATGCCCACATAGAAGCACCACAGCACCCAGCATACCCCTGATTGATGCACCACAGCTCCCAGCATGCCTGCCATTGAGCCACCACAGCTGACTCTGCCTGGGGGACATCCGGGGCACCCCAGAATAGATCTGGGGCATGTGCCACTGATATTTGGGGCTAGCAACGCGCCTGGCCATGTGCAAAGCACCGTGCATTGCATGCCGGTACTGTTTGGAAGAACTATATATAAATTCCCTAACTGGCTGGATCCTGTAGCTTCATTTTCTGTTGATGACCTGATTAGCGGAAGTAGAGTGAGCAGCACTGAAGACAGAGAAGACCATCGGCACATGGATCTCCATTTCATGGAACCCAGAAGAGGTGAGTCCGTGTTCCCTGCCCACGCCCGCTGCGCTAAATACTGCAATGGAGGGGGGAGCACTGAAGGGGGCCCGAAGTGAGGGAGGAGTCAGGTCCCCTTCCCTGTGATGGTGTTAGTGTGCCCAATGCTCCTTCCTCCTGCGCTGTGCCCCCCTCCTGGGCTATAATCCTGGGGTACCTATTCCAGGCTACCTGTACTGCGGGCACCTCTAGCTGGATACCTATACTGGAGGCACCTATACCTGCTACTTATACTGGTGGCAGCTATACCTAGCTACCTATACTGGGGTTACCTATTCCTGACTACCCATACTGAAAGCATTTATACCTTGCTACAACTATACCTGGTTACCTATAATGGAAGCACCTATACAGTACACATGACTTACTACCTATACTTGAAAGTCTAATCTAATCTAAGAAGTAATATTTTAAAAACGTGAAATTAGGCTTAATGGAACTCTGAAGCGACAGGTATGGAGGCTGCTATTGTATTGTTTTAAAAATTAACCAGTTGCCTGGCTGCCCTTCAAACGGTTCACCGGTCACACATACCGTGTTTCCCCGAAAATAAGTGTCTTATATTAATTTTTCCTCCAAATGTTGTGCTAGGGCTGATTTTCAGTGGATGTCTTATATTTCTAAGAACACAGTTCCTGAGCTGTGCTTCCTCCTGCCTTTTTCACTGTGCCACCTCTTCCTCTGCTGCATTCACCTCTTGTGTGCCCATGTCCCCCTTGTACCTTTAGTGTCCCCCTGGTGTCCCCCTCTGTACCTGTGTCCTCCTCTATCACCTACATTCCTGTGTCCTATGTAACCCTATGTCCTTCTGGTGTCCCCTGTGTCCTCCGATGTCCCCTGCATCCGACTCTTACCCAGGGCCGGCCCGCTCATGAGGCGGGGTGAAACGTTTGCCTCAGGCGGCAAACTTCTAGGGACGGCACCCGCCCATCCGTGGTTGCGGGGGGGGGGCGTCCACCGAGCCGGAGGGGTAGCGGGCAGGACGGGGGTATTGGGCCTAGCGGTGGGGAGGGGGGTCGGACCCCCCCTCCCTCGCCTGGGTCCCCCGATCTGCGCTCCCCTCCAGCTTAAATAGGAAGCAGCGGCAGTGGCGGCGCTACACTGGAGCTTGCCGGGGCTGAAGCCCTAGCTGAGAAACTGTAAGCCCCTCAGAAAGCCCCCCTGAATCAAGGGCCGGTGTTCCAACACCGGCTCTAGCGTGGGGCGAGAGACTTATCATTCCCTCACCTCAGGGAATGATAAAAAGAGGGGTCCTTTTATGCGCGGCGCCGAGCGGGAGATACAGCTAGCTATAGTCTCCGGGAGTCCGGGCTGCAGCAGACACTAGAGCTTCAGCCACCTGGTCCACTCCTGTCTCCTTCTCAGCAATACCGCTCGCACTACTTCCTGATTCAGTGCGTGCAGAGCGGTATTGCTGAGGAGGAGACAGAAGTGGACCAGTCGGCTGAAGCTCTAGTGTCTGCTGCAGCCCGGACTCCCGGAGACTATAGCTAGCTGTATCTCCCGCTCGGCGCCGCGCATAAAAGGAGGGGGGTCCACTGAGGTGAGGGCATGATGGGGCCCCCCTCCCCAGCCTCTGCAAATAGTCCCCCACCCTCCTGACCAGGTATAACATTATGTGCATTTACTGAGGTAACGCTGTCACTTATGTGCATTTACTGGGGTAACGCTGTCACTTATGTGCATTTACTGGGGTAACGCTGTCACTTATACTGGGGTAACGCTGTCACTTATACTGGGGTAACGCTGTCACTTAAGTGCATTTACTGGTGTAACGCTGTCACTTATACTGGGGTAACGCTGTCACTTATGTACATTTACTGGGGTAACGCTGTCACTTATACTGGGGTAACGCTGTCACTTATGTGCATTTACTGGGGTAACGCTGTCACTTATACTGGGGTAACGCTGTCACTTATGTGCATTTACTGGGGTAACGCTGTCACTTATACTGGGGTAACGCTGTCACTTATACTGGGGTAACGCTGTCACTTATGTGCATTTACTGGTGTAACGCTGTCACTTATACTGGGGTAACGCTGTCACTTATGTACATTTACTGGGGTAACGCTGTCACTTATACTGGGGTAAAGCTGTCACTTATGTGCATTTACTGGGGTAATGCTGTCACTTATACTGGGGTAACGCTGTCACTTATGTGCATTTACTGGTGTAACGCTGTAACTTATACTGGGGTAACGCTGTCACTTATGTGCATTTACTGGGGTAACGCTGTCACTTATACTGGGGTAAAGCTGTCACTTATGTGCATTTACTGGGGTAACGCTGTCACTTATACTGGGGTAACGCTGTCACTTATGTGCATTTACTGGGGTAACGCTGTCACTTATACTGGGATAACGCTGTCACTTATACTGGGGTAACGCTGTCACTTATGTGCATTTACTGGTGAAAGGCTGTCTGTCATTACGTGCGTTAGCTGGTGAAAAGCTGTCTCTTATGTGCATTTACTGGTGAAAAGCTGTCTCTTATGGGCATTAACTGGTGAAAGGCTGTCTCTTATGGGCATTAACTGGTGAAAGGCTGTCTGTCATGTGCATTAACTGGTGAAAAGCTGTCTCTTATGTGCATTTACTGGGGAAATGCTGTCTGTCATTATGTGCATGAACTGGTGAAAAGTTGTCCCTTATGTGCATTTACTGCGGAAACGCAGTCTGTCATTATGTGCATTAACTGGTGAAAAGCTGTCCCTTATGTGCATTTACTGCGGAAACGCAGTCTATCATTATGTGAATTAACTGGTGAAAAGCTGTCTCTTATGTGCATTTAATGGGGAAACTGTCTGTCATTACATGCATTAACTGGTGAAAAGCAGGCTCTTATGTGCATTTACTGCAGAAACGCAGTCTGTCATTACGTGCATTAACTGCTGAAAAGCTGATTCTTATGTGCATTTACTGGTGAAAGGCTACCTGTCATTATGTGCGTTTACTTCATTTTTTTTTCCATGTATCTACGTTAGCTGGTACAACTACATTACAGTTAGCCCCGCCCACATGACATCATGACCACGCCCAATTATTCGCCGCGGCAAATTCCCCCCCCCAAGCCCGGCCTGCCAGCCCTCGTGCCCCCTTTGAGCCCCCCCAAAAATCTGAAGCTGGAGCCGCCACTGAGCAGCGGATGCCCAATAGTAAGAGGCACGGGCGGGGAGGACTCACCTTATCCGCGTTCCAGCGTGCGCTCCACTGACGTCACTTCCTGCATCGCCGTTCACTTAGAATACAGGGGGGAGGGGGGTATGCGGCGGCAATTTTTTTTCTAAATTTGCCTCAGGCGGCAAAAAGTCTAGGGCCGGCCCTGCTCTTACCCCCAGCTCCATGCCTCAATGGGATCTGAAGGCTTCCTTAACCCGAGGTGAGTACCCCCCAGGGGAGTTTTTTTAGTTACAGGTTTTCTTTAAGTCAGGCGTGTGTATGACTGAGGCTTTATTTAGGACTAGGACTATAAATACAATTATTTGTCTCTTTAGTATATTTTCACTTTAGGTTTGCTTTAAAGGATCAGCACACCTCCCAGGAAGGTAGCATCTTTTTTCAATGGAAGTTAGCTGTGACACCTTCCCTATTCCTATCACTTTGTGTTCCCTTTAGTATGCCAGTATCCATTCATGAGAGTGTATACATAATAAGAATAGCCTTCTCAATAGAAATTTACATAGAAACTCCAGAAAGGGTGCAGCACCCTCTGGTGGTAGACACACTCATTTCACGCATACTGTAGTTTCAAGCAGGGACATATTTTCCTAGACAATACAGTAGAGTCTCGGTCTTCTGGCACCGTTAGGGACAGACTAATGCAGGAGAAGTGTTCTTTATGGTTGCTTGAGACTCAATGTTAAAAATAGGCCTAGCTAGCTAATACAGTACTATAACCCCCACTGTAACACCATGAACTATGAATTGAATGTTAATATATATATAAAAATATAATAATAAAAATAAATATAACTAAAAGAAAATTATCCTTGGGGAAGCCATTGGACCCAGTCTTTAAAGTAAACCTGTGATGGCAAAATCAAAAGATTTTATACTCACCCGGGGCTTCCTCCAGCCCCATGAGCACCAATGCGTCCCTCGCCATCCTCCCGAGTGCCTCTGTTCAGCCACAATCAGCCCCGGTAATCTGGCTCAGCGGCGCTAGTCGCAGGGTTGCCACCTCTTCCCTTTAAATACCGGCACATATGAATTATACATGCCTTGTGGCTAGTTAGATGCAGTTTAGGCACTGATTATGTGTGAGAGCCTCAAAACCTGTATAACTTAGATGTGTCAGTATTTAAAGGGATGAGGTGGCAACCCTGGCTAGCCGACTCTTCTGCGCATTTTAATGAATGGAGGATTATGGTGGAAAAAACTAAAGAAAAAGGCACTAATGCGTGCCATTATAATGAAGGGAGCACATTGGGGAGGAGGATAAAAGAGGCACTCTACTAATATCAGGGGCGTAACAATAGACCCTGCAAGGGATGCCTCCGCAGGGGGGCCCACACGCCACAGGGAGCCCATGGAGAAAAAAAAAGTATTCTGCTCTCACAGCATTGTTATATTGACTGCATGTGTCCACCACACAGATAAGGAATCACACACACTTTGGAATTTGTACACTGTCCCTGCTCCCTAGGGTTCGTAAAAAACATCTGTCTCTCACTGCTGCAAAGTTCTAAAGACTTGATGTACAACCTTAAAACAAATGAGTAACATTTTGAAAAAAAGTTGTAGACTTTCCCTTTTCAGCAAAAGGATTCCTAGATTCTTATCACACGGGCTAATGACTTTATGGCCTCTGAATACTTTTACAAGTCAATAAAGTGGAGATGGATGTATTACTGTTGCTGCTTCATTGAGAGCTTGTTGTCTCACATGGAGTCCAAGATCCCGTAATAACAGTATCAATCAGTGACATTCTGAATGTTTTGCCAAAGTTACATTGATACTATATCTTACGTTCAGCATGTCATTGTTGTTCCTCCATATAGCATGTGCTCTCATGAAGTAAAATAATACGGCTGTGTTTGTATGTATGTACTGGGAGCAGAGCTGCGCTGAGGGACTTGTTGGCTGCAAGGGGCTGGAGGAAGCCCCGGGTAAGTAGATCTGGGGGTAGCATAGATTGCCTGACATTTCCTTTAAGTCTAAGTGTTTTTATCTGCATGGGGAAAACACATTGGTCCTCAGTTTTCCTGTGCAGAAAGCGAGGGGGGTGGTGGCCCAATCCAAAGTTTTGCGGGGGGGGGGGGGGGGGCATCCAAGGTTTCGCAGGGGGGCCCAGTGATGTCTAGTTACGCCCCTGATGAATATAATTATTTTCGATTTTTATGGCGCCAGAATCTTTGATAGGCACTTTACAATAGAGAATGCAAAGTACAGACAGTAACAAGGCAGTGAGTTCCAGGTAAGCAACAACTGAACAGGTCAGCAATGCATCATACAGGAAGGTGGAAAATAATGCACAGGTCACACAGCAGTAATAACACTAAAGGGGAAAGAACTCTTGTCTGATTGTGATTTTTCTGCAATATTGCCAGGATTTTTTACCCTCGCTCCCAAAGTTCTACATGCAGCACTTTTGTGATTGCTACATGTTGGCTTACACTGCAGTTTGAATGCTCCCATATGGAGAAACTGCACCAGTAAACTACTATGCCCCAAGCACCTGCCTAGGTCGCCTGGCGGATGATCCTGCTCTGCTGAAGGTTGAAATACCCGTGGTCGGGAGATATAGTTCCCCCAGTGACGTAGCTAAGGAGCTGTGGCAAGTTTTACATTGGTGCCCCCTAAGCACTCTATACATAACAATTGATACAGCGCACCAAAACCTGCCAATGGCAACTACAGTGTCAGGTGCAAGAAGGGGATGGGGAACAGTTTTTTAATGATTACCACTATTCAAAGTATCTATAGAAGCAGAGCCGGGACAAGGTCCTCCAGCACCCAAGGCTGAGACACCAAAGTGCGCCCCTCCATCCCTCCCACCCCAGTCATCACACACTGATTACTATTAGACTAAGAGGGCCACAGGGCCCACAACCTCCCCAACACCTTAATATATAGTTATCTGGCTTGCAATCACTGCTATGTATTACATTTTCTTATTTATTTCTGCTTCATACACAATTAGGAATGACAGCTGAATGAATTGTGCGCCCCCTCCTACACTGTGCCCTGGGGCTGGAGCCTCTCCAGCCTATGCCTCGGCCCTGCCCTGTATAGAAGTCATTATTATGAGCACAGGACCGATAGAGAGCTAATACTGTAGTTGAGGGAGGGCCCTTCGGGGCCCCTCTGGTCCAAGGGCCCCAATGTGGTCGCAACCTTTGCAACTCCTATTGCTACGCCCCTGAGTCTCCCGTAGTTTAGTAGTAATTGATTACATCTCCCGACATGCACTGCAGCAGCCAGGGGTGCATGACATCGCCACAGATATTTAATTCTCCAGTCCTGCTTCACATGGACAAAGAAGATGGTGGGCTATTGAGCAACCCCATGTAGGTAAGTAAATGCACACTTCCCCCACAGCATTTACGAACCTCCCTTAGGGGGAGGTTTGTTTTTTATATATTTGTTACATGTAATGCTCGTGTTCTTAGGTGAGGTTATATGCTTGCCTGAAGAGATGAGTTTTCAGGTTCCGCCTAAAGATAGTATGTGTGGGTGAGTGACAAACAGATAGTGAAAGGGAGTTCCAGAGAAGTGGGGAAATTCGAGAGAAGTCTTTTATGTGAGAAAGAGAAGAGGTGGCCAGAGGGGAGGAGAGGAAAAGGTTGCTAGTAAAGTGGAGATTACGTGCAGGGCAGCAATTTAAGTGCAGTAAGGAGTGTTAGAGGGGTTTACTGTAGAGTGCTTTGTAGGTGAGAGTCAGGATATTGAA
This sequence comes from Hyperolius riggenbachi, assembly GCF_040937935.1. Lineage (NCBI taxonomy): Eukaryota > Metazoa > Chordata > Amphibia > Anura > Hyperoliidae > Hyperolius > Hyperolius riggenbachi. Next base: position 514,272,120 of record NC_090647.1, on the reverse strand, counting down.
TTGTATCCTTCGTGTGGTACGCAACCAGAGAAGAAACTGTCCAAAAGCATGTGCAGTGGCATGGGGGAGGGGGATCATGGCAAAATCCCCCCCCCCCCCCCCCCAAAAAAAAAGAGGCCCCTTGTCAAAGTAGGCTCCCCCTCACACTCCCTGAGGGGCTGTGGCACCGGCAGTCCAGGAGGAGGATGTGCTACAACACCTCTGCAAGCTGAACCCCAGGAAATCCTAAGGGCTGGATGGCATGTCATTGATCTACCTGAGAACCTTCATGGACCTGCTAGGTCCTGTCCTCATCTTTATATGCAATAGGTTCCTAATGACGGGAAAGGTTCTCTCCTGCTTTAAAAGGTCCTCAATTATCCCAGTCCCCCCAAAAATGAGAAATACATATCACAATAACTTCAGACCTGTAGACCTAACTCCAACAATCATGAAGATCTTTGAGGGACTGGTTCTTGCCTTCCCGCAGCATTTTACCAACACCCTCCTTGACCCACATCAATTTGCATGCAGGGCAAATAGGTCCATAGAGGATGTCATTAATATCAGCCTGGGGTAACATCATGGATAGAGATGGGCCGAACCTCCGATTTTAGGTTCGCGAACCGGGTTCGCGAACTTTCGCGTAACGTTCGGTTCGCGTTAAAGTTCACGAACCGCAATAGACTTCAATGGGGATGCGAACTTTGAAAAAAAAAAATAATTATGCTGGCCACAAAAGTGATGGAAAAGATGTTTCAAGGGGTCTAACACCTGGAGGGGGGCATGGCGGAGTGGGATACATGCCAAAAGTCCCGGGGAAAAATCTGGATTTGACGCAAAGCAGCGTTTTAAGGGCAGAAATCACATTGAATGCTAAATGACAGGCCTAAAGTGCTTTAAAACATCTTGCATGTGTATACATCAATCAGGTAGTGTAATTAAGGAACTACTTCACACTGACACACCAAACTCACCGTGTAACGCACCGCAAACAGCTGTTTGTGTAGTGATGGCCGTGCTGGACTGGTGCGCACCATGGCGAGAGTGCAGGTTTTGGTGGCTTTACAGCCCATATGGTCGCCTGGCTGATGTAGCTGAATGACAGAACAGTGACTGTCCAGCTGATCAAATTTGGTCTGACCACAATGAAGCAACGACCTTATTATCTTTTGTGTGCCCCCCGAGACACTCATCTAGGCGCCGGTCATTGCTTCATTGTGATACGCAAGCCCCTTCACCACGGCAAGGTAATGATCACGAAGGGGAATGGGCGCATGTACATGCCTTTTCTTTTGTTGTTGCAGCTGCCCGCAGTGCAGCCAGAAAAATTAGGCAGTCATGTACACGCACCAGAAAAATTATTACAGCGGCCGCTGCTAGCAGCGGCCTAAAAAATTCAGCAATCCGCCTGGAGTCCCGGACCCTGTTGGTGGTGGCGGAGAAGGTAGTCAAGCGGCCTGCAGGCAGACATGCTGTGTGGAGGGACTGGGAGCGACTTAGTCTTCTTGGGGCAGCCCAGGCAGCCAGTCACACGGCGTGCAGGCAGAGATGCTGTGTGTGCGGGGACTGACTTAGTCTTGGGGCGGGCAGCAGCCCTCTGGGATCCATGCCTCATTCATTTTGATAAAGGTGAGGTACTTAACACTTTTGTGATTTAGGCGACTTCTCTTCTCTGTGACAATGCCTCCAGCTGCGCTGAAGGTCCTTTCTGACAGGACGCTTGCGGCAGGGCAGGAGAGAAGTTGGATGGCAAATTGGGACAGCTCTGGCCACAGGTCAAGCCTGCGCACCCAGTAGTTCAAGGGTTCCTCATCGCTGTTCACAGCAGTGTCTACATCCACACTTAAGGCCAGGTAGTCGGCTACCTGCCGTTCCAGGCGTTGGTGGAGGGTGGATCCGGCAGGGCTACGGCGAGGCGTTGGACTAAAGAACGTCCGCATGTCCGACATCACCATGAAATCGCTGGAGCGTCCTGTCTTTGACTGCGTGGACACGGGAGGAGGATTAGTGGCAGTGGTACCTTGCTGGCGTTGTGCCGTCACATCACCCTTAAAGGCATTGTAAAGCATAGTTGACAGCTGGTTCTGCATGTGCTGCATCCTTTCCACCTTCCGGTGAGTTGGTAACAGGTCCGCCACTTTGTGCCTGTACCGAGGGTCTAGTAGTGTGGCCACCCAGTACAGCTCATTCCCCTTGAGGTTTTTTATACGGGGGTCCCTCAACAGGCAGGACAGCATAAAAGACGACATCTGCACAAAGTCGGATCCAGTACCCTCCATCTCCTCTTGCTCTTCCTTAGTGACGTCACGTAAGTCAACCTCCTCCCCCCAGCCGCGAACAATACCACGGGAAGGTTGAGCAGCACAAGCCCCCTGCGACGCCTGCTGCGGGTGTTCTCCTGCCGCCGTCCCCTCCTCCTCCTCCTCCCCCAAAGAAACACCTTGCTCATCATCCTCTGAGTCTGACTCGTCTTCTGCACACGACTTCTCTTCTTCCTCCTCCTTCCCCCTCTGTGCTGCCGCAAGTGTTGAGGAAACAGCTGGGTCTGATGAAAATTGGTCCCATGCCTGTTCCTGCCGTAACGGTTCCTGGTCACGCTCATTCACAGCTTCATCCGCCACTCTACGCACAGCACGCTCCAAGAAGTAAGCGTAGGGAATTAAGTCGCTGATGGTGCCCTCACTGCGGCTCACCAGGTTGGTCACCTCCTCAAACGGCCGCATGAGCCTGCATGCATTTTTCATCAGTGTCCAGTTGTCGGGCCAGAACATCCCCATCTTCCCAGACTGTTTCAATCTACTGTAGTTGTAGAGGTAGTGGGTGACGGCTTTCTTCTGTTCTAGCAGGCGAGAGAACATGAGCAGGGTCGAATTCCAGCGAGTCGGACTATCGCAAATGAGGCGTCTCACCGGCATGTTGTTTTTCCGCTGAATTTCTGCAAATCGTGCCATGGCTGTGTAAGACCGCCTCAAATGCCCACAGAACTTCCTGGCCTGCTTCAGGACATCCGCTAAGCCAGGGTACTTTGCCACAAATCTTTGAACAACTAGATTCATGACATGTGCCATGCAGGGTATGTGTGTCAGCTTCCCCATATGCAAAGCGGCAAGCAGATTGCTGCCGTTGTCGCACACAACGTTGCCTATCTCCAGGTGGTGCGGGGTCAGCCACTCATCCACCTGTTTCTTAAGAGCAGCCAGGAGAGCTGCTCCAGTGTGACTCTCCGCTTTGAGACAAGACATGTCTAAGATGGCGTGACAGCGTCGTACCTGGCATGCAGCATAGGCCCTGCGGAGCTGGGGCTGTGTAGCTGGAGAGGAGAACTGCCACTCAGCCAAGGAGGAGGAGGACAGCGAAGAGCATGTAGCAGGAGGAGAGGAGGTGGCAGGAGGCCTGCCTGCAAGCCGTGGAGGTGTCACAATTTGGTCCGCTGCGCCCTGCTTGCCATCGTTCACCACCAGGTTCACCCAATGGGCTGTGTACGTAATGTAGCGGCCCTGCCCGTGCTTGGCAGACCAGGCATCCGTGGTCAGGTGTACCCTTGACCCAACGCTCTTCGCAAGAGATGACACCGCTTGCCTCTCAACTTCACGGTGCAGTTGGGGTATGGCCTTTCTCGAAAAATAAGTGCGGCCTGGCATCTTCCACTGCGGTGTTCCGATGGCCACAAATTTACGGAAGGCCTCAGAGTCCACCAGCTGGTATGGTAACAGCTGCCGAGTTGACAGTTCCGCCACGCCAGCTGTCAGACGCCGGGCAAGGGGGTGACTGGCCGAAATTGGGTTCTTCCGCTCAAACATTTCCTTCACGGACACCTGACTGCTGCTGTGGGCAGAGGAGCAGGAACCGCTCAAGGGCAGAGGCGGAGTGGAGGAGGGTGCCTGTGAAGGTGCAAGGGAGAAAGCGGCAGAAGCAGATGATGCACCTGAAGGAGGAAGAGGAGAAGGAGGGTGACTTTTCTTTTGTGTGCTGCTGCTGCTTTTGCTCAGGTGGCCATCCCATTGCTGTTTGTGCCTTTTCTCCAGGTGCCTTCGTAAGGCACTTGTCCCTACGTGAGTGTTGGCCTTTCCACGGCTCAATTTTTGTTGGCAGAGCGAACAGATGGCTTTGGTCCGATCTGAGGCACACACATTAAAACATTTCCACACCGTTGAGCCACCCTGGGATGTGGGCACTATGGGGACCTCAGCAGCTGATGCTAAAGGGCAAGTTGGCTGGCTGTACATAGGTGGCGATACATGGTGCCGGACTCTGCCACCAGCTGTTTCTGACGAAGAGCTGCCCCAGCTTCTTTCAGCAACTTCTCTCCTCCTACTACTCTCTGACTCCCCCTCTGAACTGTCCCCCTCTTCATCTCCTCTATTGGGAACATACAAAGGATCCCTATCATCGTCAGCATCGTAATCATCCTGCCCAGCTTCGCTTGCCTCAGAAAAATCCAAACATGCACCATCAGTAGGTCCTTCATCCTCCTTACACGTTACATCCATAGTGTTGCCGCGTAACGTAGACATATGAGCTGGTGAAAAATCATCTGGCTGTAACAACAATGGCTGTGCATCAGTGATTTCACCACTAAATAATTCTTGCGAAGCGTCAAATGCAGCGGAAGTGGTGCTAGTAGTAGCGCTGGTGGCTGAGCAAGATGAGGTGTTCTGTGTCGCTAAATACTCAACCACGTCCTGACAATCTTGGGAGGTGATGGGACGTGCCTTCTTCTGAGCACTGTACTGTGGGCCAGGTCCACACGAAATTACATTTACACGACCTCGCGCAGACCTGCCGGGTGGCCTTCCTCTGGCTCTGGCACTACCTCTTCCTCTACCTGTTTTGTCCATATCGGGTATGCACGGAGTGGTATATCACACTGCGTGCACTCACGTAGGTAGGTGGGTTCACTTAACTGCACAGGTATGCGCACTGATGCGGTGGGTTCACTGAACACAACAGGTATGCAGTGGCGGGTTCACTGAACACAACAGGTATGCAGTGGCGGGTTCACTGAACACAACAGGTATGCAGTGGCGGGTTCACTGAACACAACAGGTATGCAGTGGCGGGTTCACTGAACACAACAGGTATGCAGTGGCGGGTTCACTGAACAGGTATGCAGTGGCGGGTTCACTGAACAGTACAGGTATACAGTGGCGGGTTCACTGAACACAACAGGTATGCAGTGGCGGGTTCACTGAACACAACAGGTATGCAGTGGCGGGTTCACTGAACAGGTATGCAGTGGCGGGTTCACTGAACAGTACAGGTATACAGTGGCAGGTTCACTGAACACAACAGGTATGCAGTGGCGGGTTCACTGAACAGGTATACAGTGGCGGGTTCACTGAACAGAACAGGTATACAGTGGCGGGTTCACAGAACAGGTATGCAGTGGCAGGTTCACTGAACACAACAGGTATGCAGTGGTGGGTTCACTGAACAGGTATACAGTGGCGGGTCCACTGAACAGAACAGGTATGCAGTGGCGGGTTCACTGAACACAACAGGTATGCAGTGGTGGGTTCACTGAACAGGTATGCAGTGGTGGGTTCACTGAACACAACAGGTATGCAGTGGCGGGTTCACTGAACAGTACAGGTATACAGTGGCAGGTTCACTGAACAGAACAGGTATGCAGTGGCGGGTTCACTGAACAGTACAGGTATACAGTGGCAGGTTCACTGAACACAACAGGTATGCAGTCGCGGGTTCACTGAACACAACAGGTATGTAGTGGCGGGTTCACTGAACACAACAGGTATGCAGTGGCGGGTTCACTGAACAGGTATGCAGTGGCGGGTTCACTGAACAGTACAGGTATACAGTGGCGGGTTCACTGAACACAACAGGTATGCAGTGGCGGGTTCACTGAACAGTACAGGTATACAGTGGCAGGTTCACTGAACACAACAGGTATGCAGTGGCGGGTTCACTGAACACAACAGGTATGCAGTGGCGGGTTCACTGAACACAACAGGTATGCAGTGGCGGGTTCACTGAACAGGTATGCAGTGGCGGGTTCACTGAACAGTTCAGGTATACAGTGGCGGGTTCACTGAACACAACAGGTATGCAGTGGCGGTTTCACTGAACAGGTATACAGTGGCGGGTTCACTGAACAGAACAGGTATACAGTGGCGGTTTCACAGAACAGGTATGCAGTGGCTGGTTCACTGAACACAACAGGTATGCAGTGGCGGGTTCACTAAACAGGTATACAGTGGCGGGTCCACTGAACAGAACAGGTATGCAGTGGCGGGTTCACTGAACACAACAGGTATGCAGTGGTGGGTTCACTGAACAGGTATGCAGTGGTGGGTTCACAGAACAGGTATGCAGTGGTGGGTTCACTGAACAGGTATGCAGTGGTGGGTTCACAGAACAGGTATGCAGTGGTGGGTTCACAGAACAGGTATGCAGTGGTGGGTTCACAGCACAGGTATGCAGTGGTGGGTTCACAGAACAGGTATGCAGTGGTGGGTTCACAGCACAGGTATGCAGTGGCGGGTTCACTGAACAGGTATGCAGTGATGGGTTCACAGCACAGGTATGCAGTGGCAGGTTCACTGAACAGGTATGCAGTGATGGGTTCACAGCACAGGTATGCAGTGGTGGGTTCACAGAACAGGTATGCAGTGGTGGGTTCACAGCACAGGTATGCAGTGGCAGGTTCATTGAACAGGTATGCAGTGATGGGTTCACAGAACAGGTATGCAGTGGCAGGTTTACTGAACAGGTATGCAGTGGTGGGTTCACAGTACAGGTATGCAGTGGTGGGTTCACAGAACAGGTATGCAGCCAGCCAGGAACAAGTTAAGCCTAACTAATCTTTCCCTGAGAGACAGTCTGCAGCAGCTCGCTCTACTCTCACTAACGCAGGCAGCACACGAGTGACCGTAATGGCCGCCGCTGCCTGCCTTATATAAGAGGGGGGTGGGGCTCCAGGGGCTAGTGTAGCCTAATTGGCTACACTGGGCCTGCTGACTGTGATGTAGAGGGTCAAAGTTGACCCTCAAGGTGCATTATGGGGTAAACCGAACTTCCGCAAAGGTTCGCCAGCGGGACGCGAACGCGAACCACCGAAGTTCGCGTGGAACCGTTCGCCGGCGAACCGTTCGGCCTATCTCTAATCATGGAACACCTTGCCAGACCTGACTCCTATGTGAGGATCCTGTTCTTGGACTTTAGCTCGACCTTTAACACCATTTGCCCGAACATGCTGCTCGACAATCTCGTGCAACTCTGGGTTGACCCCACCCTTCTCAGCTGGGTCAGTGACTTCCTTTCAAACAGAATGCAACTTTTTAAGCTTGGTAGCAGCTCCTTCAGAGAGTGAACCACCAACATAGGCGCACTGCAAGAGTCTGTATTGTCCTCGCTCCTGTTCTCCTTGTACAACAATGACTGTACTTCAACCTCTTTGATAAGGTCATTAAAATCCCAGATGACACAACTATCGTTGGCCTCATTAGCAGCAGTGGAGAGCATGCTTAACGTAGCGAGATTGAGAGGATCTTCAACTGGTGCACCTTCAATAGTCTGGTCCTCAGAGCAGCTAAGCCTGTTGAACTGATTGTGGACTTCAGGAAACACCCTTCCACCCTCCACCCAGTTCTCATTGCCAAGACTGAAGACTCCAGGGTACCATGAGTTCGGCTCCTTGGCACAACCATAACTAACGACATAAGATGGGGCAGAGCACTACTAAAATTTAGAAAAAGGCACAGCTGAAGTTATTCTTTCTGCATCAACTGAAAAAATTCAGAATCCCATGAGAGCTGCTCATCAGCTTCTACACCACTGGATGAAATGTAAAAATACAGACGGTTACCCCCAGCACTATGATGAAATATGGTACTTAGCTAATGTTCAATGTGGTGTCAGAAAATCCAACAACAATATATGCATCCACAGTGTGTAACAAAACTTCCAATGTCTCAATGACTATGATACTGCAGGCAAAACACTCCAATGCCTGTGTTTGGAAAGTTTCTACAGGACATACAGTATGAGTTAATAAGCAATGGTATGGCGAACAAAGATGTGGAGGTATCAATTACCCTGAGCAGCGGTACAAACCACTTTGTAAGCCGGCTGGTTGCCTATTGCCGCGCGCCCACACGGACTACACTGAAACCTGCCGACAACCATGCAGCACAAGATACCACTGGACTTCCTGCCCCTGCCAGTTCATGAATTAACCCTTTTTGCTGGCCAGGTAATTCAAATGGGGAGTTTGAAATTGTTCAGAGTATGGGCTATTTAAAAACAACATTATGTGATGTTTACCATGCATAAGTTTGCAACAATTGTATAATTGATTGAAATTGAATTACATAGAATAAGACACATAGTAAAATCATAATAAAATCCGGACAAGATCATTAACCACTTCCGTAACAGCAGTCCCCCTTAAGGACCAGAGACTGCTGGTACCACACAACTGGGCTTACCGACGAATCGCCGCACAGGCCCGCCGCTCTTGCCAGCCATACCGCTCACCTATCGCTGCAAGCCTCTCGTTCTGCCGTTGCTATGACAGCAGAGCTCTGTGAGCCGGTCAGGAGCCAATTTCATTGGCTCCTGACCCTGTCATCTTACAGTGATCACCTGGTCAGGATCCAATGAAACCGGCTCCTGACCAGCTCACAGAGCTCTGCGTTCAAATTGACAGTGGGACCAGTGAGCTGCGGCGGGAACAAACTGGCGCAATCGGCGGGAGTGGCAACAATGCGCAGTGGCGATTTGAAAGCTACGTCCTGTCAGAAATAAGCGACCACAAACAGAACTTAGATTTCAACTAGCTTCATTCGGAAATGGTTAAGATGTTAATAGGATCAGATAATAAGATCGTAAAAATGTTAATTAAAAATAATTTTTTATATCTCGTAGAACAATTGAGGTGTATATTTGCATTTAATCCCAGATTGTTTACAGAAGACCACAGAACTTGGGAACAAATTAGTGCGAAACTGCATTAAAAATCGTAGACCACGCATGTTCCCAACATTAAGGCTACTTTCACACCAAGATGTTGCGTTTTAGGGGACCTTAAGGTCGCATAATGTGCCCCTAACGCAACGCGTGGTGGTGTTGAAGTTGGACGTCAGATTGAGACGCGTTATGCGTGTAACGATTGGTGTCAGCGAGAACAGATTTCTCTGATTATTGGTGATCTGCAGTATCACCAATAATACAGACGCTATACCTGATTATGTGTGATCTGCAGAATCACCAATAATACTGGTATAGCCAGGACCAGGACAACCAATGTAAGGGTATGTGTTTGGTGCAACAGTAATGATAGAGATACTCGCTATTCCCAGAGGAGCTGGGAGATAGGAATATATCTTTATAACACAGGAATACAAACTCCAGCAAGCTGGAGATACAGACAATAGTGAGATAGTTCACCCGAGGAGTGGGTGGAACTATGTTACAACAAGCGTACTGATCACCCGAGGAATGGGTGATTCAGACTGTACTGTAGCCACTATCACCTGAGGGGCAGGTAGAGAGGATAGTACTGTAGTTACTATTCACCTGAGGAGCAGGTGATAAAGACTGGATTGCAGCAACTGACCACCTCAGGAGCAGGTGATTCAGACTGTACTGCAGCTACAGACCACCTGAGGAGCAGGTGATACAGGCTATACTGCAGCCACTGACCACCTGTGGAGCAGGTGATTCAGATAGTACTGCAGCTAGGAATCTCCTGAGAAGCAGGTGATTCAGGCTGTACTGCAGCTACCGACCACCTGAGGGGCAGGTGATTCAGATAGTACTGCAGCTAGTATTCACCAATGAGGCAGGTGATACTGGCAGAGAATCCCTCACCAGTGACTAGGCTCACTGGTGTGGATAGGAGAGTCAGACAAGCAGATTTGGCAACGAGCGGACAGATACGGTACAGAGACAGAAAGCTAGATCAGAGTAGTGTTTCAGGCAGAGTCGGCAACTATATTAGATAGGCAAAGGTACAGGATCAGTAAACAGAAGAGTAATCAGGCTAGCAGAAGGTCATAACAAATAATACAATTCAATTAGTACTTTAAGCTATCAACAGAATCTGGCTAAGTGTGGATCCCCAGCTCCAGCTGGTTCTAGCACACTTTGGGATCTGACCAGATCTGAGTGCTAACACGTAGCATTTGCAACAGCAGACGCGGAGCAACTGAATGACCTGTCCTATATATACTGCAAGCGCTCCACAGCGCCGCCCCAGTCACTCAGCCAATCCGGAGCACACCTGGAGTCAGCTGATCGCCTGATCAGCTGACTCCCCTTCTAGATGCATAAAGGTCCTGTCGTCTGGCGCGCGCACGCGTAGCCCTTAGTCTATGAGCAATAGAAGGACCAATCAAAGCACCAGCATGTAACTGCGCGGCGGAAACCAGGATAGTGATGGGAAGTCCGGATCTTTTTAAGGATTCGGTTCATTCGAATCGGATCATTGAAAAGATCCGGATCTTTGAACCAAATCATTTGAATCATTTTACTAGGGAAGCAGACTGGGGGTGAAATGACTAGCAGGACAGGACTTTACCTGCACTGTACATTCTGTATGTTCCTGTTTCTTCCAGACAGACATCCACTGTGAACCGAATCTTTCATTGTGAAGATCTGGATGATTCGACTCACAAAAAAGATCCGGATCAAATGAACGATTTGTTCATGATCCGGACAACACTACGAGTCCCACCATGAGTCACCACAGTGCAGTGAATATTAATTAGCCATGTGGCTAGTCACTGAGCATGTGCAAACAATCTAACTCAGCTCTATAGGGGTATAACTTACAGCATACTGCACTTTCATTTAACTAGGCTGACCAGATGTCCTCTTTTCCCTAGACAGGTCCTCCCAGGTTTTTGAAATGTCTGGGGTGAAGAGAGATGAACACAGAGCGAGTCAGAAGAGCCGATTGAAGAGGCAGAGAGCCAAACAGCCAAGACTCAGTCCAGTGTTTTCCCCAGAGCCTATCAGCTGGGCAGTAGTGTTGTCCGGATCATGAACGATTAGGACATTCGATCCGGATCTTTTTTGTGAGTCGAATCATCTGGATCATTCGTTCATTGTAATGATCCAGATGATTCGACTCACAAAAAAGATCCGGATCGAAGATGCGAATCGTTCATGATCCGGACAACACTACTGCCCAGCTGATAGGCTCTGGGGAAAACACTGGACTGAGTCTTGGCTGTTCGGCTCTCTGTCTCTTCAATCGGCTCTTCTGACTCTGTGTTCGGGTCTCTTCACCCAGGACATTTCAAAAACCTGTGAGGACCTGTCCGGGGAAAAAAAGACATCTGGTCAGCCTAATTTAACGTGCAGCGTTATACCCTAACGCAATGTGTGCATTGTGAACAGCACATTGATTTTACAGTGCTGTGAGTTAGGCTGCGTTACTGGCTGCTGTAACGTGGGACTTTAACGTCCCACTGTGAAACCAGCCTAAAAGTGTTTTTTTTCTTTGAAAAAGCTCCATGTTTGTAGAATCTGTGAATTTAGGAAAAAGTAATAGTAATAGTAAACTATTTTAAGATCGATCAGTTTATCACTTGCCAGTCGATTTATGTTGTGTACAAAATTGAACGCACATGCGGCTTACAGTATGTGGGCCGTACAGGAGGAACGTTGAAAAAAAGATGCTCTGAGCACATCTATAATATAAGAAATCCAGAAAATAAGTCTCACAATATACCTGAAAATTTTTTAAAAGTCCATGGCAGTGACCCAACTGGTATAAAATGCTATGGATAAGATTATGCCGCACTGGAGAGGGGATAATGAGATTAAAACCCTCTCCCAGTTAGAAACAAAATGGATATTCCAATTAAACACTTTATCACATCACAGATTAAATGCAAATATAGACCTCAATTATTTTATCAGAGATGAATAATAATGTTTAATTTACCTTTTTAATCTCTTATTATCTGATCCTATTAACATCTTACTGACCTTGTCTGGATTTTATTATGATTTTATTATGTGCCATATTCTATGTAATTCAATTTGATTCAATTATACAATTGTTGCACACTTATGCATGTTAAACATTGCATCATTTTGTTTTTAAATTGCCGGTACTCTGAACAATTTCAAACGCCCCATTACTGACCTGATTACACACTGTGATGACTTTGATGAACAGAGGCGCCAGCAGAATAAAAACAATAATTAAAGTTTTAAAATATGCGAAGGAGGCAGTGGTGGACTTACCTCCGAAAGCAGACTAGACTACTTGTCTGACATAAATAAACACTTTATTAGTACCCCAATAGATGCAACGTGTTTCGCAGGACCAAGCCCGCTTCATCAGGCAATAAAACGGGACAAAACAGTAGCTCTCAGGTAGCACATATAGCGCCCCATTGAACATTAATTAAGTACCATATTTTATCATAGCACCGAGGGTAACCTTGTGTTTTTTTCCATTTCATCCACGGGTTAATAGGACCTAGTCCCTACCCTCATTGGCAGCTCATGTTGTGCTGCTCTTTTACATATACTGTATTTACTGTACAGCTTTTACACCACTACCATCAAATTCATCAATGGCTCCTCCATCATCGTCTAGTATGCAAGGGAAAACTGCTAGTGCCAAGTACAAACTCTATAGAGTATTTAGTACTACAGAAAAGATCATAGGATTGCCCCTGCCACCTCTTGACCTCCATACTGCCTGAATAAGGCACGAAGGTCACCAGGATCTCGCATGACCTCTTCCACCCAGGCAGTCTCTTCTCCGAGCTCCTCCTATTGGTCTGCCATTACAGAGCCACTCTCTCCAGAACCACCAGGTGCAGGAGCACCTTCTTCCCCCACCAGGTCTCATGCTGAACTCCAGTCCCCTCAGCCAGGTCTGTTCTACTGTGGCTTTCTAGCTCCTCGGACAGCATCATTTCACCAGACTTCCACCCTGAACTTCCAAGCACACCTGTGCGGTACTTGCTCCACACCTTAGTTGTTTAGAGTTCCTGCCTTTGCTCTAAATGTATGCTTCTCATGCTTGTATCAATGTACACTGCTCATGTTGCCATTGCCACGTGAACCACAAATAGTTTTAGGTACCTCATTGGATGTACTTGGCAAATAAAGGTTCTGAAATTCAAACTTTGCGTAAAGTTCGGGTTAAATGCGAACGGCAAATGTTTCCTGCAAACTGTCCGCTGGCACGAACAATGGCCATCACTACCCAGAACCACAGGCCATCACTACCCAGAACCACAGGCCATCACTACCCTGCCTCTGCAGGGGTAAACAAACTTCTAATAGGCTAGCTGCTGGCACATTGGAGAACAAGTACTGATTGACCATAAAGTTCTACAGCCATCCAGGTGGCCAATTCCTGATTGCTCAGCCTTTCTATATGCACCCCTCACAAGTGAAACTGCAACACCATGAAGAAATGCTTGTAGTCATGTGCAAAAGAGACTGGTAAAAGAGACAGTCATAGGCAAATAATTATGTTTTTTGTGGATTACCAGAAAGTTTCAGGTGAGATCACTCCCTGGAGTTGAATGACCTAAATCTGTGGTTATGTGCAATTGACATGCATGTTGGGCATGATGTACTACCCAGATATGTGTCTCTAGGATAGGACACAGGAACATCAGAGAACATACAGAAGATGGTGTGGATGGAACACTCGCACTACAGAGCGCACATTGAGACCTGTTTGCAAAGGCAATTGACAATTTGAATTAGCCTACAACTGTCAATGGTTGCATCTATCGTTAGGTTTGGCTATGGAGAAGGTTAGGTAAATAAGAGGGGGTAGGTTTGGATTAAACGGAGATGGGTTAGTTTTAGATACAAGAGGGGGTGGTGATATTAGGGTTAGGCACAGGGGAGTAAGAAGGTTGAGGTTAGAGCTGGGGCCAGGAACGGTCATGCAAGGATAAAAAATAGCCAAAATGTTATTGTTATCCACGGATATGCTCTATGACATTGACTTCTGGCTTTATCAACCAGGCAACAAAAACTGATTGATGAATCCAGCAGTCAATGAGTCTATTGACTCAGTAAGAGAATTCAATTTTGCTAATCAAGACCACTAACTACTAGCCTAGCGTATTCACCAGCTGCTAGTGAAGTGATCAGCCTTGATTGGCCACACTTTCTAGCATGCTACCATCTGAATAGAGATTTTTGTGTTGGAAGAATATTCTGCTCATCAGCAGAGGACAATCCCAGCCTCCCAGTCAAGTGACGCTCTATTGTGCTCATGGGACTGAAGGAGAGTTGCAGATTGACTTGAGTTGATCATTGAGGATCTATGAAATGGTTCAGCATTTATCTTTCTTTTTTATTTAAAGAGAACCCGAGGTGGGTTTGAAGAATATTATCTGCATACAGAGGCTGGATCTGCCTATACAGACCAGCCTCTGTTGCTATCCCAAACCCCCCTAAGGTCCCCCTGCACTCTGCAATCCCTCATAAATCACAGCCACGCTGCTGACAAACAGCTTGTCAGAGCTGGCTGTGTTTATCTCTATAGTGTCAGTCTGCTGCTCTCCCCGCCTCCTGCAGAACTGCAGTCCCCGCCTGCATCCCTTCCCTCCCTGCTGATTGGAGGGAAGGGACGGGGGCAGGGACCTGAGCTATGCAGGAGGCGGGGGAGCAGCTGAGACTGACACTACAGATGTAAACACAGCCTCACAGCACAGCTGTGATTTATGAGGAATTGCAGAGTGCAGGGGGACCTTAGGGGGGTTTGGGATAGCAACAGAGGCTGGGCTGTATAGGCAGATCCAGCCTCTGTATGCAGATAACATTCTTTAAACACACCTCGGGTTCTCTTTAAAAACACCTGTTTTTTTAGTAAACATTTAATGCATACTTAAAATTATTTTAACTCAGTTATGCAAAAAAAAGCTTAGTGGAAAACATTGCTGTTCTAAAAGACTTTCTCCACATGTTCATAGATTTCTCTGTCTTCATTATGCCTGCATACTCCCTTCCCTCCAGCTAGGATGAAGCCACCATTTCTTACTGGAGGCTGACAGCCACAATAGGCTATCAGTCAGCATAGAGGTGTGACTTAATCTGGCAAAACAATCACTCTCCCAGGTTTATGCCCATGTGACTAAAGGGGTGTGGTTAAAAAGGATACCTGAGGTGACATGTGATATGATGAGATAGACATGCGTATGTACAGTGCCAAGCACACAAATAACTATGATGTGTTCCTTTTTTTTCTTTCACTACCTGAAAGAGTTAAACATCAGGTATGTAAGTGGCAGTTCCTGTCTCAGTCAGGACTGGGTCAGACTACAATGTGAGTGTCGCTGATAAGAAATTACAACTATAAAACACTTTTCTAGCAGAAAATGGCTTCTGAGGGCAGGAAAGAGGTAAAAATGGTCAATAGCTCATAGATTTTAGCTCTGAGATACTTCAATGAATGTGTAATTGAGCAAAAACAATAAAACAGTAAAAACGTAAAAAGTAGATTTTACAATAAAAAAACTGTGGAATATCTTAACCACTTGAGGACCCACCCTTTACCCCCCTTAAGGACCAGCGTTATTTTTTGCGATCTGTGCTGGGTGGGCTCTGCAGCCCCCAGCACAGATCAGCTGGCACACAGAGCGATCAGATCGCCCCCCTTTTTTCCCCCCTATGGGGATGATGTGCAGGGGGGGTCTGATCGCTCCTCCTGTCTGGCATGTTGCGGGGGGGGGGCACCTCAAAGCCCCCCTCCGCGGCGAAATTCCCCCCTCCCTCTCCTATCTGCTCATCCCCGGTGACCGGGGCTGCACAGGACGCTATCCGTCCTGTGCAGCCAGTGACAGGCTGTCCCCTGTCACATGGCGGCGATCCCCGGCCGCTGATTGGCCGGGGATCACCGATCTGCCTTACGGCGCTGCTGCGCAGCAGCGCCGTACAATGTAAACAAAGCGGATTATTTCCGCTTGTGTTTACATTTAGCCTGCGAGCCGCGATCGGTGGCCCACAGGCTATTCACGGAGCCCCCCGCCGTGAATTGACAGGAAGCAGCTGCTCGCGCGAGCGGCTGCTTCCTGATTAATCAGCCTGCAGCTGGCGACGCAATACTGCGTCGCTGGTCCTGCAGCTGCCACTTTGCCGACGCGCGGTATGAGTGCGCGGTCGGCAAGTGTTTAAAAAGTCAGTTTTAGGAGAAGAAGGATAGATATAATTGTTTATTTCATTAGATTATTTTCACCCTGGGTGTCCTTTAAGACTTACAAGGAATGAGTAGGCAGGTGCTGGCTTACTGAACAGCTCTGCCTGTTCAGTAAGCCAGCACCTATTCAGTAGGAGACCTTGGGCAAGTCTCCCTAACACTGCTACTGCCTATAGAGCGCGTCCTAGTGGCTGCAGCTCTGGCGCTTTGAGTCCGCCAGGAGAAAAGCGCAATATAAATTTTCTGTTTGTTTGTTTGTTTGTTTAGGTGTAGGTCACTGAGGAAGAGATGAGTATCTATGACTTTGTGCAGGAGTAAACTGTAGAGATCCAAGCGGCTGGGCACATCCAGTAAAAACAGACCTTTATTCAAAATTCCATTTAAAAGCACTACATGCAGACACAGCAATCGTCAGCCAGGAAAGAGGGGACAAGCACATAAAGATGGTCTAAAGCTGTTTCGCACTCGACTCAGGAGTGCTTCCTCAGGACTTCCTGAGGAAGCACTCCTGAGTCGAGTGCGAAACAGCTGTAGACCATCTTTATGTGCTTGTCCCCTCTTTCCTGGCTGACGATTGCTGTGTCTGCATGTAGTGCTTTTAAATGGAATTTTGAATAAAGGTCTGTTTTTACTGGATGTGCCCAGCCGCTTGGATCTCTACAGTTTGCTGATGTGCTGCTATTACACTGGGCTTTGAGCACTCCGGAGTGACCCAGTCTGCGAGTCCTGTGCACCTCTTCCCTACCTTTTGTATAACTTTGTGCAGGAGTGTTTTTTTGTTTTTTTTTAGTTTTGAAAAACCTATATTTATTTTACACTTTTTTTTTTTTTAGTCATAATTAACCACTTTACCCCCCCCCCCCCCCCCAGTGCTAAATTTCTCCGTCCCTCTGTTCACCGCTTCATCCCCAGGGATGGAGAAAGGCGCACTTGTTTGTTTACTGGCTGGGAGTGGGCGGGGAACTCGCACGCACACTCCAGCCAGCCCGCACAGCAGGTGACTAATTGGACACTAGGAACAAGCGTTCCTGAATCCAATTAGACTCGCCAATTGCGAATAGAATGAAGACTGCTTCAAACAGAAGCAGTCTTCATTCATAACAATGTAAAATAAACAAACGTGCAGCACACACCCTGGCTCTGCAGTCCAATGATTGGTTATGGGGACCGCAGTCCCCAATAACCAATCATATTACAGAAATAAAGGAATGGAAGCAGCGCTGAAAGGTAAAAATCACACTGGTGTTTCAGGGGTAAAACCCCTCAGTTGTGAAGAGGTTAATTTCAAAAATATTCTGTCAAGTGCAGAAGTGGGCCTTCAAAGAGAGGCAAAAATAGTTACTAACCACACTTTTAAAACTGCTCCAAAATCTTATTTTGTTCTTTTGTGTTGTGTACTGTGTTTCAATGACATGTCTCTCTCTGTCCTTTTTTTGTTTGTTTCTGTTTTTTTATGTTATATTTCTAAAGAAATAAAGAAAATAGGTTTAGAAAAATATGTACTTTCACCCAACTTAAACGATCCCAAAATATTTATGTCCTTTCATTGGAAGGACAGCCAGGTACGTTTTATTATAAAATTCCCAGGCATTTATGATTCACTTTCTATAATTTTAATTGATTTTCTGTAGGAAACATACCATAAATTTGATATATATCTTAGCTTGTTCTGTGACCTTGTCTCTGAGTTTCTAGTTTTCTATATAACTTGACTTTTGGCACCAAGCAGTAGCAGCTACAATGCCATGTGCCATATATTGGGGAAAATGGATTTCTCTAATGCTTTCAAACTTTTTTTTTTTCCCACTGACCTTGTCAAGCGAGATGTATGTATAAAATTGCAGTCACCTACACTCCCTGCAAAATGTCATCATTAAACACTTTGTACAAGCCTTGTTTTTTATAGTTCCTATTAGTTGTGTTGCACCTTCCACTTAATACTGTTACATATATTCCTTGGCATGCACGTTTGCAAATTATATTATCCCGAGCTTGGAATTAATGATGGCGTAGTCGTCAGGATTCATAAAATATTTTTAATAGTAAAAGGAGACATAAAAAATAATGCTAAGCTAAGATCTGTCTGGTAGTATGTACATTAAAATATAACAGTATTCACTCATTTAAATAGAAGCACATAAAGCCTGATGTCATCAGAAATAATACATTATTATGATTTTGTTTTAAGGATTGGATGGTTTCCTTTGGAAAAAACACTAACTTGCCCTCCCCATAAATAATGTGATACTAATTTCAAGTTCAAGCAAGCTGCTGCATTTGATTGGTCAGTTTCAAAGCTGCATATATTTGCATAAAATTAGTGTAACATCTCATTAACTAATGGCTACGTACATTCCTAATAATATACTATATACAGTGGGATGCGAAAGTTTGGGCAACCTTGTTAATGGTCATGATTTTCCTGTATAAATTGTTGTCATTTTATTGATTCCAAAACCTTTACAACTAATTATTGGAACTCAAATTGACTTAGTAAGCTCAGTGACCCCTAACTAACATACACAGGTGAATCCAATTATGAGAAAGATTATGTAAGGGGGTCAATTGTAAGTTTCCCTCCTCTTTTAATTTTCTTTGAAGAGTAGCAAGATGGGGGTCTCAAAACAACTCTCAAAGGACCTGATGACAAAGATTGTTCATCATCATGGTTTAGGGGACGGATACAGCAAGCTGTCTCGGAGATTTCAGCTTTTTCCACAGTTAGAAACATATACTGAGAAAATGGAAATGGGCAGTTCAAGTTAAGGCTCGAAGTGGCAAACCAAGAAAAATCTTGGATAAACAGAACCAATGAATGTTGAGAACAGTCAGAGTCAACCCACAGACCAGCACCAAAGACCTACAACATCATCTTGCTGCAGATGGAGTCACTGTGCATCGTTCAACCATTCGGCGCACTTTACACAAAGAGATGCTGAATGCTAGAGTGATGCAGAGGACACGTTTTCTCTGCCCACAACACAAACAGAACTGCTTGAGGTATGCTAAAGCACATTTGGACAAGCCAGCTTCATTTTGGAATAAGGTGCTGTGGACTGATGAAACTAAAATTGAGTTATTTGGGCATAACAAGGGGCAGTATCAGGGCCGGGCCGAGGCATAGGCTGGAGAGACTCCAGCCTCAGGGTGCAGAGTAGGAGGGGGCGCACAATTCATTCAGCTGTCATTCCTAATTGTGTATGAAGCAGAAAGAAATAAGAAAAGGGGATACATAGCAGTGACTGCAAGCCAGATAACTACAGATTAAGGCATTAGGGCTGGTGGGGGCCCTGCGGCGCCTCTTAGTCTAATAGCAGTCAGTGTGTGACGGGTGGGGCGGGAGGGATAGGGGGGCGCACTTTGGTGTCTCAGCCTTGGGTGCTGGATGACCTTGTCCCTGCTCTGGGCAGTATGCATGGAGGAAAAAACAACACAGCATTCCAAGAAAAACACCTGCTACCTACAGTAAAATATGGTGGTGATTCCATCATGCTGTAGGGCTGTGTGGTTAGTGCAGGGACTGGGAATCTTGTCAAAGTTGAGGGACACATGGATTCCACTCAGTATCAGCAGATTCTGGAGACCAATGTCCAGGAATCAGTGATAAAGCTGAAGCTGCGCTGGGGCTGGATCTTTCAACAAGACAAAGGCCCTAAACACTGCTCAAAATCCACTAAGGCATTCATGCAGAGGAACAAGTACAATGTTCTGGAATGGCCACCTCAGTCCCCAGACCTGAATATAATTGAAAATCTGTGGTGTGAGTTAAAGAGAGCTGTCCATGCTCGGAAGCCATCAAACCTGAATGAACTAGAAATGTTTTGTAAAGAGGAATGGTCCAAAATACCTTTAACCAGAATCCAGACTCTAATTCGAACCTACAGGAAGCATTTTCAGGCTGTATTTTCTGCAAAATAAGGATCTACTAAATATTGATTTCATTTCTTTTTTGTGGTGCCCAAATTTATGCACCTGCCTAATTTTCTTTAAACAATTATTGCACACTTTCTGTAAATCCAATAAACTTAATTTCACTTCTCAAATATCACTGTGTGTGTCTCTGACATTTTTTTTCGTAACAACCAACGATTTATACAGGAAAATCATGACGATTAACAAGGTTGCCCAAACTTTCGCACCCCACTGTGTATATGTATATATATACATATATATATATATATATATATATATATATATATATATATATATATATATACATACATATATATATATATATATATATATATATATATATATATATATATATATATATATATATATATATATATATATATATATATATACAGTATACTATAATAACACCAGGAAGGAATTTTTCTTTTTTTTTTGCATCATATACCGTATATACTCGCATATAAGCCAGTCTACATATAAGCCGAGGTACCCACGTTTCCTTTGTAAAATGGAAAAAGTGATTGACTCGCATATAAGTCCCCCTCCCCCAGTATAGCCCCCTCAACTGTATAAATAGAAAGGAAGTTCTGAGTTCAGTACAATTTCATCCCTTCATATGATTAAAATGAGGGTCTGGCTAGCAGGATAGGGATAAGGACAACACATCTGGACTGCAAGGCTGGCATGACAGGGACATGGACAACAAGTTCAGACTGGAATGGCAGGCTGGAAGGTTAGGGAGGACAACACGTGGACTAGCAGGCTGGTATGGTTGGACTGGCAGGCTGGTATGGCAGGGACAACAATAACAAGAGTGGACTGGAGTTTCTGGATAGCAGAATAAGGGATAAGGAACAACACATATCGACTGGACTAAATGGCAGGCTGGCATGACATGTGTAACCACCAGCACAAGGGGACTGACTTGTGTAAGGGATCGTGCATTGATCCCACACTCATGGGCTGATCCCCCCTCTCTCTTATGTCCCTGCACCCCGCGGCAACATAGAGTGTAATCCAGCGCTACAATTGACCTGTATCCCCTGATAAGTTGTAGCAGAGAGAGAGACATCATCACTGCCCCACAGACGTACCTTC
Source organism: Hyperolius riggenbachi (assembly GCF_040937935.1). NCBI lineage: Eukaryota > Metazoa > Chordata > Amphibia > Anura > Hyperoliidae > Hyperolius > Hyperolius riggenbachi. The sequence continues at coordinate 514,250,975 of NC_090647.1, read as the reverse complement.
AAAACGAAGTTGCCACTTCCTCCAGGGCTCCTTACTGTGTCCATCTCTGTGGTGTCTCAGTCAGAAGCAGTGCGGTGTATCAGAGTCACGTGCAGCTTTGGGGATTCCCTTGCCTCTCTGCCCCTCTTGTTGCGTCTCATATGACGCCATCTAGGGGCGCCTTGAGAAACAGTGAGCGGGACAGAGAGACAAAGGAATCCCCAGAGCTGCATGTGACTCTGATACATGCACTGCTTCTGAGCTACCACAGAAATGGACATAGCGGGAAGCCCTGGAGGAAGCGGCAACTCTGTTTTAAACTTTGCGTCCGTGGAGCAGTGACGATGTTTCTCTCTCAGCTACAACTTACCCAGCGGACACAGGTCAGTTGTAATGCTGGATTACACACTGTTGCCGCGGACGTGCAGGGACATACAAGGCAGTCGGGGATGCAGTACATGAGTGTGGGATCATTGCACGATCCCTTACAGTCCACAGTGACTACTCGGGAGGGCACCCAGGGGACATTGACTCGCATATAAGCCGAAGGGGGGACTTTTGAGCACATTTTTGTGCACAAAAATTCGGCTTATATGCAAGAAAATACGGTATTTCAAGGGTTCTTTATCTTGCTTTCAATCATGTTTCTGGCTAGTGTGATTTTTTGTAATCAGTAAAACTTGATGTACATGTAATTTTTAACCTAAGATTGCCCTGAAGTACTAAATTCCTTATTATTATTATTGACTTATAAAGTGCAAACATATTCCATGGTGCTTTACAGAGTAAAAACAAAACATGGGGTACATAGTAATACAGAACTAGTAGTAATACCAGAACTCCAATGCGTTCGGTTTCACAATGTGCTTGCTGGGTAGTCTGTAACTTATAGTAGTACAGACAAATGGTATACACAAAATATAGACACTGGTAGATAATACAGAATTGGCAAACATAATAATTACAGTGACAATTGTAACACGATGAACAAAATATAGAGCAAATTCCAAAACACAAAAGGATGAGAGAGCCGTGGCCTTGCAAGCTTACAATCTAAGTATCTAACTAATGTTTTTTTTTTTTTTTTTATCATTGCATGATAAACTGGTCATTATCTCCTTTAAATCTTATTTTAAGAGTTCAAATATCCCTTTCTCTTGTTCCCGACTTGTAACTCTAGCCCTGGCCACTTAGACCAGGAATGCCACAAACATCACAAATTGCATTTCAGCATTATGTGCCTGCTTATTTTGGAGGTTTAACCTCCCTGGCGTTCAGTTTCTGCTGGATTTTCATGCAAAAGGTGAGCCAATTAATTTTATAACACATGCTCCCCCATGTGTCCCCTTCTGTCCCCATGTGTCCCCTTCTGTCCCCCATGTGTCCCCTTCTGTCCGTGTCCCCTTCTGTCCCCATGTGTCCCCTTCTGTCCCCCATGTGTCCCCTTCTGTCTCCAGTGTGTTTCCTTCTGTCCCCTGTTTGTACCCCCCCCCCCCCCCCACATTGATCCTCCGCTCCCTTCTTTCCTTCCCATGTGTATCCTCCTCTGCCCTGTGTATAGCTATGAGAAGAGTCAGCTTGGCTCATCCAATCAACAGCTCCAGAGCAATCACAGTCCTCCTCTCCTTCACTTCGCCTCTAGTGCCAGCTTCTGCTGATCATGTTATCAGCAGAAGACGTCACTGGAGGTGCAGTGAAGGAGAGGAGAGGTCTGTGATCACCGCAGGGGCCGTTAATTAGTTGAGCCAAGCTGCCGCTTCTCATACATATGCACAGGGGCAGAGGAGGATACACGGGGAAGCAGGAGATACAGCCAGAAGCGCCGCATACTGCAGCCCATCAGGCATTCCGCTTACAACTCCCCAACACAGTGTCAGGCATACCACCCAGGAGGTTAACACGTGGCACCCCTGCTTAGTTTAAAGTGTTGAATATTTACTAGGATGAGGATACACGATTGTAATATGTGAGGTTCTTGCAATGCACATTCCTCATTCATTTTGAACCAATATTTCAGCAGAAGACTATTTGCAAAGTTCTCCCTTAAGACATAGATTACAGAGAAACCAATTCTAGTGAAATATCTTGATTGGTAGAAGAAAGGTCTCTTCTCAGTTACAAGTTGTTCAGTCCGGGAGACAAAAGAGCAGACTTTACCAGCCTTCAGAGAACAAGTTTTCGTGAAATAACAGGGTACAGGTCACACAGAATCAAAACATAGTCTTAGGTTGACTGGCATATTCTGTGGATGGTGCATCAATCATAGAAGCCAATAACAATAACAATAATATTTATATAGCGCTTTTCTCCCTGGGGACTCAAAGCGCTGTGACCCTGCATTATGCAGTCTCAAAGGCTAGGGAAAAGAGGTGAGTTTTTAGCCTTTTTTTTTAAAGCTGTCCAGAGAGGGAGCCTCTCGTACTGATTGTGGAAGTGAGTTCCATAGAGTAGGGGCTGCGTAGGAAAAGGCCCGAGCACCAAATGTTAAGTGTATCCTGGGAATAATCAGCTTCATCTTGTTGGCAGAGCGGAGGGTGCAATAGATCCGCTATGTATTTGGGTCCCATGTGGTGTAGAGCCTTGAATGTCAGCAGGCAGATCTTAAAATTGATTCTCCATTTTACTGGCAACCAGTGAAGAGTTTGCAGTACTGGGGTGATGTGTGAGCTGCGGGGGGCATTGGCTAGGAGTCTGGCTGCAGCATTCTGTACTAGCTGTAAGGGGCGCAGAACCTTTTCTGTAGATCCGATGAACAGGGCGTTGCAGTAGTCTAGGCGGGAGGATACAAATGCATGAACCAGGGCAGGTAGGTCTTCAGCTGGGATAAGGTGTTTGATTTTCGCTATATTTCTTAGATGGAAGAAGGAAGACTTGACGACAGCTGATATCTGCTGTTTGAGTTTTAGATTTCCATCCAGGATCACCCCAAGGTTTCGCACAGAGTCTTTATACTGTACAGTATCTCCCTCAATTGCTAGTTTGAGGTGGTGAGCGTTTTGAACTTTATCCATCATGTGTGGACCACCTACCACCAACACCTCGAGTTCAGCCTCAGCCAGCTGGTGTTCATCCAATTTTGTAAATCCACTAGACACGCATTTATGGATGCTGATGGGTCTTGGGTGCCAGGCTTGAAGGACAGATAGAGTTGTGTGTCATCTGCATAACAATGGTATCCTAGGCCATAGTTCTGGATTATTTTGCCCAGTGGGAGCATGTAGACTGCAAAGAGTAATGGTGATAGTACAGAACCCTGTGGAACTCCATAGGGAAGTGGCACTGGATTAGAGTAGTGTGTGCCCAGACATACTTGCTGTGTCCTGCCAGATAGGAAGGTCTGAAACCAGCTAAGAACAGTACCCCTTAGGCCACAGTAATTCTTCAGTCGCTGGATTAGTATTTCATGATCCACAGTATCAAATGCTGCAGACAAGTCAAGAAGAATCAAAATTGAGCAATCACCCTTGTCCCTTGCAGTAAGTAGATCATTCATTACTCGGACTAATGCCGTTTCAGTGCTGTGACTTTTCCTGAATCCTGACTGAAAAGTATCAAAGATGTTGTTATCTGTAAGCCTGGCTTCCAGCTGGTTGGCGACTACTTTCTCGATAACTTTTGATAGGAATGGTAAGTTCGCCACAGGTCTGTAGTTGGTTACAGAATCAGGATCTAGTGATGGTTTCTTCAAGAGGGGTTTTATGATTGCTTTCTTTAGTTCTTCTGGGAAAAGTCCACTTTGCAAGGAGCACTGAGTGATTTTGTGAAGTGCTGGCCTGATCAGCTCTGGGCACTGCATTAAGGATCCAGTTGGGCCAGGATCCAGGTCGCAGGTAGTGGGGCGGAGACTTTGAATGAGAATTCCAAAATCTTTTTCACTCAGAGTGTCAAAGACTTGCCATGGTGGTACGGTAGTAGGCAGATGCAAAGTCCAGTGGTCAATTGATGTTGGTGTAATGCTGGCACGGATGGTAGACACCTTGTTTGTGAAGAAGGCAGAGAATTCTTCACACCTTTCCCTGGAGAATGTGGTTGGGGCTTTTAGGCAGGAAGGATTGCAGAGTGATTCCACTGTGTGGAAGAGTTGACCAGCTCTGTTGTCGGCTGTAGATATTTTGTGCTAGATAAAGTCTGATTTTTTCTTGGTTATTGCTTGTTGGTATTGTCTGAGGTGTTGAATTAGGCTAGATTTGTGCTCCTCAGACCCTGATTTACGCCACTGTCTTTCAAGTCTGCGCCCTTTCTTTTTTAGATCCATGATGGTGTTGTCAAACCAATTAGCTTTTTGCTTTTTGGTTGCTGATTTGGTGCGCCATGGGGCAATACTGTCAAGTGTTTCATATATTGTGTTGTTGTACTGGGTTACTAGAGTGTTTGGGTCCATTTGACTGTGGAGCAGATTTGTAAAATCCAGGTTGGCAGTTATCCTCTCCGGTGTTAATTTATTCAGGGGACGGATTTTGATTGTTTCTTTAGGGAGCTGCTTGATAGGGTGATGTTCAATAGTAAACTGTATTATGTGATGGTCTGACCACACCACTGGAGTTACTGTTATGTTACTAATGTCCATTCCGAGGTGGAACAGTAAGTCTAGCGTATGCCCTCCTCTGTGGGTAGCAGATTTTACAACTTGTGAGAAGCCTAGTCCACCCATGAGATTTATTAGTTCATTTGCATTTTGTGATTGAGTGTTATCAGCCCAGACGTTGAAGTCACCAAGGATGATCCATCTCGGATAAGAGTTAGCATTGCCATAAGTTCTGAGAATTCCTGTAGGAATGGGTCAGCATCTCCGGGGGGATGATAAACCACTAAAATTTTGAAGCCTTTACCAGCTGAGATCTGGGCACCTATACATTCAAAAGACTTTGTTGAGCCAACACTCAGGGCTCTGAGCTGCAGAGTTGTTTTGCCACAAATTGCTACACCCCCTCCTCTGCGGTCTCGTCTTCCCTCACTTAGGACTGAGTAATTGTATGGGATGGTTGCTTCCAATGTGGGGCCCGCATTGGCATCAATCCAGGTTTCAGTGATGCATGAAAAATCGCATGTCTGAATAAGGTCCGCAATAATGGCTGTCTTATTGTTTATAGAGCGGGCATTGCAGAGCAATGCGGTGACTGCATGGGGCTTAGCATTGGCGACTGGGTTCACTGCTGGGGTGTTACTGCATCTAGAAAGGTCATAATGTAGTTAACACCTATAATCCACCCACAGCCCACCTACAGTGGGATGTGACCAATTAACAATTTTTAAGCTGGAAAGATTTACTGTATATACATTTTTCCATAATCCTATAGGGGGTTACCATTTGATACCTCTTATTGGGCTTAAAGGAATCGTCAGGCAAAAAAAAAAAAAAAGTTTCACTTACCTGGTGCTTCTACCAGCCACACGCAGCCATCCTGTGCCCCCGTAGTCACTCACTGCTGCTCCGGTCCCCAGCCGCTAGCTAGTTTCATTTTTGCTGTCCTTGTGGTCGGCGGGCCGCCACACGTACACTTGCACGCATTTCCGCTGGTGCATGAACATTAACACACACATTTTTTACGTGTTAGTGGTGCAACGCGTACATTTTTACGCGTTGCACCACTAACGCATAAAAATGTATGTGTTAATGTTCATGCACCAGCGGAAATGTAGTGCAAATGTACGCGTGGTGGCCTGCCGACCTCAAGGTCATCAAAAACGAATCTAACTGGCGGCGGGGGACCGGAGCAGCAGTGAGTGACTATGAGGGCACAGGATGGCTGTGTGGGCCTGGTAGAAGGGGCTTCTACCAGGCCCACGCAGCCATCCTGTACCCTCGTAGTCACTCACTGCTGCTCCGGTCCCTCGCCGCCAGTTAGGTAAGTGAAACTCATTTTTTTTTTTTTGCCTGACGATTCCTTTAAGGAACTTACCAAACACACAATTGGAGAAACTCACTCCCAAACAGTTCTCTGCTGCTTTATAAAGCCTGCAGGCTGCTTATAAGCCAATGAGAAATGCACACATATAATACACCTAGCTTGCAGTGATTAATCAAGCAGAAGCTGAGCAAGTCAGCCAGTCAGTTGAAGAGGGCTTCAGTTGCATATAGACAATGGCTATATGACCAGCAGTGCCCCACCAGCGTGCAGGATATTCCCTCTTATCTGCCCCCCTCCTAACTAAACTGCATGGGATACTACAATAAAATTAAAAACAATGGTGCATGAGCCAGCCTGGGGCCCCGGGAACTCTCACTGCCCGGGGCCCCAGAACCAGCATCTAACACCATATGTGAGCGCAGCCAAAACCTTGGAGCTGCCACCTCCAAGGCCTGTCTCCTACTGCTCTAAAACTTACCAAACACACAATTGGAGAAACTCACTCCCAAACAGTTCTCTGCTGCTTTATAAAGCCTGCAGGCTGCTTATAAGCCAATGAGAAATGCACACATATAATACACCTAGCTTGCAGTGATTAATCAAGCAGAAGCTGAGCAAGTCAGCCAGTCAGTTGAAGAGGGCTTCAGTTGCATATAGACAATGGCTATATGACCAGCAGGGGGCACCAGCGTGCAGGATATTCCCTCTTATCTGCCCCCCTCCTAACTAAACTGCATGGGATACTACAATAAAATTAAAAACAATGGTGCATGAGCCAGCCTGAAGCCCCGGGAACTCTCACTGCCCGGGGCCCCAGAACCAGCATCTAACACCATATGTGAGCGCAGCCAAAACCTTGGAGCTGCCACCTCCAAGGCCTGTCTCCTACTGCTCTAAAACTTACCAAACACACAATTGGAGAAACTCACTCCCAAACAGTTCTCTGCTGCTTTATAAAGCCTGCAGGCTGCTTATAAGCCAATGAGAAATGCACACATATAATACACCTAGCTTGCAGTGATTAATCAAGCAGAAGCTGAGCAAGCCAGCCAGTCAGTTGAAGAGGGCTTCAGTTGCATATAGACAATGGCTATATGACCAGCAGGGGACACCAGCGTGCAGGATATTCCCTCTTATCTGCCCCCCTCCTAACTAAACTGCATGGGATACTACAATAAAATTAAAAACAATGGTGCATGAGCCAGCCTGGGGCTCCGGGAACTCTCACTGCCCGGGGCCCCAGAACCAGCATCTAACACCATATGTGAGCGCAGCCAAAACCTTGGAGCTGCCACCTCCAAGGCCTGTCTCCTACTGCTCTAAAACTTACCAAACACACAATTGGAGAAACTCACTCCCAAACAGTTCTCTGCTGCTTTATAAAGCCTGCAGGCTGCTTATAAGCCAATGAGAAATGCACACATATAATACACCTAGCTTGCAGTGATTAATCAAGCAGAAGCTGAGCAAGTCAGCCAGTCAGTTGAAGAGGGCTTCAGTTGCATATAGACAATGGCTATATGACCAGCAGGGGGCACCAGCGTGCAGGATATTCCCTCTTATCTGCCCCCCTCCTAACTAAACTGCATGGGATACTACAATAAAATTAAAAACAATGGTGCATGAGCCAGCCTGGGGCCCCGGGAACTCTCACTGCCCGGGGCCCCAGAACCAGCATCTAACACCATATGTGAGCGCAGCCAAAACCTTGGAGCTGCCACCTCCAAGGCCTACTGCTCTAAAACTTACCAAACACACAATTGGAGAAACTCACTCCCAAACAGTTCTCTGCTGCTTTATAAAGCCTGCAGGCTGCTTATAAGCCAATGAGAAATGCACACATATAATACACCCATGCAGTTTAGTTAGGAGGGGGGCAGATAAGAGGGAATATCCTGCACGCTGGTGCCCCCTGCTGGTCATATAGCCATTGTCTATATGCAACTGAAGCCCTCTTCAACTGACTGGCTGACTTGCTCAGCTTCTGCTTGATTAATCACTGCAAGCTAGGTGTATTATATGTGTGCATTTCTCATTGGCTTATAAGCAGCCTGCAGGCTTTATAAAGCAGCAGAGAACTGTTTGGGAGTGAGTTTCTCCAATTGTGTGTTTGGTAAGTTTTAGAGCAGTAGGAGACAGGCCTTGGAGGTGGCAGCTCCAAGGTTTTGGCTGCGCTCACATATGGTGTTAGATGCTGGTTCTGGGGCCCCGGGCAGTGAGAGTTCCCGGGGCCCCAGGCTGGCTCATGCACCATTGTTTTTAATTTGATTCCTTTAAGGAAGCAATGCACGTAGCTAGGGAAGGCACACTCCTTAATGGCAGCGAGCGCTGCTATGTAAGGCGTGCATAGGGCGCACTACTGCTCATTAAGCTGCTCTGCTTTAGCAGGACAGCTTAAGGAATCAAGCCCATTATGCTATCTTCTCCCACTTTTCTTGCTGCTACTTCATATATATGCTATTATATTCCTACTTCCTGATTTCCTGTAACCAAAATGGCTACTGAATGAACACCTTGGATTGCTGATGTTGCAAATAAAACTCCTAAATGCGCTGAGCATCTGACAGTCCGTGCATCTGCTGAACCGCGGTGTGAACTTCGATTTGATAGAGATGAGTTATGATCATTGGTGCCAAAAGATATTTACAAGATGCTCCGATTAATATTTACAATTGGTGCCGAAACCCGGGACCTCCTGTTTACCACACAGTGGATGATTTTGTGTTTGCAACTCCGCAAACATAGTTAGAAGATTAGTGGCAGATTCACTATCTAGGCCAATATTCCAGAAATAAGCTATAGCATACAGGCAGTAAATATGAAGAGGAGATGGTTGTTTTTTTTTTAGAAGACCCCTGGCACTGGTTCTCTGCCTTTTTGATTAATACAGTCTCACTTTTCCATAAGCATACAAGTGATATGTATGTGATATGTATGTTGAATGGATGGGCAATATCAGCCTAGGAATTATGGTTTCCACAGGAAAGCTTTAGTAAAAATAGGGCCAAGAGGCTTTGGTTAGGTATAGGTTAGGCACAGTATAAATAGCAATAGTAAAGATAAGCACGGTAAAGTTTGATGTATAGATTCATGTGTAAGAATTATTTATATACGTCTTCTCAGGGCGAATTGTAAGAATCTGTGAGGTTCTTGCAAAGTAACGTTCTCATTCATTTAGAACCATTGTTTCACCAGAAAACTATATGCAGAGTTCTCCCTTAAAGAAAACCTGAACTGAAAATTAAAAGTCAAAATAACCATACACAAGTCATACTTACCTTCCATGTAGTCTACTCCTCAGTGTCTTTCTCCTGTCCCGCATCCTGTTTGTTCACTGTGATCAATGGAATTTTCCGTCCTCCATTTTGAAAATGGCCATTACCCATAACAGCTTTCTGGTCAGCACACAGTTAAACTGTAACATCGCCCTCTTGAGCCATAGGAAAACATAGACATTACCTGGTAAATCAGTTTTCCTCTCAGCTATAACTGACAGCAACTGATATTTTATTGACAGCAACTGATATATTTCAGATCTGACAAAATATTGTCAGAACTGGAAGGGATTATTGTCATAAGAAAATGGTGAGCTTCTGAAAGGAACTGATGGCAAGGTAACTATGTAATGTTTATTTGAAGTTACCTCATGTGTTTATTTTAAATATTTTTACTCAGTACATGTTCTCTTTAAGACATAGATTCTAGAGAAACTAATTCTAGTGAAAGATCTTGCTTGGCAGAAGTAAGGTCAGCGCTCAGCTACAAATTGTTCAGTCTGGAGACGCCAGAACAGATTTCAGGACTTTCCTAGCCTGCAGAGAACAACAGTTTCCATGAAACAGCAGGATACATATGACGAAAAATCAAAACATAGTCTTCTTGGGTTGACTGGCATGCTCTGTGGATGGTACATCAATCATAAAAGCCAATAGAAAGCTTATAATGTAGATGACACCTATAATCCACCTACAGCCCACCTACAGTGGGATGTGACTAATTAACACCTGTTAAGCTAGAGAGTTTTACTATATATAAGATGCATGTATCTGTAATCTTATAGGGGGTTACCGGTTGTTACCGCTTGTTACCGGTTGTTACACTAGCTTCTTCCACTTTGCTTGCTGCTGCTGCTTCATGATATGATATTATAGTCCTACTTCCTGATTTCCTGTAACCAAAATGGCTACTAAATAAACACCTTGGATTGCTGATGTTGCAAATAAAACTCCTAAATGCTCTGAGAATCTGACGGTCTGTGTAGTTGCTGCAGCAGCAGCAAGAGCAGCAAGCCTACCAGAACAGCTGAAATGCTATGGTGCCAAAAACATTGCTGAGGCAACCAAAGAGTTCAAAAAAGTTGAGGGGAGCACTGCAGCCTTTTTCGGAGGCCCTGTGGTGTAAATATTCTGCTGGGAGAGGGACATGTCGGGGGACCTCCTGGTTACTTTTTCCTCAGGGCTTCATTTGTAGCTAGAACTGGCCCTGTCCTTCCCCTGTATGAGCAGGAGGCAGGTGCCCAATAGACACAACATGCGACTGTATCCTGCTGCATAGTAACCGCTACATGTGTTAACCGCTGACCCAAACGCGATTACAAACGTTCATTGGTTGCACTGCAAAGCCACCACATGGCGCTCATTTCATGGCTCGTGCAAATACGCAGGTCAGCTATTCGTGTGAAAAAGGCCTTACTGTCACATTTATAATGTGCACAACATCCGTAATATGAACCCATGTGTGTATTTATTTTGTACAGCACATCGACAAATAATAATGATAGTTCTAACAATAATAATCTGTAAGGCTGCTTTCCCACTTGCAAGTGGATTGCGCTGTGTTTGCCTTTTCCACTCGCCACGATTGCGCAGTGAACTTTCGGGAACAAAACGCAATCGCATTCAGGGCTCTGAGCTAGCTGAACCCAATTGGGACAAAATGAAATGTAGTCATGGAAAATGAGCACAGTGTTTGCACTGCGATTTACATGTGAATCGCAGAGTTATGGCGATAGCGCGGTAGAAAATTACAGTGTGATATAAATATACAATATAACAACAATAATCCAGAGATTTGAGAGCATGCAAATTGCAATACACTCATTTTCCACTAGAGGGTACTCATGTTCCTAAAATGGTTCATGTTTTGCTCACTTTTAAAGCAATGTAGAATGTTTTAAAGTAGGTTGATGGCATTTGTTGGCTAACAAAAACTTTCTTGCAGCTAAAATAATCCTTTGTAGCTTTGAAGGAAAAAGTTATGCTTTTAATTGATCAAAACGTAGGTATGCTTGAAGTGGTAAACTGGATCCTAAAACGATATATACTTAAATAGTGATATCTTACAGCAGAATGCGAAACATTAACGGTACAATCCTTCACTAAATGCGATCTTTCGAAGCAATTTTTACGATCGAAAACAATCAGAAAGGTTAAATATCGATTGCTCACATTTACTGAACGATTCCTTCTTCAAATTCGCTCATAAAATCCAACTTTTGGATCGATTTTATCCTATTTAACAATCAGCCAAAGAATTGTTCCTTTAACGATTGCCTTCATAAATGGCAAGTTTTCTATACAATTTGATCATTAAAAATCGCATCGAAAGATCGTATTTGGTGAAAAAATGGTACCATTAATGGGCACCTTTAGAGGCAGGTTTCCTGCCCTTGCGAGCATACAATCTAGACATAATAGACATACACACAGAGCTAGGGGAAGGGGGGAAAGAGGAGCAGAGTCTGGTCAAAATGCATCATCTATGTAAACTTTCCTCTGTGAGGATGTATTGACTACGGTACTTTACGACCGCTCCACGCCAATTGGCATGAAGACCTGGGGTGGGGTTTTGCAGGACGCGCATCTCTGCTTGAATGGCGCGATCGCCGCTAGGAGACTGTTAAACGGCGAAACGGCCATCTACTTACAAAGTACAGCGCTGCGATCTTAGGCTCAACACACACCATACAATCTTGGTTGTTCAATCTTACCACTTTCATGTAGTATAAGAGCTTATCCAATCAATCATTCAAGGTATTTTCAATCTGTTGGCCCTTATACTACATAGATTTGGTAAATCTGTACAACCAAGATTGTATGGTGTGGGATGAGCTTTAGGCAGCGCTGTTCCCCTGGGGGGCACAGAGAGCGATCGGCTCTCATAGGCTGATGTCTATGAGAGCCGATCGCTGGGATTGGCTGCCGGGCTAGGGAGGGAGGTTGGGAATTAAAATAATAAAAAAAATGCACAAATGTATTTAAAAATAAATCACAATCGCAAGAAAAATGCAGAAAAATTACATCACTGCAAAATCTAATTCCTCTTTCTCTGCTTCGGAAATAAGGCAGCTGGCAGATCAACCAGGTGATATCTAAAGGTCAAACCTTTTCAAAATGCTTGCCAGTTTGAAAACTAAATTTTTTGTGACGTACATTATTTTTTTAATTTTTTTTTTAATTCATACCACTTTAAAGAAAACCTGTAAAGAAAAACCCTCTGGAGGGTACTTACCTCTGGATCCTAACGAGGCTTACCCCATCCTCTGGTGTCCCGGCAAACCAGTGCTGCAGCCCCCTGGCAAGCGGCAACGTAAATATTTACTTACCGCGCTCCTGCGCAGGCGCACTAGCGGCTCTTTGTTCGGGTGAGGCGGAAATAGCTGAACCCAATTGGATCATCTCTACTGCACAGGCGTGATTCCTTTGCGCCTGCGCAGTAGATTGATTACGATCAGGGTGGGCTATTTCTGCCTTGCCCAAACAAAGAGCCGCTAGTGCGCCTGCGCAGGATCGCGGTAGGAAAATATTACTCGCGCAAGGAACACACTTGTCAGGATTTGTTGAGGGAGTTTCATGGGAGCCAGCATTGAATTCCCCCAAGCTTGGGACCATGAGACTTCCCCCTCACAAGGTAATCCGCTTGTTTGCCATCTGACCAAGAAATGACTAATCTATCGTTGTAATGGTAGGTTTATTGTAGCTGTCAGAGACAGAATAACAACAAAAGAACCCTAAAAAAAACCCAGAGCACCAAAGTCAGAGCTTGATGTGCATGAGTGAAATTTCATTCACAATCAAAAGAAGACTAAGTACTTGGTGGTGAAACTCTGGTTGTCAATCACAGATGATACTTCTTGTAGCTGGCCACCAGGTTTGCACACATCCCGGGGGCATTTTGGCCCATTCCTCTTTGCAAATCCACTTTAAGGTCAGTAAAGTGTTGAGGCTGATGTTTGGCTACTCAAACCTTCAGCTACATCTGCATATTTTTTACTTTTGCCAAAATCTGGCACAAAATATAGGCGGGGTGGGGGTGTTTAGTGTTAGAAGAAGTTGGGGCGTGGTTAATGTTAGGTGTAGGTGGGGGGTGGTTAGTGTTAGGAGTAGGTGGGGGGTAGTTAGTGTTAGGTGTAGGTGGTTAGTGTTAGGTGTAGGTAGGGAGGTTAGTGTTAGGTGTAGGTGGGGGGTAGTTAGTGTTAGAAGTAGGTGTGGGTGATTAGTGTTAGATGTAGGTGGGGGGTGGTTAGTGTTAGGAGTAGGTGGGGGATGGTTAGCAGTAGGAGTAAGTGAGGGGAGGTTAGTGTTAGGAGTAGGTGTGGGTGATTAGTGTTAGGTGTAGGTGGGTTGTGGTTAGTGTTATGAGTAGGTGGGGGTTGGTTAGTGTTAGGAGTAGGTGGGGGATGGTTAGCAGTAGGAGTAGGTGAGGTTAGTGTTAGGTGTAGGTGAGGGGAGGATAGTGTTAGGTGTAGGTGGGGGGAGGTTAGTGTTAGGAGTAGGTGAGGGGAGGATAGTGTTAGGAGTAGGTGGGGGTGGTTAGTGTTAGGTGGGGGGTGGTTAGTGTTAGGAGTAGGTGAGGGGAGGATAGTGTTAGGAGTAGGTGGGGGTGGTTAGTGTTAGGTGTAGGTGGGAGGTGGTTAGTGTTAGGAGAAGGTGGGGGGTGGTTAGCATTAGGAGTAGGTGAGTGGAGGTTAGCGTTAGGAGGAGGTTAGTGGAGGTTAGTGTTAGGAGTAGGTGGGGGTAGTTATTAGAAGTGGCGTTGGCGCTCCTTAACTAGACAACCTTCAAATGTTTGTAAGCAGTCCCAAAATTCAAATGTCCCAAATGCCACAAGGGGATGATCGCTACACAGATGGGGATAGCAATTCCCCAATACTTGTATTTGATTAGATGTCTGTACAGCGCTCTATCCCCTAAAGAATTACACACAGTTCCACCATTAAATGCCCACAGTCTCTGATATCAAACAACACTCTGCATACAGTTCCACTGCTGCAAAGGGAAAAACCCGTCTCCAAGTCTCTGGTAGTAATATATACTCTCACCAATGTTGCAAGGCTGATTTGCCACAGATCAGCTAAACTCGTGTATGGGTGAAGATTCTTTCCTTGTATTTCTTCTTCCACCACTTCACTCCTGGGTCATTATCACCTCAGAGAAATATATAGCATATCATAGCGTGAACCTGTATATAAATTTTCCACATATATATATACAAGATTTGGGTGCACCCCAACACTGGTACGCGCTCCCCACTGTGTGTTCCACTTTACACCAATCCCACTCCAATGAGAAAAATTCCTGCTCACCAGATATATATGCTGACCTTTACGGACCAGCAACAGATCATATGGATGCCTTGAGTCTAGATATCCCTCCAGTACACCTCCAAAGTATTCCAGTATTTGCAGCACCTCTTTCCGCAGTTCCTCAGATAAGGAAAATTGAAAAGCACATAGTGTAAGCCTGTTCACAAAAAACCTACACCCGTGCTTGTTCACATGCAAGTGTTCCCCACTGTGGCCGCTACACACCCTGTGTCTCTATGAACTTCCACACCACTGTGCACAATAACCAGTAGTCGCTCACCAGATTTCCATGCTGACCTCACAGAGCCCAGCCAACAGCGCTTTCTGATCGCACAGGGTAGTTGCACAGGATGGGAGACTCTTTACCAACAGCGTTTTAAATTTCTCCCTGTAGAACTAATACACAGCTCCTCATAGCATAATACTGTTTTTATTCCTTAGTAAAATGTTAAAAGTACACTCACATTCTGTAAAATCAATATGCGCATAGTATAAAACCTCCTGGACGTCCTCACCGCCGCTCTCTCAGCGTCTTCCTGCCTGCCGCTTGAGGCCACGCCCTACCGGTTTCGTCAAATGACTCATCAGGGGCTGATTTTACAGAATGTGAGTGTACTTTTAACATTTTACTAAGGAATAAAAACAGTATTATGCTATGAGGAGCTGTGTATTAGTTCTACAGGGAGAAATTTAAAACGCTGTTGGTAAAGAGTCTCCCATCCTGTGCAACTACCCTGTGCGATCAGAAAGCGCTGTTGGCTGGGCTCTGTGAGGTCAGCATGGAAATCTGGTGAGCGACTACTGGTTATTGTGCACAGTGGTGTGGAAGTTCATAGAGACACAGGGTGTGTAGCGGCCACAGTGGGGAACACTTGCATGTGAACAAGCACGGGTGTAGGTTTTTTGTGAACAGGCTTACACTATGTGCTTTTCAATTTACCTTATCTGAGGAACTGCGGAAAGAGGTGCTGCAAATACTGGAATACTTTGGAGGTGTACTGGAGGGATATCTAGACTCAAGGCATCCATATGATCTGTTGCTGGTCCGTAAAGGTCAGCATATATATCTGGTGAGCAGGAATTTTTCTCATTGGAGTGGGATTGGTGTAAAGTGGAACACACAGTGGGGAGCGCGTACCAGTGTTGGGGTGCACCCAAATCTTGTATAAAGTAGGTGGGGGTAGTTAGTGTTAGGAGTAGGTGGGGGAGTTAGTGTTAGGAGTAGGTGAGTGGAGGTTAGCGTTAGAAGTAGGTAAGAGGAGGTTACTGTGAGGAGTAGGTGGGGGTGGTTAGTGTTAGAAGTAGTGGGGGTGATTCATGTTAGGCGTTGATACAGAGGGTGATATTAGAATATCAGTAAAATTAACAATGTTTATTCTACCACAGTGGATATTAGAATATCGGTAAAATAACCAATAATCAACGATAGCAGATAGTAGAATATCAGTAAAATTACTGATACTCTTCTACCACTATTTGGAGCCTATTTTTCAATATGCCTTTTTTGCATTGATGCCTAATAACTTGGCCAGTCCTAAAGACCACCTCAAAACCTTTATAGCCAGAGCCTTTTGTTATGTTCCCTCTACCCTTAAGACAGCTCCATCCCAGGAGGGATTGGCTGACTGAAAAGTCACCGTTTAATCTGACTTTTAAGAAGACATCTTTTTGCTCAGTATATTGATCTGAGACACAATTATGCACTTTGAGTCCTGCAGTAGAAAGGTGATTTACAAATGTTATTGTTGTTGTTATTATTATTGTGTTTACAAATTAGCTGCTTTGCGGAGGCAGAGGAGATTCCTGAGAAATCAAATTACAGTGGTAATTAGTCACAGATGAGGGGGATTTAGACAGGCTCTTCTGCCCTGTTCAAGAGTTCAGGTCCACCTTAAAATACAAGCAATATGTATAATTCAGAGACCAATAGGTTATGACTATGTAAGCCGTGTTTATAATGAGGACAGATGACTCTTGTGATATGACTATAAAATGTATACATAAAATAGTATGAGGGCTGGGGAAATGGCATTAATTCAATTACAAGTGATGATTGCTTCTATAATTGTCAGTGTGGTACCATAGCCTGGAGGAAACACTAAAAAGTTCAGATAAAATGTATAAGCTTCATATTGGTTTTAATCTACAGCAGCTGTAATGTGTGCCCGCCATATTTACATACTGGATATAAAGGAATCTGCTATTGACATCCTTGAAAGGGAAAGTATTATTGTGATTATCTTAGCATTATTACTGCCCACATCTTACAGGGCACTTCAAGGGGCCCTGAGCAGCTCTAAAAAAAGGAAATTTGGACTTGCCTGGGCCTGGGGCCTCCTCCACCCCCTCATAGCCCGCGAGGTCCCTCGGCGTCCTCTCTCTGGGTCTGCTCCGTGGGCCCACTGGTGGCATTGTTAACCCGGCATCAAAGGCTGAATCTCAAAAGACTGAACCGAGCATGCGCAGGACACTTACGGAGACCGGCGTGTGATGGTGCTGGGTGCACAGATAGGCCGCGCATGTGCAACTTAGCTGAAGTGGCCGTGTTAATGGAGCCACCAGCGGGCCCATGGAGGGGGTCCAGAGGACTCCCTTTAAAGGACCACTATTGTGAAACATTGTAAAATTAAAAATGTATACATATGAAATGTACATTTTTACCAGAGTAAAATGCACTATGAATTATCTTTTTCCTATGCTGCTGTCATTTACAATAGGAAGTAAAATTACCTTTTTCCTATGTTGCTGTCATTTACAATAGGAAGTAAAAATCTGTCAGTTTCGACAGGTTTTGGACCAGCCCATCTCCTCATGGGGGAATTCTCAGTATTTTTTTTTCTTACAAATGCACTTCCTTAAAAGATTGTAGACAAAGACAGCAACTGCCCTACAGTAAGTACTTTTGTAGATAAATACATAATTGAGAATCCCCCATGTGCAGACAGATGGTCCAAAACTGATCTGTCAGAATTTTACAGCCTACTGCAAGTGACAGGGAAAAACGTAATTTATAGTGCATTTTACGCTGGGAGAAATATACATTTATATTCTTGTATTTTTAAAATTTTGGAGATAGTTGTCCATTAACTATTACAGTGGTACAAAGCCGTGTACACGTACGATGACATGTTACATACAAGGAATATACAATGCACACATAGGGTTGCCAGGTCGGCTGATGGAGAAAACCGGACAGGGGGTGGAGTTAGGGGCGGAGTCAGAAGCGCACTTTTATGTAGAGTGGGGCTAAGCAATGGGCTTTTTAAAAAATGTATTTTACAGTATTTATATCGCACTGACATCTTCTGCAGCACATTACAGAGTACATAGCCATGTCACTAACTGTCCTCACCAGTACATGCACATAAGAGACCACTTTTCACCAGTAAATGCACATAATAAGAGACCGCTTTTCACCAGTAAATGCACAAGCATTACACGTAGCAACGTCGGGAAGCGCGGGCTCGGGGGCGGTACTTAAGCTGGCGTAACTTACGCCGCGTAAGCTGGCTGGCTGTGCCTTTGACTGACAGCCAGGCAGCGAATCAGCGGTCGCGCAGCGCTGGCGGACGGGTGGCGGGCCTGTTACCCAAAACGGGCTACACTGACTTCATAATCAAACTGTATTTCAATTGCTGTAATCGTGTTGAGAAAAAACAGTAGCATAAGGTTTGACAAGCATGATGTGTGACAGCGTGCTGCTTCTATACAACACCCCCCGAGCTTTGTGTCCCCATCTCTCACTATCTTCCTACCTGGGTTAGTGCTGGCCTCTGTAGCAGATCCGAAGTTGAACGCCATACTGCTGGTGACGAGTCCTGCACAGTTTTGCCGAATTACAAACTGCAGGAAAACCCCGCTCCCACCATCAGGAGACAGCCTCACTACAGACACTGCGCATGCGCACACAAGTTAGCGCGGCAAGTCGTACATCACCATGTCGCAACTTCGGAGCCGTACAGGCCGCCATGTTGGAGGCGGATCTCAGTATTGTGATGTGATGACAAACAGGGGCGGTGCCATATCCACAGTAGTGCTTCCCGAATCCCTATTGCTAATCGGGCAGAATGATCTCTGTGACTCCGAAACGGCTGATGAATGGATGTTTCGGAGTTACTGGCGGCAAGTGGCAAAAGGCATAAAACCGGACATCTTAATTGTCCGGTTTAACATGCCTTTTTGGACAGGACACAGCGGCCAAAAACCGGACTGTCCGGTCTAAAACCGAACACCTGGCAACCCTATGCACACATTATAAGATACATTATAGTAATGGCAAGGTTAGGTTATATACAGTATACTATGACACATGAGGATAGGGGAGTTTACATGAAGAAAGGATAAAACACAAGAAGAGTTGGTAAGAGGTGCATAAGCCAATAGTATTGCCTTGCTTGGGTAGAAGTGGAGACCATTTTGGGTCATTATCTGAATTGCATGTTGTAAACAGCCGGACTTTACAACCTTCTATGGCTGAGAACTTCTCAGGAAGGCAGCACAGCAGACATAGGGCTTGATTCACAAAACGGTGCTAACTGTTAGCATGGCTGTTAGCACGGCTTTTCATGCATTTTAGCACGATTTATCGTGAAAAAAACAGGTTTTATGCCAAAAAAACGGTTATCCTGCGCAAAAATTCGTGTTCACGCGATAACGCAAATTTTATCGCGCGAACGTGAATTTTTGCGCGCGATAACCGTTATCAAGCAAAACTTCGCACAAAGCACTTTTCACACTTTTTGTGAATCAAGCCCATACAGTATTTGGTATACAGTATGTGCTCATGGTATAAATAGTCTAACCTGAAGTGTTGGTGTTCAAATTCACATTTGGAAACCCAAATTATTGCCCTATGCAAAAAGTGCAAACGTCGAGGAGCTGTCTGCCATACTATCTCAGAAAAAACAACAACACATATATAAGTAGATAAATACTTGCTCTACTTACATAACATATGTATTGTACTGTCCATGTTTTGATTTTAGTGATTTTTCTATAGTAAAAAAGGGAAAATCCTTTTTAGGATTCTCCATCTTAACTGTGTCTATATTGAAGCCAATCCTGATGTCATTTCCTCCCTTACTCTCCTCTGCCTGATTGTGTATGCATTGCCCGCCCTCCTCCCTGTCTTCAGACACTCCCACCCAGCTGTACAATAGAAAGTGCATTGTCTCAGCATGGGGAATATTGGCCAATCAGAGAGGAACAGAGGTGTGGGAGGGGAATACAGGAGAGAAAGAGGCTTCCGCCAGTCGGGCTGCATTAGTGAAGTCTGAGGGGAAATAAAGAGGCAAAAAAAGACAACCCAGCATGCCCTGCAACTTCCTTTGTACAGCAGATGTACCAAATAACAGCCACGGAAACTGGGGAATGTTGTTTTATGGATAAGAAAACTGAGAGTGATTTTTAACTTTTGGATTGCTTGGTTAGCAACCTTATTACTTGTTTACCAGATAAAAATAAAGAATTGATTTTATGCCCGACAGTTACACTTTAACTACTTCAGCCCTCAGTCGTTTTCACTTTATGCGTCCGAGCAATGTTCACCTCCCATTCATTAGCCTATAACTTTATCACTACTTATCACAATTAACTGATCTATATATTGTTTTTTTCCGCCACCAATTAGGCTTTCTTTGGGTGGTACATATTGCTAAGAGCTACCTTACTATAAATGCATTTTAACAGTAAGTATAAGAAAAAAACTGAAAAAATTCATTATTTCTCAGTTTTCGGCCATTATAGTTTTAAAATAATACATGCCTCTATAATTAAAACCCACGTATTGTATTTGCCCATTTGTCCAAGTTATTACACCATTTAAATTATGTCCCTATCACAATGTATGGCGAAGATATTTTATTTGGAAATAAAAGTGCATTTTTTTCTGTTTTGCATCCATCACTATTTACAAGCTTATAATTAAAAAAAAAGAACTATTTCATCTTTACATGCATATTTAAAAAGTTTAGACCCTTAGGTAAATATTTATGTGTTTTTTCTTTTAACTGTAATGTTTTTTTTTATTATTAAACATTTTATTTGGGTATTTTTGGGAGGGTGGGCTGTAAATAGTAATTTTTTTAATGTGAATATATATTTATATTATTTTTTTTTTAATGTAGATGTAGTTTTACTTTTTGGCCACAAGATGGCAACTTTAAGTTTGTTTACATGCCGTCACTCTAAGCGTAACATGTACGCTTAGAGGAACGTAGGGGGACGTAGGAGGCAGAAAAGCAAGGCTTCCGAGAGAAGCCGTCGCTTTTTCTGCGTGGGAGAGGAATCAGTTATCGGGCACCATCTACGTCCAGAAGGTGAAAGTAGTTAAGGAGGAAATCGCACTAAGACAGTCAGGGACCAGTGATGATTTTAATGTGCTAATTACGATTTCGCTAAATTTTACGTAATTTTTATAATCACAATCCTAATTGAAAAATCGTAGTCATGAAAAAAATTGCAAAATTTCACATATTTACGACCCTACACACATTTTTGTAATTACGATTGTTTTTATAATTACGATCATTTTTGTGATGTAACTTTCATGATTGCTAAAATTATCATTATTATGAATATGTCTGGGACAAATTTTGTGTAAAACACGAAATTACAATTTCAGGTTACCCGTAATTTTGTGTAATTTTCTTGTTTTAAATTATGAGTAACACAAAGTTAAACACAAAATTAAATTTTAAAGAAAATTACTACACAAAATTAAAAATTACGATATTACAAATATCGATATTACAGCCTGCTTTCAAATTTAATGTCAATTGTCTGCAGATTGAATTTGGGCCAGTTAAATGCACTTCCTTCCATTTTGATTGGCCCAAAACAAATACTTGCAAGCCAGAATTATTAGTATCTTGTTGACAATATCTAGGTTGTCATAGATGGAGAACAGAAAGGGACCAAGGACTGAGCCTTGGTGTACTCCCACAAGTGAGCGAAGGCAAGTGTGGGTAACACTAAACATCCTTTTAGAGAGGTGGAATGAGAGCCAAGCAAATGCAAGACCCGGGATACCAGGAGAGAACAGAATCTGAAGTAATAAAAGGCTATAAATAGAGTTGAATGAGGAAGAAAGGTCAAGAAGAATAAATATTGAACAGTGGCCTTCGGACTCTCATTAGTCACTTTTAATGAGGGCAGTTCTAGATATATAGTTTTCACTGCAGGTAACCTTTGATTATTTCGTATTTCATAATATAAAATGAAGAAAAAATATGCAACATACAATGGGCTCTGAATTAAAGCGTAACTAAAATATGGATATCTTTTAAAAATTAAAACCATTTGAATGTTTTTCTCTAAAGCTTAGTTAGCCATGTTTCCTTACTTTGTTTCTGTAAAGCCCCCACTTTTAGACACACCCACTTCCTGTACATTTCTGTTTAAAAAGTTTTCAAAGTTCAAGTCCATGTAAACAATGATTCACTCAACATATATACTAGCAATATTTACTAGCCAAGAAACAGTGCATGGCCCATAATGGCAGCTTTGGTATTCACCAAGTGATCCCCAGCCAATGCTACCGGTTTGTACTATCTGTATAGGAAAAATACCAGTGTGTTTGCCCAAATATAAGACATCCTCTGAAAATTAGCCCTAGCACATCTTTTAGAGCAAAAATTAATATAAGACAGTGTCTTATTTTCGGGGAAACGCGGTATGTTGTCAATGATAACGGCTGTGCACAACTGCTACATAGCAGATTATCATGAGACTACTACAGTAGTGTATCTGTTGTTGAAATATGCAACAGCATTCATGCTTAGACTGTGTCTTTATAAAGGTGACAAAATGGTCCTGTTCACTTAGTTGACATGCATGTTCAGTGTTGTGGTCTATTATATTACTGTACTGCATAGTTTTCAATATTAATCGTTCAGTATTGCTTAGTCACTGTCATCCCAGTGTGATACACATTAAGCTTTGATGAGTATAACGCCTGTCTCACATCTACTCCCTGCCCTTGTCCTTTTTAGCTTAGGTATATTACTTGAGGGTACGTTCATACTACACATGTAGCATTGTGCATTACATGGAAAGTGAGATACTTCAAGCCTTTATTAGTTATATCATTTTGATGGTTATGGCTTACAGCTTATGCAAACCTCAAAATCTCAGACCATTAGAATATTGTCAGATTCTAATCAGCTAATTCATTCAAAACACCTGCAAAGGGGTTCCTATTTCATATCAGGGCCGGCTTTAGGGGGGGGCGAGAGGGGGCAGAGCCCCCTCAAACAGACTCGTTGCCCCCTCAAATCAGAGCGGCTCTCGCTCTGCCGCTGCGGCTGCTTCCTGGTCCTGCGTGGAGCGCAGAGCGGTCATGTGATCAGTCACATGACCGCTTCTTCCTCCGACGGCTCTCCGAGACGAGTCTCGGCTGTGACGCAGGCAGTGTGGCGACATTAAGAGCCGCCCCGCATAGAGGAGGAGTCGACTCTCTCAGAGAAAGAGGAATTCTCCTCCTCTGAGAGAGTCGACTCCTCCTCTATGCAGGGCGGCCTCTTAAGGTCCCGCTCCCGCCACTGTGCCTGCGTCAGAGCTAGCTGAGACTCCTCTCGGAGAGCAGCACTCGGCAAACTTTTTCAGCCAGCATATTTGTCCGCCCGCCTTCTGCTACCCGCCGCCATCTGACTGCCACCCGCCTCTCCAGACACTGGCTGTGGCAGTGTGGCTGCGCAGTGTGCTGTGCCAATTGCATTGGCATTTGGCAAAATCGATCAGAGTGCTGCAGGTCTGGTGTGCTGTGCCAGTTCAGTTGCCAGTGACCAGTCCAATAGTCAGCCTGGCTGGCAAATCCGATAATTGCCTCATTTAAGGTCAATCAGTGTCACTGCCAGAGTGCACTGCAGCCTTTCTGGCAAATCAATAGTTCAGAGTGCCTCATTTATTTTGTGTGCGTTCTTTGCCATCTGCTGCCACCTCAGGCCCTCTGCACAGCACTGTAATTGTGCTAAAAATAAAAAACACGCAGCATATTAGCATTTGAAGAAAATTATTTCTGACTGTGTTACACCTGAGAACATTTTTTTCAATAATCTGCAGTGCGTGGCAGAACTGTATTTGTGGTTAAAAAAACACGCAATATCAGTATATTAGCATTTGACGAAAAATATTTCTGTGTTTACACCTGAGAACATTTTTTTGATAACCTGCAGTGCGCAGAACTGTATTTGTGGTAAAAAACACCACGCAATATCAGTATATTAGCATTTGACGAAAAATATTTCTGTGTTTACACCTGAGAACATTTTTTTGATAATCTGCAGTGCGCAGAACTGTATTTGTGGTAAAAAACACCACGCAATACCAGTATATTAGCATTTGACGAAAAATATTTAATGACAGTCATTGAAGGTTTGTCCAAACTTTTGGTCTGTGCTGTAAATTTTTGGGGGATACACTACAGCAGAGCTCAAACTTCCCCGGCAGACCTTTAACACCACTGTAAGGTCATGACATGTATATTTGGCCCCACCCATGACCACGCCCACGGTCTGTTGCATGACCACACCCATTTTTCGGCGCGCCGCGCTACGCGCGGCGCAGGGTTTCTTCGTGCCCCCTGCAAATTTCTGTCTGCCCCCTCATATGTGCCTGTCTAGAGCCGGCCCTGTTTCATATATTAACTTCATTTTTTAATTGAATTACTGAAATAAATGGACTTTTGTATGATATTCTAATTTTTCGAGTTTCACCTGTATTTTCACACCTTAGGCCTCGTTCACATCAGGGCCGTTTCTGTGCGCTTTCCACAGCGCACTGCCCTGTGCGTTCAGCAAGGTATTGATTTTTCCATGTAACTAAATGTAGCTGGTTCACATCTATGCGCTGCGCTGAGCAGCGTTACAGAAACGTAGTGTTGCAGGCATTTCTGTGCGTTGAGCTGTAAAGCGCACAGCAATGCAAGTGAATGGGTCCGCTTTTTTAGCGCATAGAAGCGCGTACAAGCGCATAGAAGCGCATGCGTTTTTTACCCCTAATTGGAGAAAAAAATACATTTACATACAAAAACAAAGTTTTATTGACAACTGCTGCTGCTACAGTAAACAAAACGTGCTTTAAAGAAGCGCAGCGCAACGCACAGAAACGCGGACTAAAGCGCGCACAAGCGCATGCGTTTTTTACCATGCGCTTTAACACGGTTTTCAGCGCAGCAGATGTGAACGAGGCCTTATGCCTTTTTTAGTCTCCAGCAAGCAAGAAAAAAATGCAGAATAATGTTGTTCGTACTTTCTAACCTACTTTTTGATACTTTTTTGTTAATTTGCAGATTGCTCCTAGGAGAAAAAGTGAATTGGATCCGGCCCAGGCCCGTATTCAATTAATTTTTTCTCCTAGGTGATATGTTTACACCTAAATCAATAAAATGCCTATTAAGCCACCAGCAAGCAAGGAAATAAAATACTTTTGATAGTACTTTTCACCTAGTTTTTGATACTTTTTTCAATTGCAGAGTGCTGAAAAGTTATTTTAAACGAAAAATGAAAAATTATCACCTAGAAGAAAATGTAGGAGAATGTCATACTCACGTGGCTCTGCTCCGTCCTCGGCGTCCTCCGCGTGTTACTTCCGCGTTGCACTGGCGTCCTCTGGTCTCTGTGCGCGCGCGCGTTGCCGGCCGCGGTTTAGCGACGGCTGCCGGGGGCGTGCGTACGTTTGTGCGGAATGGCGTCAGACCTCGCGTACGCATGCGCGGGGTTTTGGCGGACGTTCGTACGCATGCGCAGCGGCCAGGATTACGCGCCAAAGTGCAGCCCTGCCCCTATAAAAGGCCTGCTCTCCCAGCAGTCGGTGCTGTTCGTTCTGACAGCTAGTGTGTGGTTCGCCTGTCTAGCCCTTGAGCTCCGGCCAGCCTTTTACTTGTTTGATCTGCCGTTGTGACCTGGATTGCCTGACTACTCTTGATCTTCTGCCCCTGGTTTGACCCTTTGCCTGATACTTGACCACGTCTGTCTGCCGCCTGCCTTGACCCTGCCTGCAACTGGATTACGTCTGCCTGCCGCCTGCCTCGACCTTACGCCTGTACTCCGACTAAACGCCTGCCTGCTGCCTGCCTCGACCTCACGCCTGCCTCTCGACTACGTCTGTCTGCTGCCTGCCCTGACCTTTGCCCGGACCCGGATTACGCTTACTGGATACTCTACACTGAGGTGTTGTTGTTCTTTCAACCACCAGCTGAGATTATCCCAGTAGTGACCTGGTGCACACTAGGCAGCTAAGTCCAGCCTTCCCTTCGGGGTTGTCGGTGAAGACCCGTGGACGCTTAGACCCCACTACTGGGCAACATCTCTTCCTGCGGTGGAAGAATCAACAGCGGCCGAAGATATAACAGATACGAACAGCCAACATGGACACCTCTGGAGTATCAAGTGCTGCGGAACTCTCTCCTATGGATCAGCTATGCCAACAGATTGCTGAACTCAGGATCTCTGTACAACAGGTCCAGCAGGGTTACGTCCAAATGCAGGATCAGATTCAAGCCAGGGCACCTGCTGTCGGCATCCTTCCTCCCGCTACACTACCTGCTCCTGCGCCAGAACCAAGGATCCCGCTGCCCGAGCGTTTCTCGGGGGATCGGGGAAAATTCAGACAATTCAAGAGTGCCTGTCTCCTTCACTTCTCCTTGCTGCCCCGGACTTTTTCGTCTGAGCCAATTAAGGTGGGAACGGTCATCTCCCTTCTGCAAGGAGAGCCTCAGGTCTGGGCTCTGCAGCTGAGAGACCAGCAACATGCATCTCTTAGTACCTTGGAAACATTCTTCACTGCCCTGGCCGAACTGTATGACGATCCAGGACGAGCTGCCTCTGCAGAATCGGCTCTACAATCCCTTCGACAGGGTAGACGCCCTGTGGAGGAGTATGTCACTGACTTCCGCCGTGTGAGTCCTGATACACAGTGGAATGACGCTGCATTAAAATTCCAGTTCCGATTGGGTCTTTGTGATTCTCTTAAAGATGAGCTGGCCCGAGTGGGTATTCCCGAGACTCTTCAAGAGCTTATAAAACTAGCCATTCAAATTGATCGTAGATTAAGGGAGAGACGTTTGGAGAAATCAGGTGTATTCAGATCCGCCTGGAGTCCGTCAGTTCCTGTTATCCCACCAGTTCCGGTGGTTAGTGGTCCTTCCTCTTCATTAGAAGAGCCCGAGCCGATGCAGATTGGGCTTACCCGTTCTCCATTAACTACTGAGGAACGCCAACGTCGACGTACCGCTAACCTATGCCTTTATTGTGGAGCTACCGGTCACTTCCTCCAAGCCTGCCCTGTAAGGCCTCCAAGTAAGTCTACTATAAGTAAGGATTACTTCTCACAGGTCTCTTCAGGATCCTCAGCTCATATCTCCTTATCTCTTTCCCTGCAGGGTCCAGGAGGAGTGATCGTACTTAAAGCCATTGTCGACTCCGGACCATGCTCTTGTTTCATGGATACCAACTTAGCCCAGCAACTACATCTACCAGTTCGAAACAAGAGCCAATGTCTTCCTGTACAATTAGCCGATGGATCGGCCATTAGTTCTGGGCCTATTACACAAGAAACCCTACCTTTACTGGTTACCCTCTCTTCTGAACACCAAGAGTATCTCAGCTTTGATCTGCTCCCATCTCCCTTATTTCCTGTGATTCTGGGTATACCATGGCTGCAGGCACATAATCCCAGCATTGACTGGACAACAGGCAGGATCAACTTCTCATCATCATACTGTGCACAGTTTTGCCTTCCTCAGATGGGACGTCTCTTATGCATTAGTTCAGAGATCAAGTCCACAGTTCCTGCCTGTTACCATGACTTCCTAGACGTCTTTGATGAAAGGGCAGCTGAGACTCTACCCCCACATCGAGTCTATGACTGTCCTATAGAACTTCTCCCAGGTTCAGAAATTCCATTTGGACACATCTTTCCTCTGTCTGACCCTGAAACCAAAGCTTTGAAAGATTATATTGAAGAAAATCTTCGGAAGGGATTTATTCGACATTGTACCTCACCCGCAGGCGCAGGCATATTTTTTGTGGAGAAGAAAGATGGAACTCTTAGGCCGTGTGTTGATTACAGAGCGTTAAATAAAATCACCATTAAGAACAGATATCCTCTGCCCTTGGTACCCGATCTCTTCCAACGTCTTCGTACAGCCAAAGTGTTCTCTAAGTTGGATCTCCGGGGAGCATACAATCTTGTCCGCATCAGGGAAGGAGACGAGTGGAAAACGGCATTCCGGTCTCGCTTCGGACATTATGAGTATCTGGTGATGCCATTCGGCCTGTGCAACGCCCCAGCAACCTTTCAGCACTTCGTGAATGACATCTTTAGGGATTTTCTGGATACTTTTATGATCGTTTATCTGGATGATATTCTTATCTACTCTTCTTCCTTGGAGGAACATCGGAAGCAGGTTAAGAGTGTGCTAGGGCGCCTGAGAGTTCATGGTCTTTTTGCAAAACCTACAAAATGTGAGTTTGAAAGATCAACTGTTCAGTTCCTGGGATTTCATATTTCTCCCGAGGGTATAGCCATGGATCCTCAGAAGATCTCTGCTATTCTTGACTGGCCAGTTCCCACTGATAAGAAGGGAATACAGAGATTCATTGGCTTTGCCAACTTTTACCGGAAGTTTATAAAGGGGTTCTCGGCAGTGGTGGCACCTATCACTCAACTCACGAAGGCTCACATTAGTTTCTGTTGGACTTCTGAGGCACAAAGAGCTTTTGAACAGTTGAAGATTCTGTTTACCTCCGCTCCAATTTTACACCATGCAGATCCTACTCAACCATTTATAGTAGAAGTGGATGCTTCAGAAACTGCGGTTGGTGCAGTTTTATCACAACGCTTTGGACCAAAGAATCTCCTTTACCCAGTGGCTTTCTTTTCCAGGAAATTAAGTGGGGCCGAGAAAAATTATGATATCGGAGATCGAGAACTTTTGGCAATTAAGCTGGCATTAGAGGAGTGGCGCTATCTACTAGAAGGTGCCCAACATCCATTCATTATCTACACCGATCATCGGAATCTGGAATACCTCCGTACTGCTAAACGTCTCCGCCCCAGACAGGCCAGGTGGGCATTATTTTTCTCCAGGTTTGAGTTTCACTTAACCTATCGACCCGGTTCCAAGAATGTTAAAGCAGATGCACTTTCCAGAATGTATCCGGGGGAAGTTGACCTCCGGACATCTGATACAATTCTCTCATCTCGGCACTTCCTCTTAATCCAGACAGATATCATATCTCAAATCAAACAAGTATCAACCTCCTGGCAACCCGATCCTTCTTTAAGTCTTCAGTTTAGGGATGGACTCTTTATGCATGAAGAGAATATTTTTGTTCCTGAACCACTAAGATGCTCGGTTTTGCAGTTATTTCATGACCATAAGATGGCCGGTCATGGTGGTGTGGCCAAAACAGCAGAGTTACTCCAAAGGAACTTCTGGTGGCCCAGTCTGAAGAAAGATTGTTGTGAATATATTTCTTCCTGCTCGACATGTGCTAGGTCTAAGAGTCTGAGGTCAAAACCATGGGGCTTGTTATCTCCACTTCCCATCCCATCCCGCCCTTGGGACATGATCGCGATGGATTTTATTGTAGAATTACCATCTTCCTCTGGTTTCACCGTGATCTTTGTGATCGTGGACCGTCTCACCAAGATGGCTCACTTTATACCATTAAAATCCATTCCAACTGCGGCCATTACAGCTGAGGTCTTCATCAGAGAGGTCGTGAGGCTTCATGGACTTCCTTCTGACGTTGTCACTGATAGAGGGGTGCAGTTCACTTCCAAATTTTGGCAAGAGTTATGCAAGAAACTGGAGATCCGTTCTTCATTGACATCAGGATATCACCCACAATCTAATGGTCAAACGGAAAGAACGAACCAGACTTTAGAACAATACCTTCGTTGCTTTTCTTCAGTAACACAAGATGACTGGTCCTCTTTACTTCCTGTTGCAGAATTTGTTTATAATAACAACATCCACTCTTCTACAGGACAGTCACCATTTCTAGCAAACTATGGTTTTCATCCTACAGTATTCCCAGATGTTAAAGTGCATTCTCAGGTTCCGGAGGTTCAGGCAAGGATGGAATGGCTTGTTGAAAATTTTAAATTACTCCAGGAAAATATTCAGCAAGCTCAGGCAAGAATGAAGACACAGGCTGATAAGAGGAGAAAGGAAAGTCCTGACTTCAAGGTGGGTGATCAAGTCTGGTTATCCACAACTAATCTGAAGATACGATGTCCTTCGAAGAAACTGGGGCCTAAGTATGTTGGTCCTTTCCCTATTATTAAAAAGATTAATGAGGTTGCTTTTAAAGTTGCATTGCCGGATTCAATGAAGATCCATCCTGTTTTTCATGTTTCTTGTTTTAAGGCAGTAGTTCGGGACAAATTTCCTGGAAGGTCGGTCGGTCAGCCTCAGTCGGTCTTGGTTGATGGTGAGGAGGAATTCGAGGTGGAGAGGATTTTGGATTGCAGGAGACGGGGAAGATCGGTTCAGTATCTTATTAAGTGGAAAGGTTTTGGTCCGGAGGAAAACTCTTGGGAACCAGCACGGAACGTTCACGCACCTAGGTTAGTCAATACGTTTCATAGACAGCATCCAGAAAAGCCTTGTCCTGAAGGCATTCGGAGACTGCCCGTAGGGGGGGGGCAGTGTCATACTCACGTGGCTCTGCTCCGTCCTCGGCGTCCTCCGCGTGTTACTTCCGCGTTGCACTGGCGTCCTCTGGTCTCTGTGCGCGCGCGCGTTGCCGGCCGCGGTTTAGCGACGGCTGCCGGGGGCGTGCGTACGTTTGTGCGGAATGGCGTCAGACCTCGCGTACGCATGCGCGGGGTTTTGGCGGACGTTCGTACGCATGCGCAGCGGCCAGGATTACGCGCCAAAGTGCAGCCCTGCCCCTATAAAAGGCCTGCTCTCCCAGCAGTCGGTGCTGTTCGTTCTGACAGCTAGTGTGTGGTTCGCCTGTCTAGCCCTTGAGCTCCGGCCAGCCTTTTACTTGTTTGATCTGCCGTTGTGACCTGGATTGCCTGACTACTCTTGATCTTCTGCCCCTGGTTTGACCCTTTGCCTGATACTTGACCACGTCTGTCTGCCGCCTGCCTTGACCCTGCCTGCAACTGGATTACGTCTGCCTGCCGCCTGCCTCGACCTTACGCCTGTACTCCGACTAAACGCCTGCCTGCTGCCTGCCTCGACCTCACGCCTGCCTCTCGACTACGTCTGTCTGCTGCCTGCCCTGACCTTTGCCCGGACCCGGATTACGCTTACTGAATACTCTACACTGAGGTGTTGTTGTTCTTTCAACCACCAGCTGAGATTATCCCAGTAGTGACCTGGTGCACAGTAGGCAGCTAAGTCCAGCCTTCCCTTCGGGGTTGTCGGTGAAGACCCGTGGACGCTTAGACCCCACTACTGGGCAACATCTCTTCCTGCGGTGGAAGAATCAACAGCGGCCGAAGATATAACAGAGAAAAAGTAAATTGAATAAGGCCCCCAAATACAAATAAATGGATAAATCCACTAGTGGAACAAATGATTATTTTAACCACTTCACTACTGAGGGATTTTTCCCTTTCTGTACCAGAGAAATGTTCACCTTTCAGAGCTCCTTCCATTCATGCACCTACAACTTTATCACTACTTATCACAACGAAACGATCTATATCATGTTTTTTTTCGCCACCAATTAGACTTTCTTTGGGTGGTACATTTTGCTAAGGATTATTTTATTCTAAATGCATTTTAACGGGAAAAATAAGAAAAAAATTGTAAAAAAAAATAATAATTTCTCAGTTTTCGTCTATTATAGTTTTAAAATAGTACATGCTACCGTAATTAAAACCCAAATTATTTCACATTTGTTAGTATAACATTTAAAATATTCCCTAGTTCAATGTATTCTGCCAATATTTAACCACTTCCGGATTCTCGGAGCGTATATACACGCCCCTGAATCCTGAAGTGTATACCATGGAAACGGCCGCTCGTACGAGCGGCCGTTCCATGTCAGCTCACGGAGGGTGTCTCCGTGAACACCCTGCGAGCCGATCGGCGGCTCGCAGGGTAAATGTAAACACACGGGGAAGACCTTCCCCGGTGTTTACATGTATACGGCGCTGCTGCGCAGCAGCGCCGTAGAGGAGATCGGCGATCCCCGGCCTCTGATTGGCCGGGGATCACCGTCATCTGATAGGCTAAAGCCTATCCCATCAGGCGCAGGACGGAAATCCGTCCTGCGCCGCTCACAGGGGGAGGGAGAGCGAGGGAAGGGGAAGGAGGCCAGGAAGCGCTGCGGAGGGGGGCTTTGAAGAGCCCCCCCCGCAAGCGCAAGCAGCCGGCGGCGATCAGACCCCCCCAGCAGGACATCCCCCTAGTGGGGAAAAAAGGGGGGAAGTCTGATCGGCCTGGCTGCTAGCTGATTGGTGCTGCGGGCTGGAGAGCCCACGCAGCACCGATCAGCACAAAATAGCGTGGTAGGGAAGTGGTTAATTTGGAAATAAAGGTGCATTTTTTTAAGTTTTGTGTCCATCAGTAATTACAATCCCATAATTTCAAAAATAACAGTAATATACCCTCTTGACATATATATTAAAAAAAGTTCAGTCCCTAAGGTAAACTATTTATGTATTTTTTTTAATTGTAATTTTTTTTGCAAATATTTTATTTGGGTAACTATGAGAGAGTGTTGGGGGTATGGGGTTAATTGTAATGGTATGTGTGGTTTATGGGTGTATTTAAGAAAAAATGTATATAGGTGTAATCTTACTATTTGGCCACAAGATGTCCTTGCTCATTATTTTCCTGAGTGTGTTACTTCATTAGTTACGATAACTGCAAGCATCTCATTGATGCCAGCGATCGTTGACGCGGCCCATTCATTGATCTCCCCTCTAACGGGTGGTGGCGAGAATGCACACAGGAGCAAGGCCAGGAGTGGCGAGAATGCACACAGCCATCCGCCACAATAGACAAATATCAACATCTCTGGGCAGGAACTGAAGTATTGCGGGATGTAGATATACAGTCTGAAAATGTATCAGTGGTTAAAGTGAACCAGAGACGAAGCACCCTCATGTATATTTAACCATATATATCAGTGGGAACATTAAAGAAAGCACCTACCATGCTTTCCGTTTCATTCTTCACTGCTTAGTCTGCTTGTTAGCAGCCCTGATAAAATCCCCGACTGAGCAGTCAGTCTGGCTTTGCTCAGGAATCATTATAGCTGAGTCATTATAGCAGAGCCAGAAGGGGGCAGGCTTGGGCTTCAAAATACATCAGAGAAGACAGACTCAGCTATAATGATTCCTGAGCAAAGACAGACTCAGCTATAATGATTCCTGAGCAAAGCCAGACTGAATGCTCAGTCGGGAATTTTATCAGGGCTGTTTAGAAGCAAGCTGAGCAGTGAAGAATGAAACAGAAAGCAGGGTAGGTGTTTTCTCTAATGTTCCCACTGATATATATGGTAAACTACATGAGGGTTCTTCGTCTCTGGTTCACTTTAAGATAATAAAAAAAAACTGAATAAAGAATAAAACAATACAACTTTAGAACCCAGAATAAAGAATTAAATGAAAAAAAAACTAAGAGAATTAAAAAAAAAACCTTTTACTGTAAAATGTATGCATTTTGAACTGCTTAAAAAGTCCTTTGCGGTAAATCATAGAATTCATCATCTATTCCAGAGCTTTATAAAGTACAAGAGATGGTATTTCACTGCGTAAATAACATTTGGCAGCATTATGTAACAGACAAAAAGCTTGACTAGACAGCATCCTGGATATTGCTGCGTGCAGTACACTGTATGTCTTTGCAGTCACCGATCTGTCATTATTTATGGGTTCAGTAATATGGATCAGCAGGTTCTGATGATATACTGCACAGCTGAACCATCATTTCACTGTGCCATCCACAAATCCACATTGGATAGAGCAGCCTTTTTGCGCATCAGCAAACACTGCTCTATAGGGGCTACACTTTGTACAATGTCTTAGCTGTGCCTTTCACACAGCTATGGGGAAATGTGAGCAAAGTGAAAAATATGAGCTGAAAATGGAAAAGCACAGAAAAAAATTTGCATTTTGTTGCTATTATCATTATTGTGCATTTATGTATTGCTGAAATCTTCCACTGCACTTCAAAGGGACTTAACCTGTTAACGACCGCTCCACAGCAATTGGCGTGGATGCGGCTTCAGCCCCAGGACCGCTCAACGCTAATTGGCGGGAAGTCCTGGGACAGGGTTTTGCAGGAGGTCGTACGCGCATGATGTGAATAACGGAGCGGTTGAGACTGTTAGAGGGCGAAAAAACACCGTCTATTTACATGGTACAGCGCTGCAATCGATGGCAGCGCTGTACTGGGGACAGCCATGTGACACTGCTGTCCCCTCTGGAGGCAGATAAGCGATCCGCTGACATAGGCTGAAGCCTATGACAGGCGATCTCTGTAATTGGCTGGGGGAAGGGGGGGGAGGGTTAGAAAATTATTTTTTAAAATTGCAAAGTTTATTTAAAAGAAAATCAAATAAATATTTATAAAAAAATAAACACCCCAGCAGCAATTAGAGGGGAGCGGATTTAAAGCCTGCGGTCGTTAAGAGGTTAAGAAAAAAAAAAAACATCTTGTTCTCACGCTTTCCTTCTGAGTCCCTCCGTCCGTCTGCAAAGCTGGCCGGTCGCTGACAATCGTCGGCTACTGCGGATGCGTGTACCCGAGCCACGCGCACCCTGATCATGCTCTCTGCACATGCCAGTAGCTTGTGGGGTTTCGCTGCTGCTGGCCACAGGGACTCAGAAGGGAGGCGAGGGGACAGGATCTTTCTAGTAGTGTTGGGCGAACACCTGGATGTTCGGGTTCGCAAACGTTCGCCGAACATGGCCGCGATGTTCGGGTGTTCGCGCCGAACTCCGAACATAATGGAAGTCAATGGGGACCTGAACTTTCGTGCTTTGTAAAGCCTCTTTACATGCTACATACCCCACATTTACAGGGTATGTGCACCTTGTGAGTGGGTACAAGAGGGAAAAAAAATTAGCAAAAAGAGCTTATAGTTTTTGAGAAAATTGATTTTAAAGTTTCAAAGGGAAAAATGTCTTTAAAATGCGGGAAATGTCTGTTTTCTTTGCACAGGTAGCATGCATTTTGCCGCCATGCAGTCATAAATGTAATAAAGATAAGAGGTTCCATAAACAGGGACCGGCAACGCTAACCCAGCAGCAGCACACGTGATGGAACAGGAGGAGGCGCAGGAGGAGAAGGCCAAGCTTTGAGACACAACAACCCAGGCCTTGCATGAGGACAAGAAGCGTGCGGATAGCATGCATTTTGCCGCCATGCAGTCATAAATGTAATAAAGATAAGAGGTTCCATAAACAGGGACCGGCAACGCTAACCCAGCAGCAGCACACGTGATGGAACAGGAGGAGGCGCAGGAGGAGAAGGCCACGCTTTGAGACACAACAACCCAGGCCTTGCATGAGGACAAGAAGCGTGCGGATAGCATGCTTTTTGCCGCCATGCAGTCATAAATGTAATAAAGATAAGAGGTTCCATAAACAGGGACCGGAAACGCTAACCCAGCAGCAGCACACGTGATGGAACAGAAGGAGGCGCAGGAGGAGAAGGCCATGCTTTCAGACACAACAACCCAGGCCTTGCATGAGGACAAGAAGCGTGCGGATAGCATGCATTTTGCCGCCATGCAGTCATAAATGTAATAAAGATAAGAGGTTCCATAAACAGGGACCGGCAATGCTAACCCAGCAGCAGCACACGTGATGGAACAGGAGGAGGCGCAGGAGGAGAAGGCCACGCTTTGAGACACAACAACCCAGGCCTTGCATGAGGACAAGAAGCGTGCGGATAGCATGCTTTTTGCCGCCATGCAGTCATAAATGTAATAAAGATAAGAGGTTCCATAAACAGGGACCGGAAACGCTAACCCAGCAGCAGCACACGTGATGGAACAGGAGGAGGCGCAGGAGGAGAAGGCCACGCTTTCAGACACAACAACCCAGGCCTTGCATGAGGACAAGAAGCGTGCGGATAGCATGCTTTTTGCCGCCATGCAGTCATAAATGTAATAAAGATAAGAGGTTCCATAAACAGGGACCGGCAACGCTAACCCATCACAGATGGTCATTGTTCATGTTACTTGGTTGGGGTCCAGGAGTGTTGCATAGTCGTTTCCAATCCAGGATTGATTCATTTTAATTTGAGTCAGACGGTCTGCATTTTCTGTGGAGAGGCGGATACGCCGATCTGTGACGATGCCTCCGGCAGCACTGAAACAGCGTTCCGACATAACGCTGGCTGCCAGGCAAGCCTGCACCTCTATTGTGTACATTGCCAGTTCATGCCAGGTGTCTAGCTTCGATACCCAATAGTTGAAGGGTGCAGATGGATTGTTCAACACAGCTACGCCATCTGACATGTAGTCCTTGACCATCTTCTCCAGGCGATCGGTGTTGGAGGTGGATCTGCACGCTTGCTGTTCTGTGGGCTACTGCATGGGTGTCAGAAAATTTTCCCACTCCAAGGACACTGCCGATACCATTCCCTTTTGGGCACTAGCTGCGGGTTGTGTTGTTTGCTGCCCTCCTGGTCGTCCTGGGTTTGCGGAAGTCAGTCTGTCGGCGTACAACTGGCTAGAGGAGGGGGAGGATGTCAATCTCCTCTCTAAAGTCTCCACCAGGGCCTGCTGGTATTGTTCCATTTTGACCTGTCTGACTCTTTCTTCAAGCAGTTTTGGAACATTGTGTTTGTACCGTGGATCCAGAAGGGTATAAACCCAGTAATTGGTGTTGTCCAGAATGCGCACAATGCTTGGGTCGCATTCAATGCAGTCTAGCATGAATTGAGCCATGTGTGCCAGAGTCCTGCCAGAATCCTCATCATCCTCTTGTGAGCGTTGTGATAGTTGTTGTGATGCATCATAGTCGTCACCTTCTTCCTGGTCTGCTTCTGCTGACCATTCGCGCTGAATTGTGGAAGTCCAAGGTGCACCGCTCTGGCCCTCGTCAGTGGTGGCATGAAATTCCTGCTCCAACTCCAGCTGTTCCTCCTCCTCTTCTTTTTTTTCCTGAGGCGGATGGCCTGATGTTGGTACCATCACGCTGATCGTTTTCTCCTTCAGATTCCCCCAGTTGCATCATGACAGCTGTTTCCTTGATTTTCAACATTGACTTCTTCAGTAAACACAGCAGTGGTATGGTAATGCTGACTGAAGAGTTGTCACTGCTCACAAGCAACGTGGATTGCTCAAAATTTTGGAGGACTTGGCAGAGGTCCAACATGTTGGCCCAATCGGATCCACAGAAGCTTGGCAGCTGTCCGGATGCGCCTCGGTACTGCGCCGTCATGTACTGGACCACTGCACTCTTCTGCTCGCAAAAGCGGGCTAGAATGTACAGCGTAGAATTCCAGCGCGTAGGGACATCACACAGCAAGCGATGGTGGGGGAGATTGAAGCGCTCCTGCATCTTGGCGAGTGCCCCCGAAGCAGTACTGGAATTTCTACAATGTTTGGCCACTCGTCGCACCTTCAACAGAAGATCGGCCACGCCTGGGTATGTCCTCAGGAACCGCTGAACTACTAGGTTTATCACGTGTGCCAGGCAAGGGATGTGTGTCAGCTTAGCCAACCTTAAAGCGCGAATGAGATTACTCCCATTATCACACACAACCATGCCCGGTTTCAGGTCCAGCGGTGCCAGCCACAAATCCGTCTGTTCCTTTATTCCCCTCCAAATTTCCTCCCCTGTGTGCTGCTTATCCCCAAGGCAGATCAGCTTCACCAACGCTTGCTGACGCATGCCAACAGCTGTGCTGCACTGCTTCCACGATCCTACTGCTGCTGGGTTAGCGTTTCCGGATGAGGTACAGCTTTGAGATGCGTTGGAGGAGAAGGAGTCAGAGAGGTAGGTGCTGCTGTTGTTATCCAGTGGGAGGGACGGCGGTGCAGCTGTTTGCGGCAAGGGCAACACCCGCGCCGTAGCAGGTGAGGAATCGCTGCCAGGCTCCACAAGGTTCACCCAGTGCACGGTACCGGGGGTCATTTGCTGGCAATTTCCTCTTGCGCTCAAGCATCTCCGAGACAGACAACTGAACCGTAGGGCTGCACACTGAACGGCTGTTGGTTGTTGTGTTTGATGACTGGGAGACCTCAAGAGCACTATTCCGGAAAGTGACAGTGTCAGCGTCGTCTGATGTTTGTGAATGTTGTTGTGAACCACGCAATGGCTGGGCTACTGCTGCTGCTGAGGAGGGTCTGGTGGTGAGTCTGGTGACCCCAAGGGAGGCAGTGTTGCTGCTGGTACCCTGTCCTGGCGGCCACAGAGTGGGATGTTTGGATACCATGTGGCGGGTCATGCTGGTGGTGGAGAGGTTGTTAATATGTTTCCCCCTGCTCAGGCGGGTCTTGCACACCTTGCAAATCACCATGGTACCATCCTCACTGCCGTCTTCAAAGAAAGGCCAGACTTTGGAGCACCTGCCTTGCTGGCGATTTCTGTTTGCGCCTCTGTTTGCGCCTCTTTTTTGTCTCACTTGAACTTCCACGCTTGTGGTGCCTGAAATTTCGCGCTGCCTACCTTGTGGCACAAGTCGAACTCGTGCAGCAGTGGGTTCTTCAACAGACTCATCTGTGCTGCTGCTACGACGGCGATGTTCTCCTTCACATACAAAATCTGGGTCTCTGTCAACATTGTCCATACCCTCCTCCTCCTCTTCCATCTCCTCAAACTCGTCATATGTGATTGTGGGCCGCCGCCGTGGAGTAGAGCTCCCCACAACAACCTCTGCGCAGCACACTCCAACGTTGTCTTCAAGATCTTCTCGGCTGACCTCCTGCAATTGAAACTGCTCCTGCCCAACTTGCTCTGGGATTTGGGTTTCCGAGTCCTCCTCGGACTCGCCTTGCATTTCAGTGCGCGGTGCATTTCCCACAGTCATTGGTTGTGAATCCGGGCACAAAATTTCTGGCAGTTCCATTGACCTTTGAAAGGTGGAAGTTTGTTGGGCTGGGAATAGCTCCTGCGAATACCCCATTGTGTCCTGAGGAAATTCTTCGGACTGGTTATTTGGCAGTTGTGTGCGTGGTGTCGCTGCCGGTTGTGTCTGCTTTGTGCCCACTGGCTCCTTGTAACTGGCTGAGGACTCGGACCTCGTGCGTGATGTGCTGGTGCTGCTTAACCCACTGCTGGACGCTTGAGAGGTCATCCAATTAATTATCTGGTCCTGTTCTTTTGGATTTGTGAGGGTTGATTTCCTGGACAACATGGGCGGTATTGAGTGGGTTTTCTTCGGTGCTCCACTGTGGCCTGTATGTGAACCGTCAGGGGGAACACCTCTTCCCTTGCCCCTCCCTCTTTCACAGGATTTCTTCTTCATTTCACTTATCCGTAAAAGTACACGCTGACTGGCAGCAGTACAGTGGCAGTACAGAAATGCTATACAGTGGCGGGTGAGCGGTGTACTACTATTCCCAGCAGCGACACAGAGCACAATGCTATACAGTGGTGGGTGAGCGGTGTACTACTATTCCCAGCAGCGACACAGAGCACAATGCTATACAGTGGTGAGTGAGCGGTGTACTACTATTCCCAGCAGCGACACAGAGCACAATGCTATACAGTGGTGGGTGAGCGGTGTACTACTATTCCCAGCAGCGACACAGAGCACAATGCTATACAGTGGTGGGTGAGCGGTGTACTACTATTCCCAGCAGCAACACAGAGAACAATGCTATACAGTGGTGGGTGAGCGATGTACTACTGTTCCCAGCAGAGACACAGAGTGGCAGTAAACACAATGCTATATAGTGTGGCTGAGCGGTGTACTACTGTTCCCAGCAGCGACACAGAGCACAATGCTATACAGTGGTGGGTGAGCGGTGTACTACTGTTCCCAGCAGAGACACAGAGTGGCAGTAAACACAATGCTATACAGTGGTGGGTAAGCGATGTACTACTGTTCCCAGCAGCGACACAGAGTGGCAGTAAACACAATGCTATATAGTGTGGCTGAGCGGTGTACTACTATTCCCAGCAGCGACACAGAGCACAATGCTATACAGGGTGAGCGGTGTACTACTGTTCCCAGCAGAGACACAGAGTGGCAGTAAACACAATGCTATACAGTGGTGGGTGAGCGGTGTACTACTGTTCTCAGCAGCGACACAGAGTGGCAGTAAACACAATGCTATATAGTGTGGG
Source organism: Hyperolius riggenbachi (assembly GCF_040937935.1). Taxonomy (NCBI): domain Eukaryota; kingdom Metazoa; phylum Chordata; class Amphibia; order Anura; family Hyperoliidae; genus Hyperolius; species Hyperolius riggenbachi. Next base: position 514,211,339 of record NC_090647.1, on the reverse strand, counting down.
TGAGCGGTGTACTACTATTCCCAGCAGCGACACAGAGCACAATGCTATACAGGGTGAGCGGTGTACTACTGTTCCCAGCAGACACAGAGTGGCAGTAAACACAATGCTATATAGTGTGGCTGAGCGGTGTACTACTATTCCCAGCAGCGACACAGAGCACAATGCTATACAGGGTGAGCGGTGTACTACTGTTCCCAGCAGACACACAGAGTGGCAGTAAACACAATGCTATATAGTGTGGCTGAGCGGTGTACTACTATTCCCAGCAGCGACACAGAGCACAATGCTATACAGGGTGAGCGGTGTACTACTGTTCCCAGCAGACACACAGAGTGGCAGTAAACACAATGCTATATAGTGTGGCTGAGCGGTGTACTACTATTCCCAGCAGCGACACAGAGCACAATGCTTTACAGGGTGAGCGGTGTACTACTGTTCCCAGCAGACACACAGGGCTTGATTCACAAAGCGGTGATAACTCAGTTATCACGCCTAAAAGACTTTAGGCGTGATAAGCGGTGCAAAGCTGAGTTATCACCGATTTGTGCTGCTCTTCGCGCGAAGCTCCCGCGCGCAAAGTTTTGCGCGCGTAGCGCACCGCGCTGCGCGCGCAAAGTCCCATAGGGCTCAATGGACGCTGCGCGCGAAGCAGGGCACACTGCGCGCGCAGCGCGGTGCGCTACGCGCGCAAAACTTTGCGCGCGGGAGATCGCGCGAGTTTCTTCTTATCACTCCTAAACTGAGTTTAGGCGTGATAAAGGGCTTTTCACAGGCGTGCAAACACTTTGCACCGCTTTGTGAATCAAGCCCACAGAGTGGCAGTAAACACAATGCTATATAGTGTGGCTGAGCGGTGTACTACTATTCCCAGCAGCGACACAGAGCACAATGCTATACAGGGTGAGCGTTGTACTACCGTTTCCAGCAGACACATAGAGTGGCAGTAAACACAATGCTATATAGTGTTGCTGAGCGGTGTACTACTATTCCCAGCAGCCACAGAGCACAATGCTATACAGGGTGAGCGGTGTACTACTGTTCCCAGCAGACACACAGAGTGGCAGTAAACACAATGCTATATAGTGTGGCTGAGCGGTGTACTACTATTCCCAGCAGCGACACAGAGCACAATGCTATACAGGGTGAGCGGTGTACTACTGTTCCCAGCAGACACACAGAGTGGCAGTAAACACAATGCTATATAGTGTGGCTGAGCGGTGTACTACTATTCCCAGCAGCGACACAGAGCACAATGCTATACAGGGTGAGCGGTGTACTACTGTTCTCAGCAGACACACAGAGTGGCAGTACACACAATGCTATATAGTGTGGCTGAGCGGTATACTACTATTCCCAGCAGCGACACAGAGCACAATGCTATAGAGGGTGAGCGGTGTACTACTGTTCCCAGCAGACACACAGAGTGGCAGTAAACACAATGCTATATAGTGTGGCTGAGCGGTGTACTACTATTCCCAGCAGCGACACAGAGCACAATGCTATACAGGGTGAGCGGTGTACTACTGTTCCCAGCAGACACACAGAGTGGCAGTAAACACAGTGCTATATAGTGTGGCTGAGCGGTGTACTACTATTTCCAGCAGCGACACAATGACCGGGGGACCCTGGCTAGCCTGGCTGGAGAGAGAACTACCCTGCCTGCCTACCCAAAGCTAAACCCACAGACAAATGGCGGAGAAATGACGTGGATCGGGTATTTATTTACCCGAACCACGTGACCCGTTCGGCCAATCAGAGCGCGTTCGGGTCCGAACCACGTGATCCGTTCGGCCAATCACAGCGCTAGCCGAACGTTCGGGTAACGTTCGGCCATGCGCTCTTAGTTCGGCCATATGGCCGAACAGTTTGGCCGAACACCATCAGGTGTTCGGCCGAACTCGAACATCACCCGAACAGGGTGATGTTCTGCAGAACCCGAACAGTGGCGAACACTGTTCGCCCAACACTACTTTCTAAGGGGGCTGTAAGAAGCCCCAGGTAAGTTAAACTCATTTTTTTTGCCCCCTTCATACCCAGAATTGTTAGTTTGCGGGTTTGCCAGTCGGCCACTGAGCCGCACTGTCACGGTCAATACACAAGTCCAGATGAGGCAGCTGGCAGAAACAAATGTCTGCAGGTGTCCTGGTGCAATTAGTCGGATGCCTAGGCATGGAGCCCTGGTGATTTATGCGCACGCGTATTGCGTAACACCAAATATGCCTTGGCGCTGTAAGGCACTGGGGTCGCACTGTGTGCGGTCGTAACCTTCTTGGTCACGTGCCCAGCCATCATCCTAAATGATCCCACTGGTTCCTGTACCAACTCCAGGGCCTGTGGGTGATAAGTCGTAGAAGAGGCTGCGCCCTACATTGTGGTCTCATCTGCTCCACGTACATAGTTATTCTTGTGACACGCATGCAGGCAATATGTCCCAGCAGGAAAACCACACCGTGCCAATTTTGCCCAAAGCTAATGAGGATGTATAAGTCTGAGTCACTGTGTATTTCTGCATTTGAAGGGAACAGGGGTGTGATGTTAGTAAATCTCTCCCTGAGTTTCTGACACTCCAGCCAGTGCCGTAACTAAGGAGCTTGGGGCCCCAGTGTAAATTTTACATTACCTTTTTAATTACAGTACTGTATGCTTGTATGACTGTTGACCCGTTTGAAATAAAATACAATGATAAAAGTCCATAAAAAAGTCAATAGTTCATAGATTTTAGCTCTCAGAGACACAAAAGTCATTGAGCAGTGACAAAACAAATTTACTTTTTTGAGTTTTTAAACATGACATAAAACTGTGAGATATTTAAAAAAAAAGGTCATTTTTAGTAGTAGGATGGGGACACTTGTCTATCTCATCAGTTTATTTTCACTTAAAGGACAACTGAAGTGAGAGGGATAAGGAGGCTGCCATATTAATTTCCTTTTAAACAATGGACTTTGCCTGACTGCCCTGCTGAGCCTCTGCCTCTAATACTTCTAGCCATAGACCCTGAACTAGCATGCAACAGATCAAGTGTTACTGACAAATGCTGCATGCTGCATACACATGTGCGATTCAGACACTACTGCAGCCAAAGAGATGAGCAGGACTGTCAGGCAACTGGTATTGTTAAAAGTAAATAAACATGGCATCCTCTGTGTCCTTCTCACTTCACTTGTCCTTTTAGGTTTACCTCAAGCTATGCAGTATAGAGTATAAACGAAGAATGTTTAAAATATTTATACAATACAATACAATACAATAACATTTCTATAGCGCTTTTCTCCCATAGGACTCAAAGCGCTTAGGCTCTCTCAGATTCAGTAATTAGTAGGATGAAGTATTCACACAACAAAAGTTATATTTCTGCAAATGCCAAACTGAACAGGTGGGTTTTCAGTCTGGATTTAAACACGTCCAGGGATGGAGCTGTCCTGATCTGTTGAGGTAAGGAGTTACAAAACGTAGGGGCAGCATGACAGGAGGCTCTGGGACCAAAAGTTTCCAAGTGGAAACTATTTTTTATAGTGAAGGCTGTTTAAGTACACACAAGATTTGCATGCTTGTTACGTCTATATTATTTGAAATAAGTTTCCCTTACAGCAAATTACTGCATCCTACAGATGGTCTTATACCATTGCTGCCCAACCTGGACCCATCACTTAAGGGCTGTACCCACGACACGCTTTATACAGTGATTTTTCCAAGGACCGGTCATTTTTTGAGCAATGAGCCATCGTTTTCAGAATCTCCCGACGTGGGTAGATGCACATGATTACACGATTGTCATAACAGATCCTCAATGACTCCTGTGCAAACTACCGTGATTGTTTAACCCCTCATTTGCATCTGTTGCGTGCTCGAACCTCATTCGTTGGGAGGCATCGCTGTGAGGTTCCCACGATCCATCTTCAGTTGAGTATTCAGCTTCATACCATGTTGATAACCCACTCTAGTCATTTTGTCACTCCAGGCAAGAAAACCTGTTGCGCCCCCCATGAAAATAATCGGAATGCAGCAGAGTTTCACCAGAAAATAGTTGTAATGCAGCATCGTTTCACCAGAAAATAATCATAATGTGGCAGCGTTTCACCAAAAATAATCGCAATGCGGCAGCGTTTCACCAGAAAATACACATATTGCAGAAGCGTTTCACCAGAAAATAATCATAATGCAGCTGCGTTTCACCAGAAAATACACATATTGCGGAAGCGTTTCACCAGAAAATAATCGTAATGCGGCAGCGTTTCACCAGAAAATACACGTATTGCGGAAGTGTTTCACTAGAAAATAACCGTATTGCGGCAGAATTTCACCAGAAAATCCATGTAATGCGGGCAGCGTTTCAGCAGAAAATACACTTTATGTGTGCAGGGTTACACTAGAAAAACACCTAAGCAGGGCTTCTCTTCCCCCTTCACATTAGTTTCCCTAATAGCCCTGGTACAGTGCTAGTGCTGCTGCATCTGTAAAAGAAAAACATTTACTTACCTGACAGAAGACTACTCTCCCGGCGCGCAGCTCCCCCATTGATCTTGCTGCATCAACTCTGGCTGCAAAACTCCTGCGCTGAAAGGCAGAGCAGGGTCACGTGAAAATGGTGTCGTGTCTAAAGCCCTGCAGTGGAGACTATTTACGTCTCCAGTGCAAGGCTTCAGACGCCATTTTCCCATAGCCCTGCTCTGCCTGCCAGAAACCACAGGTGAACTCTCCCTGCAAGCCAGTTCACCACCTGGGGGGGGGACGGACATACCACCTGGCGGGGGTGGCTGCAGTCTGCCCCGCTCCCCCTCTCCTTACGGCTGCGGTCTGCCCTCGCTCCCCCCTGGACAGCACTTCAGACGACCACCTTTTTGGCCTGGCGCACCAGTCGCCTGTGTGATAACCGGTACCTAAACACAACTAACATGCCCAAGAGCATGTTAATTCCCCCTTCTTCTATAAACTTCCCCCTTCTCAGTTATTTATGGGATCCCAGTGGAGGCAAAAAGGTCTTCTAAAGTCACCATTCTTTTTTCTGATGGGGAATCTCAGTGCTTTTTTCATTTCTCTGAAACCGAGTCTCTCAGCGGTGTTAGACCTCTCACTTCCTTCTCGTATTCTGAAATTGAGCTAATATTGGTTTTAAGCCTCTTCAGAGCCATTTAGGACAATTTTCACATTGGTAAGTGGATTAGTGTTTTGTAGTCTCAGAGAGAATAACGTCTGGCAGGGAGGCAGCCAGAGACATCCATAAAACACATGGCACAACTTGTACATAATTGATGTGGAGAAGAGGGATGTGCTGTTTTTGTGAGAGGTTGCATCAGCGGATGGCCCTTGTCACATTCTGTCACTGGCAGAGCTGGTGATTATCCCTGAGCTGTTGTTTTTAATGTATGTGAAACAGGGAGAGGTTTGCAAATCTCTTAAATAGATTCCATTGTCTGCATATAACACCCCTGCCACATAGGACCATAATACATTCATTCAGACTACAGGGTATACAATGGGTAATGATGATGCAGGTGGGCAGAACCACTGGTATAGTACATTCATCCTGAGACTTAAAGAGAAACCGTAACCGAGAATTGAACTTCATCCCAATCAGAAGCTGATACCCCCTTTCCCATGAGAAATATTTTCCTTTTCTCAAACAGCTCATCGTGGGGGCTCTGTATGGCTGATATTGTGGTAAAACGCCTTCCACAGTATGATGTCAGGACCATGGTCCTGACATTTTCCTGTCTGTGAACCTCATTGCATTGTGGGATATAGCTGTTTACAGCTGTTTCCAACTGCCAAAAAAGCAAGTAGCATCTCCTTCCACTGACATCCCCTGCCAGCAGTAAAAATGTCAGAATGTAAATCAGGGAGAGGAAAGATTTTACAATAGGCAAACACTAACTAAATCATTTATAAATAATTATTGTAAAAATGAAGCATTTTTTTTATTACATTATTTTCACTGGAGTTTCTCTTTAAATGACCACTAGTGTAAAAAAATTTTAAAATTTAAAATAAACTTGAATATATAGAAAATACAACACAAAGGGGGTAACGGTCGGTAAGTACACCTGGCTTTTGAAACCCTTCTGCACTTTATTTGGCCCGTGAAAGTGGCAGTAGAGTATTGTACTGTGCTAGTAATTAGGAAAAGCAAGAATCAGGATGATACTATTTATTGGCTAACTTAAAAAAAATATATAGAAGAGTAACTGTTGTGCCTTCATCAGACTTGAATCCTGTCTGATGAAGGCACAATAGCCAAAAGCTTACTCTTATATTTTTTTTTTAATTTAGCCAATAAATAGTATTATGGCCAGCTTTTAGAGTAAGGAGATTTTTGGGGATAAAACTAAATTTGGGATTACATTTTTTGGTTCTTGAGGACGGGTCAACATTGAGTGTTTTTCATTTTAGGACTATGTTAAAAAGATGTGTTGGGAAAGTAGGTTTAGCTCATGTAAACATGCTAGGCACTGTTTTAGAATAGGGCAGTATTGCTTGTGAACCTTGGCCAAAGTCATTTTCGCATCAAAAATGCAATTTTCGATTTAACCTTTTGCCGACCGTGTCACGCCGATGGGCGTGGCCACGGAGGCAGCCCCAGGACCACCTAACACCGATCGGTGTCCAGTCCTGGGACTGTGCTTTGCAGGAGATCGCGCATGCCAATGCGCACGCATCCCCACTTGGATGACGGAGCTCCGCTCCGTCATCAGTCTTCCAGCGGCGATAAATATCTGTAAAAATAAAGTAAACATCCTGGGAGCAATCATTACCTACCAACAGAAAGCTCTGTTGGTGGGCAGAAAAGGGGAGGGGGGAATCACTTGTGTATTGAGTTGTGCGGCCAGGCCTTAAAGCTGCAGTGGCCTATTTTGTAAAAAATGGCCTGGTCTTTAGGGGGGTTTAAGCCCGTGGTCCTTAAGTGGTTAAAAAAAATTCACTAAAATACATTGTATTTTCACAATTTGGTCACTGAAAAAATGTTTTCTTTGTGATTCGAAAAACAATTATTTCACAAAAAGTATGCAAATCATTTATTTTAGCATGAAAATTCGCAAAAACTGTGAAAAATCACAAACTTATTGCAAAATGACTTTTAATTGCATTTTTGCTCAACAGTCAAATTTTGCATTATTTTTGCGAAAATGAATGTGAAAAGAATATCAACATTTTTGCTCATCACTGGAATAGGGGCTGCCATGGAGGCAGCTAAGATGGGGTTATCTGAAAAGATTATTAAAAAATTGGGCATGAGTGGGAGTCTAATTGATTGTATATTCGTCTACATTGTAATATGTAATTTTAGGAAATAAGATCATCAGGATAGCAGGTCATTGCTTTATCTATTAGGCCCACAGAAAGCTGGAAAAAAATATGTTATTCATCAAATGTTAAGGGACCGTTCACATGACAAACGCGGACGGCCGCGCATGCGAACGCAACGCATGCGAACGCACGCCATCCGCGTTTGTATGTGTTGCGTGGCTGATCCCATCACTGAAAAGTGAATGGGACAGCCGTGCGTTTTTGCAAAATCTGCGTGCAGCATGCGTTCCCGCACCGCACAGGTCCGGAACGCATGCAGTGTGAACATCAGACATTGCACTCTATGCACTGTCTGATGTCGTGCGTGTCGGCCTCCTGCACGCGTTTCCAAAACGCGGCTGGAAACGTGTGCAGTTTGAACGGGCCCTAAATCCTGATTTGTTTTCTGTAATTTGGGAAGGTATATGAGGTTTACAATGGCAGCAGGAACTTATGGCACTTTTGAGAAGCAAGTTCACACCTTATTCACTACCTAAAATTTTAGTTTTAGGAGGGAATGGTATTGGTAAGGTTTAGAGTCAATTTAGGAGGGAACGGTATTGGTTAAACTTATGAGTCTATGGCCCATATGCAATTCACTTTTTCTCCTGAGTTTTCTCCTAGGAAATCATTTTTCATCTTTAATTTAAAATAACTTCTTAGCACTTCACAACGGAAAAAGCTCCAAAAAGTAGGTGAAAAAGTACTGACAAAATTATTCTCAGTATGTGTTTGCATGCTGGGGGTTCAAAAGAATTTTATTTACAAGTTGTGAAAATATCATCTAGAAGAAAACTAACAGGTGAAAAAGTGAATTTCATATGGGCTCTTGTCATAAAATTATTTTTAAACCCCCGGCAAGCAAGAAAATGCGCAAAATGATTTTAATAGTACCTTTTTTTTTAACCAACTTTTGGGTACTTTTTCAATTGTAAAATGCTTAAAAGTTAATTTAAAGAAAATAAGAAGATTATTTCCTAGGAGATAACTCAGGAGAAAACATTAACTGCATATGGGCCAATGTTTCAGATGAAACTTAATTTTTTTCAGTTCCAGATATTCTTTACCAGGGGTTATTTTTTTTAGAAAGTGGACCCAGGCTGGATTCGTTGACATATGAGAAATTAAAGAGAAGACTAAATGTCCAGTTATTAACATTAATGGGATTTTTTACAGGCACAGGGATTTGAAAGGTTGATTGTTAGGCTAATACCATCGAGACGGAGTACATTTGTCTGATGTCGGTCTAAACATTTTCAATTTAGGATTGCAAAATGGCATTGAAATAGCCATGGAATTGGTGGTGCCAGGCCCTTAGCCTGGCTTGTGGGGATTTTATGGGTGTTGGGCTATCTGGGCCGCGGTGGTCGGGCAATTATTATTATATTAATGTACAGTACTGAGTTAAAGTTAATGAAGGTTATTGACTTCTCAAGTGCTATTTATAAAACCAATGGATGGGTCCACAGCCATTTCTTATGCCAAAAGTAAATGGTTTTTGGTCATTTTTGAGTATTAAGAATTGCTGCCTACCATTCTAGAAATTAGGTACTGAGAATCCCCCATAAGAAGATGGACTAGTTTGAAATCCTGTTAGTTTTTTTTACTGTAAGTGACAACAACATAGGTAATTTACAGTGCATTTTAATCTGAGAGAAATATACTTCTTATAAGTATGTGTAAAAATTTATTTTAAAATCTTTCAGGAAGAAAGTGTCATTCGAAGTCATAGCAACGTGAAAGGATTTTTCCTTACATTTCTAAAGGGAAAGAGTAGTCATTTCAATTTTAAATGCAGATTATTTTCAAACAGAGATTTATAAATTTTTCGGCATATATAAAACACTCCGGACTATAAGACGCACCTAGGTTTAGAGGGCAAAAAACAGGGAAAATATGTACTAAACCTGGTGCATCCATGGTCCAGCTGCATCTTGTACATGTTATCCCCCAATTATTGTGCCCCCTCGTACCTCATGTGCCCTCCTGTGTCCCCATGTGTCTTCCTGTGTCCCCCATGTGCCCTCATGTGTGCCTTTCTGTCCCCCATGTGTCCTCCTGTGTTCCCTCCTGTCCCGCATGTCTCCTCCACTCCCCCTGAATAAATACAAGCAGCAGCAGAGACCTCTCCTCTCCCTCACTGCTCCTCTAGTGACAGCTTCTACTGATCGCGTCATCACCAGAAACTGGCACTAGGAGAGCAGTGGGGGAGAGGAGAGGTCTCTGATCACTGCTGGAGCTGCCGGATTAGGTGAGCCGTGCTACTGCTGCTTGCATTTATTCAGTGGGAGCGGAGGAGGACACAAGGCGGGAGTGGGGGACACAGTAATGGGAGTCCCCTTGATCACGGCAGGTTGACAGTTCGTATCAGCGGGCGTTCATAAGTTGGGGACTCCCTGTATTTTGCATATGAGACACAGTGACTTTTGTTCTCCATTTTTGGGCGAGAAACAATGCATTTCATATGTTGAAAAATATGGTAGTCTAATTCTGAAAGCCAGGCACCTAGAGTTCCCCCTTTACCATCACGTTTTGGTGTAGTTACAGTGATTGATGCGCAGTCTTAATATAGTCTACGTTTCCTCCACAGAAATGTGAAGCACTGTCTACTTTTGACATTGGACGAGTGACTTGCGAGATTAGATCACGTTCACCCATCCAGTATGTAATCAAGTATTTTAATTAGAGCTACATATAGTCAATTTAAATGCATATCTAACCCACAGTCAATGCCGTGCATTTTAAATCCCAGTATATCAAGGAGTGAAATATAGTATAACGATTATCTAATCATGTGTATAATAAAATAACCTCATAAATTATTATGTGTTCTAATTTATGTCAGCGCTCCACTTACACGAAGGCTCCTTTTCAATCTGCGCCGGTGGAATAAACCTTTTAAATGAATAATTTTAGTGTCTGCAAAGGTTATGCCAACTGAGCGGTGTTTTTTTGGCACAGCGTGATTTGCAGCTTCACTCCGAGAAAAAAGAGCTTTGAGAAAAGCGCACGGGACAATGGACCTCTAATTATGCAAAAATTCCCATTCTAAACAGCTCCGATCTCACCCACGCAATTACCACTGCAAGACAAAATGTCAAGCTGCAATCCCCGGCCAATGTACCACCAACCTAGATAAGACTGAAGAACCCACAGGGAACGTGGCCTGATCTGCTAGTAATCAGGGGTAGAGGATGGCTCGTGCAAAATGTTCCAATGATTTTATTTCTTATTAGCTAGAAATAGCATAACTTAAAAAAAAATGGGGGGTCCTAGAGGTGCTGCTAAGGTTTTTGTGGCCCCAAGCAGCACATCCTTTGTGGCCCTTCTCCCCCTCCCAGTCAAAGGCTCCATCTTCTGTAATAATAGGTAGCCAAAGGTGCCCCCCCAAATAGGTAGCCATTCAGTATAGGTAGGTAGTCACAGGTCTCCACCAGCAAAAGTAGCAACCCCCAGTAGAGGTAGCCAAGGTTTCACCTCTCCGTGATCCAGCGCTACTATTCTTCCTCCTGCCATCTGGGTGGCATTCTACCCCTATTGCAAGATCGCCCTCTGTTGTCATGTGACAAACGGCAATCTCACATGAGGGCTTGATAGCCTCCGAGGTCTGCAGGAAGACGGGCAGCGAGTGTCCAGATCTCTGGGGAGGTGAGTTACAAATGCCGCTCCACTGCCGGCTTTGCATAGACCTCCCGGCGGCTACCCCGACACAGGCTCAGGTTTAGGGTTCCCTTTTTTTCACCCCGAGCCTGGGACGGGAATACCCCAAAGGAGGTTAAATTGGCCCTAGACTATGATGGACGTAGGACTGTGATAGGGATTAGATTGTGAGCTTCACTGAGGGACAGCTAGTTACAAGACTTTATATACTCTTTAAAATGCTGCGGAAGATGTCATTGTATTGTAAATATCAAATAATAATAATACTCCACCAAGGCTTCCCATTGGTTCATTCATTTGTATTAACGATGCAGAAAATTCAAATAAGCCCCAGCAACGGATTCAGATTTAGATTTCCCACTGACGTTAAATATGGCATTGCTTTAAAGAACACCTAAACTGAGAGGAATATGGACGCTGCCATATAGTGATGATCATAATCTGCTAAGCAGAGCTGCATAAATCTGGATCCGGGAGATACCTGGATAGTTGCTATCCAGATATCTCCCAGTAAACCTGTGCGGGGTGGGCGGGTCAATCTTACCTGTCTGACGTCTTCTTCGTTCGTCTCTCGGCGCCTCCCACGATGTGCGTCACATGATTACAAATACTTCCTCCTTTAACCTGGACAGAGGAAGTGTTTGTAATCACGTGACAGCCGATTGGACCGCATCGTGGGAGGCGCCGAGGGACGGACCGAAGAAGACGTCAGACAGGCAAGATTGACCCCCCCCCCTGCCTACCCCGCACAGGTAACTGGGAGATACCCGTATAGAACTATCCGGATGTCTCCCGCATCCGGATTTGAGTAGCTCTACTGCTAAGTAGTGTTGGGCGAACACCTAGATGTTCGGGTTCGAGAACGTTCGCCGAACATCGCCGCGATGTTCGGGTGTTCGCGCCGAACTCCGAACATAATGGAAGTCAATGGGGACCCGAACTTTCGTGCTTTGTAAAGCTTCCTTACATGCTACATACCCCAAATTAGCAGGGTATGTGCACCTTGGGAGTGGGTACGAGAGGAAAAAAAATATTTGAAAAAGAGCTTATAGTTTTTGAGAAAATTGATTGTAAAGTTTCAAAGGAAAAACTGTCTTTTAAATGTGGAAAATGTCATGTTTCTTTGCACAGGTAACATGCTTTTTGTCGCCATGCAGTCATAAATGTAATACAGAGAAGAGGTTCCAGGAAAAGGGACCGGTAACGCTAACCCAGCAGCAGCAGCAGCACACGTGATGGAACAGGAGGAGGCGCAGGAGGAGAAGGCCACGCTTTGAGACACAACAACCCAGGCCTTGCATGAGGACAAGAAGCGTGCGGATAGCATGCTTTTTACCGCCATGCAGTCATAAATGTAATAAAGAGAAGAGGTTCCATAAACAGGGACCGGTAACGCTAACCCAGCAGCAGCAGCAGCACACGTGATGGAACAGGAGGAGGCGCAGGAGGAGAAGGCCACGCTTTTTGAGACACAACAACCCAGGCCTTGCATGAGGACAAGAAGCGTGCGGATAGCATGCTTTTTACCGCCATGCAGTCATAAATGTAATAAAGAGAAGAGGTTCCATAAACAGGGACCGGTAACGCTAACCCAGCAGCAGCAGCAGCAGCACACGTGATGGAACAGGAGGAGGCGCAGGAGGAGAAGGCCACGCTTTCAGACACAACAACCCAGGCCTTGCATGAGGACAAGAAGCGTGCGGATAGCATGCTTTTTACCGCCATGCAGTCATAAATGTAATAAAGAGAAGAGGTTCCATAAACAGGGACCGGTAACGCTAACCCAGCAGCAGCAGCCGCACACGTGATGGAACAGGAGGAGGCGCAGGAGGAGAAGGCCACGCTTTGAGACACAACAACCCAGGCCTTGCATGAGGACAAGAAGCGTGCGGATAGCATGCTTTTTACCGCCATGCAGTCATAAATGTAATAAAGAGAAGAGGTTCCATAAACAGGGACCGGTAACGCCAACCCAGCAGCAGCAGCACACGTGATGGAACAGGAGGAGGCGCAGGAGGAGAAGGCCACGCTTTGAGACACAACAACCCAGGCCTTGCATGAGGACAAGAAGCGTGCGGATAGCATGCTTTTTACCGCCATGCAGTCATAAATGTAATAAAGAGAAGAGGTTCCATAAACAGGGACCGGTAACGCTAACCCAGCAGCAGCACACGTGATGGAACAGGAGGAGGCGCAGGAGGAGAAGGCCACGCTTTTTGAGACACAACAACCCAGGCCTTGCATGAGGACAAGAAGCGTGCGGATAGCATGCTTTTTACCACCATGCAGTCATAAATGTAATAAAGAAAAGAGGTTCCATAAACAGGGACCAGTAACGCTAACCCAGCAGCAGCAGCAGCACACGTGATGGAACAGGAGGAGGCGCAGGAGGAGAAGGCCACGCTTTGAGACACAACAACCCAGGCCTTGCATGAGGACAAAAAGCGTGCGGATATAGCAATGCTTTTTGCCGCCATGCAGTCATAAGTGTAATACAGATGAGAGGTTCCATAAACAGGGACCGGCAACGCTAACCCAGCAGCAGCAGCACACGTGATGGAACAGGAGGAGGCGCAGTAGGAGAAGGCCACGCTTTTTGAGACACAACAACCCAGGCCTTGCATGAGGACAAGAAGCGTGCGGATAGCATGCTTTTTACCGCCATGCAGTCATAAATGTAATAAAGAGAAGAGGTTCCATAAACAGGGACCGGTAACGCTAACCCAGCAGCAGCAGCAGCACACGTGATGGAACAGGAGGAGGCGCAGGAGGAGAAGGCCACGCTTTGAGACACAACAACCCAGGCCTTGCATGAGGACAAGAAGCGTGCGGATAGCATGCTTTTTACCGCCATGCAGTCATAAATGTAATAAAGAGAAGAGGTTCCATAAACAGGGACCGGTAACGCTAACCCAGCAGCAGCAGCAGCACACGTGATGGAACAGGAGGAGGCGCAGGAGGAGAAGGCCACGCTTTTTGAGACACAACAACCCAGGCCTTGCATGAGGACAAGAAGCGTGCGGATAGCATGCTTTTTACCGCCATGCAGTCATAAATGTAATAAAGAGAAGAGGTTCCATAAACAGGGACCGGTAACGCTAACCCAGCAGCAGCAGCAGCACACGTGATGGAACAGGAGGAGGCGCAGGAGGAGAAGGCCACGCTTTGAGACACAACAACCCAGGCCTTGCATGAGAACAAGAAGCGTGCGGATAGCATGCTTTTTACCGCCATGCAGTCATAAATGTAATAAAGAGAAGAGGTTCCATAAACAGGGACCGGTAACGCTAACCCAGCAGCAGCAGCAGCAGCACACGTGATGGAACAGGAGGAGGCGCAGGAGGAGAAGGCCACGCTTTCAGACACAACAACCCAGGCCTTGCATGAGGACAAGAAGCGTGCGGATAGCATGCTTTTTACCGCCATGCAGTCATAAATGTAATAAAGAGAAGAGGTTCCATAAACAGGGACCGGTAACGCTAACCCAGCAGCAGCAGCAGCAGCACACGTGATGGAACAGGAGGAGGCGCAGGAGGAGAAGGCCACGCTTTGAGACACAACAACCCAGCATGACCCAGTCCTTGCATGAGGACAAGAAGCGTGCGGATAGCATGATTTTTACCGCCATGCAGTCATAAATGTAATAAAGAGAAGAGGTTCCATAAACAGGGACCGGTAACGCTAACCCAGCAGCAGCAGCAGCAGCACACGTGATGGAACAGGAGGAGGCGCAGGAGGAGAAGGCCACGCTTTGAGACACAACAACCCAGGCCTTGCATGAGGACAAGAAGCGTGCGGATAGCATGCTTTTTACCGCCATGCAGTCATAAATGTAATAAAGAGAAGAGGTTCCATAAACAGGGACCGGTAACGCTAACCCAGCAGCAGCAGCAACAGCACACGTGATGGAACAGGAGGAGGCGCAGGAGGAGAAGGCCACGCTTTGAGACACAACAACCCAGGCCTTGCATGAGGACAAGAAGCGTGCGGATAGCATGATTTTTACCGCCATGCAGTCATAAATGTAATAAAGAGAAGAGGTTCCATAAACAGGGACCGGTAACGCTAACCCAGCAGCAGCAGCAGCAGCACACGTGATGGAACAGGAGGAGGCGCAGGAGGAGAAGGCCACGCTTTGAGACACAACAACCCAGGCCTTGCATGAGGACAAAAAGCGTGCGGATATAGCAGCAATGCTTTTTGCCGCCATGCAGTCATAAGTGTAATACAGATGAGAGGTTCCATAAACAGGGACCGGCAACGCTAACCCAGCAGCAGCAGCACACGTGATGGAACAGGAGCAGGCGCAGGAGGAGAAGGCCACGCTTTGAGACACAACAACCCAGGCCTTGCATGAGGACAAGAAGCGTGCGGATAGCATGCTTTTTACCGCCATGCAGTCATAAATGTAATAAAGAGAAGAGGTTCCATAAACAGGGACCCGTAACGCTAACCCAGCAGCAGCAGCAGCACACGTGATGGAACAGGAGGAGGCGCAGGAGGAGAAGGCCACGTTTGAGACACAACAACCCAGGCCTTGCATGAGGACAAAAAGCGTGCGGATATAGCAGCAATGCTTTTTGCCGCCATGCAGTCATAAATGTAATACAGATGAGAGGTTCAATAAACAGGGACCGGAAACGCTAAACCATCCCAGATGTTCATTGGTCATGTTACTTGGTTGGGGTCCTGGAGTGTTGCGTAGTCGTTTCCAATCCAGGATTGATTCATTTTAATTTGAGTCAGACGGTCTGCATTTTCTGTGGAGAGGCGGATACGCCGATCTGTTACGATGCCTCCGGCAGCACTGAAACAGCGTTCCGACATAACGCTGGCTGCCGGGCAAGCCAGCACCTCTATTGCGTACATTGCCAGTTCGTGCCAGGTGTCTAGCTTCGATACCCAATAGTTGAAGGGTGCCGATGGATTGTTAGATACAGCTACGCCATCTGACATGTAGTCCTTGACCATCTTCTCCAGGCGATCGGTGTTGGAGGTGGATCTGCACACTTGCTGTTCTGTGGGCTGCTGCTGCATGGGTGTCAGAAAATTTTCCCACTCCAAGGACACTGCCGATACCATTCCCTTTTGGGCACTAGCTGCGGCTTGTGTTGTTTGCTGCCCTCCTGGTCGTCCTGGGTTTGCGGAAGTCAGTCTGTCGGCGTACAACTGGCTAGAGGAGGGGGAGGATGTCAATCTCCTCTCTAAAGTCTCCACAAGGGCCTGCTGGTATTCTTCCATTTTGACCTGTCTGACTCTTTCTTCAAGCAGTTTTGGAACATTGTGTTTGTACCGTGGATCCAGAAGGGTATAAACCCAGTAATTGGTGTTGTCCAGAATGCGCACAATGCGTGGGTTGCGTTCAATGCAGTCTAGCATGAATTGAGCCATGTGTGCCAGAGTCCTACCAGAATCCTCATCATCCTCTTGTGAGCGTTGTGATAGTTGTTGTGATGCATCATAGTCGTCACCTTCTTCCTGGTCTGCTTCTGCTGACCATTCGCGCTGAATTGTGGAAGTCCAACGTGCACCGCTCTGGCCCTCGTCAGTGGTGGCAGGAAATTCCTGCTCCAACTCCAGCTGTTCCTCCTCTTCTTCTTCATAGCTGCTGGGGCCAGCGTTTCCTGAGGCGGATGGCCTGATGTTGGTACCATCACGCTGATCGTTTTCTCCTTCAGATTCCCCCAGTTGCATCATGACAGCTGTTTCCTTGATTTTCAACATTGACCTCTTCAGTAAACACAGCAGTGGTATGGTAATGCTGACTGAAGAGTTGTCACTGCTCACAAGCAGCGTGGATTGCTCAAAATTTTGGAGGACTTGGCAGAGGTCCAACATGTTGGCCCAATCGGATCCACAGAAGCTTGGCAGCTGTCCGGATGCGCCTCGGTACTGCGCCGTCATGTACTGGACCACTGCACTCTTCTGCTCGCAAAAGCGGGCTAGCATGTGCAGCGTAGAATTCCAGCGCGTAGGGACATCACATAGCAAGCAATGGTGGGGGAGATTGAAGCGCTCCTGCATCTAGGCGAGTGCCCCCGAAGCAGTACTGGAATTTCTGCAATGTTTGGCCACTCGTCGCACCTTCAACAGAAGATCGGCCACGCCTGGGTATGTCCTCAGGAACCTCTGAACTACTAGGTTCATCACGTGCGCCAGGCAAGGGATGTGTGTCAGCTTAGCCAACCTTAAAGCGCGAATGAGATTACTCCCATTATCACACACAACCATGCCCGGTTTCAGGTCCAGCGGTGCCAGCCACAAATCCGTCTGTTCCTTTATTCCCCTCCAAATTTCCTCCCCTGTGTGCTGCTTATCCCCAAGGCAGATCAGCTTCAGCAACGCTTGCTGACGCATGCCAACAGCTGTGCTGCACTGCTTCCACGATCCTACTGCTGCTGGTGCTGGGTTAGTGTTTCCAGATGAGGTACAGCTTTGAGATGCGTTGGAGGAGAAGGAGTCAGAGAGGTAGGTGCTACTGTTGTTATCCAGTGGGAGGGACGGCGGTGCAGCTGTTTGCGGCGTGGGCAACACCCGCGCCGTAGCAGGTGAGGAATCGCTGCCAGGCTCCACAAGGTTCACCCAGTGCGCGGTAAGGGAGATGTATCGACCCTGGCCGAACGCACTCGTCCAGGTGTCAGTGGTGAGGTGAACCTTGCAGGCAACGGCATTCTTCAAGCTTCGGGTTATTTTGCTGACCACGTGCTCATGCAACTCAGGCACTGCAGAGCGCGCAAAGTGGTAGCGGCTGGGAACCACGTAACGTGGGATGGCCACTGACATCATGCCCTTGAAGCTGTTTGTCTCCACCACTCGATATGGCAGCATTTCGCAGGCCAGAAGCTTGGCTATGCTGGCTGTTACTGCCACGGCCCGGGGGTCATTTGCTGGCAATTTCTTCTTGCGCTCAAACATCTCCGAGACAGACAACTGAACCGTAGGGCTGCACACTGAACGGCTGTTGGTTGTTGTGTTTGATGAAGACTGGGAGACCTCAAGAGCACTACTCCGGAAAGTGACAGTGTCAGGGTCGTCTGATGTTTGTGAATGTTGTGAACCACGCAATGGCTGGGCTACTGCTGCTGCTGAGGCGGGTCTGGTGGTGAGTCTGGTGAACCCAAGGGAGGCAGTGTTGCTGGTACCCTGTCCTGTCGAGTTTGCCCACAGAGTGGGATGTTTGGATAGCATGTGGCGGCTCATGCTGGTGGTGGAGAGGTTGTTAATACTTTTCCCCCTGCTCAGGCGGGTCTTGCACACCTTGCAAATCGCCATGGTAACATCCTCAGTGCAGTCTTCAAAGAAAGCCCAGACTTTGGAGCACCTGCCTTGCTGGCGATTTCTGTTTGCACCTCTTTTGCCTCTCACTTGAACTTCCATGCTTGTGGTGCCTGAAATTGCGCGCCACCTACCTTGTGGCACAAAGCGAACTCGTGCAGCAGTGGGTTCTTCAACAGACTCATCTGTGCTGCTGCTACGACGGCGATGTTCTCGTTCACAAACAAAATCTGGGTCTCTGTCCACATTGTCCATACCCTCCTCTTCCATCTCCTCAAACTCGTCATATGTCATTGTGGGGGGCCGCCGCCGTGGAGTAGAGCTCCCCAGAACAACCTCTGCGCAGCTCACTCCAACGTCGTCTTCCAGATCTTCTCGGCCGACCTCCTCGGCCGACCTCCTGCGATTGCAACCCCTCCTGCCCAACTTGCTCTGGGATTTGGGTTTCAAAGTCCTCGGACTCGCCTTGTTGTATTTCAGTGCCCGGTGCATTTCCCACAGTTAATGGTTGTGAATCCGGGCACAACATTTCTGGCTGTTCCTCCATTTAACTTTGAAAGGTGGAAGTTTGTTGGCCTGGGAATAGCTCCTGCGAATACCCCATTGTGTCCTGAGGTAATTCATCGGACTGGTTATCTGGCAGTTGTGTGCGTGGTGTCGCTGCCGGTTGTGTCAGCTTTGTGCCCACTGGCTCCTTGTAACTGGCTGAGGACTCGGACCTCGTGCGTGATGTGCTGGTGCTGCTTAACCCACTGCTGGACACTTGAGAGGTCATCCAAGTAATTTTCTGGTCCTGTTCTTTTGGATCTGTGAGGGTTGTTGTCCTGGACAACATGGGCGGTATTGAGTGGGTTTTCTTGGGTGCTCCCCTGTGGCCTGTACGTGAACCGTCAGGGGAAACACCTCTTCCCTTGCCCCTCCCTCTTTCACCGGATTTCTTCCTCATTTCACTTATCCTTAAAGTACACGCTGACTGGCAGCAGTACAGTGGCAGTACAGAAATGATATACAGTGGTGGGTGAGCGGTGTACCACTATTGCCAGCAGCGACACAGAGCACAATGCTATACAGTGGCGGGTGAGCGGTGTACTACTGTTCCCAGCAGACACAGAGTGGCAGTAAACACAATGCTATATAGTGTGGCTGAGCCGTGTACACACAGTGGCAGTAAACAATGCTATATAGTCTGGCTGAGCCGTGTACACAGAGTGGCAGTACACACAATGCTATATAGTCTGGCTGAGCGGTGTACACACAGTGGCAGTACACACAATGCTATATAGTCTGGCTGAGCGGTGTACACAGAGTGGCAGTAAACAATGCTATATAGTCTGGCTGAGCGGTGTACACAATGCTATATAGTCTGGCTGAGCGGTGTATACAGAGTGGCAGTACACACAATGCTATATAGTCTGGCTGAGCGGTGTACACAGAGTGGCAGTACACACAATGCTATATAGTCTGGCTGAGCGGTGTACACACAGTGGCAGTAAACAATGCTATATAGTCTGGCTGAGCGGTGTACACACAGTGGCAGTACACAAAATGCTATATAGTCTGGCTGAGCGGTGTACACACAGTGGCAGTACACACAATGCTATATAGTCTGGCTGAGCGGTGTACACAGAGTGGCAGTACACACAATGCTATATAGTCTGGCTGAGCGGTGTACACAGAGTGGCAGTACACACAATGCTATATAGTCTGGCTGAGCGGTGTACACAGAGTGGCAGTACACACAATGCTATATAGTCTGGCTGAGCGGTGTACACAGAGTGGCAGTACACACAATGCTATATAGTCTGGCTGAGCGGTGTACACAGAGTGGCAGTAAACAATGCTATATAGTCTGGCTGAGCAGTGTACACAATGCTATATAGTCTGGCTGAGCGGTGTATACAGAGTGGCAGTAAACAATGCTATATAGTCTGGCTGAGCTGTGTACACAGAGTGGCAGTACACACAATGTTATATAGTCTGGCTGAGCGGTGTACACAGAGTGGCAGTACACACAATGCTATATAGTCTGGCTGAGCGGTGTACACAGAGTGGCAGTAAACAATGCTATATAGTCTGGCTGAGCGGTGTACACAGAGTGGCAGTACACACAATGCTATATAGTCTGGCTGAGCGGTGTACACAGAGTGGCAGTACACACAATGCTATATAGTCTGGCTGAGCGGTGTACACAGAGTGGCAGTAAACAATGCTATATAGTCTGGCTGAGCGGTGTACACAGAGTGGCAGTACACACAAAGCTATATAGTCTGGCTGAGCCGTGTACACACAGTGGCAGTAAACAATGCTATATAGTCTGGCTGAGCGGTGTACACAGAGTGGCAGTACACACAATGCTATATAGTCTGGCTGAGCGGTGTACACACAGTGGCAGTACACACAATGCTATATAGTCTGGCTGAGCGGTGTACACAGAGTGGCAGTACACACAATGCTATATAGTCTGGCTGAGCCGTGTACACACAGTGGCAGTAAACAATGCTATATATAGCGTGGCTGAGCGAGGTACACAGTGGCAGTACACACAATGCTATATAGTGTGGCTGAGCGAGCGGTGTACTACTGTTCCCAGCAGCGACACACAATGACTGGGGGGACCCTGGCTAGCGTGGCTGGAGCGCGAACTACCCTGCCTGCCTACCCAAAGCTAAACCCACAGACAAATGGCGGAGATATGACGTGGTTTGGGTATTTATTTACCCGAACCACGTGACCGTTCGGCCAATCAGAGCGCGTTCGGGCCGAACCACGTGACCCGTTCGGCCAATCAGAGCGCGTTCGGGGTCCGAACCACGTGACCCGTTCGGCCAATCACAGCGCTAGCCGAACGTTCGGGGAACGTTCGGCCATGCGCTCTTAGTTCGGCCATGTGGCCGAACGGTTTGGCCGAGCACCATCAGGTGTTCGGCCGAACTCGAACATCACCCGAACAGTGGCGAACACTGTTCGCCCAACACTACTGCTAAGTACGATTATGCTAAATTTTGTGTAATTTTTCGCAATTACGTACTTACGTAATTCCGGTTTGGACATTCAATTGAGTGTGCCTAATCCATTCATAATTTTGCGCAATTAGGCAAAATTTCACTTAATTTTGTGCCAACTTTAGCAGTTAACAGCAATGTCTCTATACATGCTATCGTCACCAAAATTGCTACGTTACCCTTTTTCCTTTGCATATTCAAAATCGATTATCTAAAAAACTACAAGGTCTTTTTGAAAAATTCCTTTTTATCTTGTTTCCACTATTCTGCTTAACATATGTAGCAATTTTAGGGACGATAACATCTATGGCTATTCACTGCTAAACATTCTTGGCTATTCATTGCTAAATTTGTCAAGAAACTATGCAAAAATTATGTGAAATTCTGGTTCCTGATTACGTTTAGATAAAAAACTAATTACAATTTTCCACTAAATTTCGCATTACGATTTTGCATTGCAATTGTGAATTACAATGCAAAATTACGATTATGCGATACTATGGCCATATTTATTTCCTCTTAAACAATACTAGTTGCCTGGCTGTCCTGCTGATCTTTCTGGCTGCCTGAATTACATACCTGAAACAAGCATGCGGCAATTCCAATCAGACTTCAGTCACACATCTGATCTGTATGCTTGTTCAGGGTTTATGGCCAAAACAATTAGAGGCAGAGGATCAGCAGGATAGCCAGGCAATGTGGATTGTTTAGAAGGACACAAGCACGGCAGCTTCCATATCCCTCTCAGGTCAGTTGTCCTTTAAAGGGAACCTGAGATGGGTGATTACCAATAAAATATCCATACCTAGGGCTTCCTCCAACCCCTTCCAGCTTCCCCATGGCATCCTCATCTCCCTTATCGTTCACCTGCAATTGGCCCTGGAAAATCCTCCATTCCTATGCATGCGCTGCCTGGCCGTGCGCGGGTCCCTGCAGTTTTCACGTCACCTGGAGCGTTCTGTGCTTGCGCAGTAGTACTGTGCAGACACAGAATGCTCCCGGCGATGGGAGCAAGATGGGGAGCACGCCTGGCCGGACTGCGCATGTGCCGAATGGCACCGACTGACGGATTTTCTGGGGCCAGTTGCGGGCGAGTGGAGAGGAAGAAGAGGACGGTGAGGGAGCGATCAGGCCGGAAGGGGCTGGAGGAAGCCCAAGGTATGTATATTTTATTGGTAATCACCCATCTCAGGCACACTTTAAAAAGAAACCGTGACCAAGAATTGAACTTCATCCCAATCAGTAGCTGAGACCCCCTTTTACATGAGAAATCTTTACCTTTTCACAAACGGATCATCAGGGGGCTCTGTATGGCTGATATTGTGGTGAAACCCCTCCCACAGAAAACTCTGAGGACCATGGTACTTCTGGCAGTTTCCTGTCTGTGAACCCTGTTGCATTGTGGGAAATAGCTGTTTACAGCTGTTTCCAACTGCCAAAAAAGCAAGCAACATCTCCTTTCACTGACATCACCTGCCAGTAGTGAAAATGTCACCATGTGATAAATGTCAGAATGTAAATCAGGGAAAGGAAAGATATTACAATGAGAAAACACTGACTAAATCATTTATACATAATTATTGTAAAGATGAAGCACTTTTTATTACATTATTTTCACTGGAGTTCCTCTTTAAATAAAAAAGGAGAAATGAAAACCCCGCTGATATGCTGTATCTAACTATACATGGAATATATTTTCCACTCTATATTGATCTTTCCAGGTCTGCATAGCCCCAATGAACAGCACAACTGCATTCAGCCGAAAAAGACGAAACGGCCTATCAGGTTTTTAATAAGTCTGTGGTGTGGGTCTTTAAATATTGAATAAACATAAGACCAGAGAACCTGCATCATCCGTTCATTACATGGCTTAAATAATTTAGGATTAGTCATGGCGTTTAGCTTCAGGAAACTTTAATTTGTATACATTATCCTGTCGAGGAACGTACGCGAGAGAGGGAGCGGTAATTTGTCATTTCTCAGGATTTCACATTCATTACAGGAACGCTTCCATTTATTGTCTTTTATTTCTCTAAATGAGTCAGAGCGATCATAGCGGGGAACGGGAATGTAAGCTGCTAATGCATTTTCCGCTGTTAAGACAGAGAAATGCTGCAATGTATGGCAAGCTTCCCAACGCCACTGTTATATAGGAAGACAGGATAGGAGAAAAACAAGGTCCGTCTTCTTCCCTGATCGGAGTGCAGAAATGGGGCTCTGAGGTTACTGTATAGCTATAATGTCAGCCCCCCATGGGGTAACTGCAAGTAAAGGTGGGCATGGCTGAGAGTCTGTAATTCGTGTTTGGAAAGATTTCCCTGGACTTAAAGTGTATCAGAGATAAATATAAGTAAAAAAATTCATACATACCTGGGGCTTCCTCCAGCCTCCTCCAGCCTGATTGCTCCCTCTGTGCCATTCTCCGCCTCCTCGATCTTCCATAAGGGGTCCCGTTATCTTTGGCCAGTCGAGAATAGTCGGTGCATGGCAGTGCGACTATGTGCGCTCCGCCTCATCTCGCTCCTGTCTCCCACAGCTCATAATTCTTCTTATCTCCGTAAAAAAACAGCCTGTGCCATTGGTTTGTTCCCTTTCTTCTGGGCCCATAACCTGTTGCCATTTTAGATTTAAGAGGTGGGATAACCTGCCTGATGCTGCTTTCTAATCTTATCTTGAGAGATACAGCAGATCTCTGACAGAGGATAAACTGCACACAGACACCATGCTTTGGTTTCTCTTTTCTTTCTTTTCTCTATGCTCTCTAAGTAAACTTTATTTAACACTTCCTTGGTTAACAAACAGACAACATTGTCACATCACTCTAGATCAGTGAATAAGCTGTATAAGGGCATTTGGATCATCACATATCTTAACCATTTTCTTGCAATGCTCCCCATTTTCAGCCTCCTCTTTAACATGTAGCACCTCCCCTTTCATGTTCTGGTGCCTCCTTGGGCTGCAGCTGCCCAAGGTCTAGACATTTTTGGCCTTTCCAGAAATCCAGCACTGCAAGCAAAGCCCCCAGTGACCTGGTGACCAAATTGCGACCATCCCAGTCCACCCCTGGCCACTGGGATCAGGCCCTCTGGCAGCAGATATTTATTTTCAAAACTTTTTATGCATAACCACGGTCAGCTGATCGGCGGGCCTAGGTGTTAAGTGGTTTTACATGGAAACGGCCGCTTGTTCGAGCAATCTTTCCATGTCAGTTCACGGAGGGTGTCTCCGTGAACTGCCTGCGAGCCTCCAATTGTGGCTCGCAGGCGAAATGTAAACACGCGGGGAAGAAATCCCCGCTGTTTACATCATATGGCGCTGCTGCGCAGCAGCGCCGTAAAGAAGATCGGTGATCCCCGGCCTCTGATTGGCCAGGGATCGCCGGCATCTGATAGGCTGAAGCCTATTAGAGGCGGTGCAGGACGGATCTCCGTCCTGCGCCGCCCAGGGGAAAGGGGGGGGGGGGGGGAGGGAAGGACAGGGAGGCCAAAAATCGCGGCGGAGGGGGGCTTTGAGGAGCCCCTCCCGCAAGGCAAAAATAGCCAGCGGCGATCAGACCCCCCTTCAGCAGGACATCCCCCTAGTGGGGAAAAAAGGGGGGAAGTCTGGTCGCCCTGGCTCTATCCTGATCTGTGCTGTGGGCTGGAGAGCCCATGCAGCACAGATCAGGTAAAAATGGCCTGGTCCTTAAGTGGTTAAAGTATGTTTGATCAAATGCCTATAAAAAGCTGTACCTGAGAAGGAGCTGTAATTAAACATTTTACTGCTTACCATTATGCGCCGTCTGACTGGTGGTTTGTCTAGCTGTATTTGTTTTCTTTTTATACTGGTGACACTCACTGACAGGTGCTGCATTATGGGTAGTGATTGTTAGTAAATACACACAGGCATTTTAAGGAAAGGACAATACCAACGCTCAGATGCACCGAATGTTCGACGCATTTCACAGATGCTTTCCCCATTCTTCAGCTGTCAGTCTGCAGTTTTGTCGATGGCATTCTGTGTTGACATAAACACAATATAATGCAAAATGTACATTAGTCCATGAGATCTACTTTCACATTCAAAAATCCTTCAGAAAGATATATTTCAGAAGCAAGAAAAAGCTGAATAATTATGCAGTGATGTGTCTCTGACATATTTCTAGCATCATTTTACTATACTACATACTATACCACAATATACTATATACTATACTAAACTACAATACTAAACAGGTAGTCCACGATTGACTGACGCCCAACTTACAAACAACCTGCCGTTACGAACAACAAGTAAATGGGAACAAGTCAAAACATTTCAATTTTCTATTTTCAGATAGACCTTATAGTTTTTGAGAAAATCAATAAAAATAATCTAAGAAAAATGTTTTTTTTTTTCAAACTCAGTAAAATCACATTTTTCTGTGGTGTACTATACTATATACACTCACCTAAAGGATTATTAGGAACACCTGTTCAATTTCTCAGTAATGCAATTATCTAATCAACCAATCACATGGCAGTTGCTTCAATGCATTTAGGGGTGTGGTCCTGGTCAAGACAATCTCCTGAACTCCAAACTGAATGTCAGAATGGGAAAGAAAGATGATTTAAGCAATTTTGAGCATGGCATGGTTGTTGGTGCCAGATGGGCCGGTCTGAGTATTTCACAATCTGCTCAGTTTCTGGGAACCATTTCTAGTGTTTACAAAGAATGGTGTGAAAAGGGAAAAACATCCAGTATGCAGCAGTCCTGTGGGCAAAAATGCCTTGTTGATGCTCGAGGTCAGAGGAGAATGGGCTGACTGATTCAAGCTGATAGAAGAGCAACGTTGACAGAAATAACCACTCGTTACAACCGAGGTATGCAGCAAAGCATTTGTGAAGTCACAACATGCACACCCTTGAGGCGGATGGGCTACAACAGCAGAAGACTCCAATGGGTACCACTCAACTCCACTACAAATAGGAAAAAGAGGCTACAATTTGCACAAGTTCACCAAAATTGGACAGTTAAAGACTGGAAAAATGTTGCCTGGTGTGATGAGTCTCGATAGAGTCAGAATTTGGCATAAACAGAATAAGAACATGGATCCATCATGCCTTGTTAAACTGTGCAGGCTGGTGGTGGTGGTGTTATGGTGTGGGGGATTTTTTCTTGGCACACCTTAGGCCCCTTAGTGCCAATTGGGCATCGTTTACATGCCACGGGCTACCTGAGCATTGTTTCTGACCATGTCCATGCCTTCATAACCACCATGTACCCATCCTCTGATGGCTACTTCCAGCAGGATAATGCACCATGTCACAAAGCTCGAATCATTTCAAATTGGTTTCTTGAACATGACAATGAGTTCACTGTATTAAAATGGCCCCCACAGTCACCAGATCTCAACCCAATAGAGCATCTTTGTGATGTGATGGAACGGGAGCTTCGTGCCCTGGATGTGCATCCCACAAATCTCCATCAACTGCAAGATGCTATCCTATCCATATGGGCCAGCATTTCTAACGAATGCTTTCAGCACCTTGTTCAATCAATGCCACGTAGAATTAAGGCAGTTCTGAAGGCAAAAGTCAAACACTGTATTAGTATGGTGTTCCACTTCCTAATAATCCTTTAGGTGAGTGTAGAGAGTTCCAAGTTCTACATTCTACACATTTTCCACATTTTAAAACAGATAAGCCCATTTACAGATACGCACAGGATGAATACATATTAAAACAAAACATACATGTTACAAAACCAAAACAAACATACATATTAAAACAAAGCTTAGTCCCTCTGATAACTATTTATGTATTTTTTTTTACATGGCATTTTTTTTTTAAATAAATCTACGTACATTTTTTTTGGGGTGGGGGGGGGGGGGGGGGGACTAGGAGATTGGAGGAGGTAAGGGGTTAATTTTATTTGTAAATGTATTTATTTTTATTTAAATAGTGTATGTAGGTGTAATTTTACTTTTTGGCCACAAGATGTCCCCCACATTACCTTCCTGTGCGTACTAGTAGTACGCTATTAGGAAGTAACACGTGGATGTGTTACTCTTTTTACTGCAATGAACGCAGGCATCCTATTGATGCTGGTGATCATTGATACCGGCAATTAGATCGGTGAATGGGAACTGTGTCCCCATTCACTGATTGGTGTGCTAGCACACCGCTACGGAGGGCGGACGCACTCATTAGAATCAACAGACGAATATCTACGTCCCTGGAACGGGAAAAGTCTTCCTGCAGGGTGTAGATATACTGCGGCAAACGCGGCTAATGGTTAAACAATACCAGTTGCATGGCTGTCCTGCTGAGCTTTCTGATGTCACTAGTGTCTGACTCACACTTCTGAAACTCATGCAGCTAATCTTTTCAGATTTTTGTCACAAACATATGTTCTACTTGCTTGTTCAAGGTCTGTGCCTATATTTATTAGAGGCCCAGAGTCAGCAAGACTGCCAGGCAACTGCCATTGTTTAAAATAAAAAAATGAGGCGAGCAGGATAACTATAGGAACATTACAAATGGTGAAAACAAGTTTTAATGTATGCTGTTATGCCAGACTGTAACTCTGCAACTAACTGTAGTAATTGTAGCATGATGGACAAAAATTATACCTCCAAGAGGTTTCTTTTAAAGGACTACTATTGCGAAAATCATACAATTTTAAATATATATAAACACATACAAATAAGAAGTACATATCTTCCAGAGTAAAATTATTATTGATTTATAAAACATATTCCGTGGAGCTGTACAAAGTAAGAAACAAACATGGGGTACATAATAATACAGACAATGGTGCACACCAAAATACAAGATACATAATTAGTGACAAAATACAAAAATGATACAAAATACAGAATACATAATACAGAATTAGTAATGACAGTGATAAAAGTAACATGATAAATAAAATGTATAATAATTTTCAAGACACAAGACATAAATTAATTTTCCCCTATGTTGCTGTCACCAGGGCCGGTGCTAGACCTTTTGCGAGCCCCCACCTGATGCAAATGTTTCACCTTGCCTCATGAGATAACCGGCCCTGGCTGTTACTTACAGTAGGTAGTAGAAATCTGACAGAACCGACAGGTTTTAGGCTAGTCCATCTATTCATGGGGGATTGTCAGCCTGGCCTTTATTCTTTATAAAGACACTCACTGAAAAGAATTTACACAAAGATGCTGGCCAGCCTCCCTGCTTGCTGCACAATTTTTTTTGGGCAGTTGGACGGAGCAACTGCTATTTACTATGAGCTTTTAAAAATAAAGAAAACCCTGAGAAAACCCCATGAGGGGATAGGCTACTCCCAAACCTGTCGGTTCTGTCAGATTTCTACTACCTACTGTAAGTGACAGCAACATAAGAGAAAAGTAATGTATGGCTCATTTTACTCTGGAAGAAATGTACTTCTTATTTGAATGTGTTTACATGCATTTTAAATTTTACAATTTTCGCGATAGTGGGTCTTTAAGAGTAACTACTTTCTTTCCCAGCAGAAATATCCCATGCAAGGCACATTTTAGATACATTTAAGCGTACGCTCGTGAAGTCACCTCATGTCCCCCATTATAATTGCAGGGAGATGAAACATAACTACGCCACAGACAGGCAGAACTTTTCCACAGCTTGAGTTTATTCTTAATGAAAAATGAATGGCTTTAGAAGCAAATTAGTCAAAAACCATATTGGCACACAGAGAGGAGCAGCGAGTGCTTAATCTTCCTGATAGAGTTTCAGCCTAGGTGTCATTCCTAAATCAAACACTGTCATAGCACCTTATTGCTCCTGCTGAGAAGTAAAGAAGCCAGATAGTGCTGGCTTGCAGTTTATTTGATGAATGTCTTCTACTCCTTTTGACTTAAGAGTGTGACACACATTTCATCTAAGTCACAGAAGGCCAGAATGTGCCAGCCACCTGCTGCAGGCCAGAAGCTCCCATCAGACCCCACCAGGCCGTGTAGACCCGGAGAGTTCACCGACTACATCAGGTATTACTCATACTGAATCATATTTAATGCCTTCCTCCAGGAACCTTGCCCCAAATAATTCTGTGTACTGAAAGGGGATTATTATAATAGCAACTCGGGAGGTAGCTGGATGCTTCAGTTGTAAAAAGGGTTGTTTGAGTTTGCATAGATGTTAACCATGTAAGTACCAGCCCCCTTAAGGACCAGAGACAGCTGGTACATCTCCATGATGGTAGAGTTTCTGTGAGCCGGTCAGGAGCTGCTTTCATTGGCTCATGACTCTGCCTATCAGTGTGAGCCAATGGGAGATGCTTACGTTGATAGACAGGGTCAGAAGCCAATGAAATCAGCTCCTGACCCGCTCACAGGGCTCTGCCGTTTTTCATAGACGGCAGAGCGCGAGTGAGTTGCGGCGGGAAGACAGCGGTGAGATCGTCGAGAGCGACAGAAGCGGCAAGAACGAACGGCGTCAGTGTATTGAAATCTATGCCCTGGCAGCCATCAAAACAGAGCGTAGATTTCAATTAGCGCAGTCCTTAACTAGTTAAAGTAAACTTGTAAGTCAAAAAATGCCCCAGCCCGGGGAAGGGGTGGGGGAGGGGAAACTTACCTTGGGAGGGGGTAGCCTCTGGGTTCTAATGGGGGTTTCCTGTCTCCTTCCACCAGCCCGATCCAGCGCTGGCAGGCGGCCATGATATCTACATCTGCACTCCTACGCAGGCACAGTAACAGCTCTCTGCTTGGGCTCCAGCGGAAATAGCCAAGCCTGATTGTGTCTGCTCTACTGTGCAGGTGCAGATGACTCGCGGCTACACAATAGAGCAGACCCAATCGGGCGCTGCTATTTCCTCCTGGAGTCCAAGCGGAGAGGTGCTACTGTCCATGCACGCACGTCAACAAGCACCAACAAGGAGATCTTAGAAGGGTCTCAGCGCTGGATCCCCCTGCTTCAGAGGATGGGGGAAGCCTCTGGATTCTAGACTGCAGGATATTATGACACGCATTCAAAGGAGCAGAAGAGAAAAAATCGGCACCAGATGCAATGACAGGCAGAAACTTGGAGCGGGTTACTGGGAATTCCTACATGTGCCTCCAGCATACAGCAGCATCCAACAATCCACAGAAGAGGCAAGCCGGGCACCAATAGTTTGCAATTCACCAGTTTATTTCATCCCATCCATAGACATGACACAAGCAACAAATAGCTGGTCTGACAGCCGTTTCGCAAGCTAAAACTGCTTGCTTCCTCAGAGACCAGGGTCTCTGAGGAAGCAAGCAGTTTTAGCTTGCGAAACGGCTGTCAGACCAGCTGTTTGTTGCTTGTGTCATGTCTATGGATGGGATGAAATAAACTGGTGAATTGCAAACTATTGGTGCCCGGCTTGCCTCTTCTGTGGATTGTAGGATATTATGACATATGGTTTTCTTTGGGTTTCTTTCCCCCTACCTTTCATAATACATGTCTGAAGTGTCCTAAAAAAAAAAAAAAAAAAAAGTTAGATACAGTACCTATTGTGCAGGAAGCCTCCTGGCCTTCTCTCTGCGTCCTCATTCACCTGCTCTCCAGCGTTCAAATTTGCTGCGTCCGGGAGTCCTCAGAAGTCTTCAGAAGAACTCATGTCTCCATGCACTTCTGAAGATAGATGGCTCCATACTGCATCCACGTTTGGAAGCACTCGGGCCCCACCAATGCCTAACTCTAACTGATCCCCTAACCGATGCCTAACATAAACTGACCTACCCACTGATGCCTAACCGGCCTCCCACCGATGCCTAACATTAACCAACCCTCCCACTGATGCCTAACCCTAACCGACCTCCCACTGATGCCAATGCCTAAAATTAACCGATCCTCAAATGATGCCTAACCCTAACCGACCTCCAACTGATGCTTAACATTAACTGACCACCCACTAATTCCTAACATTACCCGATCCCCAAATAATGCCTAACCCTAACTGACCCCCCCACTGATGCCTAACCGTAACCGACCACCCACTAATGCCTAACATTACCCGATCCCCAACTGATGCCTAACCCTAACTGACCCCCTACCAATGCCTAACCCTTACCAACCCCCACACTAATGTCTAACCCTAACCACCCTCCCTCACACAAACCTGCTAATAACCGCACTACCTTGACTGCAGTACACAAAAATTAGTGAGCGCCACGCAGTGGCGGACACAGCCAGCAGTGGGCCCCTGTGCAAAATTGTAATTGTGGGCCCCCTATGACCTGCGGCGCGCGTAGTGGATAGAGCCGCGGCAAAAAAATGGGCGTGGCAATGACCGAATGAGGGCGGAGCTAACTGTAACTTAAAGCGAACCCGGGGTGAGGGTTTATTTCCTTTTAAACAATACTAGTTGCCTGGCGGCCCTGCTGATCTATTTGGCTGCAGTAATAAACTGAATTACACCAGCAACAAGCATGCAGCTAATCTTCTCAGTTCTGACAATATTGTCAGAAACCCCTGACCTGCTGCATGCTTGTTCAGGGTCTGTGGTTGAAAGAATAAGAGGCAGAGGACCAGCACGGCAGCCAGGCAACTGGTATTGCTTAAAAGGAGAGAAATATGGCAGCCTCAATATTATTCTCACCTCAGGTTCCCTTGAAAAGTGCAACGCAAAGACAGTGGGCCCAAGTTTGGTGAACCTTTCCCCAGAAAATTCACATAATTGTGCAGGTTTTCTCAAGAAAATACACATATATGCCCAGAAAATACGTGCAATCATGTCGGCAGATATGCCCAGAAAATACGTGCAATCATGTAGGCAGATATGCCCAGAAAATACGTGCAATCAAGTCGGCAGATATGCCCAGAAAATACGTGCAATCAAGTCGGCAGATATGCCCAGAAAATACGTGCAATCAAGTCGGCAGATATGCCCAGAAAATACGTGCAAACAAGTCGGCAGATATGCCCAGAAAATACATGCAATCAAGTCGGCAGATATGCCCAGAAAATACGTGCAAACAAGTCGGCAGATATGCCCAGAAAATACGTGCAATCATGTCGGCAGATATGCCCAGAAAATACATGCAATCATGTGGCAGACCTGCCCAGAACATACACCTGCTAATATAAATAAAACAAAAACATTTACTCACCTGCAGCAGCAGACCTCCTGTCCCAGCCTCCATCCGGCGCGCAGCTCCCATGGGTGGTTGGGTGGATAGGTAGCCTAGTGGGTAGGTGAGTGGGTGGGTGGGTTGGTAGCCTGGTGGGTGGGTGGGTAGGTAGCCTGGTGGGTAGGTAGCCTGGTGGGTGGGTGGGTAGGTAGCCTGGTGGGTGGGTGGGTAACTAGCCCGGTAGGTAGGTAGGTAGCCCGGTGGGTGGGTAGGTAGGTAGCCTGGTGGGTGGGTGGGTAGGTAGGTAGCCTGGTGGGTGGGTTGGTAACTAGCCCGGTAGGTAGCCGGGTGGGTGGTTAGGTAGGTAGCCTGGTGGGTGGGTAGGTAGGTAGCCTGGTGGGTGGGTTGGTAACTAGCCCGGTAGGTAGCCGGGTGGGTGGTTAGGTAGGTAGCCGGGTGGGTGGTTAGGTAGGTAGCCGGGTGGGTGGTTAGGTAGGTAGCCTGGTGGGTGCGTGGGTAGCCGGGTGGGTGGGTAGGTAGCCTGGTGGGTGGGTTGGTAACTAGCCCGGTAGGTAGCCGGGTGGGTGGTTAGGTAGGTAGCCGGGTGGGTGGTTAGGTAGGTAGCCGGGTGGGTAGGTAGGTAGGAAGCCTGGTGGGTGGGTAGCCGGGTGAGTGGGTAGGTAGGTCCCCGGGTGGGTGGTTAGGTAGGTAGCCAGGTGGGTAGGTAGGAAGCCTGGTGGGTGGGTAGGTAGCCGGGTGGGTAGGTAGGTAGCCGGGTGGGTAGGTAGGTAGCCGGGTGGGTAGGTAGGAAGCCTGGTGGGTGGGTAGGTAGCCTGGTGGGTGGGTAGGTAGCCTGGTGGGTGGGTTGGTAACTAGCCCGGTAGGTAGCCGGGTGGGTGGTTAGGTAGGTAGCCGGGTGGGTGGTTAGGTAGGTAGCCAGGTGGGTAGGTAGGTAGGTAGCCTGGTGGGTAGCCGGGTGGGTGGGTAGGTAGCCTGGTGGGTGGGTAACTAGCCCGGTAGGTAGCCGGGTGGGTGGTTAGGTAGGTAGCCGGGTGGGTGGTTAGGTAGGTAGCCGGGTGGGTGGTTAGGTAGGTAGCCGGGTGGGTAGGTAGGTAGGTAGCCGGGTGGGTAGGTAGCCGGGTGGGTAGGTGGGTAGGTAGCCGGGTGGGTGGTTAGGTAGTTGGGTGGGTGGTTAGGTAGGAAGCCTGGTGGGTGGGTAGGTAGCCGGGTGGGTAGGTAGCCTGGTGGGTGGTTAGGTAGTTGGGTGGGTGGTTAGGTAGGAAGCCTGGTGGGTGGGTAGGTAGCCGGGTAGGTAGGTAGGAAGCCTGGTGGGTGGTTAGGTAGTCGGGTGGGTAGGTAGGAAGCCTGGTGGGTGGGTAGGTAGGTAGCCGGGTGGGTAGGTGGTTAGGTAGCCGGGTGGGTAGCTATCCGGGTGGGGGGCCCGACTCCTATCCTCCCTCCCTCCCTCCCTTCCTCACCTCGGGGGGCCCCCCTCCCGATATGCGCGGCGGGAGAGCGAGCGGCAAATGCAGGAAGTCTTCAGGGCTCTCCAGGCATCCGCTAGAGGCCCAGCCGCTGAGTCTCCAATATGTCTCCAACTGGAGACATATTGGAGACTAAGCGGCTGGGCCTCTAGCGGATGCCTGGAGAGCCCTGAAGACTTCCTGCATTTGCCGCTCGCTCTCCCGCCGCGCATATCGGGAGGGGGGCCCCCCGAGGTGAGGGAGGGAGGGAGGATAGGAGTCGGGGGGCCCCCCGGGGGAATAAAATAATAAAAAAAAAAATATAAAAAAAAAAAAAAAATAATGGGCCCCTGAAGAAAACGGAACTTCAGGGGCCCTCGTGCGGCGGCACGGCCTGCACGGCCGTATGTCCGCCACTGCCACCACGGAAGATTGGAGACCTCAGGGGCTCCCATGTTAAAGTTGGCAATTCAGAGAAATTTAGGCACCAGTCGCACCCACTATTTGTAGCCACAGTTTGCATAGTGAGCTGCCCCAGCATCCACCAATTTTTCCTGTGACCCACAGGCTCCCAAATTTCCCTTGACTGCCTAAATTAACATAGATGCCTATGAGGCATCCAAACTTCCATGAACCTCCTGCGCCCAAATTTCCTGTAACCAAATAAAATGTCTGGTTTACTCAGTGCTTTCAGTTGTAGTTTCTAAATAAGTCATCTACTATTTCTCATTAATCTCCTCATCTCCATCTGTTTACTTGTCGATTTCATCAAATAAACACTCAGCTGTTCTCAAAGCCACTTATCAGGGCCCCACGCTGCTGCAGCTCGCTTGCACAGGGTGGAACATTGTTTATCTGAAGCTCCTCTGCCGTCTCTATTTCAGGAGAAAGACGATGGCGTCACCGGGTGACTATGAAAGCGTCTCCTAAAATCTCTGTGGGGGAAGCGATTGTTTCCTCACTTAACTCTGGTGTCAAATAGATAGTTTTTGGCATTGTCAGCTGCATGGTTTTTATTTACAGCAGGTGAACTCCATCTCCATCTCCAAGATTGTAAAGCTGCTCGGAGCTCTCCCGCCTCTGACATTCTGAATGACTTCCTTAGAGATTCCTGACAGTCTGTCACATAGCTGCAGCCGACACCCTGTCTCCTCGCATTTTCTTCGGCCTCCGCCGTCCTCCGTGTTCATTAGCCGGGATGACAACGCAGAAAGCCGCTCGCCTCTCATGCAGATCTTCCACCACGGAAAATAAATAACCTTCTACTCCTGTAGCGCGATCTTTACTGAAACCGCCAAAAGTCTGCACGCTTCTTCAGCCGTCATCATGTAGAGGAGAAAAACAAGTCTGTTAATGGTTTAAAATTGATACCAGAGGGAAAAAATAATTTAACCTTTAAATGTGGGTATCCTCTCTGTTATAAGAAGACCAATGTGAAGGTGTTATTCCTCCTACGTAGCATAAACACCGTTCCACATCACAGCAAGTGCCTGTTAAAAGGAACTCATGCAACCAGAAGTCTCAACTAACCGGCATGCCTGAGGGGATAACAGGGACTGTGTTTTAAGGGGTTTGGGGGGGGGGGGGGTTTGTGGAACATTAAATACTTACTGAGGGTCTGGCACCGTCTTTTAACCATCCATTCTCACTAGGCTGGTCCCCACATGCAAAACGCAATTGGGGATGCTCATTTGGATTTCGCGGAACTGAAATGACTGTATTTCCGATTGGAAATTGAATTTTTCAGTCTGAAAACTGAAATCGGAAATCAGATTTCTGCAGAAATACCACATCACCGCAACTCGGTAACTTTAGCCTGATCACAGAACTCGGAAGCTTTGGACCATCCAGAGAATACAGACTCAACTTATAAGTATCTGGACAATCAGAAAATGCAACAAAATAACCATGAAAAAGACTTCAGAAAATGGAAAATGGATTTCTGCAGAAATACCACATTACCAAAACTCAGTAATTTTAGCTTAATCACAAAACTCATAAGTATTTGACCAATCAGAGGATGCAAAAAAAAAAAAATGACCAAAAAAAAAGACTCCTCGTAAATTTGAAAACAGAAATCGGAAATCCACGCAATTGGTATTCAGCATTGGCGGAGATCAGAAATCCGAAGGAATCGGAAATCGGTATTTCCCACCATCCATAAACACAATACTCCCATTGTTTGATATATACAGAGGTGCCAATCAAGAATAAAATATATTAAAATCAACTTACAAATCGGGGGTATGGGTGGACTTACCTCCCCACACATGACACAACTTATCTTATAATAAAGACAGCAAAACATTTATTTATTCCTTAATGATAATGATAAGATAAGTTGTGCCATTTGTGGGAGATAAGTCCTCCAATACCGCCCATTTTTAAACTGATTTTAATACATTTTATTCTTAAGTTGGCGCTTCTGTAACAAACAATTGAATATCCACCCTGGCGGATGGGTGTTTCTTGCCCTATTTACTTTCCTCTGGAGAGTGACATCTTAGCCTGAGCGAGGACAGGATAATCTCCCCACCTGCACTTACAGTTTTTGCTTTTGGAGGCAACCTATCTTTGTGAGTACATTTTCCAGGTCACGCAGCACAGTATGAGTACAAGGTAATGCTTAGTCAGTCACTGGATGCAGCATGGAGATTAGGCAAGTCGAATTCACTCAGATCCATAGGATAGGTGTACGGTAATGGAGGTGTGTGATCAGGTAGGAGACATAAGGAGGAGGGCCCTGCCCAAAAGCTTACAATCTAGAGATCTGTTTCCGATTTGTTCCCTTTTGTTTTCACAATACTCTCATGTCCGCGTTCTGCCGCTGCTGACTATTTTGCTCCGTCCCAAAGATTGTTGCCCATCAGAAGCATGGGGCTCCCAATAGAATTGCAAAATACCAATAGTAAACCTCTGCAACAGGGAGGATTCTCATTGGTTCATGGAGGACAAATGAAAATCCTCCCTGGTGCTAGGGAGAATTGGTCTGTTGTAAACCAATGGGGAGCCCCAGGGGTGTAACTAGGGGGAAGCAGCCCCTGCGACTGCTGGAGATCCTAGAGGTGTGGGATGCCCCCCTATCTACTGGGGGGACCCGATCTACTAACCTCTCTTTCTCTGATACTCCAGATCAGGGTTTTTATGGCTACACATGTTATGGTTGTGAAGATCCTGATGGCCACACTTGTTACATGAGCCTTGTGAGATGGGCCTCCAGGCCATGAGGGTCACAAAGAAGGTGAGGCAAGGGAAGGGTTGTGAACATTAAGGGACCCCAGTTTTGCTGAGGGTGGCTCTTGATTTGTAGTAACACCCCTGCCCCTGGCAGCCTCCAGTCTGTACCCCCGATTTAGGGGTTGCAAATTGTCCACTTTTGTAGAGAAAAGCAAACAGTTTTTGAACAGTGTGGGATATAAAGAATATGAAATTAGATCTTATATCAATTGTAAAATAGAAAGGGTCATCTATATGATCAAGTGTATCTGCAAATTGAAATATGTCGGTAAAACTAAAAGAATGCTAAAAAGATTGAGTCCTTGAATATTTCAGACTCATAGAGGATAACAATGAAAAGAGTCAGTTATTATGCAAAGTTTCATAAAAGTTCCCTAAAAGATACAAAAGTAAAAGGTAGTGCTTTTAACACTGATTTAAAGGGGCACTATGGTGAAAATGTTTAAATTTAAAATATGTGCAAACATAGACAAATAAGAAGTACTTTTTTTCCAGAGTAAAATGAGCCATAAATTACTTTTCTCCTGTGTTGCTGTCACTTACAGTAAGTAGTAGAAATCTGACAGAAGTGACGGGCTTTGGACTAGTCCATCTCTTCATAGGGTATTCTCAGCATGGCTTCAATTCTTTATAAAGATATTCCCTAAAAAGGATTTAAACAGTGATGCTGGCCAGCTTCCCTGCTCACTACACAGCTTTTTGGCAGTTGGACAGAGCAACTGCCATTCACTAAGTGCTTTTGAAAATAAATAAAACCCTGAGAATCCCCCCATGAAGAGATGGAGTAGTCCAAAACCTGTCGCTTCTGTCAGATTTCTACTACCTACTGTAAATGACAGCAACATAGGAGAAAAGTAATTTATGGCTCATTTTACTCTGGAAAAATGTACTTCTTATTTGTCTATGTTTGCACATATTTAAAATTTTACAATTTTTTGCCATAGTGCCCCTTTAAGCAACTGGCCAGCACATGTACCCGCCTGTGCCGGACCCAGGGCTACATTTCTGGAAAGGCCACAAAGGCCCGGGCCTTGGGCACCTGATCATGAAAAAGGATTTTTACATATGAAAGAGGAGGCTGAAAAGGAGGAGCAACACATGGAAAAGGGAAAGTGATCCCTAAGTGAGCTGTTCATGAAAGAGAGGGGCTGCTGCTATACATGGAAGACACGCATGGAAGAGGGGACGGCACATGGAATGGGAGGGGCGCTGCAGCACGTAAAATGGGAGCCACAACATACTTGGCGTAGGGCACAAAAAGTATCAATCCAGCCTTGGCCAGACCAGAGGTGTTGGTGTCTTTTTCTTCTGTAAAGCCTTAGAAGCTCACCTGACTTACTCCCGCCTGCCAACCTTGCAGTGTTATTTGGGCATTTGGAATTACATCTTTTCCACCACTTAACGTCATGCATAGGTTTATTCTTTTTTAATTCATCATTATAATTTAATGATACACTTTATTGGGAATAGTTTGTTGAATTATTATTTCTTCCAGCCTGACTGACCTAATTATCTCAGACTGTGCTTAAAGGTACTTGAACATCATTTTTCCTTCTCTGTGTAATTGTGTGTGGTGCGGGGCATGGAGTATACTGTACCGCGCATAAGTTATGTTCTCAGACTGCGCTGGGAATTAAACATCTAAAATCTGATCTTCTGCTTCTGCAGCGTTCTGTGATATTCTGATCCCTGTTTTTTGACTGAATAACGTCACACTCACCACAAAAGAAAATGCGGACAAACGGTAGATTCTTGCATAGATACCTGCT
This sequence comes from Hyperolius riggenbachi, assembly GCF_040937935.1. Taxonomy (NCBI): domain Eukaryota; kingdom Metazoa; phylum Chordata; class Amphibia; order Anura; family Hyperoliidae; genus Hyperolius; species Hyperolius riggenbachi. The sequence continues at coordinate 514,172,629 of NC_090647.1, read as the reverse complement.
GATCTGAATTTTCAGGAACTTTTGTGGTTGGGAATTTTTTCTCCTGTGATATGGAGTACCCAGTAAAAGATATTTAAAGAGACACTATTTGTACTTCTCGGACAGCACACCTTTCCTGCTTCAATGGCCGTGCCAGGTCTAGTCCGTGTGCAGGGGCGCCTCTAGCCATTTTGTCACTCCAGGTGAGAAAACCTGTGGCGCCTCCCCAGGGCTGAGCTCTCGGATTCCGAATTTCGAGTTTGCCATCGGAATTTGGCAGTTCCGAGTAAGCACTCGAAACTCGAAAATTCTGCAATTCCGAGTACCGATTTCGTGTTTACATTGAAGTCAATTGTGCTAAATTCCGTGGTGAATTGTGAAGCCCCCTTACATGCTATCATCACCAAATTTGGCATGTATATTAAGCAGATGAGTACTAACATGGTAAAAATTGTGAAAAGAGCTTATAGTTTTTGAAATAAACGATTTTAAAGTTTCATAGGAAAAATGTTTTTTAAACTGTGTAAAATGACACTGCTGCAGAGCAGGTTACTGCATTCCGAGTTCTGTATACATATTGTATACATTTCATGAAAACAGACAGCGTGGGGTCCCCCCTCCCAAGCCTCCTTAACCCCTTGTCCCCCATGCAGGCTGGGATAGCCAGAATGCGGAGCCCCGGCCACGTGGGGCTTCGCACCCTGAGCTATACCAGCCCGCATGGTCCATGGTATGGGGGGGGCTCTGGAGGAGAGGGGCGGCCAACCTCCCTCTCTCCCCCAGAGCCCTTGTCCAATCCATGGACAAGGGGCTCTTCCCCACCTCCGGTGCCCCAGGGGGAGGTGGGGGCCGCCGACGTCCTGGGGGGTTCATGGTGCCATCCGGGGTTCCCCTTTAACAAGCGGACCCCGGAAGCCGCCCCCTCCCCAGGAGAAATGAGTATAGGGGTACACGGTACCCCTTACCCATTTCAGCAGAGTTAAAAAAAGAAATAAAAACACGACAACGAAAAAAGTCCTTTATTGTTCTAAATTAACCAGGGATACTTACCTTGCAATAATCTCACGCCAGTAACCTCAGGAGTGGTCCCACGCCAGTATCCTCTTAGGACATCTCACCACCCTCCCACACTGACTAACTCCCACCACTGAATGGTCACAGTCAGCCTCTGCATCTGTATAGCAGAGGCTGAGAACACGAAAATTTTGCCTTTAAAACAAGAAATTTCGGCAAACAGTGATGCAATCAAAATGGCCACTGGGAAATCCCCGATCGCTGGAGGCCACACTAGAGTGGCGAAACCAGTGATTTTTCACATAGATGGTGGGTCCAGGTGACCAGAGCAGGAGGTGCCCTAATCCCCTGGACCCACCCATTCATGTGAAATAACGCGTATTCTGACACTCTGAGGTGGCCTCCGGGGAACGGGGATTCCCCAGCAGCCATTTTGTTTATGACACTGTTTGCCGAAAATTCTTGTTTTAGCAAACAATTTTCGTGTTTCTAGTTTATGCAATACAGATTGCAGAGGCTGTCTACAGCCATTCATCCCCAGGAGTTCTGCAGGATCGGCAGGTGTGCGGGACCTCCTAAGAGAATAGAGGGGGGCACAGCGCAGAAAGGTGGGAAAGTGGGCACAGAGTGGCGGGGAGGGGGGGAAGCCTTCCCCAGTCCCTCACCTAGGGTCAACCTTCCGTGCTCCCCGTGCTCCATGGATTGGACAAGGGCTCTGGGGGAGAGGGGGAGGTTGGCCGCCCCTCTCCTCCAGAGCCCCCCATACCATGGACCATGCGGGCTGGTATAGCTCAGGGTGCGAAGCCCCACGTGGCCGGGGCTCCGCATTCTGGCTATCCCAGCCTGCATGGGGGACAAGGGGTTAAGGAGGCTTGGGAGGGGGGACCCCACTTGCTGTCTGTTTTCATGAAATGTATACAATATGTATACAGAACTCGGAATGCAGTAACCTGCTCTGCAGCAGTGTCATTTTACACAGTTTAAAAAACATTTTTCTTATGAAACTTTGAAATCGATTTGCTCAAAAACTATAAGCTCTTTTCACAAAAATTTTTTTACCATGTTCCTACTCATCTGCTTAACATACATGCCAAATTTGGTGATGATAGCATGTACGGGGGCTTTACAATTAACCGCAGAAGTTAACACTATTTAATTCAATAGAAATGCACTCGGAACACCAAAATTCGGAACACGAAACTCGGTTTTCGCATGCGGTACACGAAATTTCGACGAAATCGGAATTCAGCTGTTCCGCTCAGCCCTACGCCTCCCCCCCCCATGAAAATAATCATAATGTGGCAGCGTTCCACCAGGAAATAACCATAATGCGACAATGTTTCACCAGAAAATAATTGTAATGCGGCAGTGGTTCACCAGAAATTACACTTATTGCGGCAGCGTTTCACCAGAGAATACATGTGAGAAAGAAAATACATGTAAGAAAGAAGCCACACAGGGTGACATAGGGAGGCAAAGGGGGACAGAAGGAGGCACAAGGGTCAGAAGAAGTCACAAAGGAGGACAGAAGGAGGCACAAGGGGACAAAAGGAGGCACACGGGGACAGAATGAGGCACAATGGGGGGCAAAAGGAGGCTTAATAGGGGACAGAATGAGACACAAAGGAGGACAGAAGAAGGCACAGGAGGACAGAAGGAGGTACACAGAGGGGCAGTGAGAGGTACAGGGGGACAGAGGAAGGCATGAGGGCCAGAAGGAGGCACAAAAGATGACAGAAGAAGGAACAGGGTGACTGAAGGAGGCACACAGGGGGACAGAAGGAGACACAAAGTGGGGGAGAAGGAGGCACAAAGTGGGACAGGAGGCAGCACAATGGGGACAGATTGAGGCACAAAGAGGGGCAAAAGGAGGCACAGGGGGTGCTGAAGGAGACACACAGGGGACAGAAGGAGGCACAATGGGGGACAGAAGTATGCACAAAGGGGGACAGAAAGAGGCACAAAAGGGGGACAGAAGACAGTAGAGGGGGGTGTAAGGAGGCACAGGGGGACAGAAGGAGGCACAAAGGGGGACAGAAGTATGCACAAAGGGGGACAGAAGGAGGCACAGGGAGACAGTAGGAGGCACAAAGGGGGACAGAAGTATGCACAAAGGGGGACAGAAGGAGGCACAAAAGGGGGACAGAAGACAGTAGAGGGGGGTGTAAGGAGGCACAGGGGGACAGAAGGAGGCATAGGGGGACAGAAAGAGCCACAGGGAGATAGAAGAAGGCACAAAAAGGCACAGAAGGAGGCACAGGGGGACAGAAAAAGGTGCAGGGGACAGAGGTGGCTCATGGAGACAGAAGGAGACACAAAGGGAGACAGAAGGAGGCACAGGAGGACAGAAGGAGGCAGAGTGGGACAGAAGGAGGAAACGGGGGCAGAGGTAGCACCGGGGGACAAATTAAGGCAAAGGGGACATAAGGAGGCACATGGGGACAGAAGGAGGCACAAAGGGGAACAGAAGGAGGCAGAGGTGGCACAGGGGAACTGAAGGAGGCACATGGAGACAGAAGAAGGCACAAAGGGAGACTAAAGGACAAACAGGGGGGGGTCAGACATGGCACAAGGGACTGAAGGAGGTTCAAAAAGAGACAGAAGGAGGCACAAAAGGGGAAAGAAGGATGCACAAAGAAGAAAGAAGCACAGGAGTGGCAGCTGCCTGCAACTTACGCTAAGAAGATGCAACAGAAGCAAGTAATAGAACACCCAATGGGCGGGGCTTGGCCTGGGGGTGGGGCTTAATTCAGCAACATGGCGCCCCCCAGGACCAATGGCACTCCAGGCAATGGCCTGTACTGCCTATGCCTAGAGGCGCCCCTGTCCGTGTGGCTAGCACAGACTTGACATAGACCACAAGAAAAAAATGACCAGCACCATCCATTTCTTAAAAAGCAGGTTGTTTATTCAACAAAAATGTGAACAAAACATCGCCATGACATCCACAAACTTCCTGAATGTAACTATAGCTCAGTTGTAGTAATAGCTCTTTGCTGCATACAGGTGGATGAAGGTCCCCTCAGACATAGGTTATGCCTTCATTGCAGCCAAATCTGCCCACACAACGGATAGTCGCCGTTTCGAATGGATCAACCGATCTTTGTCAAGGGATGCTATCATCGGTGCTGGTCATCATTTTTCTTGTGATTCAAAGAGACACTGTAATGAACCCTCTTCCCATACTTACCTCGGGAGGGGGAAGCCTATGGATCCTAATGAGGCTTACCCCATCCTCTTCTCTCCCTCCGTTCCAGCAAGGGCTGCTCCGAAACCCGGATCAGTGAGTAATGGCGCGCAGCGCCTATGCATAAAAATGGCGCCGCATTCAAAGCTTATCGCTATTTATCGTTAGTACCGCATAATAATGGCGCACAGGGAAAAAAGAAGAAAAACGGCACACAGTAACCTTATTTATCAATAGTGCCGTTCATATGCCAAACAGCAGACGTTATTGCGCACAGTAACGTTATTTCTCAATAGCTAACCTACATAAGCCAAACTGCAGAAGTAATTTAACTGCAAAACAGTGAATGGATTTAATGTAACACTGTCAAGGTTAGGGGTAGGCACCACCAGGGGGGTCTCAGGGTTAGGCACCACCAGGGGAGATTTAGGGTTAGGCACCACCAGGGAGATCTTAGGGTTAGGCACCTCCAGGGGTGTGGTTAGGGTTAGGCACCTCCAGGGGGGTGGTTAGGGTTAAGCACCACCAGAGGGTGGTTAGGGTTAGGCACCACCAGGGGGGTGGTTAGGCACCACCAGGGGGGTGGTTAGGGTTAGGCACCACCAGGGGGGTCTTACGGTTAGGCACCACCAGTGGGGTCTTAGGGTTAGGCACCATCAGGGGGGTAGTTAGGATTATGCACCACCAGGGGGGTCTTAGGGTTAGGCACCAACAGGGGGGTCTTAGGGTTAGGCACCACCAGTGGGGTCTTAGGTTTAGGCACCACCAGGGGGGTGGTTAGGGTTAGGCACCAACAGGGGGATTTAGGGGTTAGGGATAGGTACAGAGAGGGTTCTGTGTGTTAACGCTAAATAACGATAAGGCATTAACACTAAATAACGATAAGGCTTTAACGTTAAAGAGACACTGAAGCGAAAAAAAAAATATGATATATTGAATTGGTTGTGTACTATGAATAATTACTAGAAGATTAGCAGCAAAGAAAATATTCTCACACTTTTATTTTCAGGTATATAGTGTTTTTTCTAACATTGCATCATTCTATAATATGTGCAGATTACACAACACTCGGTATTCAAAATGAGTCTTTCAGAGCAGTCTGTGAAGTAATGAACTCTCCTCTGGCAGAGGAAAAGTAAACAGTTCAATTACAGTTGAGATAATAAAAGTCAGATAACAGCCCTCTCCACGACTAACTTAGTCGGAGAGCTTAATAGCTTTTTTGCATAGAGATAACAACTGGAGTTTCTCAACTCTTCCTGTACTGGAAACAATTAGACTGATGTATCTGATCTTAATGTTTTATTTCTTAGCTGTACTACACATACAAATCATAATATCATCATTTTTTTTTCGCTTCAGTGTCTCTTTAAATAGCGATAAGCGACAAATTGGATTAGTGGCAACACCATGCGCCATTATTCGCAGGTGCCATTTTCAGATGGATCCCCGAAACCAGCAGGCGCTGCTAACATTTACCTTTCCCGGCTCCAGTGCAGGCACAATAGCGACTTTCTTTTCAGGCAGAAATAGCCGAGCTTGATCAGGTCTGCTCTACTGTGCAGATGCAACTCACCCGCGCCTGCGCAGTAGAGCGGACCCAATTGGGCTCAGCTATTTCAGCCAGAGCTAAATGGAAAGCCACTGTGCCTGCGCTGCATTGCGGTAGGTAACTATTTACCTTCCCAGTGTTCCCCAGGTGCTTCAAGTGCTGCAATGGAGGGACGGAGGAGGACAGGGGAAGCCTGATTTGGATCCAGAGACTTCCCCCTCCCGAGGTAAGTACCCCCCAGGTGTGGGCTTTTTTCATTACAGATTTAAAAAAATGTATAAATGAAAGTTCATCCTTCCTACAGATGAAGTAGTGGCATAGTGGACTGGCTAGCACTCTCATCTTGCAGTGCTGGGTCCCCGGCTTGAATTCCAGCCACAGCACTATCTGCAGGGAGCTTGTATGTTCTCCACCATTTCTGCCTGAGTTTCCTCCGGTCACTCAAGTTATCTTCCTCATCTTAATATAGATACGAATAAGTTAAAGAGTACCTAAAGTTTAAAAGACAGAGCTAGTCATACCAGGCAGAATTGGGGGGGGGGGGGGGGGGGGGCTGGGTCAGGGTTAATTACTTACCCGATACGGTGTAATTCAGTTAGTCAGGGGAGCTTTCCGCCCCCTCAGACATTTGACGTGGTGCGTATTTTTCAAACTTCTGCTGAGGCTTTAGCCACCCCCATCTGCGTTGCTGCGGCCCACCCCCAACTCAACAGCTGTGGCCTCATTGGTGGCTGCTGTGCTAAGGGCGGACAGCTAAAATGCAGGTGTAGGTTTCCGAGAAAGCTTTAGACTTCGAAAACATGGCCGTAGCTGCGTTCTCAAGGAGGTGGGAAGAGCGCCACCTGCATCCAAATCATGGCTTTTCAGATGAGTAACTCTGAGAACCTCCATTTCCTCATCATTAAGCTCTGCCTTTTATACCGGAGGTACTCTAAATTGTCCCTATGCTATGATGGACATATGGCTATAGTATTGATTAGGCTGTGAACCCCTCTGTGGGACAGTTAGTGACAAGACTACGTACTACATAAAGCACTGCAGAAGATGTGAGCTGTATATAATAGTAAATAATAATATGAGAATACCAATGTGAAATGCTGTTATCAGCAGAGTGTGAGCAGTGTTTTAGCAGTTAGCACCCTTCCTTGGGGATTGCCATACACTCCTTGGCTAACCTAGTGTGCTTCAGCTCTCCCATGCATGCATAAGGTTTTGGAGCATGTGCTAAAGAGCATGATCGGGGCTGCCTCTAGCCTAACCTCTACAGTGCCTGACTTATTGCGGCCTTAAAGGACTTTCAATGCGAAGTTCAAAATCTATTTTGTACTCACCTGGTGCTTCTTCCAGCCCCAAGCAGCAGTCTCAGTCCCAAGCCGCAGCCCTGGTCCTCTTCGGTGTCCAGCTGGTCACCCGCAATGATGGCGACCTGCCGGCTGGGTTGGCTCTTCTGGGCACATGTGCCCATGCGTTCACGTCATCTGGCACATACTGTGCCTGCACACAATTACTGCACAGGTACAGTACAGGCCAGATGACACGGATGTGTGGGCACGAATGCCTGCGCAGGCGCAGAAGAGCCAACCTCACTGGCGGGTTGCGCTCTTCACGGCTGGCCAACGGGGACACCAAGGAGAACCGAGGTTTAAGGGACTGAGACGGCTGCGAGGGGCTGGAAGAGGCCCCAGGTGAGTAAAAAAATCATTTTTTAACTTTGCATCGGAAGTCCTTTAAGCAATTGCCCAGTTTGACCCTATCGACGCGCCAGCCTTAAATAATCTTAAACTGGTAGAAAAAAAACCTGTGGTCTAATAGGCTTCAGCCAAGCTGGGGGTGGGCTGTGGCAACACAGTGGGGGTGGCAATAGAGCGCCAAACTTCAATGGAGAAACTTCATGTCTGCGCAGGCGGGGAGGGGCAGGAGGCTTACCAGTTATGGTCATATCCCAGAAAAACAGCTGATTTATATTGCCATTCGCCAGACCTGCATTAGAGGACTATAAGGGGAAGGTAAAGTGCTTTTATTTGGTTAATTAATTACACTGGTGGTACTCTTCAAGGACAATAATGATAACTCATGCAAGTCGTAGCGAGGCAAGTAGGGCAGCTGCCCTTTATGATTCCAAAAGGACGTCAAGAAGTGGAGACCCCCTCCACGTTTCCTACATATGACTTCACGCAGGTGTCCCTATCTAACCGTGGATTTTTATTATCCTCGGCAATTCCCTTCTAATAAGTTTTAGTTCCGATGTTCCCTCAGCTGTGCGGCTTCTTCTCCATCTTCATAAATTACCCTCTTGAATGTTCCTGATTTTGACTTCTTAAATAGAAGCCGCTATTTGTATCTGGATGGCGCTAGCAGGCTCTTCTCATTCAGCCTTGTTTCCGTGAATATAAACACAGCACAATGCCATCGCCAACTTCAGAATTCTATGTACCATTAAAGCCCGAGACGAAGATGCTCTTAAGATATGAAAACCCATTACACTCTTAGCAAAACAAAATGATAGCCTAGAAATTCATAAAGAATCCTTTGCATTGCTGACAGCCCCGGCTTTACGGTTATTATTATGTCGGCTGTAATGCACTTAGCGTGGCCCGGACAATGAATCTCTCTTTGCCGTAAATACAGATGATGGCAAGCAGCTGGGACCAATTCGAGGAGCTCATTTTGGTGATAGCACGGAGTTATCAAACGTGAGGAAGAAGAAGAAAAAAACAAAAAACGCATTCTTCACATCTGGCCGGTTATGCAAAGGTCAAAAATAATTAGCTATGTCTGACCCCAATTAGCAGTCGAAGCAGGTGACCTGTGTTTAAAATGCACTTGCAGGAGGAAACTGGGCCGCGCTCCCCGGTGGCTCGTAAGAGTCGGATAGGCCGCTCCGCTGAGGAACAAAAGACTGCATTTATTAAATTTCATGCATTTGACAAACTGTAACTGCCAATTTGCAGCAGTAAATGGAATTCACATCCTCCCTTTAAAAGCTTTCTGATGCACACAGGCTCGGAGTACTACGTGCGCTCTCTAACTAACAACAGGATCAGGCTTAAAAGCTCAGCTTGTGCTCCGTTCACCCCTCTGCCATTTCTGTACGAGTACGCCAAATGGACTCGGTCTGCAAGATGGATTGGCGGCTTTGCTGCTCCACTAAAATAAGAATACTTGATTTCGCCAAGTACAAAGAAAGGGAGTTGTACCCAGAATTGTTTTTGGCACATACAAGTTCTGGAAGAGGGAGGGGGGTTGAATAGTGTGAGTAAAGGGGGGGGGGGGATATCCAAAAGCCGAGGCTGCCATACTATGGCGCCACCAGTCACACTTGTCAATCATTTGTTATCACTAAGGAGACATCGAAGGGGGAGGGTTGACAGAGGGATGCAAAGGTTCAGCAGTGACAGCCCAGAAATCGGCGGTGATGGCTGATGCTGCTGAGGATCCCAATAGCTAACATCTGGCAGTGTTGGCCAACCAAATGTCAGCAATTGGGATCCTCACCCAGCAGCGTCAGCCATTACCGCTGGTTTCTTTCATGAAGAACTAGGCCATCACTGCTGAACCTTTGCTTTCCTCTGCCCTCCTCCCCATTTTTGATGTCTCCTTAGGGATAACAGATGAACAACACTCACTAATAAGTCAAGAAAGAAGGTTCCTCATTAGAAGATCAAACTGATATTATTGTCATGCTCGATAGATATTTTATGTGACTGATGCACAATTATCTATTGATGAATGTCTTTGTTTTGTTTCATCAGATCGTTTCCAACCAACACTAATGAGTTTAGCAGAAATGGTGTATTTTTAATCCATTGGTATCATGATAAAAGCCAATGAGGGAGTGGCACCAGGGACCTCTTTGTCATAATGGACAATTATAGAGCCTTGATAAAGGGGGTCCTGGTGGCTTTTATTATGACATTGATGGATTAGAAATACACTATTTCTGCTGTATTTATGTGTGTGGGCAATAACTGATTCAATCCTGGATGGCTGAACTCTGCCTTGTACCTGCATGATAAACAGTTGTCCTAAAGAGGTCTATGTGCTGGAAGGCTACCCTGTGGGCATATTTGTCTCTTGTCTTGAAGGATCAATCCATTCAAAGTCCAATAGGGGAGGCTAGATATTTCTTGTTTCTAAACAGTTATGCTAAACATATAGTACACTTATAATGTATGATATCAATACACAATTGCAATGTGACATTATTCCCAATCAATAAAGCAGTTATAATGTATTGGCCACAGTCATACGTACACTCACCAGGCGGTTCCCAGATCCCGCTAGGAGGGCACCCCTATGTACGAGTGTGGTGCTGATGAACTGGGCTCTGGTGTTACTTGGGTCAAATACTAAAAGCAGAAATGTTGTAATTGACTGGTTTTGGGGTTCTGTTACTACTTCTAAACTTACCTCAACCTCCTTACCTAGACTTATTTTAAAGAGGAACTATAGTTAAAATAAGTAACGTAAATAATAACATTGTTTATTTATTTTTCTGTACAATATAGATTTATAGATTATTTAGTGAGTATTTGCCCATTGTAAAATCTTTACTCTCCCTGCAGAATGTTGGTTTACTGAGAGGTCTATGTACAGAGGGCGATACTGCTGTCTTGGTCGTTGGAAACACCTGTTATTTCCCACGATGGAACAAGGCTCTCATACAGCAAACTGTCAGGGCCATGGCCCTGACATCACACTGTGGGAGTGGTTTCACCGCAATTTCAGCCACACAGATGTCCCTGATGATCTATTCAAGAAAAGGTAAAGATTTCTCATGGGAAAGAGGGTATCAGTTACTGATTTGGATGAAGTTCAATCCTGGGTTAAAGTTCCTTTTTAACATCACCCTCTTGGCTCATACCTAACACTCCTAAGCTGTGTTTTGTGCTGTGTCTAAGCGACTGAAACTCCTTCATCCCCAAGCATCACCAAGCACTGCAAAAGTGCTCCCAGTGGGTGACAGGCCTAAAAGTCCTTCCTGTGTAGTGGGAGAAAAGCCTGGAAATACTCAAACCCTGAATTCCCTGAGAGGACAGTAACAGGAGAAGAAGAGTATTGCCCACCGTGTCAAAAGCAAATACAAATCAAGGAGAACAAGAAGAGAATAAAAACTGCAGTTAGTAAGTCATTGGTGACTATAAGGTCCATTCTTGTGAAGTGACAGAGACCAAATGGAAGGCGATCAAACAGGAAATTAGCCTTGAGATGCTTCCACAAGTCATAGTAAATGTTAAATTACTTGTATAGCTGACAGTTAACTGGTGGTTGATACTGCTGTATACTGACCACCACAACAAGCCAATAATAGACTTATAAATACACACAACAGATAACATGTGTCACTGTAATTTCTTTATGTGGAGCCAACAATGGCCTCAATTCACTAAGATCATGCTGGAGATAATAAGGCAAGAGAAAACGTACCACCACACAGTGAGAGAGTTATCTTATCTCTTCATTCCTTAAGTTACCTCCTCTGTAGTTAATTTACCTCCTCTGTAGTTATTTTCACATGCAGTTATTTAACAGCCTGTTTTTAACTCTGGAGTTATTTTAAGGATTGAAGAGTTAACTTAAAGCGGATCCGAGATGAAAAACTAAATATAACAAGTGACTTGTCTATATATCTTATCTAAAGTTTAGATAGTTTACACAGCAAATCTATCTTCAAACAGCTTCAACAGTATATTAATATTTTTTCCTGTGATATAATGGGAGCAGACATGTTTTCTGCTTGTCACTATTACACAATTACACACACAGGCAAGCTTATCTGTATCTAGGCATGCTAATCTGCATATTCTGTGAAAACTCCACTCTTATCTCCTCCATTACACAGGCAACTGATCTGTATCTGCACTGCAGCTGTGAAAACTCTGCCTCTGAAATCTATAGCTAGTAACACCTTTTTCACCTGCCCAGACTGAAATCCCACAATCCTTTGCAAGCGCCAAGGCACTCTGGAGAAGCTGTGGGTGTGGTTTGTTTAGTTTATAGGAAATTAGGGTATTAAAACAAAACAAAACAAGTATTTGGCTTGAGGAATGCCCTATAAACTATATGTAAGGAACACAATTATGCAAGGAGTAAAAGTTCATCTCGGATCCACTTTAAAGACAGAAGAGTTAACTTTAGGTTTGCCTGAGGTAAAATGTTTCCTGAATACTACACGCCTTATCACCATGGTGACCACTCTAGAAACGTTATTAAAGACAGGAGATAAGTGTGAGAAAACGCGGAAAAGCCGCCGCTTGCGCTCAGAGCAAGGCGGCTGATTCCGCGTCCAACGCGGCGGTTTGCACGCGTAGGCCTACATCTGCCAGTATGGCTGAACGCAGAGAAACCGCCACATGCTCTTGATAGCGGTGCGGCGGGCTCCGCGTCCAGCGCGGCTGGTGGTACGCAAGACATGTCTGGTGTGGCTGGGACTGATAGTCCACACAGGTTCAGAAGGACGCGCGCGCGTTGAGAGGCAGAACTTTTATGACAACCAGAAGGGAGTCAGCTGACCAAGCCGGTCAGCTGACGATTGTACCAGTTCCCATTGGTCCAGCACTTAGTGGAGGCGCTGGAGAGCGCTGGGCTATATATACTGGGTGCTGGTCATTCACTGGTTGTCTGCCGTTGCGATCACTACGTGGAAGCACTCAGACCTTATTGTCAGAATCTGTGTTATCATTCTGTTATACTTCAGACTAGTTCCAGGGTGTTGATGATCAAGGACCTCACACCCAAGATTAGGAATCTGTGTTATCATTCTGTTATACCTCAGACTAGTTCCAGGGTGTTAATGACCAAGGACCTCACACCCAAGATTAGGAATCTGTGTTATCATTGTGTTATACCTCAGACTAGTTCCAGGGTGTTGATGATCAAGGACCTCACACCCAAGATTAGGAATCTGTGTTATCATTCTGTTATACCTCAGACTAGTTCCAGGGTGTTGATGATCAAGGACCTCACGCCCAAGATTAGGGACTTGTGTTACCATTCTGTTATACTTCAGACTAGTTCCAGGGTGTTGATGATCACGGAGCTCACACCCAAGACTATCTGTTATGACTTTCTGCTTTCCTGACCACTCTTCTGTTCACTGATTTGGTACTTCGCTATATCTGATACTCTGTTGCCAAACCTTGCTTGCCTTTGGATTACCAAATCAGCCTTCTGTCTTTGTACTGTGTATGTCCGTGTGTTGCCGACCTGGCTTGTCCGACCTTGAGAGCTATCTCCCCAGTTAAGAGATAGTTCACAGATCAGTCAGTGACATCCTTCTATTGGTGTCACTCACGCTCTGGTCCTTCCCTCTCCCAGTCTGACTCCTCCCTGCGGGAGAGTCTCGGGCTGCTGAAAGGTACTTACTCTAGCAGTATTCCTTACTGCCTTGTACCTGTCCTCCTGGTATTTATCTCAAAGTATTACTGTTGCACCAAACACTCATATCTCTCAGGTGTCCAGAGGTTAGTAATATATCTGATTATCGGTGATACTGCAGATCATCAATAATCAGGTATATATCTGTATTTTTGGTGATACTGCAGATCACCAATAATCAGATCCTCTCTGTGTTACACCGATCGTGTTACAATAAGCTCAGCGAATTGAGGCCAATGTTGTTTTTTTGAGGTGAGGTTTGGTGAGGTTTTTGAGGTGTTGTGTGCATCCAGTAGTGTTGGGCGAACATCTAGATGTTCGGGTTCGGGCCGAACAGGCCGAACATGGCCGCGATGTTCGGGTGTTCGACCCGAACTCCGAACATAATGGAAGTCAATGGGGACCCGAACTTTTGTGGTTTGTAAAGCCTCCTTACATGCTACATACCCCAAATTTACAGGGTATGTGCACCTTGGGAGTGGGTACAAGAGGGAAAAAAAATTAGCAAAAAGAGCTTATAGTTTTTGAGAAAATCGATTTTAAAGTTTCAAAGGGAAAACTGTCTTTTAAATGCGGGAAATGTCTGTTTTCTTTGCACAGGTAACATGTTTTTTGTCGGCATGCAGTCATAAATGTAATACATATAAGAGGTTCCAGGAAAAGGGACCGGTAACGCTAACCCAGCAGCAGCACACGTGATGGAACAGGAGGAGGGTGGCGCAGGAGGAGAAGAAGGCCACGCTTTGTGAGACACAACAACCCCGGCCTTGCATGAGGGCAAGAAGCGTGCGGATAGCATGCTTTGTACCGCCATGCAGTCATAAATGTAATAAAGATAAGTGGTTCAATAAACAGGGACCACGCGGCAACGCTAACCCAGCAGCAGCAGACGTGATGGAACAGGAGCAGGCGCAGGAGGAGAAGGCCACGCTTTGTGAGACACAACAACCCAGGCCTTGCATGAGGGCAAGAAGCGTGCGGATAGCATGCTTTGTACCGCCATGCAGTCATAAATGTAATAAAGATAAGTGGTTCAATAAACAGGGACCACGCGGCAACGCTAACCCAGCAGCAGCAGACGTGATGGAACAGGAGCAGGCGCAGGAGGAGAAGGCCACGCTTTGTGAGACACAACAACCCAGGCCTTGCATGTGGACAAAAAGCGTGCGGATATAGCAGCAATGCTTTTTGCCGCCATGCAGTCATAAATGTAATACAGATGAAAGGTTCAATAAACAGGGCCCGGAAACGCAACACCATCCCAGATGTTCATTGGTCATGTTACTTGGTTGGGGTCCTGGAGTGTTGCGTAGTCATTTCCAATCCAGGATTGATTCATTTTAATTTGAGTCAGACGGTCTGCATTTTCTGTAGAGAGGCGGATACGCCGATCTGTGACGATGCCTCCGGCAGCACTGAAACAGCGTTCCGACATAACGCTGGCTGCCGGGCAAGCCAGCACCTCTATTGCGTACATTGCCAGTTCGTGCCAGGTGTCTAGCTTCGATACCCAATAGTTGAAGGGTGCAGATGGATGGTTCGACACAGCTACGCCATCTGACATGTAGTCCTTGACCATCTTCTCCAGGCGATCGGTGTTGGAGGTGGATCTGCACGCTTGCTGTTCAGTGGGCTGCGGCTGCATGGGTGTCAGAAAATTTTCCCACTCCAAGGACACTGCCGATACCATTCCCTTTTGGGTACTAGCTGCGGCTTGCGTTGTTTGCTGCCCTCCTGGTCGTCCTGGGTTTGCGGAAGTCAGTCTGTCTGCGTACAACTGGCTAGAGGAGGGGGAGGATGTCAATCTCCTCTCTAAAGTCTCCACAAGGGCCTGCTGGTATTCTTCCATTTTGACCTGTCTGACTCTTTCTTCAAGCAGTTTTGGAACATTGTGTTTGTACCGTGGATCCAGAAGGGTATAAACCCAGTAATTGGTGTTGTCCAGAATGCGCACAATGCGTGGGTCACGTTCAATGCAGTCTAGCATGAATTGAGCCATGT
The DNA here is from genome assembly GCF_040937935.1 of Hyperolius riggenbachi. NCBI lineage: Eukaryota > Metazoa > Chordata > Amphibia > Anura > Hyperoliidae > Hyperolius > Hyperolius riggenbachi. Next base: position 514,157,519 of record NC_090647.1, on the reverse strand, counting down.
GTGCCAGAGTCCTACCAGAATCCTCATCATCCTCTTGTGAGCGTTGTGATAGTTGTTGTGATGCATCATAGTCGTCACCTTCCTCCTGGTCTGCTTCTGCTGACCATTCGCGTTGAATTGTGGAAGTCCAACGTGCACCGCTCTGGCCCTCGTCAGTGGTGGCATGAAATTCCTGCTCCAACTCCAGCTGTTCCTCCTCCTCTTCTTCGTCATAGCTGCTGGGGCCAGCGTTCCCTGAGGCGGATGGCCTGATGTTGGTACCATCACGCTGATCGTTTTCTCCTTCAGATTCCCCCAGTTGCATCATGACAGCTGTTTCCTTGATTTTTAACATCGACCTCTTCAGTAAACACAGCAGTGGTATGGTAATGCTGACTGAAGAGTTGTCACTGCTCACAAGCAACGTGGATTGCTCAAAATTTTGGAGGACTTGGCAGAGGTCCAACATGTTGGCCCAATCGGATCCACAGAAGCTTGGCAGCTGGCCGGATGCGCCTCGGTACTGCGCCGTCATGTACTGGACCACTGCACTCTTCTGCTCGCAAAAGCGGGCTAGCATGTGCAGCGTAGAATTCCAGCGCGTAGGGACATCACACAGCAAGCGATGGTGGGGGAGATTGAAGCGCTCCTGCATCTTGGCGAGTGCCCCCGAAGCAGTACTGGAATTTCTACAATGTTTGGACACTCGACGCACCTTCAACAGCAGATCGGGCACGCCTGGGTATGTCCTCAGGAACCGCTGAACTACTAGGTTCATCACGTGCGCCAGGCAAGGGATGTGTGTCAGCTTAGCCAACCTTAAAGCGCGAATGAGATTACTCCCATTATCACACACAACCATGCCCGGTTTCAGGTCCAGCGGTGCCAGCCACAAATCCGTCTGTTCCTTTATTCCCCTCCAAATTTCCTCCCCTGTGTGCTGCTTATCCCCAAGGCAGATTAGCTTCAGCAACGCTTGCTGACGCATGCCAACAGCTGTGCTGCACTGCTTCCACGATCCTACTGCTGCTGGGTTAGCGTTTCCGGATGAGGTACAGCTTTGAGATGCGTTGGAGGAGAAGGAGTCAGAGAGGTAGGTGCTGCTGTTATCCAGTGGGAGGGACGGCGGTGCAGCTGTTTGTGGCGTGGGCAACACCCGTGCCGTAGCAGGTGAGGAATCGCTGCCAGGCTCCACAAGGTTCACCCAGTGCGCGGTAAGGGAGATGTATCGACCCTGGCCGAACGCACTCGTCCAGGTGTCAGTGGTGAGGTGAACCTTGCAGGCAACGGCATTCTTCAAGCTTCGGGTTATTTTGCTGACCACGTGCTCATGCAACTCAGGCACTGCAGAGCGTGCAAAGTGGTAGCGGCTGGGAACCACGTAACGTGGGATGGCCACTGACATCATGCCCTTGAAGCTGTTTGTCTCCACCAATCGATATGGCAGCATTTCGCAGGCCAGAAGCTTGGCTATGCTGGCTGTTACTGCCACGGCCCGGGGGTCATTTGCTGGCAATTTCCTCTTGCGCTCAAACATCTCCGACACAGACAACTGAACCGTAGCGCTGCACACGGAAGGGCTGTTGGTTGTTGTGTTTGATGAACACTGGGAGACCTCAAGAGCACTACTCCGGAAAGTGACAGTGTCAGCGTCGTCTGATGTTTGTGAATGTTGTGAACCACGCAATGGCTGGGCTACTGCTGCTGCTGAGGCGGGTCTGGTGAACCCAAGGGAGGCAGTGTTGTTTCTGGTACCCTGTCCTGACGCGTTTGCCCAAAGAGTGGGATGTTTGGATAGCATGTGACGGCTCATGCTGGTGGTGGAGAGGTTGTTAATATTTTTCCCCCTGCTCAGGCGGGTCTTGCACACCTTGCAAATCGCCATGGTAACATCCTCAGTGCAGTCTTCAAAGAAAGCCCAGACTTTGGAGCACCTGCCTCCTTGCTGGCGATTTCTGTTTGCTCCTCTTTTGCCTCTCACTTGAACTTCCACGCTTGTGGTGCCTGAAATTGCGCGCCGCCTACCTTGTGGCACAAGGCGAACTCGTGCAGCAGTGTGTTCTTCAACAGACTCATCTGTGCTGCTGCTACGACGGCGATGTTCTCGTTCACAAACAAAATCTGGGTCTCTGTCCACATTGTCCATACCCTCCTCTTCCATTTCCTCAAACTCGTCATATGTCATTGTGGGCCACCGCCGTGGAGTAGAGCTCCCCACAACAACCTCTGCGCAGCACACTCCAACGTCGTCTTCCAGATCTTGTCGGCCGACCTCCTGCAATTGCAACCCCTCCTGCCCAAATTGCTCTGGGATTTGGGTTTCCGAGTCCTCTTCGGACTCGCCTTGTATTTCAGTGCGCGGTGCATTTCCCACAGTTAACGGTTGTGAATCCAGGCACAACATTTCTGGCTGTTCCTCCATTGACCTTTGAAAGGTGGAAGTTTGTTGGGCTGGGAATAGCTCCTGCGAATACCCCATTGTTTCCTGAGGTAATTCATCGGACTGGTTATCTGGCAGTTGTGTGCGTGGTGTCGCTGCCGGTTGTGTCAGCTTTGTGCCCACTGGCTCCTTGTAACTGGCTGAGGACTCGGACCTCGTGCGTGATGTGCTGGTGCTGCTTAACCCACTGCTGGACGCTTGAGAGGTCATCCAAGTAATTATCTGGTCCTGTTCTTTTGGATTTGTGAGGGTTGTTGTCCTGGACAACATGGGCGGTATTGAGTGGGTTTTCTTGGGTGCTCCCCTGTGGCCTGTACGTGAACCGTCAGGGGAAACACCTCTTCCCTTGCCCCTCCCTCTTTCACCGGATTTCTTCCTCATTTCACTTATCCTTACAGTACACGCTGACTGGCAGCAGTACAGTGGCAGTACAGAAATGCTATACAGTACCACTATTCCCAGCAGCGACACAGAGCACAATGCTATACAGTGACGGGTGAGCGGTGTACCACTATTCCCAGCAGCGACACAGAGCACAATGCTATACAGTGACGGGTGAGCGGTGTACCACTATTCCCAGCAGTGACACAGAGCACAATGCTATACAGTGACGGGTGAGCGGTGTACCACTATTCCCAGCAGCGACACAGAGCACAATGCTATACAGTGGCGAACGAGCGGTGTACCACTATTCCCAGCAGACACAGAACAGTACACAGAATGCTATATAGTGTGGCTGAACGAGCGGTGTACCACTGTTCCCAGCAGACACAGAACAGTACACAGAATGCTATATAGTGTGGCTGAACGAGCGGTGTACTACTGTTCCCAGCAGACACAGAACAGTACACAGAATGCTATATAGTGTGGCTGAACGAGCGGTGTACTACTGTTCCCAGCAGACACAGAACAGTACACAGAATGCTATATAGTGTGGCTGAACGAGCGGTGTACCACTGTTCCCAGCAGACACAGAACAGTACACAGAATGCTATATAGTGTGGCTGAACGAGCGGTGTACCACTATTCCCAGCAGACACAGAACAGTACACAGAATGCTATATAGTGTGGCTGAACGAGCGGTGTACTACTGTTCCCAGCAGACACAGAACAGTACACAGAATGCTATATAGTGTGGCTGAACGAGCGGTGTACTACTGTTCCCAGCAGACACAGAACAGTACACAGAATGCTATATAGTGTGGCTGAACGAGCGGTGTACCACTGTTCCCAGCAGACACAGAACAGTACACAGAATGCTATATAGTGTGGCTGAACGAGCGGTGTACCACTATTCCCAGCAGACACAGAACAGTACACAGAATGCTATATAGTGTGGCTGAACGAGCGGTGTACTACTGTTCCCAGCAGACACAGAACAGTACACAGAATGCTATATAGTGTGGCTGAACGAGCGGTGTACTACTGTTCCCAGCAGACACAGAACAGTACACAGAATGCTATATAGTGTGGCTGAACGAGCGGTGTACCACTATTCCCAGCAGACACAGAACAGTACACAGAATGCTATATAGTGTGGCTGAACGAGCGGTGTACTACTGTTCCCAGCAGACACAGAACAGTACACAGAATGCTATATAGTGTGGCTGAACGAGCGGTGTACTACTGTTCCCAGCAGACACAGAACAGTACACAGAATGCTATATAGTGTGGCTGAACGAGCGGTGTACCACTGTTCCCAGCAGACACAGAACAGTACACAGAATGCTATATAGTGTGGCTGAACGAGCGGTGTACCACTATTCCCAGCAGACACAGAACAGTACACAGAATGCTATATAGTGTGGCTGAACGAGCGGTGTACCACTGTTCCCAGCAGACACAGAACAGTACACAGAATGCTATATAGTGTGGCTGAACGAGCGGTGTACTACTGTTCCCAGCAGACACAGAACAGTACACAGAATGCTATATAGTGTGGCTGAACGAGCGGTGTACCACTATTCCCAGCAGACACAGAACAGTTCACAGAATGCTATATAGTGTGGCTGAACGAGCGGTGTACTACTGTTCCCAGCAGACACAGAACAGTACACAGAATGCTATATAGTGTGGCTGAACGAGCGGTGTACTACTGTTCCCAGCAGACACAGAACAGTACACAGAATGCTATATAGTGTGGCTGAACGAGCGGTGTACCACTATTCCCAGCAGACACAGAACAGTACACAGAATGCTATATAGTGTGGCTGAACGAGCGGTGTACTACTGTTCCCAGCAGACACAGAACAGTACACAGAATGCTATATAGTGTGGCTGAACGAGCGGTGTACTATTGTTCCCAGCAGACACAGAACAGTACACAGAATGCTATATAGTGTGGCTGAACGAGCGGTGTACCACTATTCCCAGCAGACACAGAACAGTACACAGAATGCTATATAGTGTGGCTGAACGAGCGGTGTACCACTATTCCCAGCAGACACAGAACAGTACACAGAATGCTATATAGTGTGGCTGAACGAGCGGTGTACCACTGTTCCCAGCAGACACAGAACAGTACACAGAATGCTATATAGTGTGGCTGAACGAGCGGTGTACTACTGTTCCCAGCAGACACAGAACAGTACACAGAATGCTATATAGTGTGGCTGAACGAGCGGTGTACCACTGTTCCCAGCAGACACAGAACAGTACACAGAATGCTATATAGTGTGGCTGAACGAGCGGTGTACCACTGTTCCCAGCAGACACAGAACAGTACACAGAATGCTATATAGTGTGGCTGAACGAGCGGTGTACTACTGTTCCCAGCAGACACAGAACAGTACACAGAATGCTATATAGTGTGGCTGAACGAGCGGTGTACCACTGTTCCCAGCAGACACAGAACAGTACACAGAATGCTATATAGTGTGGCTGAACGAGCGGTGTACTACTGTTCCCAGCAGTGACACACAATGACTGGGGGGGACCCTGGCTAGCGTGGCTGGAGCGCGAACTACCCTGCCTGCCTACCCAAAGCTAAACCCACAGACAAATGGCGGAGATATGACGTGGTTCGGGTATTTATTTACCCGAACCACGTGACAGTTCGGCCAATCAGAGCGCGTTCGGGTCCGAACCACGTGACCCGTTCGGCCAATCACAGCGCTAGCCGAACGTTCGGGGAACGTTCGGCCATGCGCTCTTAGTTCGGCCATATGGCCGAACGGTTTGGCCGAGCACCGTCAGGTGTTCGGCCGAACTCGAACATCACCCGAACAGGGTGATGTTCTGCAGAACCCGAACAGTGGCGAACACTGTTCGCCCAACACTAGCATCCAGTGGCTCTCTGTGAGTTTGAGCCGTACCGCTAAACCCCACAGAAAACCAATGAAAAACTAAAATTTTCCCAAATACTCACCTCCTGCAGAGTCAGCCCAGCATCCTGTCTTGCTCCTCCATGGTCCCGTTTGGCTGCTATTGGGGTCAGTGTTTCTACATCCACACATCTTATCTCTCTCTGAGCACTGAGAGCTGGGACGCGATACTAAGAAGAGACAGGAGCATGCACCGAGGGGAAGAGACTGGGCAGTAAGGGGGCGGATACTGGGTGGGAAAGGGCTGGAAACTAGGAGGGACAGGGCGCAGACAGGCAAGGAGGACTGCCTCTTCCTCATCAACAGTATTTGATGGGCTTTCCAGTAGAATAATTAAAAGAAAAATTGTGAGGAACGGGAAGAGGGGGTGGGTAAGCGGTGGGGGGGCTCTTGTTGAAAGGTTTATTTTTATATATATTTTCTCCATTCAGGGGTACTTTCAATTGTGTTTCGTATCTCTGCCAAGCCTCCTGAGCTCTTCCTCACATGTCAGGTAGCAGCCTGATTGAGTAACTACCATTTTTAGAAAATGTAAGGTGATCATCTTTGCTCATAGTAAGTTGCTTATTGAGAGAGGAAAGCAAAGCCAGATCATCCACAAAGCAATTCTAGGCAGTTACCTATGGCCTGGAGAGAGTCTAGGGGCCTGGTGGATGCAAACCTCCACCAAATCTTACAAGAAAAAAAAAGCCAGGTGATCATCAGCAGTGGGCAAAAACTGCTATCTAGCCTAGGGCCCCATTTCATCTTAATCCATTTTTGGAGGAAGTTAATGGCTTATGTGTATTATATACACTATAGGCTACCCAGGTTTGGAGTATGGCGTATGTCATGTTCTTCTGGCCTTCCTGTGTCTGATGACTCCTGGCAGAGAAGTGTCTATCTGATTTTACTCTTGATGATTGTTCTTCTTGTGTCGTACTGGAGTCCTGTTTTCCTCTGAGGTGAGAAGTACACTGAGGGATATGCCAGAGAATGATTAGGATACTTTGCTAAACTGCATGCATACTACAGCTACCTACTCTGCTTCACCTATTTCTGTCCAACAAGGCAGCAAGAGGACATGTCATTCAATCAGAGGTTATAGGAGTGCTCATTAAATCTGCTTGGTCACAGGGATTACGTTTCTGCGATTGGTTAATAACATAGATGGGTACTTATAATCCTGTCTGTGTGGAAAATGCAATACCGTATATATTAGTGCTATTCCTCTAAGTATACCTTCTGATAAAAGAAAGCAATTAGAACAGCTGTCTGCAGTAACCCCAAATGCTGGACTCTAAATTAATCCTTTACAATATTACCACAGTGCAAAACCAACACGATGGCGAGCTTCAGTTTCTCAAAATAGTAGTAAAGATAGTCCAATCAACACTCTGCTGCGCATCAGTGTGGGGAGATAGTCAGATTATGTAAGTAGGGGAATAGCTAAAGGGGAGCACCACCTGTGATCGCCTTTTCTTCTTCTGATACAGGGGACTATACTTCAGAACAGGTGTTTTTGTGGCTACACTCATTATGGTTGTGAAAATCGTGATGGCCACACTTCTTTGAACGTGGCGGCAGCCCCAGGACCACTCCACGCCGATTGGCGTGAATGGCTTCCTAAGGGGCTTGCAGGAGAGCATGCACGCTGGTGTGCGCGCATCTCCGCTATAATGACTGAGCTCTGCTCCGCCTTCAGTCTCCCAGTGGTGATCGCCGTCTAATAACTAAGTGCAGCGCTGCGATCTAAGGCAGCGCTGTACTGGGGACAGCCGTGTGACCTGGTTGTTGTGTGAATTTTGGGCCACGGTGTATGGTGGTGAAGATCAAAATATCCATGCAACAAAGATAAATTACGGCAAGAGGAGAAAGTGAGCCCTATGCAGTAGGGACATTACTCATCCCCCATATCAACAAAATTGATAAGGAAATTGTATCTTGACCTACTTGGTGATTTCACTAAAGTCTGCAAGAAATATATCATATAACTAAAAAACAAAGAAAAACAACAAAGAGCCTATTTACCAGAACAAGAAAGTACATTTAGCTCTCCTCAGGGTTCCTCTATTCACAATAGCATCAGGAATTTATAAACCTTCTGCTCAACCACAGCAGGTACCCTCACAGACACCCAACACCCCCACCAAGAGACCAATATTCCCAAAATCCTCCTCCTCATTATTAAAGTAGACACAATCCAAGATTCCATAATCTTCAACATTCCCAACAGTGCTACAACAACCCACCAGAACTGCTTTTTACTGTTTGGACCACATGAGTAGGATGAATACAAACATAGAAATCTTTATTATAAAAATGTTTTGTTGTTTTTTAAAACAGTATGTTGTTTGTAATCTTTTCAAAGGAAACCTGAGCAGAGGCCTAAAATACAAAGCTAGATCCACATACTGTACCTGTGTGGGTTGATTTTTCCATCTCCTTCTTCCTTTAGATAACTTTAGATGGTCAAGAGTCCGGGTTCCTTATGTTTTTGAAAAGTTATTATTGAACGGGAAACAAGGATTGTTTGCTTTCTAGCCTTCTCTAGGGATGCTCATTCAGATGACGCATTTCCATTTGGTTATTTTAGCCCAATCACAGAATTTGGAAGCATTGGACCAATCAGAGAATGCATAACTTATCAGTGAAAATTGGATTACCGCAGTAATTTTAGATCATTCACAAGACTCGGATACTACCAAGTATTCCCGAGTCTTGTGAATGGCCAACATTTCTGTGGTATCCCAATTAGCCTGGTGAAATGCTGCATTCTCTTACTGGTCCAATACTTCCGAATCAACTCAGAAGTATTTAAGCAATCAGAGAACGCAAAAAAATGACAAATAAGACTCCTCAGAAATCGGCATAGGCGGAAATCAGAATTTCCTCAAACGGAAATCGGCATTTCCGCTCATCCCTAGCCTCCTCCTAGCTTCATAGTTGGCATACCTATGATTCAGCCGCCGGGAGATATGGGCGCAGTATAAAGCCGATATACGGCTCACCCTGCTCCTGCACAAGTCCCGGCGGCACTAATTACTATTTCTCCTCCAGGCTGCTATGGATAGTGGGGGAAAGATATCATTCTGCTTCCAGCTATTGCTGGCAGCCCAATTGCAGTGTTTTTGTAGTAATTTGTGCTCTGTCTTTTCACAGCACCCAAATTACTCACTGAGCGCTGCTATAGCTGTAATTCCTGTTATGACCTATGGTGGCATCGGCTGCGCCTAAATCTCTTGAGCTATTTTTACAACGCTAGAATCATGAAAAGGCCAGTGTTAGAATTGGTTTTGTGTGTAAGGTCAGAAGACCTAAGGCCTCGTTCACATCTGCTGCGCTGAAAAACGTGTTAAAGCGCATGGTAAAAAACGCATGCGCTTGTGCGCGCTTTAGTCCGCATTTCTGTGCGTTGCGCTGCGCTTCTTTAAAGCACGTTTTGTTTACTGTAGCAGCAGCAGTTGTCAATAAAACTTTGTTTTTGTATGTAAATGTATTTTTTTCTCCAATTAGGGGTAAAAAACGCATGCGCTTCTATGCGCTTGTACGCGCTTCTATGCGCTAAAAAAGCGGACCCATTCACTTGCATTGCTGTGCGCTTTACAGCTCAACGCACAGAAATGCCTGCAACACTACGTTTCTGTAACGCTGCTCAGCGCAGCACATAGATGTGAACCAGCTACATTTAGTTACATGGAAAAATCAATACCTTGCTGAACGCACAGGGCAGTGCGCTGTGGAAAGCGCACAGAAACGGCCCTGATGTGAACGAGGCCTTACCCTTACTTCTTTACGTATGTTAAGTCCTACTTCATGTTGAAACTTTTTTTTTTTTTTTTTACATTGTAAAACAGTGTTGCGCTATTAAATGTTCCTAAAAGACATTTCACTTTTTTTTTTTTTAAAGTTCCTTTACAAAAGATAAAAAATAAAGTTTTTGCCAACTACATAGAAATTGTCCAATCTTTTGCTAAAACAGCGGCATAGAGATCACCATAGCAGGCTTATTTATTTATTGTATTTATAAAGCGCCAACATATTACGCAGCGCTGGACATTAGTTTCGGTTACAGACAATATTTAGGGGTGACATACAGCAAAATGAGAATACAGGAATACAAGAAAGACCAGATCACGCAGCACAGTATGAGTACAAGGTAATGCTTAGTCAGTCACTGGATGGAGCATGGAGATTAGGCAAGTTAGGTTCACTCAGATGCATAGCATGGGTTCACAGTAATGGAGGTGCATGATCAGGTAGGACATAAAAGGAGGAGGACCCTGCCCAAAGGCTTACAATCTAGAGGGAGAGGTAGAGACACGAAAGGTAGGGGACCAGAGTTCAGCTGTGGGTTTAGAGTACTTGTGAGGGATAGTAGGCCAGAGTGAAAAGGTGAGTTTTGAGGGCCTTCTTGAAGATGTTGAAGGAGGGGGCTGCCCTATTGGGTGGAGGTATCGAGTTCCATAGTGTTGGAGCAGCTCTTGAGAAGTCCTGGAGGCGTGCATGGGACTGGGTGATGCGGGGGGCGGTTAGGCGAAGTTCATTGGAAGAGCGGAGTGAGCAGCAAGGTGTGTACCTATGAGTAAGATCAGAAATGTAGGTTGGACAGGTTTTGTGGACAGATTTGTAGGTCAGACACAGTATCTTGAATCTGATTCTGGACTGGATAGGAAGCCAGTGGAGGGATTCATGGAGGGGAGCCGCCATGGTGGAGCGATGGGAGGAGTGGATAAAGGCTTAGTGGCTGCAAAGGTGGCCCATAGCCACGGGTGGCCAATGGAGTGGAGCATGACGGAGCAGCACGGGACAGGATGAGAGGAGAACAATGACCTCGGCTCACGCTCAGACGACATGATCTGGAGGTCTGGATCCCTCACCAATGCATCTAGGCCACAGTACACACACTATATTATCGGCAGAGGCAGCACATCCGCTGAGAACTATATATTGTGTTTAAAAGGCTTTGGTGAATCAACCCCACTAGGTTAGTAGATAGCTTATGTCAATGGGTCCTGTGATTGTAACAACACCAGGCTCATCTAAAAGACTAAAGGAGACCAGGAGCCAAATGGTGCAGAATCGTGTAAGATTCAGAAAAGTGAAATGTTAAAGGGAACCAGAGAGGATTCAGTATACATACCTGGGGCTTCCTCCAGCCCCATACGCACGGATCGCTCCCACGCCGCCATCCTCCGCTGCCTGGATCCGCCGCCACCGGGTCCCGTCATTGCCGCGAGTCGGCAAGTCGGCCGGCGGACGCGGCCAATTCTCCGCATTACAGGGTGCTCTCTCTCCATACAGATACGCATGTGGCTGCTTACTGCGCTGCCGCATGCGTACATGTATGGAGGGAGCCCCTGTGATGCGGACAATTGGCCGCGTCCGCCGGAAGTGACGGGCCCGGTACCGGCGGATCCAGGAAGCTGAGGACGGCGGCGTGGGAGCGATTCAGGCTTATGGAGCTGGAAGAAGCCCCAGGTATGTATAACATCATTTTCTTTTTTCAACCCCCCGTTCCTCTCTGGTTCCCTTTAAAGGGAAGGTTCAGGGAGGGGAGTGAAAAAATAAAAATCAATTTCCACTTACCTGGGGCTTCCTCCAGCCCGTGGCAGGCAGGAGGTGCACTCGCCGCCGCTCCGCAGGCTCCCGGTGGTCTCCGGTGGCCGACCCGACCTGGCCAGGCCAGCTGACAGGTCGGGCTCTTCTGCGCTCCAAGGCCCGGCACTTCTGTGTCCCACGCGGGCGCGCTGACGTCATCGGACGTCCTCCGGGCTGTACTGCGCCCTCCCTGAACCTTCCCTTTATTATTATTTATTTATTATTTATTTGTTGTATTTATAAAGCGCCAACATATTACACAGCGCTGGACATTAATTTAGGTTACAGACAATATTTAGGGGTGACAAACAGCAATATGACAATACAGGAATACAAGAAAACCAGATCACACAGCACAGTATGAGTACAAGGTAATGCTTAGTCAGTCACTGGATGGGAGCATGGAGTTAGGCAAGTTAGGTTCACTCAAATGCATAGCATGGGTGCACAGTAATAGATGTGCATGATCAGGTAGGACACAAAAGGAGTGAGGACCCTGCCCAAAGGCTTACAATCTAGAGGGAGAGGTAGGGACACGAGAGGTAGGGGACCAGAGTTCGGCTGTGGGTTTAGAGCAATTGTGAGGGGTGGTAGGCAAGAGTGAAAAGGTGAGTTTTGAGGGCCTTCTTGAAGGTGTTGAAGGAGGGGGCTGCCCTAATGGGTGGAGGTAGGGAGTTCCATAGTGTCGGAGCGGCTCTTGAGAAGTCTTGGAGGCGTGCATGGGACTGGGTGATGCGGGGGACGGTCAGGCGAAGTTCATTGGAGGAGCGGAGTGAGCGGCTTGGTGTGTATCTCTGAGTAAGATCAGAAATGTAGGTTGGACAGGTTTTGTGGATGGATTTGTACGTCAGACACAATATCTTGAATCTGATTCTGGACTGGATAGGAAGCCAGTGGAGGGATTCACGGAGGGGAGCCGCCCTGGTGGAGCGATGGGAGGAGTGGATAATTCTGGCAGCCGCATTCATGATGGACTGCAGTGGGGCTATTCGGGTCTTAGGGAGTCCAGACAGAAGGGCATTGCAGTAGTCGAGGCGGGAAATTATGAGGGAATGGATGAGGAGTTTGGTGGTGGCAGGGGTCAGGAAAGGGCGAATCTTACAGATGTTACGAAGGTGGAAGTTGCAGGACTTTGTGAGGTTTTGGATGTGGGGAGTGAAGGAGAGTGCGGAGTCCAGGGTGACACCCAGACAGCGGGCTTGAGAGGTAGGGTGAATAGTAGTGTGGTTAACAGTGACCTGCACATCTGGGAGGTCCAGGGATGACCGAGGTGGGAAGATCATAAATTCCGTTTTGTCTAGATTTAGTTTTAGGAACCTAGCGGACATCCAGGAGGAGATGGCAGATAGGCAGGAGGAGACCTTGTCCATGGTAGTGGTGGATATGTCAGGGGTGTGGAGGTAGATCTGTGTGTCATCTGCATACAGATGATAGTTAAAACCCATGGAGGAGATAACCTTGCCAATGGAGGATGTGTATAGGGAGAACAGTAGGGGGCCAAGGACCGAGCCTTGGGGGACTCCCACTGAGAGGTGGTTGGGGGTGGACGAGGACTCATTGAAGGAGGTCGTGAAGGAGCGGTTGGAGAGGTAGGATGAAAGCCAGGTCAGGGCGAGATCGTGAATGCCCATGGATTGGAGGGACTGGAGGAGTAGGGGATGATCTACTGTATCAAAAGCTGCTGAAAGGTCAAGGAGGAGGAGAATGGTGTATTTACCTTCAGCTTTAGCTAAGGCAAGGTCATTGACCACTTTGGTGAGAGCCGTTTCGGTTGAGTGGGCAGGCCGAAATCCAGATTGCAGTGGGTCTAGTAGTGAGTTGGCATTGAGGTACTGGGTCAGGCGTTTGTGAACCAGACGCTCAAGGAGTTTTGAGGCGAAGGGGAGGAGGGAGATCGGGCGGTAGTTGGAGGGTAGCGAGGGGTCGAGGGAGGGTTTCTTGAGCAGAGGCAGTACAGTGGCCTGCTTGAAGTCTGAGGGGAAGGTGCCTGTGGATAGGGAGAGGTTAAACATGGTAGTGAGGACTGGGGCCAGATCCGTGAAGTGAGGCTGAAGTAGATCAGAAGGGATAGGGTCAAGGGGGGAGGTAGTTGTATGGGAAGTCTGCAGTAGGTGGTTGACCTCCTCAGTGGTAGTAGGAGTGAAGGAGGTGAGGGGAGGATAGGGTGGAGAAGGAGTAGGTTGTGAGCAGGTGGGAGGTGAAGATTGAAGATTGGATATTTCCTGACGGATGGAGACTATTTTGTTGGTGAAGTGGGTGGCTAAATCTGTGGCAGAGAGGGAGGAAACAGAAGGTGGGGGGGGGGGGTGGGTTTAAGCAGGGAGTTGAAGGTGCTAAAAAGACGCCGGGGATTGGAAGCTTGTGCTCCGATGAGCTTGGTAAAGTATTCCTGCTTCGCATGAGCAAGGGCAGTGTGGAACTGCTGCAGGTTAGTCTTGTTAGTCTTGTCAGGTTAGTCTTGTACTGTTAAGGATGTATATACAAGGATGTAAATACTCACAAAGGTGGGTTGTAAATCCTTGCACGTAGAGGTGCACATGCTTGCTACACAGCCATAGCAGTTAAGGCACCTGGTTTTTCAGTGACCTGAGGAAGCGGGCAAGCACCCGCAAAATGCATTGTCAATTTTATGTGCTCAAATAAAAGACCTTTTTTCAATAAACTGGTCCACATTCTTCAAGAGAGGTAATATTATCTCTCTGTTTATAAGATTAACAGATTCTTCACCAATCTTTTACACATTGGGGGCCTCCACCTCTTTTTAAGTGTCCAGTAAGTAAGTACCAGTGTTGCTGCCACACGTGTATCTGCTCTGATAGAGACTGAATTCCTGGGAATAAAAGACGCGGTCACTGCTGTGGATTTTCATGAAGAGTCATGTGCATCTAGAAGGATTTACAGCCGTTGCAGTTCAGTGCACATTTTATTCATTCCCTATATTTATATGGAGATAACATATTACAGAGTGCTTTAATACATCCACCATTCACAATCCAATGCCTCTATCATAGTCATATATTCACAGCAGGGCCAATTAAAATAACCCGGGTGCTACTGAAGCTAAGTGGTTAGCATTCCTGCCTTGCACCACTCGAGTCTGGAGTTCAAAATGTTCCTTAAGACACCATCATCCAGATTTATAAGTCATCTCTGAAGATCTCCAAGCATCTCCGGTGAGGGGGTTGCTAGCGATCCTGCAGGCATGCATGGAATTTGTAAAAAAATGCCTGATATTATATGGTAAAACATTGCCACTCTCGTGTGGGTCATATTAAAACATAGTGGAGGCTGTTGAAAGGTGAGCAAATTAGATTAGGTTGTGACGCACGCTGAGTCTCCACGTGGCCGCTATTCCGCTAAGCAGCGGACTTACAGTAAATGGCACAGTCCAATCTGATGCTCCAGTGATTATACAGTTGCTCCTATGGCTGTTTTGAACTGTGGTACATCCAGTATGGATGAGATATATTGAAATGACCAAGACAACCTACATTCTGAGCCTAAAAAGCCAGGAAACAGCTCCTGAGGAAGTGAATGAAACTCCATAAAAAGTTCACGAAACATGTTGGCCCATAGGCAATTCACTTTTTCTACTGAGTTTTCTCCTAGGAGATCATTTTTCAACTTCAAGTAGCAAAACGTGGGTACAGCGGTACTATCAAAACAAACTATTTTTTTTTTTGCTTTCCGGTGATTTAAAAGACATTTTATTGACAAGTATGAAAATATTACCTAGGAGAAAACTTAGGAGAAAAAGTGAATTGAATATGGGTCATTAAGTCTAACCCTTGGCTATTTGCAATATATTGATATTGATACTGTGATATTATGCTATGGGCACTGGCTCCTAACTGCGGCCAAAAAAGGTTGGACTTGGTGGATCACATTATTGAATGGAGCCGAACTTGCAATTTTCTGCATTACATTTATGACAAAAGTATGTCTTGATATGTATCCTTCACACAATATTTATTTTGTGATAATGGCAAAGTCCCCGGCATCTGACACAAAAGGAGATTGCTTGATGCCTGAGACATGTGCTTGAGGGATGCTTGACGCGCTAGAACAGCACTAAACCCCCGCCCCAGCAGCAGGAATAACTTACTGATCATCCCGGTGCCATCTGCTACACATCCTGCAGCTCCCAGCATGCTTTCCGGCATCCTCTGCCTATGGCTCTTGGCATGTCACCTGACCCGCTGGGAGCTTTACACGGAGCTGCAGGAGGTGCATCAGATGGTGCCCAGATGATCCGTAAGTTTTTTCTGCTCTCAAAACCACTAAAGTTCTGCCCCCATTATTACCCCCAGGCATGCCAGTTAGTTGAGACTTCTAGATGCTTGAGTTCTGGATAACGGGCACTTTGCTGTATTTTTTATCGATTTGTGATGTTTTGTCTACTATTGTCTATTGTGAATAAAGCTTACGTTTTTTTAATTATGGACAAATGACCTGACTAATGACCTTCATTTAACCCATTCAGGTTCCGTCGTTTTCACGTGAGAAATGTTCACCTCCCATTCATTAACCTATAACTTTATCACTACTTATCACAATGCACTGATCTATATCTTGTTTTTTCCTCCACCAATTAGGCTTTCTTTGGGGGGTACATTTTGCTAAGAGCCACTTTACTGTAAATGCATTTTAACAGGAAGAATAAGAAAAAACTGAAAAAATTCATTATTTCTCAGTTTTCAGCCATTATAGTTTTAAAATAATACATGCCTCCATAATTAAAACTCACGTATTGTATTTGCCCATATGTCCCGGTTATTACACCGTTAAAATTATGTCCCTATCACAATGTATGGCGACAATATTTTATTTGGAAATAAAGGTGCATTTTTTCCGTTTTGCATCTATCACTATTTACAAGTTTAAAATAAAAAAAATATAGAAATATTTCATCTTTACATTGATATTTAAAAAGTTTAGACCCTTAGGTAAATATTTACATGTTTTTTTTTTATTGTAATGGTGTTTTTTTTTATAGTAAACATTTTATTTGGGTAGTTTTGGGAGGGTGGGAGGTAAACAATAGATTTATAATGTAAATGTGTGTTAATTTTAATTTTTTTTTTACAGGTGTAGTATTACTTTTTGGCCACAAGATGGCGGCCATGAGTTTGTTTACATGACGTCACTCTAAGCGTAACATACGCTTACAGTGATGCATCGGGAAGGGAACGGCCAGAAAAGGCGCAGCTTCCGAGAGAAGCTGTCGCTTTTTCAGCGAGGAGAGGAATCAATGATCGGGCACCTTAGCTCGATACATTGATTCCCTGGCTACTGAATCCGTGGCCGGGAGTGCGCGTGCACGCGCGCGATCGGCCGCGGGAGCGTGCGGTAGCGCGCATGGTTCCTGGACGTAGAAACTACGTCCAGGAACCAAAATAGGTTAATGTTTATTTTTTTCAGCGTTGCCCCTTTTTTTCAGATTTCTAAACCATGTGAGATTACAGACCTGAATGCTGTGCGCATCAGGAAGAGGCAAAGTGCCCATTAGCAGCCAGTGTTAGATTTAATAACATTGCTTAAACTGCAGTATAGTAAAGCAACAACAAGATGTCACTGTCTGTAATGTGCTGTGATGATCTATATGGTATTGTGATTTCCTCCTGTATTCATTTTTATTGTTCCCCTCTGTTCTAAGTAAGCGGCATCACCTGATGGTGGAGTATGATTTATGTCTGCAGGCTTTGTTCAGTAAAGAGTTCTAATGTAAGGCTTGGTGGTGTATTCTCCACAGTCAGCATGCAACGCATGAGCTGGCGTGGAGGAGGTACACACACCAGCACCAGGAAACAGGCTATCCCTAGTATAGTGGAGGGGAGGACTGACTGCAATAGGAGATTGTGGCGCACAGAGCCGGTGCAGATCTGACAGCCACAAACAATGCTTTCGTTATAACGTCTCAGCGCAAAGTAGCGCTGAGCGCATAAACCAGAACTGAGGAGATCAGGACAGGTAGACAGAATGAACGCTTGCTAGCTAGCGGCTACTTAGCGACAGCAAGCGTCCAAAACCAGACAGACTGGAATGAGGCAGCCAATGCGATGCGGCGATGGCGTGCCTCACAAAGACAGGACAGGACAGTCAGAAAATAGCAGGATTAAGATAGATGAACGTAACACAGATAAATATACAATAAGTATGTTTTCCTAGCGTATTACAATTACAGCTATCAATGAAACTATTAGTAACGTCTGACTAACATATGTATATATCGGCAATGAACCGATATATGACATAAGCAGGAACGCTGACTAACACTGGAGCAAAACAGGGAACAGGGCTCAGAAGGATTCGCTATCTCTTCGCAGAGATGAACGCAATCCACAAACGGTAACAGAACAGGATTCAGAAGGATTCGTTATCTCTTCGCAGAGATGAACGCAATCCACCAACAGTAACAGAACAGGATTCAGAAGGATTCGTTATCTCTTCGCAGAGATGAACGCAATCCACAAACGGTAACAGGACAGGATTCAGAAGGATTCGCTATCTCTTCGCAGAGATGAACGCAATCCACAAACAGAACCAGGAGCAGGGTAACTACCTCAGCACGGGTGGTCACGGTACGCGCAACCTACCAAAACGTGCTGGAAAGCTGACTAACTGCACACAGGATATAAACAGTTCGTGTACGTATACATCAGCGACACTGATGTATTAACGTATCACAAATACAAGGAAAATAATAAACGTGCTGGTATGCATATATATTGGCAATGAACCAATATATGATGCAAAGACCAGCAAAGTATCTTTAACAAGAAACACGATCGGGGGCTAAAGCGACAGCAAGGCAGGCTTAAGCTGAAGCTATGAAAACCCAAGGAAACCCTGCAGGAAGCAGATCTTTATACTGAGGTCATCCAATGGGAGCAGACATGCAGATTCCCACACAGGTGAATGATAATCAGTCACAAGCTGACAGCAGGGAAAGACAGACAAAGCTATGCAACTTGCATGGAAATAGATCAGAACTGCCTGAGCTGCAGCACTAATACTTCCAGTAATAGCTGCTGCAGCAGCGATCATTACAGTACCCCCGCCTTTAAAAGTGGATTCCAGACGCTTTTCAAAACTGAAATTTCCAACAAAACAGTCTGACTGATAATTCATGATGACCGGGACAGCCCGGCAAGACCGAATTCCAGAATCAGTCCCCACAAGACTGGACCCATCAGAACCAGAACCTACAGAACCATGCCCATCAGTACTACAAGCCCCAGTGTGACACCCATCAGAACCATGATTTCCAGAAGAAAGCCCTCCGAAACTCCCTGAGCGATACCCACCGCCTTCCAGGAACAGTTCAGAAACGCCAAAGCCTTTGCAATGCCCACCGGTACTGTCTTTACCAACACAAAACCCACTGTTGACCCAGTCCAAGGCACCAGGACAAGTTTTCTCAGAGACCTCCCAGAACACCTTGAAGCTCCAAAGAGATCCCCATAGGCCAGAACGCCCCTTAGGCTCACATGGAGAACTATCAAGAACCCCTATGGAACCTAGGGCAATTCCCGAGTCAGGGCCACAAGGACAAACATCAATATCAGGGCTTTCAGGGACCAGAACCATCTCTGGGCATGCAGGCAGACTGGCAACATCAGAACGTGTTCCCACTAAGGAAGCATCAGAGCACGCTAACACCTTAGACACACTTGGGCATTCTGGCACACAAAGAACATCTGGGCACACCGGCACAAGAGAAACCTCTGGGCATGTCAAGGAACTGTGAGCCTCAGGGTCAGCCAAGACAGGACCAAAACCAGGACCGGCCAAAAAAAAATCATCATGACTAAACTTTGCAACTACTGGACTTTTACACGAGAATGCTGGATCAGACTTAGATGTCGCTGATTCCAGCAAAGTCAGTAACAAATCAGATTCAGGGGCACTAACAAGACAGGACAAATCTTCTGATGTATGCACTGAACCAGACAGGGACTCCACAACTACCTCTGGACTGGACAGAGACTCATTTAATACACTGGATTGAAGCTCATGAGGCGCTGCAGAACAAGTCAGTATTGCAGCAGCCCCCACTGGACTAGGCAAAACTGAGGAATTCCCTGGACAGGAAGGGAACTCTGGAACCTCTGCCACAGCGGCCAGAGAACCAGAATCTTTCAGGATACAGGGCTGGGTTTCAGGAACACTCATCAGACCGGACTGAAATTCTGAGATTTCTATTATTTTGACCAGAGAATCAGAATTATCCATGTTACAGGGCAAGACTTCTGAAACATTCAGAGGACAGGGCTGGAGTTCCTCGGCTGTTACAACACTGGAGAGGGACTCAACATTGGTTAAATCAGACTGTGTACAGGGCAAGGTATCTGACACACTTGCTGACGAGGACAATATTTCAATGGCTTCTGCTTTGCTGGGCAGAAATTCATCAAGTTTTATTAGAGCAGACTTTAATTCCAAAACAGCTGCTAGACAAGTGAATATTACTGCAACACCAACTGAGGTAAGCAGTGCTTCAGCCTCCTCTGCTAGAGGGTTTAAAGTATCCAAAGTACTGGGTGAAGCATAAGACTCTGCGACCACAGCTTCACTGGACAGGATCACTGAACAGTCCATATTGCAGGGCAAAACCATGGAAGCACCTGCTGGACAGCATAATGATTCTGTGACCTGAGTTTCATTGGAAAGATCTACTGCACAATTCATGGTACAGGGCAAATTTATTGGAAAATTTTCTGAACAAGGTAATAATTCTGCGATTTCAGGTTCACATAGCAGATGCTCTGAGCTATTCACGAAACTAGAGCGAGGTGTAGAAACAGGAAGATCAAGACACAATGTTTGCGCATCTGAATCACCATTCATTTGTAAAATTGGAAAATTCAGATGCTGGGGTTCTGAGTTTACTAGACAGGATTGCTGGGACTCGGAAACTGATGCAGTGCACCTACTGGCATCTGCTGGATCAGACAGGAGTTGAACTTTATTAACACAGGTAATTTCTGCAGAAGTGTTTGCAGAGACAGGCAAGATTTTTCTGGTGTCTGTTTCACTAAACAAAGAGTCATGAGTACTGGCTAGACTGGACTCGGAAGTCAGCAGGACCTCTGGATTCTCTGCTGAGAAATTTGCGCAGGGCAAGGTTAAGAATGTATCAGTGGCTTCTGTTTTACTGGGAAGTAACACTGAGTTATCCCTGGTACAGGGTGGAATTGCAGGAACTTCAATTTCACACAAAAAGAGCTCCGAATCACCTGCTGAATCAGCCAAAGGTGCTGAAGCAGGCGGGTCAGAACGCCAAATTTGCGAATTCGGAGTCACATAAAAATCATCCAAAATCAGTTCCCACACATCAATCAAGGGAGCCACACGGTCATACCTACACACACCAGCCTCTATTAGGTTATAGGCTGACTTAATGCATGCGTTCAATACCATTTCACTTTTTGCACTGTAAAATTGACAAAATGAACTTGAATCATTCTTCCATTCACAGACCAGGGCTTCCATCTCTCCCCTCTCGAATGGAGGATCCCATGCATACTTAACAGCGAAACATTTAGGCTGATCACAGTCTGCAGATATGATTGTGGCAGGCACATGTATAGGGTTAATTAGCAGGTGATTGGCAGATTCCTTATTCTTAAGAATTTCCAATACCTGTAGCAAGTGTTGAACTGTAGTGTATGCAAACTTCCCTTGGTTCACAAATAAGTTGATTTGTTCAATACTCTGTAATATCTCATCATAATCATACTCAGATAATTCTTTTAAACAAAAATCTTTATTTTCCCTAGCCAGGGAGGAAAGTTCATTAGTAGTTTCATAAGTCCATTTAACTCCCCTGAAAGACAATTGCATTTCATTATCTGTTAATGGCAGAATCTCATTATAGGTCTCAGTCGCTAAGGATAATGATTCTGCAGATTGGACACGTTTCTTAGAACGTTTGCGTTTTGCCTTTGACCTTGCGGTTTTTGGTGATTTATTCAAAGCTGCAGGAAAATTATCAGTAACACTTTCTGCTTGCTGCTCATTCTTGCAAGCAATTGAAGGAGCAGCTGATTGGCCTGCTGCTAGGAGTTCATTAAGAGGAAAAGGCAATGGATCTATGCGCAACCAGTTATGGATCACAAACGCTAGAAATTCCAGCGGTCTATCTTTCAAATCGGAATGATTGAGAACATCAAATGCCCACTGGAATAATTCCCCTTTAAACAAAATATAACTTAGTTGGAGTGCCCAGGTTGAAACAGGAGTCGCTTGGAGATCAGGATTGGTCAGGAACCTGGCACATTCAGAGAAAAACTCATTTTCTGTTTCAGAGCTAAGTTCTTCAAATTTCTTAAAGGAACAGGAACCATAATTAACAGTGTCATACTTTCTGGGAATCCCCCCCACAATGGGGATTGGTAATGGGGTTTTCATAATGTAAGGCTTGGTGGTGTATTCTCCACAGTCAGCATGCAACGCATGAGCTGGCGTGGAGGAGGTACACACACCAGCACCAGGAAACAGGCTATCCCTAGTATAGTGGAGGGGAGGACTGACTGCAATAGGAGATTGTGGCGCACAGAGCCGGTGCAGATCTGACAGCCACAAACAATGCTTTCGTTATAACGTCTCAGCGCAAAGTAGCGCTGAGCGCATAAACCAGAACTGAGGAGATCAGGACAGGTAGACAGAATGAACGCTTGCTAGCTAGCGGCTACTTAGCGACAGCAAGCGTCCAAAACCAGACAGACTGGAATGAGGCAGCCAATGCGATGCGGCGATGGCGTGCCTCACAAAGACAGGACAGGACAGTCAGAAAATAGCAGGATTAAGATAGATGAACGTAACACAGATAAATATACAATAAGTATGTTTTCCTAGCGTATTACAATTACAGCTATCAATGAAACTATTAGTAACGTCTGACTAACATATGTATATATCGGCAATGAACCGATATATGACATAAGCAGGAACGCTGACTAACACTGGAGCAAAACAGGGAACAGGGCTCAGAAGGATTCGCTATCTCTTCGCAGAGATGAACGCAATCCACAAACGGTAACAGAACAGGATTCAGAAGGATTCGTTATCTCTTCGCAGAGATGAACGCAATCCACCAACAGTAACAGAACAGGATTCAGAAGGATTCGTTATCTCTTCGCAGAGATGAACGCAATCCACAAACGGTAACAGGACAGGATTCAGAAGGATTCGCTATCTCTTCGCAGAGATGAACGCAATCCACAAACAGAACCAGGAGCAGGGTAACTACCTCAGCACGGGTGGTCACGGTACGCGCAACCTACCAAAACGTGCTGGAAAGCTGACTAACTGCACACAGGATATAAACAGTTCGTGTACGTATACATCAGCGACACTGATGTATTAACGTATCACAAATACAAGGAAAATAATAAACGTGCTGGTATGCATATATATTGGCAATGAACCAATATATGATGCAAAGACCAGCAAAGTATCTTTAACAAGAAACACGATCGGGGGCTAAAGCGACAGCAAGGCAGGCTTAAGCTGAAGCTATGAAAACCCAAGGAAACCCTGCAGGAAGCAGATCTTTATACTGAGGTCATCCAATGGGAGCAGACATGCAGATTCCCACACAGGTGAATGATAATCAGTCACAAGCTGACAGCAGGGAAAGACAGACAAAGCTATGCAACTTGCATGGAAATAGATCAGAACTGCCTGAGCTGCAGCACTAATACTTCCAGTAATAGCTGCTGCAGCAGCGATCATTACATCTAACTTGTTATACTGGATGCCTATCTGCGTGTTCCTATTACTCTTCTCCCTCAGCCAGTCCCATACCCTGCAGAAGCTGCCTGTTCAGACCTCGGAGCAGCAACCTGCCTGTCCAGAATAAAAAGCAAAAACCTGCCTATCCAGAACCCACAGCAGCCATCTCCTTTTCTAGACCTCACAAAAGCCACCTGCCTGTTCAGACCTCATAGAAGCCACCTGTCTGTCCAGACCTCAAAGAAGCCACCTGCTTGTCCAGACCTCACAAAAGCCACCTGCCTGTTCAGAACCCCCAGCAACCACCTGCCTGTCTAGACCTCACAGAAGCCATTGGTCCTGTCCAGAACCCACAACAGCAACCTGCCTGTCCAGAACCCACAACAGCCACCTGCCTGTCCAGAACCCACAACAGGCACCTGCCTGTCCAGGCCTCATAGAAGCCATCTTCTTGTTCAGACCTTACAGAAGCCACCTGCTTGTCCAGGACTCATAGAAGCCATCTGCCTTTTAATGTAACACACTGATAGGTTCTTGTGAAATTGCTCCTGTTGGACCCATGAGTAATATTCTGTAAAGTCTGGTAAAGTTGCTGTGCACAACCAGCTCACGGCAATATTACTGTTACTTCCACAGACTACTATGTGCACATTGCACAAGTAGCGCAACTTACATAGCTCAAGTGATTCTAGCAATGCACGCGTTAGCCATGTAGTGTGGGTTTTGCTAACTGCGCAATGCGTACATATTAGTCTAAGGACTTAAGAGTAAAGTTGTCATGCACTGCAATTTTACCAGAGTTTGCTGAGTAGGGCCCCCTTGTCACAGTAAATCCACTAATGCTACATACACACACAGCAATTTTCTGGCAGATTTACAGTCAGATCGATATTTCCATTATGACTGATCTGATTTCCGGACGACACACACAGCAATTTTCTGGCAGATTTACAGTCAGATCGATATTTCCATTTTGACTGATCTGATTTCCGATCGATCTTCCATAGAAGTGAACGGAAAATCGAATGGAAATCAGATTGGACATGTTGAAAAAAACGGTCTGATAGTAAATCTGTCAGAAAATTGCATCATGTGCACCTAACATAACATTCCATATTTCAGAGCATTTTAGTGCGGGATCCCCATCTATTTGCAACTATCCTCATATTATTTGGAGTTTGTGCTTTATCTACCTACTGCATCTTGATACAACTCATTATGGCTCTTAATGTGATTAATACTATTTTAGATTCGGTGCACTTATTTTTGATTAAGCAACATAACCATTAACATCTGAATACATGTTGATTGCCCCAATGCTCATCAGTTCCGAACTAGCAATCATGAGACCCCATAGCAAAATTTTGATTAGTCCTCCCGTAAAGTAGGGATGTTGAACGCTTCAGTCTTCAAGGCTGAGGCCTTCACACATTGTTGGCAGGGCTGGAGCTACCATAGGAAAAAATGGGCAATTGCCCCAGTGCCCCAGAACCTGTAGGGGCCCCCAAGTTGTCCCTACCCCATCTTAACTGTTTCTCCCCAGGGACTCTGCAGAGTCTGGTATGTTGGGAGGTGATTGGGGGAGGGTCAGCAGCCAGCTCAGGGGCCTAGGAGGGAAATTTGGCTGCAACAAAGGGCCTCTAATGACGCTTTTTGGTCGGGGTGTCTGTTGGGGGGCCCCCAGGCTAATTTTGTCCTAGGGCCTAATTGTTACTTGAACCGGCACTGATTGTTGGCACAGCTGAAGTGAATGGATGGGACTGAATGGTGTGGATCATCAAGTAGAATACATTTCTCTATTTCTCAGTCCATCCTAAACACTGGCATGGATATGGCCCTTGAGGACTTGAGTTTGACACCTGTGCCTTAAAGGTTCATGCACACATTAGCTAGCGTTTAATTCTAGATCGGTTAGATCGGACCCCTAGCAATGTCCAGACCAGTCATATGGCCCTTGGTCTGAAAAATGTGGACACCCCTACTCTAGGGTAAACCATTTCCTGGCAGGGGAGCAGAAGAGGTCAAGATAACCCCTTTATTGTCTACAGGAGCTGCTATGATGTATCGTTTAGACACATCAGCTTTGCAGGTAGGAACATTTTCAGAATTTACAAAATCAGGATGGCAGCCTCCATGAAACAGAAAAAGCAGAATCTGGACTTCTGGCCGGCCACTTAAGACAACGCTGCATTAATAAAATGTTATTCAGGTAAATGGAACATGGCAGAGATGTGACTAAGTGGAGGTAGGTTTAGTTCAAGTTTGCTTTAACCTATTTTGGTTCCTGGATGTAGAAACTACATCCAGGAACCATGAGCGCTACCGCGCGCTCCCGCGGCCGATCGCACGCATGCACGCGCGCTCCCTGCCCGCGGTTCGTTAGCCAGGCAATCAGTGTATCGGGCTATGGTGCCCGATCACTGATTCCTCTCCCCCGATGAAAAAGCGACAGCTTCCCTCAGAAGCTTTGCTTTTTCTGGCTGTAACGTACCCCATAGTTACGTCGCTCTAAGCATGTGTTACGCTTAGAGTGACGTCATGTAAACAAACTCATGGCCGCCATCTTGTGGCCAAAAAGTAAAAAAAATTAAATTCAAACACACATTTACATTATAAATCACATGTTTACATCCCACCCTCCCAAAACTACCCAAATAAAATGTTTAATATAAAAAAAAAAAAAAATACAATTAAAAAAAACAAAAACATGTAAATATTTACATAAGGGTCTAAACTTTTTAGATATCAATGTAAAGATGAAATACTTCTATATTTTTTTTTATTTTAAACTTGTAAATAGTCATAGATGCAAAACGGAAAAAATGCACCTTTATTTCCAAATAAAATATTGTCGCCATACATTGTGATAGGGACATAATTTTAACGGTGTAATAACCGGGACATATGGGCAAATACAATACGTGAGTTTTAATTATGGAGGCATGTATTATTTTAAAACTATAATGGCTGAAAACTGAGAAATAATGAATTTTTTTTTTCGTTTTTTTCTTATTCTTCCTGTTAAAATACATTTACAGTAAAGTGGCTCTTAGCAAAATGTACCCCCCAAAGAAAGCCTAATTGGTGGCGGAAAAACAAGATATAGATCAGTTCATTGTGATAAGTAGTGATACAGTTATAGGCTAATGAATGGGAGGTGAACATTTCTCAAGTGAAAACGACGGAACGCGAATGGGTTAAACACAGTCAACTGACCAACCTTAGGGGTGACTGATAATTCCACCATGAGCATTCCAAGGTGACCTTATAAGGATTTTAATTGAAAGTATCTGAGTGGTTATAATGTGATTGCTCTGCAGTTCAGTACTGATCTTACACGAGGCTGCTTTCATGCACTCTATGCAGACAAGCACAATACAAGCATGAAACCACAAAGACAGAAACCATACAATTCAGGACATCTTGTGGTCGCCACTTACAGAAAAAAATAGGTCAACAGACAAGAAGGTTAAAAGTCTAAAGTTTAACACGCTAATTTCTCTCCGGTAAACAGCATCAAATCTTGGTGTGATCATGCTTTAGCGCTATCAATTCTCCGAGGTATACTTGCAAACCGTTCTTAAAGGAGTTCAGGAGACAGGTTGTTCCAACCAAACATTAGAACTAACCACAGTTCCTTTGTGAATTTAGGCAATTGCTTCATCTCTTCTCATCAGACAGATCAGGACTCTGAGCTGGCCGTACTATTACATTTTTCAACTTTTTAAATGGAAAAATGGTTCTTTATAACTTTAGCTATATGCTTGGGGTCATTGTCCTGCTGAAGAATGAATTTGGGACCAGACGCCTCATCCATGGTACTGCATGATGAATACTTATCTGTAGTTATCAACATTTGATCAAATTCCCTCACTCACATGTGCAGAAGTGCAACCGCAAATTCGAGAGTTACCTCCGTCATGCTTCATGGTTGTCTGCAGAGGTTCATCCTAGTAGGAGCTTTGGCATCCCGCATTTGGAACCCGATGCATCTGGATATATAATAGCCAATCTCTGGGCCCATTAATGAAAGGTTATCTATCGTAAAAAAATGTAATATTGAATAATCATACATATAAATGTACGTTTTATCCAGAGCCCCATAAATTATTTTTTTTCTACATAGCTGTCACTTATAGTAGGCAGTGAAAATCTGACAGATCTGACAGGTTTTGGACTAGTCCATCTCCTCTGGGGGATTCTCATACAATGCTGCTGTTGTGTTGTGTTTCAAGATGATCTTAAATTTTAATGTATCAAAAAGTTCTTTTGTAAAAACAGAGGTCACAAGCGAATTCATCTTTGCA
The DNA here is from genome assembly GCF_040937935.1 of Hyperolius riggenbachi. Classification (NCBI taxonomy): domain Eukaryota; kingdom Metazoa; phylum Chordata; class Amphibia; order Anura; family Hyperoliidae; genus Hyperolius; species Hyperolius riggenbachi. The sequence continues at coordinate 514,130,151 of NC_090647.1, read as the reverse complement.
AACAACATCCCATTATCAAGTACCAAAAACTTATGTTGAAATATGCAATTGTAAAAAAAAGGCGACAACTCCTGGTACATCTTGCCTGTGTGCTGTCCAATGTTGGTCTAAGTGGTGTTTCCTGGCTTGATTTTGTCCAAATGGTACCCGTCCCAAATTTTCAGAATCAGAATCAATTTTTATTTCGCCAAGTAAGTTTGCACCTACAAGGAATTTGTCTTGGCAGTTGCTTAACAAACACAAACAAAAACAAAAACAATACAAGGGCAAACAGTGTGTATATTACAAGTCAAGGACATTATAAGTATAGTGGCAGTAAGCAGTGTGAGAATTGTTCATTTACAGTTCTGTGCTGATTACTATCAAGTCCTAGCAGCTCTAACGTGGTTCAGCATTAAGTATGGCTACCGCTTGAGGAAAAAAGCTGTTCCTGTGTCTGGAGGTTTTGGTAGCGATTGACCGGAATCTTACTCCTGAAGGCATGCGCTGGAAGATGAAGTGAGCTGGGTGAGAGGGGTCAGAGGCAATTTTGGTTGCTCTTTTTCTGCACCTGCTAGCGTAAAGATGGTGCAGGGAAGGTAAGCTACAGCCAATTATCCTTTCCGCTGTTCGGATGATGCGCTGCAGCCTCCCCTTTTCTAATGCTGAGCAGGAGCTGAACCATACAGTCATAGATGATGTTATGGTGGATTCAATAATTGCAGTGTAGAACTGCACCATTACATTTTGAGGTAGGCCAAACTTTTTCAGCTGCCGTAGATGGTACATCCTCTGTTGCGCTTTCTTGACAATAGTGACCGTATTGTTATCCCATTTTAGGTTGTGTGAGATCGTGGACCCAAGAAACTTGAATGACACTATCTGGGTTATTGTGGATCCATTTATGGTTAAGGGGAGGTGCTGGGGGGGAGATCTCCTAAAGTCTATTATCATCTCCATGGTATTGAGAGCGTTTAGTTCCAAGTTGTTGCTGCTGCACCAGTAGGAAAGCTGTCCCACCACATGCCTGTATGCAGATTCATCCCCGTTTTGTATGAGACCAACTACTGTTGTGTCATCTGCAAACTTCAGAACCTTAACAGATGGATCTGTGGAGATGCAGTCATTGGTGTACAGTGAGTAGAGCAGTGGGGAAAGCACACAGCCCTGGGGTGCACCAGTACTGACGGTCAGAGAGCTTGATGTGTGTTTAACAAGTCTAACACGCTGTCTCCTATCGGTTAGGAAATCGGTTATCCATTTGCAGATGGATTCAGGTATGTGTAGCTGGGAGAGCTTGCTGTGTAGCAGAGATGGCATTATGGTATTAAATGCAGAGCTGTAATCTATAAATAAAATCCTGGTGTAGGTTCCTGGGGTGTCTAGATGCTGTAGTACATAATGCATACACATGTTCACGGCATCATCTGCGGATCTATTAGGCCTGTAGGCAAATTGCAGAGAGTCCAGCAGGGGATCTGTGATAGATTTCACATAAGCCATTAACAGTTTTTCGAATGCTTTCATGACCAATGATGTCAGAGCAACAGGCCTGTAATCATTTAAACATGTAGGTTTTGAATTTTTTGAGATTGGTACAATAGTTGAGCATTTAAAGGGACTCCGAGCTCAGCAAAAAAAGTAAAGTTGTACTCACCAGGGTCTTTCTCCAGCCCAGTGCTGGTCGGGAGGTCCCACGCCGGCGTCCTGGCTCCTCTCCTTCACCCCGCTCCGGTATGGCTGACAGGCCGCAGCCCGGGCGACACTCGGTGGAGTGTCGGGCTGCAGCTTCCGCGTATGACGCGGATTACGTCACACGCCGGCCGCCTCGCGTCATCACGGCGGCCGGCGTGAAAGTACTGCGCATGCGCGCTTTAATCGCGCATGCGCAGTACTTTCACGCCGGCCGCCGTGATGACGCGAGGCGGCCGGCGTGTGACGTAATCCGCGTCATACGCGGAAGCTGCAGCCCGACACTCCACCGAGTGTCGCCCGGGCTGCGGCCTGTCAGCCATACCGGAGCGGGGTGAAGGAGAGGAGCCAGGACGCCGGCGTGGGACCTCCCGACCAGCACTGGGCTGGAGAAAGACCCTGGTGAGTACAACTTTACTTTTTTCGCTGAGCTCGGAGTCCCTTTAAAACAGGCCGGAACAATTGAGAGTTCGAGAGATGCTTTGAATATGTCTGTGAATACAGAGGCTAATTGATCGGCACAGAGTTTCAGAGTTTGTCCTGTATATTACAGATTACAATTGTTTGTGAAGGCCTGAAGAAGGTTACTCCGAAACAAGTCGACATTGTCGCCTTTTTAAACAATTGCATATTTCAACATATGTTTTTGGTACTTGATAATGGGATGTTGTTTGCAAAGATGAATTCGCTTGAAGATTTGTGAACTCTGTTTTTACAAAATAACTTTTTGATACATTAAAATTTAAGATCGTCTTGAAACTTTTTTGTCTCTTCAAAAATACTTTTTTTTTTTTACTATATATCCTTGTACAGTACTTATATAGTTATATTATTGGTGGTGTGGCGCACCACTGAGGATATGGTTTTTGGTCTCTCAATTTTTACAACTGCATACAGTGTTCAGCCAAGGCTAGTCTGCTGGCTGGTTGCCGAATTATACATGGACGTGTGTATGATGTCACACACGCCCACATTACTCTGGCAACCACATAGGGGTGCATGTATGCAGATTGGGGCAGAGCCCGGAGCCAGCAGTGGATGTGGACAGGTAAACTAAAGTGCACTGGTGAGTGGCACATTTAACACGGGGGGGGGGGGGGAGCACCAGGGGTTTGTCGCATTCGTTGCTTATCGCGATATGGTATATCTATACCGTCGCACACATGATCCACCATGGCTACCCTACATCTTGCATTATGTCAGATCAACATGCTCAGCCTGAAATTGGTTGCATCGTTGATCAGGCATGTGCTTGGCAGCACCGATTTACATCTGATTCAATAATTGATCAGTCACCAAGTTGCTAGACGCATGGGTACCTTTTATATTTCTATCCATAGACAAAAATCTGACAAGATTAGCTGCATGCAGTGGCATAACAATGGGGGGTGCAGAGGTAGCAACCGCACCAGTGCCCCTGGACTAGAGTGGCTCACTAGGGGCTTCCCTTCATCCATCTTATTAGCTTTTCATTGGTGCTATGTTGTTAATGAACACCTCCATACGTGCATTGCACAGTGGTAATCCTTAAAGGATACCCGAGGTAACATGGTGGAAATAAAAGTTGCCAATTGCTTATTGGGGTATGCTACAGACCACCTCATATTAATGAAGCTGCAGAACTGCGATTACTACAGCAAATTGAAAAAGCTGCAAGTAAAAATGAGGTCATAGTTATGGGCGACTTCAACTTTCCAGACATTGACTGGAGTTTTGAGGCTACCCATTCTGGTAAAAGCAGCAGATTTCTGGCAGCACTACAGGACAATTACTTGACTCAAATGGTAACGGAACCAACTAGGGGGAATGCGTTACTGGATCTGATCATTTCTAATAGACCAGATAATGTATCAAATGTGCAGGTTCAAGAACATTTGGGAAATAGTGATCACAACATGATAACGTTTGATCTGATGACTGATAGGCCACAGCGGGACCACTAAAACTATGAATTTTAGAAAAGCAAAGTTCAATCAAATTAGGCAGGCACTAAGTTTGGTGAACTGGGATAATGTACTACAAGGGGAGGACACTGAAGCGAAATGGCAAGCTTTTAAACTTATTCTCAATCAATATTGTAGTATGTATATCCCATATGGAAACAAAATGTCTAGGAATAAAAAAAGGCCTCTATGGATGAATAGAAAGATTAGGGATAAAATGAAGAGGAAAAAGAATGCCTATAAGGTCCTAAAACAGGAGGGGACAGAGGCTGCACTAAGCAATTATAAGGAGTGCAATAAAAATTGTAAAAAAGAAATTAGGCTGGCAAAGATCGAAGCTGAAAATCAAATCGCTAGGGATATCAAATCTAACCCAAAAAAGTTTTACAAGTACATCAGCTCTAAAAAAAGAAAGGTTGACTGTATAGGACTCCTAAAGGATGAGGGTGGTAACTCAATGGTGGATGATCAAGGTAAGGCAGAGTTATAAAATGCTTTCTTTGCTTCTGTCTTCACAAAGGAAACAGCACTGTTGCAAATTACAGAGGCAGAAGAGTCTCAATCTTCTAACTGTAATATTAAATACTTAACGCAGGAAGAAGTGAAGGCAAGACTAAATAAATTAAAAACAGACAAGGCACCTGGCCCGGATGGCATGCATCCTCGGGTCCTAAGGGAATTAAGTTCAGTTATAGATAAACCCCTTTATCTTATCTTTTGTGACTCTCTTTCTACTGGCAGAGTCCCAGTGGATTGGCGTACAGCCCACATTTTCCCATTATTTAAGAAGGGCAAAAAATCAGATCCAGGAAATTATAGACCTGTAAGCTTAACATCAGTTGTATGCAAACTATTTGAAGGGTTACTAAGAGATACTATACATGACTTCATAGTAGAAAATAATCTTATTTCTCAGCATCAACATGGGTTTACTATAGACAGGTCCTGTTTGACTAACATGCTCAGCTTTTATGAGGTAGTGAATGCTAATATGGATATTGGGAATGCTGTAGATATGATATACTTGGACTTTGCAAAGGCCTTCGACACTGTTCCCCACAAAAGTCTGGTGCAAAAGATGAGGATGCAAGGACTGGGGAAGAGTCTGTGTGCATGGATAGGGAACTGGCTAATGGGCAGAAAACAAAGAGTTGTGATCAATGGATCGTACTCAAAATGGGAGACTGTTAGCAGTGGGGTCCCACAGGGGTCTGTACTGGGTCCAGTGTTCTTCAATTTATTTATTAATGACCTAGTAGATGCAGTAGTGAGCAATGTTGCTATTTTTGCAGATGATACAAAATTGTGCAGAATCATCAACTCTCAGGAAGATAGTGTCATATTACAACAGGATCTGGATAGGATGGCTATATGGGCACATAAATGGCAGATGAAATTCAATGTTGAAAAATGTAAAGTCATGCATTTTGGTCGTACCAATGGTCTAGCACCATACAAAATAAATGGGATACAGTTGGGGACATCAAACTTGGAGAAGGACTTAGGAGTACTCATCGACAACAAGTTAAATAATCGTACTCAATGCCAAGCCGCTGCAGCTAAAGCTAACAAAATTTTGGGATGCATTAAAAGGGAAATAAAAACTTGAGATGCTAGCATAATATTGCCCCTGTTTAACTCTCTAGTAAGGCCACATCTGGAATATGGAATTCAGTTCTGGGCACCACATTACAAAAAAGATATTGCAGTTTTAGAGCAGGTGCAGAGACGAGCAACAAAATTGATACGTGGTCTGGAAGGTCTCACTTACCAAGAAAGGTTAGATAAACTGGCTTTATTTAGTCTAGAGAAAAGACGCCTTAGAGGAGATCTAATTAACATGTATAAATACATCAGAGGGCAATATAATAGCTTGGCGGTTAAGCTTTTTGTCCCTAGGCCTTCTCAAAGGACTAGAGGACATGATCTGCGCATGGAGGAAAAACGTTTTAGCCATTTATTTAGGAAAGGGTTCTTTACAGTAAGAGTGATTAAGATATGGAATGCATTGCCACAGGAAGTCGTTATGGCAAACTCTATACCTGCATTTAAAGGGGGCTTAGATGCTTTCCTTGCGTTGAAAGACATCCATGGCTACAATTACTAGGTAATGCCTAATGATGTTGATCCAGGGATTTTTATCTGATTGCCATCTGGAGTCGGGAAGGAATTTTTCCCTTTTGGGGCTAATTAGACCATGCCTTGTAAGGGTTTTTTCGCCTTCCTCTGGATCAACAGGGATATGTGAGGGAGCAGGCTGGAGTTGTACTTTGTACTGGTTGAACTCGATGGACGTATGTCTTTTTTCAACCATAATAACTATGTAACTATGTAACTATGTGACATGATGAGACAGACATGGGTATGTACAGTGCCTAGCACATAAATAACTATGCTGTGTTCCTTTTTTCTTTCTCTGCCTAAAATAGTTAAATATCAGGTATGTAAGTGGATGACTCAGTCCTGACTCAGACAGGAAGTGACTACAGTGTGATTTTCACTGATAAGAAATTCCAACTATAAAACACTTTCTTGACAGAAAATGACTTCTGAGAGCAGGAAAGAGATAAAAAGGGTCAATAGTTCATAGATTTTAGCTCTGGCATACTTCAATGAATGTGTCATTGAGCAAAAAATATAAAACAGTTAAAACTTAAAAATTAATAAAATTAATTAATTAAAATAGATTTCAACATGAAATAAAACTGTGAAATATCTTAAACAGTCATTTTAAGGAGAAGGAAGATAGATACAATTGTTTATTTCATTAGTTTATTTCCACCTCAGGTGTCCTAAATACACCTCACTGGCACTGCAGCTGCCCTTGGTAGGTTTTGAGGGTCCATATCAATAGAGTGCTTGAGGTCCCATGTAAAACTCAATCCCCAAGGTCCTTAGCTACGCCACTGGACACATGCTTGTTTCAGGTGTGTGATTCAGACACTACTGACCAGAAAGATCAGCAGGACTACCAGGCAACTGGAATTGTTTAAAAGGAAATAAATATGGCAGCCTTCATATATCTCTCTCACCTTGGGTTCCTTTTATACTCCTCTGACTAAGTATAGGCAACGCAAAATATATCCGAGAGATTTGTGCCCGAATCCCTGTTTGTGTGGTTTGATTACAGTCATGACCTTCCCTTCAGAGCTCATCCCTGTGACTGTAAATGAGGAATCAGAAAGCCGGGACAGATTTACTGGCTTAGGTTCCTTATTGTCTTTTATATAGTCTGACAGCGCGGGAATGGTAATTAATATCATATCATGCAATGTATCTGTGCCAGTACCGCATAACTCCTCCACATAAATAAACATGGAATGGCAGAGGAGCGGCAGCAGCTAGGAGCCGCCAGTAAACAGAGCTGAGGGTGATGGACGGGTGTTGTTTGTCCATATCACAGTGTAAACACAAGGGAAATATCCCTAAAGTAACGTATAAAACATGTGATAATATTACATATAGAATGAGTGAATAACACCCCCAGTGGCATAGCAGCAATGGGGGATGCAGAGGTTGGGACTGGACTGGGACCTTTGCGCCAGAGGCGCCCTCCCTCAACCGCAGTGGAGGTTTTGGGGGCCCTCCTCCTCCCTCTCCCCAAACGCAAGTGCATTTAATTAGCAAAAAGCCATTTGCTTACAAAAGCCATCCTTGCCACCTCCTCCCGCCATGTAGAGTAGCAAGTAGTGGGAGCACATGTAATTTTTTCTTGTTTCTAGACGCTGCTTCACAGCAGAACACTCCCTGCTGCCATTCGCTGGCTCCCAATCATATGACCCTCATGGAGTTTGGGGACCAAGGGGGCCCTATACTATCATTTTTGCAGGGGGGCCCTATTAAGTCTAGTGTCGCCACCTGATAGTAGTAATCATTAACACACTGTTCCCCACCCCCTTCTTGCTCCTCTGACACTGTGGTTGTCCTTGCCAGGTTTTGGTGTGCTATATCAATTGTTATGTATAGAGTGTTTTGGGGGGGGTCCCAATGAAAAACCTTTACTGAGGCCCATAGCTACATCACTGAACCCCCTCTTGCAGGGGAGTGATTCTGCCTGACAGTGCCTCCCTGTGAAGATTTTAGGGAGACCCCCCTTCCTACATTCAGACTCCTCCCCCCCTTTGCCCCATGTTCAGCAAGGAGGAGGGGCCCAGACTTCTTCTTCCCTTCTCCAGGTGTGGTTCTGAAGTTGTATGCACTTCCCGTCGGTATGCCCACCCAGGTTGGATGCAAAAGCTTATTTACCCACTTACTCAATGGAAAGTGGGTATTTGGCTGTCCCTTTATTAAGGGGGGGGGGGGGGAGATGAGGCTATAATAAACTTTTTTATTTTTTTAAAATCACCTGAAAAAAAATCGTAATGTTTCTAACCACCTTTTTTATATGCTGCACACACTTGTGCACATGCATACAAAGTGTTTAGTGAAAAAAAGGTGTTCACCAGCCACTGCATAGCATAGCTACAGATACATTTTCGCATGCAAGCTTCCTGCAGCATTGCCTAGAATAGAAAAGGGGGCATCTAAAAGGGTATAAAATATTTTAACAGTTTAAAAGTGAAGTGTTGGCTTACCTCCAGAGACGGTAGGGGACGGGGGAATTCAGGCCGCTGTTTTCAGTAAGGACCTGTGATCCATAGCAGATGCGATATACATTTTAATATTGCAAAAATAAATCATTTTTGCAATTTTTTATTCTAGTTTTTATTATTGCATTTTTAAGGATTTACTGTATAAATAAGAGACACATCTTTCTCTGATCGAATCTAATTAGAGAGAGATCTATTGGCTGTCCATACACCGCAGGCAGATTCCCTATCGATTTCTGCATATTTCTTTGGAATTGTCCAAGTCTGCCGCATCCGCCGCTGTACCCTAGTGTATAAATGTACCGGGTGTTGTGCATTTATACATTACCTGTCTTATGTCACCCACCGCGCAGTGCACATCTGTCTTCGCAATCCCGCTCCTCTATTAGCGCTTTACACGCCTCGTGCCATAGTGCAAATGTAGGAGTGGAATTCCGAAGACTGATGGGCACAGCATGGTGGGTGACATAAGACAGGTAATGTATAAATGCACATATGGGGGGCACATTTATACACTAAAGGGAACAGCGCCATGGGTTTTGTCTCGTTCGTGTCTTGTCCCGTTACCGCTGCGCACCTGATCGACCATGATGGCCTGACATCTTGCAGCATATCCAATCAATAATGCGACCAATTTCGACCTGAAATTGGTTGCATCGTCAATCGGGCATTCTCTTGGCAGCACTGCTTTTTATCAAAAATCGAATAGTCGATTGGCCGTCAAGTGGAGAGTATGGCCACCTTTACTGACAAGACTATAAAGCGCTGCAGAAGATGTCAGCACTATATAAATAGCAATACATCCTGAGATCTTATTGTCATGGCTGATATAGGCCGAAGGACGCGTCCGTGAGAAAGGGAAATAATTGCTCTATATTTTAATGCAGGATATTGACCACACTTTGCTCTGTCCAGCACCTGCATTGTGTAAGGTCAGCAGGTTACAGAATTTAACACTGCACATTAAATGCATAATTTACTTTGTCTTCCATGACCCTCTGATGACTCTCTTCAGCCATAAAGCCATTGATTGGGTGTCCTCTCCTGCAGCTGGCGTAAATCTTCCAAATAAGATTCTAAATTACTACATGTAAATTACGTATGTAAGCGTCTTTAAAGTTGAGGCACAAATAATTGCCTGTACAGTGGCTTGGCAGCCCTTTCAATTAATACACACACTTATTTAATGCTTAGAGCAAGAAAATAAAAATATACTATATTAATACACTACACAAACTCAACATCATTGAATCCTCATCTCTGGGCTCACCACTAAATACAGTATAGTACAGTGGCATAACTAGAAATCACTGCCCCCCCCCCTGCAATACTTTGGATGGGGTCCCCCAGCTGTCTTTGCTGGAGGGGAAAGCGCTGATGGTAGCCTGAGGTGAGGGAGGGGGGAGTTGGGCCCCCTCCCTGCTGCTGTTTGTGCCTGCTGCTCCCCTTCCTGCACTGCACCCCCTGCTGCCCCTAAAAACCATAGCCAGGGACCCCCTCTCAGGCTTCTCCCCCTAAGGGCCCCCCTGCATCTGCATCCCTTGCAGGGGCTTTTGTTACGCCCCTTGCTGTGGCATAACTACAATTCATGGGGCCCCTAGCGAACTTTGACAGGGCCCACAATGTCCACACTCTCTCCCTTGCCTCCCCATTGCGCCCTTCATGGCCTGGGGGCCCATCGCACAAGGGTCATAGAACAAGTGTAGCCATCATGATCTTCACACCCATAACACCCATGTAGCCTCAAAAACACCTGATCTGAAGTATTGTTAGTAGTTGGAGCATCCCACAGCTCTGGGCCTCCTGCTATCGCAGGGGCTTCTCCCATCTAGTTCCGCCCCTGTAGTACAGCATCCAATAGCTAGAGTGCCCAAATGTTCCCTAATGTAGCTAGATACCTACCCAAACAGAGTTGTAACCTGTAAAGGTGGCAACCAGCCACACACGATACCACTGGTCATATGATTGACATTTTGTGTGTTGCGATTCAATGCGACAGGGGTGGGGCATCACACCGCAAACGAACAGGCCAGGCGTGAAACCAGCCTCCAAGGTCAACTTGGACCACTAAAAATTTCTGTAAAAACAAGATTTATATAGTTTTTTAAATTTCAAATTGAAATTGAGTTTGCACATATTGGCCTCAATTCTGGTAGGTTTTATCAAACAAATTACCTTATGTGAGGTAATTTACCTCATGAGGTAATGACGTTTAGCATTTCTGGTAGGTTTTAGTCATGTTTTACCTCATGAGGTAAATTATGAGGTAATGCATGAGGTAATTTGCATTAATTTTACCGAAAATAGCTATTGTCATGGAAATTAGGGGGCATTTTAGCACATAATTTACCATTCAGTTTAAGACCTGCCTGTACCTGGAGGTAAAGTCAATTTGTATGCATTTTGCAGTTTTTAGTAGTTCCTATTGCTGTTTTAGTGTCGTTCCTATTCAGGATGCGTAATAGAAAAGAATAGTAGAAATAAAGCTCCAAATATTTACTGGATTTTTTTTTTTATAAGGGATGCCTATAAATATACTTTTCATAGGTTGCTACATACACCTTCCCGCCTGAAAAAAAAAATCTTCCAAAGACTATCCTAACTTATGGAAGACAATAATTTATTTACTGCATGCTTACTGCTGAAATACCTCATGTTTAACCTCACTTTATTCATTTACTTCATGTTTTACCTCATGTTCAGAAATGGAGAAAAATCTTTCAGAATTGCTAAAAAAAAAAAAGTTGAAAATACCGCATGTGGTATTTTACCTACAAAAAATATTTACCTCACATAGCCACCAGAATTGAGGCCTTTATGAGCTTTTCTCTAATGAATAGTTACGTGCAAGCCTCCTTCCTGGTTCACTAGAAGCATTTGGTAGCTTTCAGCAGAATTGTATAGAACTATAGGGAATGAGGCATCCTGGCACTGTCCCGGGTGCTGAAGCTTCCAGGACAGGAGGAGATGAGGACTTCCTGGCTCTGTGCATCCAGGAAGACAACAGGCAATGTGCTACAGTGCAGGGCCGGGCCGACACATAGGCTCAGGAGGCTGGAGCCTCGGGGCGGAGCTCACTGCTGTGTAGGAGGGGCGCAAGGAGCAGGTCTGTGTATTGCCTGGCTTGGCTTGCCGCCCACTACCCCCGCTGTGTATGCTGCACTCACCACTTTGCTGGCTGCAGTGCTGGCTGGCTGCTGGGGAAGACGAGCGGAGCAGATGAGCTGTTTATAATCAGCTTTCTGCTGCTCGCTGTCCCCAGTCTCTCCTGGCTGCGTGTGTGTATAGAGGAGCGCCCCTCCCCTCCTCTCTTCTTCATGTGACACTGAGGGGCGGGGCTGAGCACTGTAACCCGGGCATTTCGATCTAGAATGAAGACTGTGGAAGAGAAGAGATAGCTATGCGGGGGGAAGGGGGAAGAGACACTGCACTGCAGGGAGAGGGATGTTCAGACCAGAATATGCACACATGATTCTGCTCTTCTCCAGCCCACACACTGCCTGTGTTCCTGGTGCTTGCATGATAGATCAGTTTCCCTAATGCTGCCTTGTTTGTGCACTACAGGAAACACTCAGCTGAGCTCTCTCTCTCTCTCTCTCTCTCCTTCCCTGTCCCTGAAGCTGCTGCATCAGTATGTCGAGGTTGTAAGATTACAGGAATAACTGCAGCTTTTTAACACCCCAGAGCTGGGCAAAGGAGAGCACAAGGGGGAGTGACTATGTGCTGTGTCAGGTGTGTGATAATGCTGGCTTCTATGTCACCAACTCCCCTGCCCCTCTCCCATTCCCTATCACTCTATTTCTCCGGCATCAGGTTATATTCTGTGGGGGTGTCCTGGGGATAAAAACACACTTACCTGGGGCTTCTATCAGCCCCCTGTAGCAGTAATGTCCCACACCGTCCTCCTCCGATCCACCGTTCTCCCCCGCCGGCTCCGGGCAATTATTCGTCTGACGACAGACGAATAATGCGGGCTCTCGTTCGTGTCAGTGGAAGCTTACTGCGCAGGTGCAGTACAAAGGTTTCTCGTACTGCGCCTGCGCAGTAAGCTTCTGATGATGCCGGCGGAAGCGAGCAGGCGCGCGGCCATTGGCGCCCAGCCGCAGTTGAAAGCGTGCCGCGCTGGACTGGAGCCGGCGGCGGAGAATGGCGGATCGGAGGAGGACTGCGTGGGACATTACTGCTACAGGGGGCTGATAGAAGCCCCAGGTAAGTGTCTGTATTTAACCCCAGGACACCACCACAGAACCCCTTTAACCTCCCCCCAAGGACAAAGGAAAACAGAGAAATGCACCCTGTATGTATTTAGAGAGTTTAGCCTGTCTAATTCCCCCTCATCTGTGACTAATCACAAGTTGTAGTTTGATCTCACCCCTGTGCCACCTGATTGCCATGGCAGATAAGACATATAAGCTCATTTAAAAGCTCAGGATATTAGCAATGTCTGCTTCCATGAAAGCAGGAAGTAGACACACTGCAGATTTATTGCAGGATTTGTATCAGCTGTAACATCGAAATTTTTTTCTTTAAAGGTTATTATACTGTTGCCTATCTTTTAGAGCAGAGAGGAAGTTCAGGTCCGCTTTAAAGTGCCCACTACCGATACAATTTTCCGGACAATCAGTCATCCTAGACCACTAATGACAGCTTGCTGGTATATCTAATTCGATCAAATTGATGGAATCGATCCAAAAAAGTATCAATTCCATTAATCTGAGCAAATTGGATAGCAGCTTTTCTTTCATTAGTGGGTCCGAAAGATCGTTTCTGATCAATGTTATCAAATCAGACGATCAATCATCTGGAGAATTGTATAATTAATGGCCACTTTAAGTATTTATATAGTGATGATGCCCTCCATAGCACTTTGAAGAGTACATAGCAATATTGCTGATTATTCTCAGAGCTTAAACTGTAATCCTACCATAGTTATAGTGTAAAAAGTCTCTACCATATTAATATGTATTTATATAGCACTGACATGTTCTGCAGCACTTTACAGAGTACATAGTCATGTCACTGACTGTCCTCAGAGGAGCTCACACTCTAATCCTACCATAGTCATAGTCTAATGTCCTGCCATATTATTATTATGTATTTATATAGCACTGACATCTCCTGCAGCACTTTACAGAGTACATAGTCATGTCACTGACTGTCCTCAGAGGAGCTCACATTCTAATCCTACCATAGCCATTGTCTAATGTCCTACCATGTTATTTATGTATTTATATAGCACCGACATCTTCTGCAGCACATTACAGAGTACATAGTCATGTCACTGACTGGCCTCAGAGGAGCTCACAATCTAATCCTGCCATAACCATAGTCTAATGTCCTACCATATTCACATTATTATGTATTTATATAACATTGACATGTTCTGCAGCACTATACAGAGTACATATTCATGTCACTGACTGTCCCCAGAGGAGCTCACAATCTAATCCTACCATAGTGTAATGTGTCCTACCATATTATGTATTTATATAACACTGACATCTTCTGCAGCAGTACTGTATACAGAGTATATAGTCATGTCACTGACTGTCCTCAGAGGAGCTTACAATCTAATCCTACCATAGTCATAGTCTAATATCCTACCATATTATTATTATGTATTTCTATAGCACTAACATCTCCTGTGTTGGATTCAATGTGTTTGATCTTTGTAAGCTTACTGCTCACTCAGTCATCAGAGAGCTGCACATGCGCAGTAAGCTTACGGAGCAGGGGGGGCGCACTTGGGCAGCTCAGCCTCTGTTGATTGTGGACCTTGTCCCAGCCCTGCTACAGTGATTGGTGAGATTGTCATCATACAAGACCTATGTAAAATGCCTATTCTGGACATTGCCATTGCTGCATTACTGTTATTTAAAGGGCATCCCAAGGTTTGTTAAAGCGGTATAAAAATCAAATTTCAACAGCCACTGGTCTGAGTGTATTAAGCGATAAAGATGCTAATCCTGCATTCAAAACTTGCAAACATTTTTCTGCTGTTATGGTTTGGAGTTATCACATACTTTAGGAGCACTGGCCCTAGTGCCAAACAATGCCAAATAGTTGAATGCTGGGAGTTCTTTTTATCTATAATATATTCCTCCTCTTCCATTTATTTCCCTGCCTAGCTGCTTATCAAAAAAACCTCTGCCCACTTGTGTTTACAAGCAAGGCTGAGGTGACTCAGTGATTGGATGTGTAAATAAAAAAAAGACAGTGTAGTTGTTAGTATACACCTCGGTGGGAGTGTCTGAAGACTCTGGGAAGAGGGCAACTAATGAATACACAATGAGCAAGAGAAGGGAGGGGGGAAAACAAGAGTCAGGATGGATATGATGTCAGCATTAGCTTGGCAAGATGGCCACTGCCACTGATTTTCTGCTTTTCCTTTATAAAATTCACAGGAATCATTACGTGGATAGCACAATACATCTGTTATGTAAGTAGAAGTAGTATTTATCTACTTATAAATGTGTTTTTTATTTCTAGGTTAGCATGGGTGTCACTTGTTCTTTAACCTCCTTAGCGGTACGCCCGTGCACTTTGCTAGCTGCATGTTTGTTGCGATCGCCGCCGCCCGCCCCCGATGCGCCGCCGCCCGCTGCGATACAGGGCCTCCCCCCGCATACCCCTTGCGCAGCCTGGCCAGTCGCCGCCAGGCTGCGCTATGGTGTGAAACGGGACTCCCTGTGACGTCACAACGTCGAAGACGTCGATGACGTCACTCCCTTTATCGCCATGGCGACGGGGGAAGCCCTCAAGGAAATCTCGTTCAGAACGGGATTTCCTTATGGGCAAGCGGTGCCAGCGGCGATCTGAAGCTACGGGGGGACGCCACAGAGAGGGGGGAAGCATGTAGCTAGCGCTAGGCTAGCTACATGCTAAAAAAAAAAAAAAAAAAAAAAAGGTGAGAAAAACCCTCCCGCGGCCGCGCAGGCCGCCAGGAAGGTTAAATATTATAATAATACATATAATTGATGCATAAGGCTTTATGGAATTTAATGTTTGTAAAAAATACCTTACATTTAAGGTACACATACACTTAAAGAAACTGATGCAAATGTGGAATAGTTGCTTGTCATTCATTATGGAATAGCAACACATGGTTGTCAACGAATTCCTGGAATCGCATTGCCAAAATTCAAGTTGGAACGTGAGTGCCATGAGTTGCACGGCCACCTGCAATTCCTGATGCGCTTTAGTGAAGAGGGGGCCTAACAGTCAGATTTTAGCTGTTAAAGTGGACCCAAACTAAAAATACAAGATTTCAGAAATAAAATCTATTTTCTAAATTATAATAATAAATAGCAGCCTTTTTTCAGCTGCATGATGACAAATATAAAATATTTTACATTTATTGGAGAAACCCCTCCCTTCCTTTCATATTGCTGGGACAGAATCTGGCAAACTGGTGGAGTAGATGGTGTCCAGCAAAGGAGGAATTGCTAATGGCTGCCACCTGTATAACCCTAGTTATGCAATGAGGAGGGTGAAAAGCATGCACTGAAATGCTCATAGGCTTGAAGGAGTGTTTATTTATCTTTGTATGTGTCAGAGTGGTGCAACTAAATATTTTGAATTAAAAAAATGTTTGGTTTGGGTCCACTTTAAATGAAACAAGGATTTAAAAAGGAACTTTAGCGAAAAGGGGAACAAATAAATCAATACATTGAAAAGTGAAAATTAAAAAAATAGAAGAGAGATGAAGAAATGATTGATATTCGCCATTTCATTTGTTCATGTTGTTTGATCCACAATCAGCCTACAGATCATCATCTTTACTACTGGCAGACATGGAAAAACCTAGAGAGCACCAACTGCCATTATCTAAAACCACACCCCCTAACAATGCAATAGGCTAAAAGGTTTCTTTTTTTAATACATATACACAGAGGGAGATATTGGTTGCATGGCAGTTGCAAACAGCTGTTATTTCTCACAATGCAACAAGATTCACAGACAGGAAACTGTCAGGACCTGGGTTTCTGACATCACATTGTGGGAGAGGTTTCACCACAACAGCAGCCATACAGACCCCCCTCATGATCTATTCAAGAAAATGTAAAGATTTCTCATGGGAAAGAGGGCAGGGGTCGAGTCCTGCGTGAACGCGGGGGGACGACGTCCACTTACTTTTTTTGGACAGTGGATGCCATCACCCCTAGTACCCTGGAGGGTAGCAGCGCAGCAGAGAGGAGCATTGCGCGCAGCGTGGGGAAGGTCGGACGTTTCCCCCCCATCCCTCACCTTGGGGCTCCTCTCCCTGGCTCTCCCCTCCATAAAGATGCGGCGGCGGCGGCGGTGACTGGCAGCGGCATCGGTGGGCGGGACTTACCTCCTCCAGTGTTCCGGGTGGACGCTGTGCGTGCTGCTACTCTGGTCTAGTGAAGACCAGAGCAGCGGCACGCACCGCGTCCACCCGGAACACTGGAGGAGGTAAGTCCCGACCACCGATGCCGCTGCCAGTCACCGTCGCCGCCGCCGCATCTTTATGGAGGGGAGAGCCAGGGAGAGGAGCCCCAAGGTGAGGGATGGGGGGGGGGAAACGTCCGCCCTTCCCCACGCTGCGCGCAATGCTCCTCTCTGCTGCGCTGCTCCCCTCCAGCGGGGGGGGGGGGGACTCTGGCTACATATACTGGGGGCCACTATATACCTGGCTACATATACTGGGGGCCACTATATACCTGGCTACATATACTGGGGGCCACTATACACCTGGCTACCTATACTGGGGGCCACTATACACCTGGCTACATATACTGGGGGCCACTAAACACCTGGCTACATATACTGGGGGCCACTATATACCTGGCTACATATACTGGGGGCCACTATATACCTGGCTACATATACTGGGGGCCACTAAACACCTGGCTACATATACTGGGGGCCACTATACACCTGGCTACATATACTGGGGGCCACTATACACCTGGCTACATATACTGGGGGCCACTATACACCTGGCTACATATACTGGGGGCCACTAAACACCTGGCTACATATACTGGGGGCCACTAAACACCTGGCTACATATACTGGGGGGCACTAAACACCTGGCTACATATACTGGGGGGCACCAAACACCTGGCTACATATACTGGGGGCCACTATACACCTGGCTACCTATACTGGGGGCCACTATACACCTGGCTACATATACTGGGGGCCACTATACACCTGGCTACATATACTGGGGGCACCAAACACCTGGCTACATATACTGGGGGCCACTAAACACCTGGCTACATATACTGGGGGCCACTATACACCTGGCTACATATACTGGGGGCCACTATATACCTGGCTACATATACTGGGGGCCACTATATACCTGGCTACATATACTGGGGGCCACTAAACACCTGGCTACATATACTGGGGGCCACTATACACCTGGCTACATATATTGGGGGCCACTATACACCTGGCTACATATACTGGGGGCCACTATACACCTGGCTACATATAATGGGGGCCACTATACACCTGGCTACATATACTGGGGGCCACTATACACCTGGCTACATATACTGGGGGCCACTAAACACCTGGCTACATATACTGGGGGCCACTAAACACCTGGCTACATATACTGGGGGGCACTAAACACCTGGCTACATATACTGGGGGACACTAAACACCTGGCTACATATACTGGGGGCCACTATACACCTGGCTAAATATACTGGGGGCCACTAAACACCTGGCTACATATACTGGGGGCCACTATACACCTGGCTACATATACTGGGGGCCACTATACGCCTGGCTACATATACTGGGGACCACTATACGCCTGGCTACATATAGTGGGCACATATACCCCTGGCTACATATACTGGGGGCCACTAAACACCTGGCTACATATACTGGGGGCCACTATACACCTGGCTACATATAGTGGGCACATATACCCCTGGCTACATATACTGGGCACATATACACCTGGCTACATATACTGGGGATACCTATACACCTGGCTACATACACTGCGGACACCTACACACCTGGCTATACTGGGGACACCTATACACCTGGCTATACTGGGGACACCTATACACCTGGCTATACTGGGGACACCTATACACCTGGCTATACTGGGGGCACCTATACACCTGGCTATACTGGGGACACCTGAACACCTGGTTAGATATACTGGGGACATCTATAGACCTGGCTACCTATTCTGGGGACATCTATACACTTGGCCACCTATTCTGGGAATATCTTTACACCTGACCACCTATTCTAAGGACATCTATACACCTGGCTACCTATTCTGGTGACATCTCCACATCTGGACTCCTATTCTGGGGACAACTATACACATGGCTACTTATACTAGGGACACATATAGACCTGGCTAGCTATACTGGGGGTACCTATTTTGAACTGCTGTCAGATCTGTATTTTTGGGGAACCGCTGATGCCAGATTACGTGTATTTTGGGGAACCGCTGCCAGATTGTGTATGTTGGGGACCACTACTGCCAGATTACATGTATTTTGGGTGTTACATGTATTTTGGGTGATCCACTACCAGGTTTCACGTATTTGGGGGAACTGCTTCCAGATTATGTGTATGTTGGGGAACTGCTGCTGCCAGATTGTCTATTTTGGGGGAACCACTGCCATATTATCTGTATTTTGGAGGAACCTCTGCCAGATTGTGTATTTTTGGTGAAATGCTGTCAGATTACATCTACTTTTTGGGGATACTCTACGACAGAGCTCAAACTTCCCCTGGCAGACCTTTTATACCACTGCTAAGGCCATGTATATTTTGGCCCCACCCATGACCACGCCCACGCTATGCTTAACCACGCCCAGAGGTTTTTAGGGTGAGTCCACTCAATTCTTTTTCCAGGACTAGGCCCCTGAAAGAGGGTATCAGCTACTGATTGGAATGAAGTTCGATCCTTGCTTACAGTTTCTCTTTAAATTCTCTCAAGTACCGCTAGACTTTTGCTCCAGCTTTCTGTGCATTGATCCGGGCCCTATTGACATTCTTATGTGTACTTATGTTTGAGAATTATATTAAATTAGTGCTCTTCTATGATAACCAAAACAAACAATGATCCATTACCACCGCATGAGATTTCCGCTGGGTAAAATTACGTAAGCTGAAACATAAGGCAGGACTCACAAACATCCATGCAATCAATTAACAAGTCAAGCAAGGATACCTGGCCGCACTCCCCTTACCACAGCTGAGGTGCATTCACCATCAAGACACCAGAGCACTCGGTGGCAGCACAATCTCTGTATTCCACAAGGATCAGCACACTCAAAAGATATGTTGGAAAAATTATAGCTCTTTTAATGAAAAAACAGAATCCATAAAAAAAATCACGTGTCAGACAAGGACCAGCAACCTGCAATAGATAGGTATCATAGACACCCACAGTCCATCAAAATGCCGGTTGTATGGGGGCATTGGGAAGCCTCCCCGTGGCGCTCCTGGATAGTGCTATGTAGCATGAACTAATTCCCGCAGGGCAACCGCTTCGCGGTATTAGTTTTTGACCCTGCAAAGTTTGGCATGCGAAAGCAAATGCAATTTTGCATGAGCAATGCCTCATGATAAGCCAATTTAGCCAGATTTGCACAGCCAGACTTGTAAGGGTTAAGCTTGGTGTTGAGCACGCATACATTTTCTTGTGGTTACCATCAAAATGCCAGCTGGTAGCCTTGGAATAGATAATCCATGAGGTGATAGAGTCCAAAGTCCACAATACAGCATATAGTGTGTCTTAGTGGTGACAGACACTGACCTAGAGCTGTTTCGGGCATCCGCCTATCCTCAAGCCGAAAAATGTTCACATATGTATGTGTACATCAATTAACAAGTCAAAATGATCAAGTGATTATGAGTCTTCTGCTTCTGCTTTCTATTTTATCTTACTTGATTCCACCTAGGAAAAATCATGTGAGAGAAACTAATGATCATCTCCATTAATCATAGAGCCTTTAGATTGTATTCTATTCGCAGTTGGCTGATGGTGTAATGGTTAAGGGCTCTGCCTCTGACACAGGAGACCAGGGTTCGAATCTCGGCTCTGCCTGTTCAGTACGCCAGCACCTATTCAGTAGGAGACCTTTGGCAAGTCTCCCTAACACTGCTACTGCCAATAGAGCGCGCCCTAGTGGCTGCTGCTCTGCTCTGGCGCTTTGAGTCCGCAAGGAGAAAAGCGCAATATAAATGTTATTTGTCTTGTCTTGTCTTGTCTTGTCAGATTGTTACTAGAAAGAGCAGTTGCAGAGAACTCCCAGAAACTACACAGATTCAAGCTAGGTACACATGCTGGATTAAACTCGGCTGAGGTGAAAGTCCTTGGACGAGAATTTGCACAGGTGTCCACCGACGTTGTTTGAAGATCTGGCATTCCAGGTCCTTAGTGAGGAGGAAGACAGACTGACCCTCTAGAGCATTGTTCTCCTTGCCTCTCCCACAGAAAACCCTGCTATTGTGCGCTGCGCATCATCCCTCCTCTCTCTTTGTAACAACAGACATGTTGAAAGCCTCCAGGCTAGCAGTGCATCTGTATGGCATGCAGCAACTGTTGCCTGTGACATCCCAATTTCTGTGGATGGCAGTACTCATACACATGTACAAAGATTCAAAGTTTTACTGTCTAAAGGGCATCTTCAAGTGAAAAAATGAAGATACGGGCCCATATGCAATTCATTTTTCCTTCTAAGTTTTCTCCCAGGAGATAATTTTTCATCTTCTGTTTAAATAACTTGTCAGCACTCTGAAATTAAAAAAAAAAATATAGGTGAAAACGTACTATCAAAATTATTTTGAGTATTTTCTTGCTTAGTGGTGGTTTAAAAGGCATTTTATAGACTAGTTTGAAAATATCACACAGGAGAAAACTCAGGAGAAAAAGTTAAATATATATGTGCCCTGGTGAGGGCCGGTAAGAGCTGCAGGAGAAAGTCAGGTTTTCTTTTGCCGTACATGTAAAAAAGGCACCTGGAAAAAAGGTCACGGAGCATTGCCGCTAGAAGAATATCGGTAAAATTACCAATATTCTACTACTTAATTTGAACAGTAAAATATCAGTAATCTTTACCGATATTTAACTATGACCTAACCCTACTCTCACACAGAACCCTCCCTCTACCGATGCCTAATCCTCCTCTGCCGATGCCTGACCTAAAGGCCTCCCTCTACCGATGCCTAACCCTAAGACCTACCTCTACCGATGCCTAACCCTAAGACCTCCCT
This sequence comes from Hyperolius riggenbachi, assembly GCF_040937935.1. NCBI lineage: Eukaryota > Metazoa > Chordata > Amphibia > Anura > Hyperoliidae > Hyperolius > Hyperolius riggenbachi. The sequence goes on along the minus strand of NC_090647.1, from coordinate 514,108,712 downwards.
CTACCTATGCCTAACCCTAAGACCTCCCTCTATTGATGCCTAACCCTAAGACTTTCCTCTACCGATGCTTAACCCCAAGACCTCCCTCTACCGATGCCCTACCCTAAGACCTCCCTCTACCTACGCCTAACCCTAAGACCTCCCTCTACCGATGCCTAACCCTAAGGCCTCCCTCTACTGATGCCTAACCCTAAGACCTCCCTCTACCTATGCCTAACCTTAACACTTAACCCCCCTGCATAACACCTAACCCCCCTTCCTAATCTTAACCCCCCCCCCCCCTCCCAACACTAAGCTGAAAATCACAGAAAGGAATGTAAATTTGGGGGTCCAGGGGTGCACTGCAAAACAAAACTGCAATATGCGGCAAAGAAACAAAGTTTTGGTGCTTGGAGGTGGCACTGCAAAGCCATCATTTACAGCAAAGAAGGTGGTACCCTTTTTACTGCAAGGGCTCCTACATCCTATTTTCCTTCTTTGCTTTTTTTGTTCCCTTTGACAAGCCTACTCCATAATGTCATTGTTTAGTGTATTGCAAAGTACCCTTGCATGTCGCAGTTTAAATCCAGGATTCCTGTCCGTATCCTCATCGCCAGTGAAGCAAAAGAGCTAGAAATTGATTGCTGTATCTGATCTCAATTAAATGAGTCTGACTTATTATGGTAAATCAATTAATATACTGGAGTCCAGTAAATTGCAAGTGAGTCATGCTATGTAGAAGCAGCTGTAAAGTGTTTTATGTAGCCTGTCATTACTTGCAGTCACAGCTAACAGGTAGTCAGTTTAATAGTTTTGTTGTGAAAAGCTTTGAAAAACTCAGATATTTAATGCAGACCTCAAATAAATGTGATGTCATGTGCATTTTGTAGTACCAGACATACCACATGAGCCACTTCCACTGTACCATCCTTCTCTTCAGCTGAATTTCTTCCATGGGAGATTACACTTTTTCTGGTGATGTCAGCGCTATGCGCTGGTGGTGAGTGCCACACCTCTGGCCACTGCTGGTGTACAGAAACAGAGAGATCACAGTGCCGTTTTATAGCATTTAAATAGCCACAGAGCCATTTTACACTGACTGACTGACCATTTGGTTGTGTTACAGAAACAGTGTGACCACAGGGCCATGTTACACAGACCAATACACAGAACTACTCTATGCAGGTGGACACAACTATGATGACATGTGTTCCCATCTGACTGGGCATTGAGCTCTTAGTTCCATGTTTGTCATGTGATGTTGGATGTCACTTCACTTGTGCATGGCACATGGTACATGATAGCTCAACGAGAGCTGGAGTTAAAGTACACTGAGCATCTGGGTGCTCCTAGCTTCAGAAAACTTATCAAATGAACCTCCACCTATACTTATAGCCAAGTTCCAGAAATAAATTATTTTAACTAGTCCTTCTTCCCAATAACTTATCTAGCATTGTAAAGTCCCTTCCACAAAACTTCTCCATACTGACCTACCATGGACGTCCTCAGCTGCAAGGATCATGAGACCACTCCGGCTGGGTGGAGACAGAAAGCCACAATCTTCAGGGCCACTTCAACTTAGATTGTGCTTTCCCAACCACACCCCTTTCACAACATCCCAGAAACCCTAGCTTACATACAACAATAGTGCAGCCCTCCCATCATACAGCCACTGCTTGCTGATAAACTGGGGGCGAGGTGAGTGGTTGCAACAGCTGTGATTCCCTCCAACAGAGACAAAAGGAGGGCATGAGCAGCTTCGCACGTGGACAGTGCAATACATATGCTATATAAGTAGAGCAAGTATTTATCTACTTATATGTGTTTTTTTTTCGCAGATAATATGGCTGACAGCTCTACTTTAAGAGTGCCTACATCTGAGGGCCCCATGAAAGCTTTGCTATGGGGCCCCATGATCTCTAGTGACGCCACTGATCATAAGGCTGATCATTTGCCATGACGTAGCAGCCTACCCCCAAAAGCCATGTCAATGCTACATTGGGAATACTGTATATCAAGGGTTTAATATTGCTTAGGACAGAAAGCAGAGTTAGGCTTTGAATCCTTCCTAATGAATATCGTGTAGACATAAATTGGCCACAATACAACTCATTTCCTTTTTTTTCATAAATTTGGACTACAATGTATTCAGTCTGTGGTCTTGATGGAGAAGTTTGCTATTTGGTGCTTGCTACACTTGAAATTGAATTGGTCACTAGCAGTGACCATTGAGAATGTAGATGTAGTATTTTCAAGTGTACATAAGATGAAAATGAAAGAAGAAATCATGTATTTGCTACTAACAACAGATGCAAACTAAAAGCCAGTGTTTGCCGTTGTTGGTTGTTGTTGTTTTTTCTTCGTTTGTATTTTTCATGTTTTCATCAGCCTGAGTGTTTCTGGTGATTGATGTTAGATGTGTTGTGTTCTGTTCAGCATGTTGTGTTCTGTTCCCTTTTCCATTAAACACAGCTAAGAGCTACTAAAGGCAGCTGAGAGTGCTGCTGCTGCTTTTATCTGTGTGCTTTTTACTTTCAAACCTGAACTCCAAGCACAAATATTTTGCTAGACTTTTGTTGACAATGAGAGGCAGGGCTGTTTTGATTTGATTCGCTGTTGTTAAATACATATTTTTTAAAGCACATCTGTACTAAAAATACATTTATGAGGTCACACCTGGGGCTTTTTCTGTGCCCCCCAAATCTACGTGGCCACACAGTTTTGCCAGCCTCTTCTGACTTTATGCTTCCCCCCCCCCCCCCCCGTTCTTCTGTAAAAGGCGTATGCGCTGTCCTCTCTGCGCACCGCCTTTGGATTGTGTGGATTGTGCTCTCGAATGGTCGTGCACAGCAGCCGAGGCCAGGCGTGCCCTGTGCATGGGCAGTTCCTAGTCACACATCTCTAGAATGCTCCCGGCTGCTATTGTTGTGTACAGCAACCAATGGGGATGTGCGGAGAGGACAAAGCATGTGTTCTTGCTCCAAATGGGCTCAGTCAGAGGTTTAAATGGGGTGGAGGACAGGAAGCTGAAGGGCCACGGAGCTTATGGAGACACAGAAGAAGCCTCATGTGTGATCAGATAACATTTATTTTCTTAATTTATGTACCCTTCAAAATACCCGGTGAAAAGCCCCTCTACCAGCCACTCCATTACCATAGACCTCTGCTGCGGCAGGGCTGCAGTCTTCTAAGAGATCTGTGTCTATGCCCCGCCCCTTGCAGTTTTTACAGCATAATAATGCTGAGACAAGCAATAGCCCCACCCTATAAGAAATGAGTACAGGGTGGCTGGCAGTTTAATATTGATTTGCACTATGCAAGAAACATTGCCCCATATGCATTTAACTTTTTCTCCTGAGTTTTCTCCTATGTGATAATTTTGAACTTGTCAATGAAATGCCTTTTAAGCCACCAGAAAGCAAGAAAATACTCAAAATAATTTTGATAGTACTTTTTCACCTATTTTTTGGTACTTTTTCAGTTGAAAACAGCTAGAAAGTTATTTTAAATAGAAGATGAAAAATTATCTCGTATGAGGAAACTCAGGAGAAAAAGTTGATGGCATATGGGCTCTTATCAATAGAATGTCTTTTAAAACACCAGCAAACAAGAAAATACTCAGAATACTTTTGATAGTATCTTGTTACCTAATTTTTGGTACTTTATCAGTTGCAAAGTTGCACCTATACCTGGCTAAACTATGCTGGGGCAACTCTAGCTGGCTAACCTATATTGGGGCACCTATACCTGGCTAACCTATACTGGGAGCACATATGCCTGGCTAACCTATACTTTGGCACCTATAGCTGACTAACTTATACTGGCACACCTATACCTGGCTTGCAAGTAATGGTCTCAAGCCCACTGGTGGGGGAGGTGCAATTGTTACACCCTCGCCCTAGGAACAATTTAGCCTAGAAACTGCCCTGTTTGGAAGCTTAGCTTCCAATATGCACCTGGATGTTTTATACCAGGCGTGGTGGATATCAGGGTCCTGTTGATCTCTTCTTTATACATTTACAAGTTTAGCAGAGGCTTTTTACCCTACTTCTGAGACCTGCTTGACCGTAGAAATTTCAGGCAGATAAGGACTGATGTAATTATTTTATTGTACACATTAGCAGAGAGCAAACACAAACTTTCATCAGCTGGGTTGGGGACAGAGTACACTGTGCTTCAAAGAGTTTAAAGAAGTCACAGATGCAATCTTCACATCTTCCCGGATAAATAATGGGCAGCTAGAAGGGAAGGGGGAACATAGCAGCTCCTATAGCTATTAGAAACCAAGAGTAAAAAAGTGATGCTTGGTTCCCTTTAAGAATGCTTCTTTTGATTTCATAAAGGTTTCTCCCAGATACAATATACTACTGGGGCACCAACCTGCCTCTACTGGGGTACCAACCTGCCTAAAGATGCAGAGGAAGGCCTGGACAGAAGAATCCCTAGCATGACATCATTACTGGAACTTCTAGGGTCCAGCTTGGTAAAAGGGATGATTTTGAGAAGAATGCACTGACTTAACAATAGGGGATGCAGCCCCTGCAACCATAAGGGGGGGCCTGGGGCCCTTCTCAGGGACCCGCACAGGGCCATTTTGGGGGCAGGAGGGGTCGCAGCATGAGAGTAAAATGTGGCCAAACATCAGCTTGGGCTCTCCCCTCAGTGCTCCCCTCCAGCATCAATCACTGGCAACAGGCGGCAGGCAGGAACACATACCTCCATGCGTTCCACGCGCCGGAGGTTCCGCTCTCTAAGTGTCTGATGCCACTTCCTGTTTAAACAGGAAGTAGCGTGAGGCACTTAGAGATGGACCTTCCGCAGTGGATGGAGGTATGTGTTCCTGTCTACCGCCTGCTACCACTGATTGATGCTGGAGGGAACAGGGGAGCACTGAGGAGAGAGCCCGAGGTAAGGGAGGAGGGGAACTGTCCCCCCTCCCCACCGATGTGTGGCTACGCTTGCCTCTCATGCTGCAGCAACCCCTTGTCCCCAAATGGCCCTGAGTGGGCTTGGGGGGAGCCCCATCAAATTTTTGCAGGGGGGCCCGGTGATTTCTAGTTACGCCCCTGGAAGAGTGCAACCTAACTTAGGCTAGGTCCACACTTGTCCGTTCAGGATCGGATCTGTTTCAAATGAATCCATTTTTCTAAACTTTTTCTTCCCCTTGTTTTGCATCATATGTTTCCAGTCCGTGGAAACGTATGCCTAGCTGTGGGGGGAGAGGGGGCCTCCATGCTGGAGGGAGTAGCAGCCAGGACGGGAGTGACAGCAGTCACCTGAGTCCCCCGTCCCCGCTCCTCCTCCAGCTACTTACGCAAAACTTGTTAAAATGTAAAGTATGCGGCGAGCGGGGAGCTTACCTTCTTCTTCGCTCGCCGCTTGACTTCCTGTAATGCCGCCCTCTATACTTCGGATCGGATGTCAGCATTGCAGGAAGTGACTCGGCAAGCGGATGAAGTGGAGAAGGTAAGCTCCCCGCTCGCCGCATACTGTGTCCAAAACTGCCTGTGTAGAGGGGGATCGCTTTCCTAATGCCCTGCACTACTCCTACGTGTATCCGGATCCATGTGCGGTCTGGGAAAATGCAGCAAATCTGGTGGACCGTCCATCCAGGTTTTTAAAACGTATCCCCCTGAACGCAGACTGATCCGTTTTTTTTTTAAGTAAAGAAGGATGCTTTAACATTGGTATCCGTGGCTCCTTTTTTGATTCGGGCCAAAAAACTGAGCCACGGATATGTTTTTTAAACAAGTGTGTACTTACTCTTAGGGTTTTGTTGTTGTGTTGTTTTTTTTTGGGGGGGGGGAGTGAGGGATCAAAAGACTTTTTAGTAATACTCATTACTGTCTGTGATTACCCAGATTAGGGTTGTAAACTTTTGGCACGTAATCGCAATCAGTGATTTTGAAAAGAATCCATACATTTGGCTCTGTCCTCCGGCTGTGGAGGACCTTAGTAAATCAGGCCCATTATTTCAGCATAGAATATCACCTGTGACCCGGTTACCATCTACACTGAGTCACACAAGTTCTAGGTAACCTCTTGTGAATCTCCCTATGGGAGTGTTATGGACGCAGGCAGCACGCTTCAACCACACGCAACAATACCTGCGGGAGTATTTAAGGGGGGCAATCAACATTAAAGCGAGCCGGACACGGCAGCCTGTGTCTGTGTTTATAGCCCTCATCAATAAGTAGGCGGCATAAAGTCAGTCTTATCATTGTCCGTAAATCCCCTTTTATTGAAAAGCGCTATGAAGCTCATTGGAATGACTGATACAGAAGTAGGCGGCAGCCCTGTGTAGCTGCTGGTCTCCACATTGTAGGAGCGCAGTACAATGAATCTTATGGAAAACTGCAGCGTTAGGAGGCATCCAGCTGCTTGTGTTCTTTAAAGCAGCAGGAACAGCCATATTATCCAAGGAAAAAAACACATGTATAAGTAGATAATTGCTTGTTCTACTTACATAACAAATGTATTGTACTGTCCACGTTTTGCGGATTTCAGTGAATAGTAAATAAAGAGAATTCTGTTCCTGGCATTTTCCATCTTGGTTTCCTCTGACTGAAGCCACTCCTGATGTCATTTCCTCCCTTACTTTTTTTCCCCTCCTAGAAACTGCACATTTATAGCTAGCTTGCTTTGTAAACACATGTGAACACATCATAGGTCAGATTTCAGCAGCTCACTGAACTGCCATCAGCCAATCAGGAGCAGGAATGTGGGAGGGGTGATGACAAGCTTCCTTCTAGTTGGCGATGGCAACAATAGAGCCAGAATGACTGAGATAAAATGTATTACAGCAGAAACATTTCTGAATAAATTGGAGTGCTTGCAATGCAGGGTGAGGTTACAGGCTGTTTAGCCCAGGCTGATTGACTATGTGGAATTCTCCTCCCAGAGCATTCTGATAGACCAGGTATATTTTGTACTGACTTCGGAACTCTCAGTAACCAAACATTCAGCAGAGCTGCATCTGACAGGGCTAGAGATGTTGCCACATGTGATCAATTTCATAATGTAAATTATGGCAAGGAAAGACTTTTAAAATGAGCAAAAAAAAGGTTATTTTTTTACAATATTAATGTATAGACTATTTAGTCAGTGTTTGCCAATTGTAAAATCTTTCCTCTCCCTGATTTATATTCTGAAATGTATCACTGCTTTTGACATCTTAGTTTTACCAGGTGATCTGTACAGAATGTTTGTTACTGAGAGATCTATGCACATAGGGAGATGCTGCTTGCTTGGCAGTTGGAAAAAGCTGTTATTTCCCACAATTCAATGAGGTTTACAGACAGGAAACTGTTAGGACCTAAGTCCTGACATCACACTGTGGGAGGGGTTTCACCACAATTTCAGCCACACCGACCCCCTAATGATCTATTCGAGAAAAGGTAACGATTTCTTGTGGAAAAGGAGGTACCGGTTACTAAATGGACTGAAGTTCAATCCTTGGTATAAGTTCTAAACAGAAACTTTAAAGCATATCCGAGATGAAAAACTAACTATAACAAGTAACTTGTCTATATATGTTACCTAAAGTTTAGATGTTTTACACAGCAAATCTAGCTGCAAACAGCTTTAATAGAATATGATTATTTCTTCCTGTGATACAATGACAGCGGCCATGTTGTTTGTAAACATTACACAGAGGCAGACTTATCTATATCTTGAGCCATCAGCCTAATCCCCTCTCCTCCTCCCTCCTCCCCTCTGCCCCTGAAATCAATGGCTAGTAACACCTCCCCCTCCTCCTGCCCAAACTGAGCTCCCATGAGCCCTTGCTACTGCCTTGGCTCTCTGAAAACCTGTGGGCGTGGCTTTTTTAGTTTATAGGGAATTAGAGTATTAAAACAAAAACAAAGTATTTGGCTTGAGGAATGCCCTATAAACAATAGGAAAGGAACACAATTATGCAATGTGTAAAAGTTCACCTCGGATCCACTTTAAATACAGCCGTAGAAGACATTTGGGGCCATGTGATGAGCAAAAATGTATCTTAGCAGATTTTAACTGAACGAGATAGAGATAATGATGGTGCCTATCAAAGCCTGCATCTGTCCATCAGTTACCTGGAAGCTGGTTAATTAACCAGCATCTGGAGGCTTTGATAGGTTACATTTATTTCCGCCATGTGGGTCAGTGGACAATTATTTGAGCGTTTTGAAGTCACAGATTAATGACCTTAACATGTGGATAGACTCCAGCAGTTTTTTTATATGTGTATCATGAGCATGTCTGATGCGCTTCTATATAATCAGAATGGGAGCAAGATGATAGATCTGTGCGAATCACAACACGCCGCTTTGTGCCGAGAGTCGACTTTTGCCAGCGCCAGTCCTGCTCTTCCATTTACTTGATGATATTTTATTGAGTCTTCAAGCCTGAAGCCACACTAACAATGTCACAGGTTGAGCTGAATTATCGATTAAAGCGTTGATTCTCTCTGGTCTAATTGTGTAGCGGCTGCATGGGGAGAGCTTAGTGTTTCCTAACCCAGGAATCAGTGCACAGATTTTCCTTAGCTGTCAGCTATATGTAATACATCCAAACTGTAGGTGGACTGACCTGAGAATTATTGTTATAAATGTTTATACCAGGATTTGATGCTATTGCGTGAAAGGCTAACATCTGACACTTAAAGTGTATCTGTGACGATGAAAAAAAAATGATACATACCTGGAGCTTCCCCCAGCCCCCCTTCAGGCTGATTGGTCCCTCGCTGTTCTCCCTAGCCACCTAGATCCTCAGCTAGGCGGCACGGTAATTCCGCCAGTTAGGCGCAGGCACAGTCTGGCCGTGCCCACTCCCTGTCCCGCTCCCATGGCTGGCAGTGTTCTGCATCTGCACAACAGAATGCTTCTGTGAGAGCAATAGGGCATGTGCGCAAACCAGCAGTGCATCTGCAGTGCCCCCTCACTGGAGGAATTACCAGGGCACCTAGAGGAGGATCCAGGCGGCCTGGGAAGATGACGAGGGGGCGATCAGCCTGAAGGAGGCTGAAAAAAGTCCCAGGTATATATAATTTTTTTTCAGGGTCTCAGGTTTCCTTTAAAGAGAACCCAGGGCGTTTTTAATGGCAAAAAGTAAATACTTACCTAAGGAGAGGAACGCATCTGGATCCTCTTGCCCACGCTATCCTCCAGTCCTCTCCCGCTGCCCTGGACCCTCCATAACGTCTGGGCCACAATTCTCTTCTAGCAACGAGTGTGACCATGCTGCAGTTGCGCAAGCACAGCCGCGCCTTTGCAGTAGCCCAGAGCACTTGTGCTCAAGCGGCTCCAGCTTACTGCGTAAGGGCAGCCATACTCGTAAAGGCACAGTTCACCTACGCTGGTGCCTGAAGAGGAGCGTGGCCTGGATGTGATTACCAACAGGCGGCTCGTGATCACGGGAACACTCCCATTCACCTTCCACGCCCTCCCGCCGGACCGTGATCGGTGAATGGGAACATGTGTTCCCAAAGACGAACTAAGTGCCTGTAATACAGAACACAATGTAGGGACACCAAGAGCCAAATAAAGTGTAGTATGTACTGGTAGTTGAAATGAAGTATGATAGAGTAATAAGCTATACTCACAAAGCAGGGTTACCTCAAAGGCAACCGCTGTATAGGCAGGTGGGGATATTAGACCTGACCCCACTCAGGATTAAGAAGCTGCTCTTTGTAGATGAGGAAAAAAGGGGGTAACACCTCTCCACCAGGGGTGGACTTAATATAGCGTAGTATGGATACAGAGGGGCCAAAAGGATAAAAGAATCTAAAAAGTTTAAAACATGAGGAGGCAGTGTTGGACTGTTGGACCTTCTCCAAGCAGACACAAAAATTACTAATGTGTTTGTCAAATAGAACAAGTTTATTTACATACTCTGGGGGACAATGCAACGTGTCTCGCAGGTTTGATCCTACTTCATCAGGCAATAACAACGGAGCAATAGCTATGTGGTCAGTAGAAGAGCCTGTCAGCCAGAGGTACCTCTATGCGTTCCACGTGCTGGAGGTTCCGCTCTCTAAGTGTCCGATGCTGCTTCCTGTTTAAACAGGAGCGTGAGGCACTTAGAGATTAGACCTCTGCGGTGGATGGAGGTATGTGTTCCTGCTGCCGCCCGCTGCCACTGATAATTTCAGGAGGGGAGCATTGAGGGGAGAGCCCGAGGTGAGGGAGGTAGGGGAGTGTCCCCCCTCCCCGCTGATGTGTGGCCATGCTCTCTCCTCATGCTGCGACTCTTTTTGCAGGGGAGCCGGTGATTTCTAGTTACGCCCCTGGAAGCATGATATGAAAATTGCTGTGGTTTTCAAGAGGAAAAAAATCGATGCTGGGAAAGTGGTTAAAATATATATATATAAAATTCTGTATGCAAAGCTGAATTGAAAATTAACTTATCTGTAATGAAAATATACTTAGCTGTAGCAGTAATCCTATAGAACTTTCCTGGAGTTCCATATTCCTAGTTAGGGTTTAAAGCAGAACAAAAATGTAAAAAACACTTCCTAGGGCTTCCCCAAGCCCCCACCAGCCGTCCTGTCCCATGCCGGTCCTCCACGATCCTCCATTCTGTCACCGCCAGCTAGTATTGTTACCGTCGACTCCTAAGTCGACGGCAACTGCTCCTGTGCGCCTCGGGCTACGCAAAGCTTTCTTCGTGTTCCAGCCCGCAATAGCGTCCTGCGCCATTAGGACCACAAGGAGGCGCCAAATCATCTACCTTGCCTAGCGCCCCCTTACTTATTAATCCATCTCTGCCTCACGCACACACCTCTCTGAGATCAAGTGTGGACAAAATAAGCCTAAAGGTGGCCACATATGATAGTATAAAATGATCTAGTTCTACAGTTGTACTGAAAAATGTAAAGCTTTTTTCTTTTTATTCATTCAAGAAACCTGATTTCTGTTTTGTTTTTGTTTGTTTTTTTTATTAGTAAAAGAACATGGGGAATGATGGAAATTTCTGATCATTTTTCATGAAAATTGAATGGTGCAGGGTAGATAACAGAAAAAGAGCCACCGAGAGCCCAATATAGTGTAGTATGTACTGGTAATATGGATATGACAAAGTAAGTATATGATATTAATACTCACAAACCAGGATTACCTTCCAGGTAACCACTGTAAAGGCAGGTGGGAGATTAGACCTGTCCCCACTCCCCACTCAGGATTAAGAAGTCGCTCTCTGTAGATTGGAAAAAAGGGGGCAACACCCCTCCACCAAGGTTAGACTTAGAACATTTACAGGCAAACAGAGGCACCAAAAGGATAAAAGTCAGTAAAAAGCTTAAAGTGAACCTCCAGACTAAAAATTGACTCAGCAGCACTGGAAAGGCCTGGTGTTTCTTTAACTGTTTCACAGCATCAGAACTTTTTTTCTCTTATACAAGCCTCATTTTTAGCTGCACAGAAAAAAACTGCCCGGGCATTTTTTTCCTAATGCAGTGCAAAGCATGATGGGATTTCTGATATTGTTGTTCTCGTTCTGCTGTTTTGGTGCAATTTTTTTTTTTTTTACATTTTGAATTTGACATTTGAAGCCTAGCACATGCAGCTGGGAGGGGTGATCAGGACACAGGACAGTTGGAACTGTGTCTCCTGCTCCCTGTCACCTCCTTTCAACCAAAAAGATGGCTGCCCCCATGACAAAGATGGCAGCCCCCATGAATCACAAACATTTGCCTGTTCTTTTAAAACGGGGTGGGTAAGAGATTATATTACCTATCTATTCTAATTAACATAACTAATGTAACTTAATGACAGTATGTTTGTTTAGGCTGAAGTTCCCCTTTAAAAATTGGAGGAGGCCAAGGTGGACTTCCCTCCTCCAACAAACTGTTGATAGAGTTCAACCAAATATTTATTCACATATTCCAGAAAGTGCAACGCGTTTTTCAGGCATATCCCGCTTCCTCAGGCTATGAACGGAGCATAAAGCTCATGTAGGTCTAGTACAAAGCAAACCACCTTTGTGTTGGGGTAGATTGTCAATTTCTTGATGTATCGATCCAAGCAATTTTTTTTCCAAGAGTTTTTAAATATTCATAATTGGAAAAACGTTGCACATTATACGTTGTGTGTGTGTGATTATTTTTTGAAATGTTACAATCAATCAAAATAAAATAAAATAAAAATAATTGTGATTCTTGAATTGAAAAGAAATGTTATAGTGTGTGGCCACTTTTTTTTTTTTCTTTTCGAAAAGTACAATCACTTTTCCAACATTTCAAAATCTGACCAATGTATCACATGTGTGTTCATTTTTTCCCCAATTATGAAAAAAATAAAGAGTGAAAACCCAGAAAAAAATCGTAGTATCTATTAATCAAGAATTTGACAGTCTGTCCTCCACTATTTAATCCTCTAAGAAAATTTTTTAGAACTTCCTTTCACTCCTGATTGGCTTTCCTGTTTTTCACGATAAAACTTGTTCAGATTTCTCGCTCAAATAAACAAAAATAAGCTTTAGATTTGGGCTCTCCGTCTGATATAGGAGACTTGGGTGTGCATCTTGGCTCTTAGGGCCCGTTTCCACTAGGGCGAATTCGCATGCGTGGCCTGCATGCGAATTCGCATAGGCAATGAAAGTGGATGAGACTGTTTCCACTTGTCAGGATTTCTGAGCGTTTTTCTGTGCAGGATTTTTCTGCACGGTAGAGCCTGCAGAATTCGCCTGCGTGAGGAATGCAGGCGATTCGCACATAATGCATTTAATAGGGAAAACGCACATGCGTTTTTTGCCGCGATTTCGCGTGCGAATTCGCATGAAAACTAATGCAAATTGAAGCAGGCAGTGACATGGTTAAATTCGCATATACCCTGCCTATGCGAAATCGCATGCGAAATCGCGGCAAAAATCGCCCGCGGAATCGCATCCGCATGCGATTTCGTCAGCGGTGGAATCCCGGTGATTCGCACCGCACTAGTGGAAACGGGCCCTTCCTGTTCAGTAAGCCAGCACATATTCAGTGAGGAGACCTTAGGCAAGACTCCCTATCACTGCTACTGCCTACTGAGCTCGTCCTAGTGGCTGCAGCTCTGGCGCTTTGAGTCCGCCAGGAGAAAACCGCAATGCAAATGTTCTGTGTCTTCTCTAATTTGTCTGTATTGTGTGTGACCTCATATGTTTGTGCATTTGAATTTGTCTGCATTTGTGTGTGCCCACAAGTGTGTGTGCCTGTGTGTGTATATTTTATTATGTTTGTGTGTGCCTAAATGTCTTTGTATGGGGATTTTTGTGCAGTTGCTTTTGAACATGCATGTGTGCGGTGGAGGAAGGGTGCTGTCAATTATTTCCACATTATTTAGCAACACATGAACAATGCACATATGTGAACGATCAGACCCCTGCGGTGTATGTATGCGGTTGTGGCGTTGCGTCCAGCCCGTGTCTTGGGAATGGCGCCAAGGTCTCCAGTATGACATACTTTGTTCCCGTTAGAGCAGCTATGAGCCCGTGTTCCCTGTGTTTATATAACAAATGTAGGAAGGAATGTGAACCGTTTGCTACTGATAACTTGGCAGCAGGTGTTTCTACAAAGTGCACAGAGTAAGTGGGAGTCCTCAGATGCCCCACAAATGTGTCTGGCACTGTCAGAGAACAGGCCCGCTGCACTGCCAGAGCAATGGATCCCTTCACTGCATTATTTTTTAAACTTTCACAACGTGAACTTTACTTTTTAACAAGTTATTTTAACTTACTTTTGCCTTCTGATGGCTCCCTATGTGGTTGTATTAGGAGAAACAGCAAAATTGGATTTCAAGTAATTTTTAAGTCATTTACTTCAAAAATTAAACAGTAAGGCTTTGCTCACATCTAAAATAGAAATCGCTAGAAATGCGCTTATTTTCCCCACTCCCAGCGCTCCACTGCGCGCTACAATTTTGTACAAATTGCTTTGGTAAGCGCTTTTGCAGAGCGATTCCGTTTTTTCACTTCCTGACATCAGTCAGGAAGGGAACTCTTTCACCCGGAAATGATTAAATACAATGTATCCTCTGTGTAGCTGGTTTGTGCTTTTTGCTACTGCGCATGTGCTCAGCACGGACCCAGCCTCACAGAGACAGGAGGACAGGGCCAGGAAGGCGGGCGGGCATATGAGCGGGCGGCCGGATGTGTGGCAGGTGTAAGCAGCGGGTGCACGCGCAAGCGCAGTAGCAAAAAGCACAAACCAGCTACACAGAGACAGCACACGCAGGGACACAGGGATATTATTATAGAGGATACATTGTATTTAATCATTTCCGGGTGAAAGAGTTCACTTCCTGACTGATTTGGCGGCGGTGGGGAGAAACAGACCCTAGAGCCCGTTTTCAAACAGGCTTGGGTCTACTAGTATATTAACCCCCCTGGCGGTATAAAAAATTCCGCCAGGAGGGAGCGCAGCAGTTTTTTTTAATTTATTTTTTCTTATATCATGTAGCGAGCCCAGGGCTCGCTACATGATAGCTGCTGTTCAGCGGCATCCCCCCGCCCGCTTCGATCGCCTTCGGCGATCTCTGATCAGGAAATTCCGTTCAAAGAACGGGATTTCCTGGAGGGCTTCCCCCGTCGCCATGGCGACAGGGCGGGATGACGTCACCGACGTCAGGACATCATTGGGAGTCCCGAACCACCCCTCAGCGCTGCCTGGCACTGATTGGCCAGGCAGCGCACGGGGTCTGGGGGGGGGGGGGGCGCGCGGCGTGATGGATAGCGCCGATCGAGCGCAGGGCGGCGCCGATCGGTGTGCTGACGCAGCTAGCAAAGTGCTAGCTGCGTCCAGCAAAAAAAAATAAATTAAACAAATCAGCCCAGCAGGGCCGGAGAAAACCTCCTGCGCGGCTTACGCCGAACTACGTTCGGGGTTACCGCCAAGGAGGTTAATAAAAGTGCAAACGCAATCGCCGCACAAAGCAATTTGTGAGCGTTTTGCGTTTTTCCTATACCTCCCATTGCAGCAAAATCGCCCTGAAAATGGTACATGCAGCACTTTGCTGAGCGAAAAGCGGACAAAATGTGCTGATATGAACTGTCCCATAAGGAATCATTGCACAATTAAGGCAATTTTGAAAATCGCTGGCATTAAAAAAAACGCAAAATGCCATAGATGTGAACAAGCCCTAAGTGTGGCATAAAGGCCCCTAAATGATTTTTCATGAACCGTTTTGCCTGCTGAATGATTCTTTCCACAATATTGCGCAACATCATTTAACAATAATTTGCGGCGATCGTTCGTATTAGTATGACCGACATGTCCGATTAAGTGGTTGAGGATCGTTCTGATGTTCATTGACTTGTGCACGGGTTTCACAAAGAGACACTGAAGTGAAAAAAAAAATATGATATAGTGAATTGGTTGTGTACTATGAATAATTACTAGAAGATTAGCAGCAAAGAAAATATTCTCATACTTGTATTTTCAGGTATATAGTGTTTTTTCTAACATTGCATCATTCTATAATATGTGCAGATTACACAACACTCAGCATTCAAAATGAGTCTTTCAGAGCAGTCTGTGAAGTAATAACCTCTCCTCTGGCAGAGGAAAAGTAAATAGTCCAGGAACAGTTGAGATAATAAAAGTCAGATAACAGCCCTCTCCACGACTAACTTAAGCTGAGTACACACGTACGATAACGATCGTTCGAAAACGAACGATAACGACAATCGGAGCGATAATCGTGCGCTCCAAATTTTCCAACGATCGTTTTTTTGGACGATAACGACCATTATCGTTCAATCCGACCGATCCAACCCGGCGGATTTTTTCGAAAGATAATCGTTCAATCGTTGCAGTGTGTACAAAGATCGTCCGATAACGCATGTTCTTATTGCCTGTCATAACGTCACTTCCGTTTGCGCACGCATTTTTTAATCGTTCGTCGTTCAGTACTTTATACTTCTATCGTTCACGTGTGTACACAATCGTTCATTACGAACGATCTTTTCGGTCTAATTTGAATATCGTGTAAACGTCACGAATCGTTCGTAACGAACGATCTTTATCGGACGTGTATACGAACCTTAAGTCGGAGAGCTTAATGGCTTGTTTGCATAGAGATAACAACTGGAGTTTCTCAACTCTTCCTGTACTGGAAACAATTACACTGATGTATCTGATCTTAAGGTAGCCATACACTGGTCGATTTGCCATTAGATCGACCAGCTGACAGATCCCTATCTGATCGAATCTGATCAGAGAGGGATCGTATGGCTGCCTTTACTGCAAACAGATTGTGAATCGATTTCAGCCTGAAACCGATCACAATCTGTTGAGCTGCTCCTGCCGCCTGTCCCCCCCCCCCCGTATACATTACCTGATGCTGGCTCCCGGGCATCTTCTCCGCGCTGCACGGCTCTGTTCCGGCTCCATCCCAGCGCTTCCTGTGTCACTCCGTGACCAGGAAGTTCAAATAGAGCGCCCTCTATTTGAACTTCCTGGTCACTGCAGTGACACAGGAAGCGCCAGGATGGAGCCGGAACCAGAGCCGTGCAGCGCGGAGAAGATGCCCGGGAGCCAGCGTCAGGTAATGTATACCTGATCGGATCGGCCGCCGCTAGCGACGTGCTCCCTACCCGCGGGCGATCGAGGGTAATTTCCCGCACGGCGCGATCGACGGACCCATCCGATTTCGGGAGGAAATCCGATCGGCGGGTGCGTTTACCGCGAACGATTGGCAGCAGATTCGATCCCAGGATCGAATCTGCTGTCGAAACGGCCGCGAATCGGGCCAGTATATGGCCACCTTTAATGTTTTATTTCTTAACTGTACTACACATATAAATCATAATATCATCATTTTTTTTTCGCTTCAGTGTCTCTTTAAACGATCGCTTACATGATCGCTCAGATCATTCACCGCAAACTACAATTGCAGATTCAGACAGACTCTGCTCTTCTCATTTTTATGCTGTGAATCTTATTTCTGAATAACCTATTAATAATTGTCTTTTAACGGGAGGTTTTGTTTTATTTTAAAGAAACGCTCAGCTGTCTCAGCCGTCTCCCGGGATCAGGCAGCTGTGGACGGACATATCGGACGCAGTGTAAGATTTTACTTACAACATCTATCCTAACTTTCTGAAGCTGACTGCAAGACAAAGTTTCTGATCCCATTTTTTTCTCTGATTAAGATAAATATGTTTGTCTATCTCCTCTTAATCTAGTTCCTGAACAGCAGAAGTTGACCCCTTTTAACCCCTACTAGGGATGATCAATGAGATGCAAATTTTTCTGAAATTATGCAAATTGGATCATTGTTAAAAAATTTGCATAAATTTGCATTAACTCAGAATAAATTGCATATCTGTGATCACCCCTACCGCCTACTATTCACAGGTTGAAATTTTCTCCTGGCGGACTCAAAGCGCCAGAGCTGCAGCCACTAGGACACGCTCTATAGGCAGTAGCAGTGTCAGAGGCAGAGCCCTTAACCATTACACTATCCAGCCACCACATATAGTGGTAGGTTTCCGTAATAAGCCCACACCCACTAATTATTATTTTTTTTTTTTTCCCTTGAGGTCTTCTCCATAATTATTTTGAGAGTGTGGTTTTTATTACCTACCTGTGTTGATGAACTTTGAACTCTTGTATTATTCATAATTAATAATTTGCCTGTTAAAGTGTTGTTTTGCTGTCAGACCTGTGCACTTGGAGACCCATCAGTGATATCACCTGGCTGCCAAATATTATTTTAAATTATGCTTATTTATTTTTTGAAAGGGGGACTAGCAAATCCATTTGTTATATCAGTCCTTTTGATCTATACATTTTATCCCACTATTAGTACCGCGGGAACCCCATTGGTTGTAGTCGGCGCTCCACCATGTGATCTGAAAAACAAAAAAAGGGCCCTCCATACCCATGAAGTTTGACAGCACTACCATAGTAGACTATCCTCTGCAAGCAAATTGATTTCATGGTGAATACTGTCTAATTATTTACCAAAATTGAGTTACTTGGTTCACATTTTTTTATATTCAAATGCTTACCTGCTACATACTGTTCATAAATAATAGACTCTGCCAAGGAGTGTCAAAGCAGTTGCCAATCAGTTTGTGCAGTTGAGGAAAACAATCATCAGTTGCTCTTGCCTTGTGCAGCTAACTCCTCCTCCTCCTCCAGCAAGAAGGGGAAAACACAGATCCTGGCATCCCTGAAAATTAATGCAACACAGAGTACAGATCCCAGGTTATGAAACTAATGCAACTTGGGGTGACCATTAGCAATTCATAGCTGGCTGCAAATTAAAATAGAAAAGTCATTTTTAGGCATACCTATTTGGGCGCAGGGTAAAGCCGTAAAATGGCTAACCCAGCTCCTGCAAAAGTCCTGGCGGCGTTAATTACTATTCCCCCTCCAGGTAGTGTAATGATACTACCTGATCCATGCGCCTGCAACGTTCCCAGCTTCTTGACAGACCAGCAGAGGCACGAGCGCCCCAATCGTCGCATGGGTCATACGCGTCATAGTACGCGTCCACCCTATGCGAGCAGGTGGCAGGCGTACCAGTAGGCTATTTATAGACTTCCGAGGCTCCACGCCTGTTATAGCGTGAGCTCCATCATTGCTAGGCACTCTGAGCATTACTGTGTTCTATTTTATTATTAATGTTGATTCCGTGTATGACCCGATCTGAAGTTTGACAACCCCACCTGTCTGATCCTTACAGTATTGATATTGAACTCCTGTGTATGACCCGGTCTGAACTCTGATTACCCACTTGTCTGATCCTTACAGTATTGATAGTGATCTCCTGTGTATGACCCGGTCTGAACTCTGATTACCCATCTGTCTGATCCCTAAACGGTCGAGATTTATCTTATGTGTATGACCCAGCCTAAATCCCGACTATCTGCCTGGCTCGTCCTTGTAGCATTGTGATTGATTTATCGTATATGACTGTGGCCTGAACCTCACTTATTCTTATGGGCTACCTTGTAAACACAGTTAGTCTCTGGTCCTTCATTTAATTTAGATCTACTGGGCCAGTATCTGCAGGGTTATTGGCGTCCGTACGGCCAGTCCGCCATTACAGGTAGTTTGAACAGTGGAGAAATATGTAATTCAGCTTTCAGCTATTGCTGGCTGCCGATTATGGTGTTTGTATAGTAATTTGTCTCCGTCTTTTGATGGTGCCCAATTCACTGCTTCAGCCATAATTCTTATTATGGTCTATGCCGGCGCGCTCTGCCGCCGTTTTCACTTGCTTCGATTTTTAGTGACATTTTATTGCAAAAACATTTGTTCAGCAAAGACATGTTCTTATCAAACTTTCAGTAGAATTTCAAGTGCAATATGTTCCTTTTGTTCCTCAACACAAACTTTCAGTGTTTTGCAAAGAATTCTCATAGCTTCAGCCTACAGGGGGTTAACAAAAAGCGACTTCTCTGGCCAACAGGATTTTAAAAAAGGAACAGAATTGAGTAAATGAAGGTCTTCTTGAGATGTCACCTTAGAAAGTGTCAGCACAAGAGGTGGACTGCGTGTTTCATCTCCCAAACAGCTGCATGCTTTGGCTGACATTTCCTGACCTTTCTTTGTGCACTCTGTCTGACCCCGGAGGTCATTTCCTGGCCCTGTCTGAGCGACCTCTGACCAGCGCCGACCTTTAGCTGGAGCATGTGACATTTTGTTCTCCACTGGCTGACATGTGACGCTCTCATTATTCCAAACTATGTGAAAACAATGACCTCCCTCGACCTCTGAGTTTTTTGCTTTTCCTACTCCAGTCAGCAGAGTGAGCTGAATCATTGGGCTGCAGGAAATCCAGGAGAAGAAGAAGAAATTGTAATCATTTCAAAATGAGGATAAATCAAACAGGAACACATTACGCGGCTGTGATTCAGACGCAACTTATTATGCAGCAGATTATCCTCCTGACACATCGCTTCATTCCAAAACTCTGCAGGCGATCGATGCACTTTGTACAATGCTGGATTATTTCAATAGTCCTGTGTTGTTTTCCAAATGTAATAAGTAGCAAAGACTGAGTGTGGGTAAAATGGATTTTCGTTTGTATGCATTGCTGGCTTTGCCCAGGTTTAATGCTATTGCTCGATGAGTGAAGGTACACAGTGACTTTAGATCAGAGTCATTTATTCATTTCGCCAAGTACAAAGGGGGGAGGGGGTTGTACCCAAAATTGGTTGTGACTCATACAGGTTCAGGAAGGAGGAGGGGGGTTTGGATGGTGAGAGGGGAAATGTCTGCAGGCCTAAGGCTGAGGCTGCCATACTACAGTGCCACAAGTCACACTCACCAATCATCTGTTATCCCTAAGTAGACATTGAAGGGGGGGGGGGGGGGGGGTCCGGGAGGCAAAGGTTCAGCAGTGATGGCCCAGTTCTTCATGAAAGCAACCGGTGGTGATGGCTGACGCTGCTGACGATCCAGATTGCTTGAGCAACATTATAGATGATGGTCTGACTCCACCTGATGTACTGTTTAAAAGTGACCCTGTAGACATATGAATCTACAGTTATATCCTGAATCAGAAGTGTAGGGACCTGTAGGGAAAAAAGTGCCAATTTGGGTACTTATGTAGGTAGAAGCAAAGGAATTTGCTTCAAAAGCATAAGTATACTTTTCCCTTTAAAGGGAACCTGAGATGGGGCCCCTTTAAAAATTTACACATACCCAGGGCTTCCTCCAGCCCCCTGAAAGTTGTGGGAAACAGCTGAAGGAGTTTTTTTCTGAACAGCAGAAGTTCCCCCTTGTACCACCTACTGTGCACAGGAGGAAATAAGGAGATAGCTAAGCCTGTAGGTGGCAGAATCAGGCAGCCTCATAACTGCCCATATCAGTTTCCTGACAGGTGTAATGCCCAGACAGGGTGTAGACAGGTAATTTATAGGTAATATTAAAGAGAAACTCCAACCAAGAAGCTGATACCCCCTTTTACATGAGAAATATGTTGCTTTTCACAAACAGACCATCAGGGGGCGCTGTATGACTGATATTGTGGTGAAACCCCTCCAACAAGAAGCTCTGAGGACCGTGGTACTTTTGACAGTTTGCCACAAGTAACAAGGTTCACAGGGCCAGATTTATCAAAGCATTGCCAACAGTTTTTTCTTCTAAAACTGTTCTAACCAGCAGAAGAACAGTTATTATTATTATTATTATTGATTTATAAAGCGCCAACATATTCCGTGGCGCTGTACAAAGTAAGAAACAAACGGGGTACATAATACAGACAATGGTGTACACCAGGGGTCCCCAAACGTTTTGGGTCGAGGGCCGGGTCAACATACTTCAGACTGCTGGGGGGCCAGAGTATACATAAAATGCGGGCCAGACAATGAAGCATACCTAGGTGACACCCTGCAGTCCAATTGGACAGCAGTGTCAACTGATGTGGAATTTGATCGGAAACCAGCAAATTACTGCTTTCTGGCTTCCATGTGGATGGGTGGTGTCAGCACTGCTGTTCTATATTCGGACCACCAATATTAAAAGATGTAGCTGACCTCATCAACAAGTAATACATTTTGTGTGTGGGGGGCCGGTAAAAAAGCCTCAGGGGGCCGCATTCGGCCCACGGGCCTTAGTTTGAGGACCACCGGTGTACACTAATATACAAGATACATAATTAGTGACAAAATACAAAAAATGATACAGCATACAAAATACAGAAGTGGTAATGACAGTGATAAAAGTAACATGATGAATAAAATGTATAATGATTTCCAAGACACAAAAGGGGGAGAGAGCCCTGCCCTTGCGAGCTTACAATCTAAAGGGAATGGGGGAAACAAGAGGAGGGGTAGTATACGATAAAATATATAAAGGCAGTGTGTTTTAGGATAGCTAGTAGGAGTGCAATTTGGTCTTAGGACAAAGGGAAGTGGCCTAGGGTAGCGCATATGCTTGTCGGAACAAATGAGTTTTTAGAGAGCGCAGAGCAGGGACAAAGTCCTTCAGCACCCAAGGCTGAGACACCAAAGTGCGCCCCTCCATCCCTCCCACCTCAGCTGTCACACACGGATTGCTATTAGACTAAGAGGGCCACAGGGCCCACAACCTCCCCAACACCTTAATATCTAGTTATCTGGCTTGCAGTCACTGCCATGTATCCCCTTTTCTTATTTCTTTCTGCTTCATACCCAATTAGGAATGACAGCTGAATGAATTCTGCGCCCCCTCCTACACTGCGCCCTGAGGCTGGAGCCTCTCCAGCCTCTGCCTCGGCCCGGCCCTGAGAGAGCGTTTAAAAGTAACAAAGGTTGGCGAGTGACGGATGTGTTGTGGGAGGGGATTCCAGAGAAGGGGTGAAGCGCGTGCAAAATCTTGTAAGCGGGAATGTGAGGAGGTGATTCTAGAGGAGGACAACAGAAGATCGTGTGCAGATCTGAGATTGCGATTGAGTTTGTATCTGGAAATGAGTGATGATATGTACCGGGGACAGAGATTGTGGAGAGCTTTGTAGATTAGGGTTAGGAGTTTGAACTAGATCCTCTGGTTAATTGGCAGCCAGTGAAGAGCTTGACAGAGAGGGTCAGCTGAGGAAGATCGAGAAGAAAGATGAATGAGACGAGCAGCTGAGTTCAGTACCGACTGGAGCGGGGCCAGTTTGTTAGAAGGTAGTCCACAAAGTAGTACGTTGCAGTAGTCCAGACGAGAAATTATAAGAGCATGTATTAACATTTTGGTTGTGTCTTAAGTGAGAAAGGGACGGATGCGACTTGCGAGATATATTTTTGAGTTGGAGATGGCAGGAGCTGGTTATGGAGTTAAAGAGAAACTCCAACCTAGAATTGAACTTTATCCCAATCAGTAACTGATACCCCCTTTTACATGAGAAATATAATGATTTTCACAAACAGACCATCAGGGGGCGCTGTATGACTGATTTTGTGCTGAAACCCCTCCCACAAGAAGCTCTGAGTACCGCGGTACTCTGGGCAAACTGCCACAATGTAACAATGTTCACAGACAGGAATTAGCTGTTTACAGCTGTCTCTAACAGCCAAAACAGCTAGGAGCAGCTTCATAACTTGCCCACAGTAAAAATGTCACCATGTAATAAATGTCAGAATGTAAATTGGGGATAGGAAAGATTTTACAATGAGCAAACACTGACTAAATCATTTATACATAATTATGGTAAAAAATGAAGAACTTTTTTACTACATTATTTTCACTGAAGTTCCTCTTTAAGATGAGGAATAAAAGAGAGAGAAGAGTCGTATATTACCCCCAAGCACCGTGCTTTGGGAACTGAAGTTATGGGAGTGTTATTAACATTTATAGTTACTTCAGGCAGAGAGGTGGCCAGAGACGGTGGAAAAATTATTAGTTCCGTTTTACTTATATTAAGTTTTAGGAAGCGAGAGGACATGAAGGAGGATATAGCAGACAAGCAGTCAGGAACACGTTTGAGGAGGGAGTTAAGGTCTGGGTCCGAGAGGTACAGTTGCATATCGTCTGCATACAGGTGGTATTGAAAACCGAATGAGTTGATTAAGTCACCAAAACCGTGCATGTAGATGGAAAAGAGGAGGGGACCAAGGACAGAGCCTTGAGGAACCACGACAGACAAAGCATGAGGAGAAGAGATCTGATCTGAGTAGGAGACTGTGAAGGACCTTCCAGAGAGGTAGGAAGATAACCATGTGAGAGCAAGGCCCTTTATTCCTACATTTGAAAGTATTTGTAAGAGTAAGGTGTGGTCAACCGTATCAAATGCTGATGACAGGTCAAGAAGGATGAGTATGGAAAATTGACCTTTGGATTTGGCTGTAAGAAGGTCATTGGCCACTTTGGTAAGGGCCGTTTCCGTGGAGTGGTTGGAGCGAAAGCCAGACTGGAACTGATCAAGTAGGGAGTTAGCTGATAAATAATGGCTTAATTCTGCATGTATGTGGCGTTCATTTAGTTTGGATGCAAATGGGAGAAGTGAGACTGGGCGGTAGTTGGCGAGTGTGGTAGGATCTAGAGATGGTTTTTTAAGTAGTGGTGTCACAACAGCCAAGATGCCAGTGGAGAGGGACAGGTTAAATAGCGATGTTAGTGCAGGCATGAGAGATGAGGATAGCTGCGGAATGAAATGGGAGGGAATATGATCCAAAGAACAAGTGGTTAGATTAGCTTTGGATATTATAGAGGAGAGAGAATGTTCAGAGAGTGGAGAGAAGGCAGTTAGAGAGCAGTCAATGAGAGGTGTGGAGGTGGGATTTGAGGGCTGCGTGGAGAATTCACTTCTGATTTTGTCAATTTTATCAGTGAAGTATGTTGCAAATTCTTCAGCTGATAAGCAAGATGAAGGAGGAGGAGGATGGAGAACGGAGTTGAAGGTGCTAAACAAGCGTTTTGGATTGTGTACTTGGGCGGATATTAGGGAGGAAAAATAGGCCTGTTTTGCCACAGAGAGTGCATTTCTGAAGTTGTTCAAGGCTATTTTATATGCAATGAAGTCCTCATTGGTGTTACTTTTCCTCCAACGCCTTTCCGCTGCTCTAGAGCATCTTTTTAACAGTTTAGTGTCTTTGGTCATCCAGGGTTGGCGACTGACACAGTGAGGGCGGACATTGACGAGAGGGGCGAAGTCATCCATGACTTTCGTAATGGAGCTGTTGTAGTGTATAGCAGCTGAGTCTGGGTCAGTGAAGGATTGTGTGAGGAGAGGTGCCAGGGCATCAGAGACGGATTGCATGTCTAGATTGCGATAGTTTCTGCGAATATGTGAGCGTGCTTGTGACAGAGTGGTAGGAAGAGAGGAGGAGAGAGAGAAGCTAAGTAGGTTATGGTCAGAGAGTGGTAGTGGATCATTAGTAAAGTCAGTGACAGAGCAGAGACGAGTGAATACGAGGTCAAGCATATGGCCATTAGTGTGGGTTGAGGTAGAGGACCACTGAGACAAGCCATAGGAGGAAGTGAGTGAAAGAAGTTTGTTGGAGACAGCGTTCTTGGTGTCAATAGGAATGTTAAAAGCACCCATAATGATGGTAGGGATGTCAGAGGACAGGAACTGGAGAAGCCAGGCAGAGAAATGATCTAAGAAAACAGAAGCAGGGCCTGGAGGGCGGTAAATAACTGCAATCTGGAGGTTTGAGGGTGAGTATAGTCGGACTGCATGGACTTCAAAGGATGGCAGGGAGAGAGAAGGAATAGGAGTGAGAGGCTTGAAGGAGCATTTGTCTGAGAGAAGAATGCCCACCCCTCCACCATGTTTATTCCCACTTCTAGGAGTGTGGCTAAAATGGAAACCTCCATAGGAGAGGGGGGCAGGTGAGACTGTGTCAAAAGGGGTCAGCCAGGTTTCAGTGATCCCAAAGAATGTGAAAGCATTGGAAATGAAAAGATCATGGATGAAGGGCAGTTTGTTGCAGACTGAACGGGCATTCCAGAGGGCAGCCGAGATAGGAGGGGGAGTAGGGGGGAGAAGTGGAATATTAATAAGGTTACAGTAAGAGGGAGGGAAATTTGATTTGTTGCAAACAGTGTTATTAGCAGAGGGGAGTGGGGGTCCAGGGTTAGGTGAAATGTCCCCAGCAGCAAGGAGGAGGAGAAGGCAGACAGAGAGGAGCAGAGGTTGCGGTATATACTTATATGTAGATGTGGTGCGACACGGAAGGTGAGGCTGTAAGTATGAGAACATTTCATGAGAGGCGAGCTGAGGAGTGGATAGGAGGGATGGTGAAATGTACAGCATATTGCTGACAGCAGGGGGAGGTAGTGTGATAGTGATCCGCATGATATAGCTGTTTACAGCTGTCTCCAACGGCCAAAACAGCTAGCAGCAGCTACATAACATGCCCACAGTAAAAATGTCACCATGTAATAAATGTCAGAATGTAAATCGGGGAAAGGAAAGATTTTACAATGAGCAAACATTGACTAAATAATTTATACATAATTATTGTAAAAATGAAGCACTTTTTTATTACACTATTTTCACTGGAGTTCCTCTTTAAATCTCCATTGGTAGACTTGATTGTAATTGTCTCCATAGTTCTGTTTGTATCAATTGATTGATTGATATGCTTACTGGATCACTTTACAACAGCAAGGTCAGGGGCATCATCATCCAAAGTCACTGCGTACCTTCCTTCACTCATCAATCAAAAACAACAATAGCATTAAACGTTGGCAAAGCCGGTAATGAAAAATGTGGTCTTAGGGACGCCCCTAATTATGTACAAAGGTCATAAAGTATACTTTATTCAATGAAATATCGAAATAAGTAAAATCCTGTGTTCAGTTTAATATTGTTGGTGATTGTATCATCCAACAATACAGATAAATTAATATATAAATTGCCAGACACATGTGTGGGGGTCTTTGCTGATCTCCCACCTCCCATGGGGGTCAAAATGGTGAGGGGTGTAAAAACAATACATATCCATCTCTAATGGTATTTAACTGATGATGTGATCAGATTGACATGTGTTCAGCAATAGGTGGAATATCTAATCACAATGTAATAATAATCAGCCAGTTCAAGGAGTATTTATACAATAGCATTCCGTCATGGGAAACAAAAGGTGCTCAGTATATACAGTGACACAGAACTTCAACATGTTTCACCCCGAAAGGCTTTGTCAGTAAGTGCAATAAAGTGTACCTGTACCATGCAAGACAATAATTTACAGCCAACGACAAGCATCTGAGGCTGGATTTTGTCTGGACCCAGCAGAGGAACGGTAAGGAGGAGTGGACTTTGGGAAGCCTCCGGATTAATCAGAGGCTTCCTTCTACCTACGTAAGTACCCAAATTGGCACTTTTTTCCCTACTTGCGGACGCATAAGGGGGGCTGCTTTACACATGCTAGATTTTTGGCAGAGGTGGACCCAACCAACAGTTCCATCCAAGAACCATCTATTCTGTTTACAAGACTTTCGTTTCAGAAATGTCCAAATTGAAATGATGGCTTGAACCTGTATTTTGAATTATCACCATCAATCATGAATTGTTTGTGTTCTCGTTGAGTACATTTGTTTGTTATGTCATGATGTGCAACATAAAGTTCTTTTTTTATTTACATCTCTGCTCTTATAAAAAAAAAAATCTTCCCTTTCCCAGCTATGGGCTGTAAAATAACATTTTTGCTGTCCTTCAAGACACACAAGGGTTAAGCGTAGAACACTTAAAAGCCAGAAATATAACAATTGTACCAAAAGGAAAAGCCTTTCATTTAGGGGGGACTAGGTTATCTCCAGAGGCTGGAAAAGACCTGAAATTGGTGTTCATGCTGAGCTGTGTATGTAGCAGCTGGTGTTCTGCCTGCCCAGGATTGATCCAGTATAATGATTTAATCATCTCCTGCCCATAGACACACTGATTCCTCTAGGTCAGGGTTGAAGGCATTTGTGATACGAAGCGGCTTGTGGCAGCTTCCAACGAGATTGCTACTGAATTTGGCCTGGGGGAAAATTGTGCATGGACTGACTTGTGCCTGATCCTACTCATCAACGTGTCCCGTATTTAGGTTACATTTGCGTCAAAACCGGACAGGTCATTATATGGAAGGGGACAGCCTTGGGAAGCGCCGTATGTCCATGCCGTAATCCTCTGCTGGAAGAGCGGGTCTCCTGACTTGAACTCTCCGTGATAGCCATCTTTTCTTTCATTATTATTTCATCATCTAACGGAGCGCTGCCTTTTATTGCCGAACGAATACGGGGAGAATATCAGCCTGCTTTACGACTTAGAAAGTGTTGTGGTTAAGGACTGTAATTTAGTCCGCTGTATGCTGCACATTAATGTCGTTTAACACGGAAATCGAGGGCCCGTGCCCGGCTGGAAATTCAAACAAAGTGCTGTCAGATTGATGACTGGCTTCATTATTATTTATGGCCTGAGGCGAGGCGCTGCTGTCTGAGGAAACCCAAGCAGCACATTGGATTGTAAAAACCTAGCGGAGACATTGCGAGTGCCCTACGCCTGCCCTGAGATGGGGGTGGTGAACTTACCAGGCGCTGCAACGGGCTGAGGAGGGCAGTGAGGATGATTGGTTTCAGCTTGCTGCTGCATAACATTTCCTTTTACTAGATAATAGAAGGGCAGCGGTGAAACAAAATAAAACAGTTAATATTTCAGTACACGGTTTGCCAGGTGTTAGCCATTTTCTAGGCCACTGGATAACCAGAGTGAACCACAGTCACTACAATGGTGGCTGTGGTGCTGCTACAATGGCTGTGGTTGCAATAGCAGTTGGCTGATGGTGTAATGGTTAAGGGCTCTGCCTCTGACACAGGAGACCAGGGTTCGAATCTCGGCTCTGCCTGTTCAGTAAGCCAGCACTAACTCAGTAGGAGACCTTTGGCAAGTCTCCCTTACACTGCTACTGCCAATAGAGCGCGCCCTAGTGGCTGCTGCTCTGCTCTGGCGCTTTGAGTCCGCAAGGAGAAAAGCGCAATATAAATGTTATTTGTCTTGTCTTTTTTGTCTTGTGGTGGCTGTGGTGCTGCTACAATGGTGGCTGTGGTGCTTTGTCTTAGTCAGAGACCACTTCTCCCGTAATAATAGGTAGCCAAAGGTGCCCCACCCAAAATAGGTAGTCCTCTAGTATAGTTAGATAGTCAATGATGCACTCCCCTAGTATAGGTAGCCCCCCCCTACCGTATAGGTATCCAAGGTGTCCCCCAAATATAGGTAGCCAAGGTGTCCTCCAGTAAGGTAGCCATTCCCAGTATAGGTAGCCAAGGTGTTCCCCAGTATAGGTAGCCACCCTCAGTATTGGTAGCCAAAGTGTTCCCCAGTATAGGAAGCCACCCCCAGTATAGGTAGCCAAGGTGTCCCCTAGTATAGGTCGCCCCCAAGTATAGGTATCGGAGGTATGTCCCTAGTATAGGTAGCCACCCCCAGTGTAGGTATCCAAGGTGTCCCTCTAGTATAGGTAGCCACCCCCAGTATAGTTAGCCAAAGTATCCCCCAAGTATAGGTAGCCAACCCCAGTATAGTTAG
Organism: Hyperolius riggenbachi; assembly: GCF_040937935.1. NCBI lineage: Eukaryota > Metazoa > Chordata > Amphibia > Anura > Hyperoliidae > Hyperolius > Hyperolius riggenbachi. Next base: position 514,079,847 of record NC_090647.1, on the reverse strand, counting down.
CCAAGGTGTCCTCCAGTATAGGTAGCCATCCCCAGTATAGCAAGCCAAGGTGTCCTCCAGTATAGTAAACTACCCCAAGTATAGGTAGCCTAAGGTGTCCCCCAAGTATAGGTAGCCACCCCCAGTATAGGTAGCCAAGGTGTCCCCTTGTATAGGTAGAATCACTCAGTATAGGCATCCAAGAAGTCCCCCTAGTATAGGTAGCCACGTACAGTTTAGGTAGCTAATGTATCCCAGAGTATAGAGAGCAACCTCCAGCATAGGTAGCAAAAGTGTACCACTTCAAAAAGGGGTTTCTGTTTTCTTGTCAGCTTTGGTTTATGCATTATATTCAACACAGAAAAGTAATCTGAAAGAAGAATGTTCTTACAAAAAATAGACATACTTTCTCTTTAGTTGTAAAATGATTTAATTTGTAGTATAAGCATCTGAAAACAGGAACTGTAAGCCAGACAGCGAGAGAAGAAGGAGGGAACCTTTCCTTAAGGGCATTCGCTTTCTGAGAAAGGAACAAAAGATTAAAAGATCAGTAGGGAATATGTTCATAATTACTACAGCAGTTTGAACCTGAAAGGAGCATAAGAAACATGGGAGTGGGATAGAGAGAAATGTCTGTGGGCGGGTGACAGTGCACTGTGATAAAGACAGTCAGTTCCGCTTCTGCCTGGATAAAGGGGCTGAGATCTGTGAGGTAAAGATGAGGAGCTGGGGCTACACACACACGTTTAACAGAGCAGTTGAAGTCTGATAGTTTTAATGTTTTACCTATTCTGCTAAGAAAGACAGAACTACATCTCAGCTGACTGCATAATTCAAATACAAAAAAGCTTTATTGACAGGACCAAATAGCATTGCCAAAGCAAAACATTAGCATTAGCATGGGAGGGGGTGGTTGTGGGATTAAGGGAAGGGTATATGGGGTTGGGGTGGGGTATACAGTCCATAAGGGTGGGCAGGATATTGACCTAGGATATATACTCCATAGGGATGAGGAGTGTATAGGGGGCAGTATAAGGGGTATACAGTCTATGGGGTATCATGTTCCTCTCAGTTGTTGGCAGGTAGTGTGACATTTCGGGCTGCTATTTGCATGGTTGTTTTCTCTTCCCCAGCAGGATGTAGAGTTTCCTCTCCTCATCCGCAGAGGTGAGTATTAACTAATACTAATGCCACCATATTTGACTGTTTGATACACCTAGAAGCTGCCGAGCCAATGTGGAAGTAGGGTTTTGTTTTTGGAGGAGGTGCCTCTTCCTTTGACCACCACACTGCAGTAATACCGAAACAAACTACAGGGAACATGGAGTCTGTGAGGTGTTTAGGAGGTGTCCTAATCACTGGCCAATTTTACCTCCTCGGTGTAGTATGAGGGCCAACAGATATTGAATACAGGATCCCCAGGTGGGCACCATGCTAAATTTGCAAGGGGACCAAGGAACTACCATAATACATTTGCAAGGGGACCATGTAACTTATTTTAGTTATGCCCCTAATACCAACATAAAGGTATCAATATAACATACAGCTATTGCAAACAATGGCAAAATACCAAGTCCCAAACATGCTGACTGCATGTTGGGTTGATGTGGCTCTGTAAAATGTATAACCTATACACCAGCAGTTCTGGATGAAAGCCTTGCTTCACGGGCATAAAGAGATGATTTACATATTCAGTAGTGATGCATTATGGGTACCACACATGTTCCCTTAAAGCCAAATTATCACAAATACCTTCTGTTTTAAGAAGGCAAATCGCACTGAGCGTTGAATTTTAGTAGGAGGGCTTTTCGGTCTCTTTTAGTGCCCTATACTTTCCTAGTGGTTTTGGGTCACGCTTAGCTGCTTGGGCACTCTAAAATACCAAGGCTATACACATAACATTAAGGACAGACAGATTCACATGACATGCAGATATTGTGTCTGGGTGCTAAATAGGCTTTTTTAAATCTATAGTAATAGAGACAATAGTGTATGTAATTACTTTCTGTATTTTAACATTTTTAGGGAGTTATTCATTGAATTGCATGATAGCTATTCTCTTCCGCACAGGAAGCAGGTGAATATAATAACTGGATATGATTTCGGTAGTTTCTTCCATTTAGGCAATAGCCTAAAGATGGTTTATGGATCCTCGGCATTTTTCCTGGAGAGGGTTAACCTAATCTCTAATTCTCTGAACATCCCCCCCACTTCCTGACAATAAGCCCAGCATGCCTTTCAGGAGGATTCTCTAGTATATATCTGCACCCGTTTGACCTTCCTTTCCAGGCTTAAGGTGACCTTGCAGGTCATTGAATGACCTTTTCAGTGCCCTTTAACCTCTGCTGACCTCTGTCTGCACTAAATCCTGCCCTGTCTCCCCACAACTGACAGCAAGCAATTTCTACACTAGATGGATATTGCATTAGCCTCAGGCTCTGTCAGTTTACTGACTTCAAACACATCCCACCTCCTCCACCCCTAATTGAAACCTTTTTTACCACACAAATATCTGCAGTTCAAGTATGTTACTTACTTTTTATCTCCTATCTGTATCAACAATCCATGCTACAGTTTGCAGACAAATTACTACTGATATTATTTTTTTTATTTATAGAGTAGCATCATCTTCCATGGTTCTGTACACAATACAGACAAAATCTAGATGATAGTGGGGGTCATAAATACATACATGGTTCTTACAAAGTCCAGTGGGAACATACAGCGACTAGGGTTGGTCATTGAGATATAAATATCTTCTAGTTGATGCAGGATTATACACTTTGGCTATCATTCATAAAGCGTTCCCGCATGCGGAAATGCTAAAAACAGCCGACTTTACCAAGCACTGAGAAAAATGTGTATTCATAAAGGCTGTTTCCGCATGCGAAGCTGACTTTTCCGAGCAGAGCGATAAATTACCGCATTGTGCGGTGATTCTATACGGAAATGTAACAAAATGTAAATTCATAAAAAATTAACGCAAGCGGTATGCGGACGGGGATTACTGCTCCCCTGGATGTAGCGATAAGCATGCGGAGTACATGTAAGTGAATGGGACAGACCTCCCAAGCAGCAGCAGAGAGAACACCGCACGGAGGGACTCAGCCAGCTTCTCCTGTTTCCGCATGCCTACCGACAGCCTAACGCTAGCCTACAGCGGGATATCTCCCCACTCCTATCGCAACTAGAAACATTTTTATGAATGACCACCCAAAAGGCTGAAATACCAACAGCTGTATTTTCCCGCACGGATTTTTGTTACCGACAACACTTTTATGAATGATAGCCATTGTGTATGCACTACCTCATCTCTTGTTACCCCATTCTTTTAGATTTAAAGCTCGAAGGGCAGAAAGGGCAAAATGATTAAAAAATTCCAAGACACAAAAGGGTGAGAGAGACCCTTTTGTGTCTTGGAATTTTTTAATAATTTTGTGTAGTGCAGTTTGTCATACATTTTACACATCGTGTCACTGTAATGACCAATTCTGTATTTTGCAAATAGTGGTAAGCACTTTTGTTTTAATGCTGGGTCCATGGTTTGAATCCCAGCCAGGGCAATATCTACAAGGAGTTTATATGATATTCCTGTATCTGTGTGGGTTTCCTCCGGGCACTCAAGTTTCCTCCAACATCCCTAAAACATACGTTAATTGGCTTCCCCCCTAAATTGGCCCGTGACTACGATAGATACACTACACGATACACACATAGACACATGACTATGGTAGGGATTAGATTGTGAGCCCCTCTGAGGGACAGTTAAGTGACAAGACAATATATACTCTGTACATCGCTGCGGAAGATGTTGGCGCTATACAAATACTTAATAATAATAATAATAATAACCTATTTTGTATATTAGTGTACACCATTGTCTGATTTGTACCCCATGTTTGTTTCCTACTTTGTACAGCGCCACGGAATATGTTGGTGCTTTATAAATCAATAATAATAATATGCAAATGTATGCAGCTTGAGAAAGGATCAGTCAAAATCCATCTTGGTAGTATTTCATTGGTCCATTTTCAAGATGCATACATTTACATATAATACTGAGGGAGGACACATGGCATACCATTTTTTATGTATTTATTTTTCTATTCAAGAATTATGATCAAATGTTCTTAATGATTGTACCTTTGAAAAATCTGACCAATGTATCAATCTCATGTGTTCAATTTTTCCCTCAATCATGAAAAATATGACTGAAAACTAGCTCAGATTGAAAAAATAGCTCGGGCCTATAAATCAAGAAATTGACATCTATCCTACACCGTTCAACTTTCTGAAAAATTGATAATAATAATAATCATTATTATTGATTTATAAAGCGGCTACAAATTTGGTGGTGATGCACAAAGTAAGAAACAAACATGGGGTACAAAACAATACAGACAATGGTGTTGTAACGATTGTGGGATTCTCTCCGTGATCAGCGCACAAGGTGAGCGCTGACACTGCGGAAATCCTCCACAAGCGTATAATTTGAGGGAACCCAGCAGAAGGTGCAATGCACCTGTAGAGGGAAATTCCTGTCGGCAGGTGGAGCTGTGGAGTGCAGAGGAACAGCTCCTCTGCCCTGCCACACACGCAATCGCAAGAGAGGCGATTGAGAATGAGCACAGAGACAGATTGTATGTGTGTGCACCAAACTAGTCGCCAACCCGCGACGGTGCATACACCACAGCAGATATGAAGTAGGAACGCGATCGCGAGAGGTGCGATCGCCAGACGTGACACAAGGCTACAGCAAGGCAGAGCACGAGAGTAGCAAAGGCACAGCAAATCATACAATGAGGAGATAAGGAAAATAACAAACGCTAGCTAAACGCAAACACCGCACTCATTCGCAACAGTGCATGCGTTTATGCGCGGTCTCCACGTGATAAGCACAATAGAGACAAGCACGCCTAACTAACCACCGACAGACAAACATGAAACAGAGGACGCGAGCGCTTGCTTAACGGTTACCTCACCGAGCCTCCAGCAAGCGTTCGTAGCAGACAAGACAGACACACGAAAACATGAACAAGCGAGAGATAGGATCCACAGCACTAGCGAAAAGAGGCCAGTGCGATCCAGGGAGACAGAGAGATGGAGATCAAACGGATCCACAGCACTAGCGCTAGGCGAGTGTGATCCAGGCAAGACAGATAGAGGAGATAGCTGGTAGCAACCGCTGCTCCAGCTATGCTCCAAGAACAAAGATCAGAACGACTTCCTGTCGACCACCGCAGGGACAGAACAATCGCAACAGACAAACAAAACAGATATGCAATCCTAACTGCACTAGGGAAACCTGCCTAGTGCAGTCCCAGGAATTACTCTAAGCTAAACTTCAAACAATGAGCAAGGCTGACACTCTCCAGAGTGTTTCACAGGAAGAATCCTTATGACCAGCGAAGGTCTGTGATATCACATGGTATATATAGAGCAAGCCTACAAGGGATGTGGCTAGGCAATTTGCATGACAAACGTATGCAAATTCTTCAGCAGCAGCAAGCTGAAAAACTGACAAAAGGTCTCTCATCCAGAGACCTGCAGAATGCAGACCTGAACAATGGTCAAAAAGCTGCCTGCCTGCACAGGCAGCTGAGCAGATCATTACAGGTGTACACCAATATACAAAATACAGGATTGGTACAAAATACCGAATTGGCAATTGCAGTGACAAAGATGACAAGAATGATTAATAAAATGTATAACAAATTCCAAGACACAAAAGAGTTAGAGAGCCCTGCCCTTGAGAGCTTACAATCTAAAGGAATGAGGTGGGGGGGGGGGGGGGGAGGGACAAGAGGTGAGGTAGTATACAATATTTATACCTAGAGGCAGGGCCGGGCTGAGGCAGAGGCGAGAGAGGCTCCAGCCTCAGGGCGCAGTGTAGGAGGGGGCGCACAAGTCATTTAGCTATCATTCCTCTATTGTGTTTGAAGCAGAGAGAAATAAGAAAAAGGGATACATGGCAGTGACTGCAAGCCAGATAGCTAGATATGAAGGTGTTGGGGGCCCTGGCTAATAGCAATCAGTGTGTGGCAGCTGGGGTGGGAGCGATGGGGAGGCGCACTTTGGTGTCTCAGCCTTGGGTGCTGGAGGACCTTGTTTCGGCTCTGCCTAGAGGCAGTGTGTTTTTAGGATGTCTAGTAGGAGTGCAACTTGGCCAGAGGTCGAAGGAGGAATGGCCTAAGTTAGATCATATGCTTGTCAGAAAAAGTGAGTTTTGAGGGACAGTTTAAATATTTCAAAGGCTGCGGTGGATGTGTTGTGGAAGGGAATTCCAGAGAAGGGGTGAAGCACGTGCAAAATTTTGTATCACTATCCATCATTCCTAATTGACTAAAATCGAATCTTTTTATTGCTTCGTGTGTGACCAGTTTACCCTTGCCATGGGTTTTTATAGATATAAGTCATCTATCCATGGTTCCCTCACTTAGAATCTTTTAATTTGGGCCATGTAGGCCCTCCACTATATATGAAAGATCCAATAATATTTTCTATGACCGCTGCATTAACCACTTCACCACTGAGGGGTTTTACCCCCTGACCACCAGAGCAATTTTCACCTTTCAGCGCTCCTTCCATTCATTCGTCTATAACTTTATTATTACTTATCCCAATGAAATGAACTATATCTTGTTTTTTTTGCCACCAATTAGGCTTTCTTTAGGTGGGACATTATGCCAAGAATTATTTTATTCTAAATGTGTTTTAATGGGGAAATAGGAAAAAATGTGGGAAAAAATTATTATTTTTCAGTTTTCGGCCATTATAGTTTTTAAATAAAGCATGCTACTGTAATTAAAACCCATGAAATGTATTAACCCATATATCCCGGTTATAAAACCATTTAAATTATGTCCCTATCACAATGTTTGGCGACAATATTTTATTTGGAAATAAAGGTGCATTTTTTTCAGTTTTGCATCCATCCCTAATTACAAGCCTGCAGTTTATAAAGTAACAGTGTTATACCCTCTTGACATAAATATTTAAAAAGTTCAGTCCCTAAGGTAACTATTTATGTTTTTTTTTTTATTGTATTTTTTTTTTTTTAATTACAAAAAAAAAAAAAAAATTGGGGAGTGTGGGAGGTAATGAGTTAATTTATTGTGTAAATGTAATGTTTGTATATGTAAAATGCTTTTAGGGTGTAGTTTACTATTTGGCCACAAGATGGCCACAGAGTGTTTGTTTACATGCGACCTGTAAGCGTCCGGAAGGACGCTTACAGGAAGCAGTAGGAGGCTGGGAGACGCACAATGATCTCGCTGTTTCTGAAAGAAGCAGCAGATCATTGCGGGGGCTAGATCAACGAACGGGAATGGATTTTCCCGTTCATTGATCTCCGGGCGAGTGGGCGGCGACGTGCACGAGCGGCGGGTGCGCGCGCACGAGCGGCGGGAGCGCGGACAGCGGCGGTAGCGCGGAAGGTACGGATTTCTCCGTCCCTGGTTTTTTAGGAGGGAAAAAAGGGGCGGAGAAATTCGTACCGCTGGGGGTAAAGTGGTTAAACCACTTATGCCAAAGCCACAAAACTAGCTCATGTTAATATGCTCACACAGAGTGTCGATTACTTATTATTATTTTTAGATATTGTTTTTTCTTCTCCCTCAAAGCTGTTGTCCAATCCAAGGACAATGGGTTCTTTCCCACCTCTGGTGCCCAGGAGAAAGTGGTGCCCTGGGGTTTTCTGACACCCCAATAGGAAATTCACTGCTGTTTCTGGGTATATATGTAAATTTGGGCAGCATGGTGGCGTAGTGGATAGCGCTCTCGTCTTGCAATGCTGGGTCCCTGGCTCGAATCCCAGCCAGGTCAACATCTGCAAGGAGTTTGTATGTTCTCCCCATGTCTGTGTGGGTTTCCTCCGGGCACTCCATTTTCCTCCCACATCCCAAAAACATACAGATAAATTAATTGGCTTTCCTCTAAATTGGCCCTAGACTACGATACATACACTACACTACACGGTACATACCGTATATTCCGGCGTATAAGATGACTGGGCGTTTAAGACGACCCCCTAACTTTTCCAGTTAAAATATAGAGTTTGGGATATACTCGCTGTATAAGACTACCCCTCTTCCAACACACACCAAATTAAAATAAAAAGAACATTATATGCTATTTATGAACATATACTGGTGCTGTATTGTATGTGTTACTCAGTATATAACAGTATATAGTCAATTGACTGGTTGGATTAGTCAACTCTCCCTGTCCCTAAGTGGATTAAGCTCTCCTTGCTCTACCTGTTTATCAGAGCGGTATAGAAGAATAGATTGTGCTGTGCCCATAAAACACGCCTCTTTCACCCTTCTGGTCCACCCTTGTATCCTATTTACCTTCTTCTCTGCCTCTCACATCTCACACATGTGCGCCTGCGCAGCTTCACTACAGTCCTCAGCAGCGAGATCTGAGAGTCGGTAACCGGATAGGGCGTATCACCCGGCATCAATGACACCCGGCGTATAAGTCGACCCGTGACTTTTCAGAAGATTTTCAAGGGTTAAAAATTAGTCTTATACGCAGGAATATACAGTACATAGACATATGTCTATGGTAGGGATTAGATTGTGAGCCCCTCTGAGAGACAGTTAAGTGACAAGACATTATATACTCTGTACACGCTGCATAAGATGTTGGCGCTATAAAAATACTAAATAATAATAATTTTAATTTTTTTGCCTGTATTTGTAATGCAGCAATGTTTCACCATAAAATAATCGTAATGGGGCAGCGTTTCACCAGAAAATAATTGTAATGCAGAAATGTTTTAGCATAAAATAATCGTAATGCGGCAATGTTTCACCAGAAAATAATTGTAATGCGGAAATATTTCACCAGAAAATAATGGTAATGTAGGCTGCGTTTAACCAAAAAATAATCGTAATGCAGCAATGTTTCACCAGAAAATAATCATAAAGTGGGCAACGTTTCACCAGAAAATTATCGTAATGCAGCAATGTTTCACCAGAAAATAATCGTAATGTGGGCAGCGTTTCACCAGAAAATAATGGCAATGCAGCAATGGTTCACCAGACAATAATTGTGATTCGGGCAGCATTTCACCAGAACATAATCATAATGCAGCAAATGTTTTACCAGAAAATAATTGTAATGCGGCAATCTTTCACCAGAAAATAATCCTAATGCAGCAATGTTTGACTAAAAAATAATCCTATTGTGGGCAGCAATTCACCCAAAAATAATTTGAGCCTGTAATAAAATAAAATAAAAATTTACTCACTTGCAGAAGACTCCTCTCCCAGCGCACAGCTTCCCCATTACCTTCCTGCAGCCAGCGGCTACGAAATTCCCGTGCTGACACAGGCAATGAAGGGCTATGGGAAAATGGCGCCTGAAGCCCTGTACTGGAGACACAAATAGTCTCCAGTGCAGGGCTTTGGACGCAATCTTCCGTAGCCCTGCTCTGCCTGCCGGAAAACTCCCGCAAGCTGAGGTGAGCTGCGGGCTGTGGGGAGTGAACTGGCACAGTGGCGTCTATTAGAGGCCACAAGCCATTTCACCACCTGGGGGGTCCCACAATCTGGCAGGGGGGGGGACGGCATTCCCCCCCCCCCCCGTGGCAGCACCCCCCTCCCACACAGCGCTGCAGGCGAGCCTGGTCGGCCTGGTGGAATAGGTACCCCTGTTCAGATGTGTGATTCAGCCACTTCTGCAGCCAAAGAGATCAGCAGGGCAGCCAGGCAACTGGTATTGTTTAAAAGGAAACATCCATATCCCTCTCAGTTAAGGTTCCCTTTAACATAACTAGCAAACTTGGTGATTATAGCATGTATGAGGGCTTTGCTGTTAACCACTAAAGTCTACCCCATTAACCTCAATGCAATTCACAAAAGTGTTTTGGAGAAAATGAATGGTACCGCCCGAGGTTCAAGGAAATTCTCTCCGCTCATCCTTACTGTTGTGTTCTCATTGTTGCTTGTTTTATTTTCACTGTGAAGAAAGTATCTTTTTTCCACTAGCAGCTGTCAGTTTCTCAACAACCCATCCGCGTCCTGATCACTATCTGTGCAAGTTAATACCGCTCTTGTGTGACCGCAGGGTAACATTTGTGTTTCTTTTCTGTGTTGTGTATATAGTTAGTGTTTCTCAGATTTGCAATTGTGTTAAGCCTGAAAAAGAAACCTAACCTGTTTTTAAACCTTCCATTTTCAGTTTATACTGGATGAGACCGCAGGAGAAAGGGGGACAGTTCATACAGACATCACTAGGTTAGACCGCACGAGACAAGGGCACAGTTCATGCAGACATCACTAGATGAGAGCGCAGGAGAGAGGGGGACAGTTCATACAGACATCACTAGGTGAGACCGCAGCAGAGAGGGGGACAGTTCATACAGACATCACTAGGTGAGACCGCACGAGACATGGGCACAGGTCATGCAAACATCACTAGATGAGACCGCAGCAGAGAGGGGGACAGTTCATACAGACATCACTAGGAGAGACCGCACGAGACAAGGGCACAGGTCATGCAAACATCACTAGATGAGACCGCAGCAGAGAGGGGGACAGTTCATACAGACAGCACTAGATGAGACCGCACGAGACAAGGGCACAGTTCATACAGACATCACTAGATGAGACCGCACGAGACAAGGGCACAGTTCATACAGACATCACTAGATGAGACCGCACGAGACAAGGGCACAGTTCATACAGACATCACTAGATGAGACCGCACGAGACAAGGGCACAGGTCATGCAAACATCACTAGATGAGACCGCAGCAGAGAGGGAGACAGTTCATACAGACAGCACTAGATGAGACCGCACGAGACAAGGGCACAGTTCATACAGACATCACTAGATGAGACCGCACGAGACAAGGGCACAGTTCATGCAGACATCACTAGATAAGACCGCAGGAGAGAGGGGGACATTTCATACAGACATCACTAGGCGAGACCGCACGAGACAAGGGCACAGTTCATGCAGACTTCACTAGATGAGACCGCAGGAGAGAGGGGGACAGTTCATACAGACATCACTAGGTGAGACAGCAGGAGACAAGAGCACAGCTCATGCAGACATCACTAGATGAGACCACAGAAGAGAGGGGGGGCCAGTTCATACAGACATCACTAGGCGAGACCGCACGAGACAAGGGCACAGTTCATGCAGACATCACTAGATAAGACCGCAGGAGAGAGGAGACAGTTCATACAGACATCACTAGGTGAGACCGCATGAGACAAGGGCACAGTTCATGCAGACATCACTAGATGAGACCGCAGGAGAGAGGGGGACAGTTCATACAGACATCACTAGGCGAGACAGCAGGAGACAAGAGCACAGCTCATGCAGACATCACTAGATGAGACCACAGAAGAGAGGGGGGCCAGTTCATACAGACATCACTAGGTGAGACCGCACGAGACAAGGGCAAAGTTCATGCAGACATCACTAGATGAGACGGCAGGGTACAGTTCATATAGACATCACTAAGTGAGACCACAGGAGAAAAGGGCACAGTTCATGCAGACATCACTAGATGAGAAAGGGGGGGCGGTTCATACAGACGTCACTAGCTGAGACCGCAGGAGAGAGGGGGACAATTCATACAGACATTACTAGGTGAGACCGCACGAGACAAGGGCACAGTTCATGCAGACATCACTAGATGAGACCGCAGGAGAGAGGGGGACAGTTCATACAGACATCACTAGGTGAGACAGCAGGAGACAAGAGCACAGCTCATGCAGACATCACTAGATGAGACCACAGAAGAGAGGGGGGGCCAGTTCATACAGACATCACTAGGCGAGACCGCACGAGACAAGGGCACAGTTCATGCAGACATCACTAGATAAGACCGCAGGAGAGAGGGGACAGTTCATACAGACATCACTAGGTGAGACCGCATGAGACAAGGGCACAGTTCATGCAGACATCACTAGATGAGACCGCAGGAGAGAGGGGGACAGTTCATACAGACATCACTAGGTGAGACAGCAGGAGACAAGAGCACAGCTCATGCAGACATCACTAGATGAGACCACAGAAGAGAGGGGGGGCCAGTTCATACAGACATCACTAGGCGAGACCGCACGAGACAAGGGCACAGTTCATGCAGACATCACTAGATAAGACCGCAGGAGAGAGGGGACAGTTCATACAGACATCACTAGGTGAGACCGCATGAGACAAGGGCACAGTTCATGCAGACATCACTAGATGAGACCGCAGGAGAGAGGGGGACAGTTCATACAGACATCACTAGGCGAGACAGCAGGAGACAAGAGCACAGCTCATGCAGACATCACTAGATGAGACCACAGAAGAGAGGGGGGCCAGTTCATACAGACATCACTAGGTGAGACCGCACGAGACAAGGGCACAGTTCATGCAGACATCACTAGATGAGACGGCAGGGTACAGTTCATATAGACATCATTAAGTGAGACCACAGGAGAAAAGGGCACAGTTCATGCAGACATCACTAGATGAGAAAGGGGTGGTGGTTTATACAGACGTCACTAGCTGAGACCGCAGGAGAGAGGGGGACAATTCATACAGACATTACTAGGTGAGACAGCAGGAAAGAGGGGGAATGGTTCATACAGACATTACTAGATGAGACCTCAGGAGAGAGGAGGGATAGTTCATACAGACATTACTAGATGATATCCCAGAAGAGAAGGGCAGGAGGGAGCAGGGCAGGTTCTAGACTTTTTGCAGCCTGAAGCAAACTTGTCAGGACAGCGTTGATGCATGAAATTGCGGTGATATTACTGTGCATACACAGCACAGTAATATTACAAAGCGTGAGGTAATATCCCCTTTGCGTTCGTGCATAACTACCTCAAGATATGCTCGTAGTGTGTCTGCACCGCAGTACCTCATAAGCTCGGCCACTACTATGGTAACTTGCATGTTGGCTACTATGGTGGCTGTGCTAATGGAGAACCAAAATATTTTTGTAATGTTATTTTAAGAACATACATGTTATACATGCGTTTTTTACAAAATGCAATTAGAAAAAAAATTAGGGAGAGCTCCGGGTTAAAGCCCTATGGATTAATCTTTGCCTTAAAATAATAAAACAAGAATGTTCTCTAGACACAAAGGGCACTTATTCAATTCAATTTTTCTCCTGAGTTTTCTCCTAGGTTGTATTTTCTCACCTTGTCATCGAAATGCTTTTTAGGCCACCAGCAAGCAAGACAATACGCAGAATAATTTTCACCGTAATTTTTCACCTATTTTTTGTACATTTTGAAATTATTTTAAACAGAAGATTAAAAATGAAAACTCAGGGAAAAGTGAATTGAGTAAAGACCAAAATGTCTCTGTTGAACCAGCAGGTGGGGCTCCAAATAATAAATACAATAATTGTTTTAAAATAATTAAAGGAATACTATCGATACCCAAGTGTTCTAAAATGACAGTGTGCAAATAATGTCTAAGTAGCTGTGTAAACATTTTCCTACTTTTCATGTTAAATATCAGAGGCAAAAGCTGTAATTTATTGAGGGTAGGATTTAGCTATATTAGGACAAATCAATTGCAGAAGGGGTGTCTGCTTCAATGCACAGCCAGTGTTGCATATCAGACTACAGAAAGCAAATATCAAACATATCAAACTCTGAAAGCAAAAACAGTATGAAAAAGCTGTAACAATTAGTTACATTTCCTCTGCTCTCTTCAGACACTTCAGTCAGAAACACAGGACACAGGAGCTGCAGCTGTTCTCTCTGTCACATGCAGAGTTACACATAGAGTTAACTCTTCATGGCTCAGTCAGCGTCAGTTTTGGCGTCAGTAAACTTTGAATGTATTTTGCTAACAGTAAACAATGAAGTTGCTACTAAAATGTATACACCAGTACTTAGCAGCACTTCCCAAACAATTCCTGTGTCAATTGAAATAAATATGTGAATCGATAGTATTCCTTTAATATTTTTACTGTTAAACAAGTAAAACAGTATTAAAATAGTATAAAACCTAGTTTAAAAAATATTGTAATTATTCTTTTAAAGTAGGATGAAAATCCATATAAACTGAAAAAAATCCAATAATAAAAGTATAAAATAAGTATAATGAAATATTATTATTATTATTTTACATAGTGCCAACATAAGAAATGTTGTTTTTAGTGTTCACTGTCACATTGTGATATGAAAAAAATAAAATATTATTTCTGCTGGTTTCCATCTTTACTGTTTAGTTGTAAAACCGAAGGTGACATCACTTCTGCCCTTTTCTCTTTTTATTTTTTTTCAACCCAGCTCAGTGTTTATTCACATCACCTAGACAACAGGCCTCCCACAATCCCACTGGCACTGCACAGATTCTGCAGTTAGGCAAAGACACCCAGACCAGGCAAAAATAAAAATAAATTGGGGGACATAAAGGGACCTATTTAAAAAAAAAAAAAGAGGGGGGGGATGTTACATATTGTTATGTAGTCTTTTTATAGCGCTGACATCTACAGCAAGGATGAAGAAGTGCCCAATTGAAGATAAACCTGAGTAAATAAAAAATAAAATTGAATGTGGTAGAGGTGGCTTACCACTAAAGATGACACAACCAATTAAAAAAGGTAAATTTTATTTGCACAGGCAACGCGTTTCGTGGGTACACGCCTACTTCATCAGGCAAATAACTGTGCACAGTTTGACAAGCCTCAAGGCTGTGATCAGATTGTGCCCTGGCTAGGATTCAGTGCTGCAAGGCAAGAGGGATAAGCACGAGGCCACGGTGCTACTCAATATATTTTCCGGGCACTCACTATTAATATATATTTTTTTTATTTTTGGATGTTACAACCCCCTTTATTATTTAATTTCCACAGTGTGATCAAAATCTGAAGAAAGAAGAGAAAGAACAGCCTCTGCCTTTGTAATTATGCAGAGCGACCCGAGCACAGCACGTCTGCTCGCCCTCCTCTGCAGCCTATCAAAATATGTATACATTTTTTAAGCTTCCTTTCCACTTTTAAGGTCTTCCTCGTTAAAACTTGCATGCAGCGCCGACTTTGATAATGGAATAAAAACATGCATAGCCGGGTGAGTGGGAGGTGAATGCTGCTTCCCTGATCAAGACTTGTGTCTTTACATGAACTGTTTAAAATTTCAATGAGGGTGATAATAACGTTGGCTCCATGTAATAAAATGCCAAGGACAAGTGTAAGGGCAATCTGAGATACAATAAAGCCGGATCGGAATGCCATCTTAAAATCTCAATAAAGTTAACGCTTTCCCGGCAGGAGGAAAATGAGAAACTACGTTTTTATGTCTTGTAAAATATTTATCATTTCTGTAACTCTAAAAAAAGGAATTGGCTGGAATAATCTGCACTTCTGAAATGGATTGGATGTGAAAGTCTTACCAGCCTGGGATCTCTTTGTTCAGTTACTTAAACGGAAAATAAATGCAGTTTTACTTATCTGAGGCTTCTTCCAGCCCCTAGAAGTCATTGAGTCCCTCGCCACAGCTCCGATCCTCTCTAGGGTTCCTCTGACTGCCTCTAAGGGTCTTTTGCACATGTGCAGGCTTGTGCAAGCTCTCCAGCACGCAAATGCGCCCACATCAGCAGGAGCTGTATGAGTCGGCGATCCTAAGGCCTCGTTCACACTACACGCATCACCGCCCGTATTTCGGCAACGCATGCGGAACGCAGACACGCACAAACCTCAGAAGTGTATAGACTGCACTGTCTGATGTTCACATTACATGCGTTGCGGACCAGTGTGGTCCACAAACGCATACTGTACGCATTTTTTTGCAAAACGCGCGGCTGACCCATTCACTACAAGTGTATAAGCGTTGCATTCAGATCGCATGGCCATCTGCGGGTTGTTATGTCAACGAGGCCTTAGAGGCTGACAGTGGGACCCTGGAGACGACTGGAGCTGCAGCGAGGGACCCAAATGACTTCCAGAGGCTGGAAGAAGCCCCAGGTAAGTAAAACTACAGTTACTTGATGCCCGTGCCCCAGGCAACATCTCTGTTATGTGAGGATTGAGTAACAAAGGGTCTTATCTGTTTGTCATAAATCAGCTAACATCCTCTTAATACCCTATTTGGATGTTTTGTTTTAATTAAAGCATCGTAATGGCATGTATTTATGTTTCCCCAAAAATTCATGGATTCCCTTTTGATGTTGCCTATATATAGCTGTCTGTTCTCACAGCATACAGGATTCAGTCAGATGAAGGTGGAATAGCTGAAAGCTTACGCTTATCGTATATATATATATATTTTTTTTAAACAGCCTTTATTAAACAATATAAAGCACATATAACCAACATACCTATATTTGTATACAATCAGTGCAGCAGTACCATACAACACAAACGAATTGCTTTAAAATAATCAAAAACATTATAGCAGCTCAGACCATACCCCTTAGGAACCAATTGAAAATAACCTGTCTTGAATTAAAGAAATATCAGGAAGACCCGGAGTGTCTAACCAACCGGCCCAAATCGAATTAAACTTCCCAGATGCTTTTCTATGCTGATAAATTACTTTTTCCAACTTTAAGTAAGAATTTACTTGTTTTATCCAATCTTCTACTTTTGGGGGATTTGAGTTTTTCCATAGCATTAAAATTAACTTTCTAGCCTGAAATAATAAGCGCAGAACCATAATTTGTACATGTTCCTGAACTTTTAGGTCCAAGGATGATCCCAGGATACATATTGCTACAGATCTAGTTATTTTTTGTTTAGAGACAGCATCAATGATGTTCATAACTTCCCCCCCAGTATCTATGCAATTTTGGGCAACGCCAGATCATATGTACCAGACCTCCTTGTTCTCTACTGCACCCGGGACATATTGGATCATCTCTACATTTCATGCAATATAGTCTCTTGGGGGTTAATAAATTCCTATACAAAATATTTAGTTGGGACAGTTTTTGAGAGGCATTGGTAGATACCAAAGGAACATTTTGAAGAATATTAACCCATTCCTCCTCCGTCAGTTCAATTCACCCACATCCCCAAGCCATTTATTAAAGCATTTAAGAGGGAACTTTTTCAAAAATATCCCCAGTATCATGGAGTAGGATACTGAAATAAACCCACTACGCCCCGATACTGGCTTACTAAATTAAAAAGCGCCGCCGGTTGCAAGCGTAGTGAATATTTTTGTTTTTAATTAGCCAATAAATGGTATCATCCAGATTCAAAACTTTTTGTTTTTACTGATGGCCAACATGATACAATAAAGAAGTATTGGAACGTATAAGGCCAGACATGTCACTGGAAGGCAAGATCACATATTTCGGCCATGTGATGCATTCAAATTCCTTAGAGAAAGCCTGAATGTCAAGACTGAGCAGTGGCAAAAGGCGACAAGGCCGCCAGAGAACGCGTTGGCTTCACACCATCAAAGCCGACATGGGCTAGAGCTTAAGGCAAATGGCAGAAATGGTACAAGATCGGACAGCGTGGAGAGAGTTAACCCATAGAATAGCCAAGAGTCGGATAAGACTCAATGGATAACATCATCATCATCAACATGGTACAATACTCTACTGCTACTTTTTGGCCACATAAGTCCTTTAAGGAAATATTACAGTCGGCAAAGGAAAGCAATCTGGCATGTAGGAAAGTTATGGTAGTAGCAGGGTTTTTAGCCAAATTACAGTCTACATTTTCCCTTTGTTGCATCAGAATACCTGTAGTAATAAATCTTCGAAGAAAGCTTAAAAAAATAAAACAAAACAAAAGAAAAACAATTTTACCAATGCCATGTAGTATGAACCCCAACAGATTTTGAACACTATGAACAGATTGTGTAGGTAAGCGCTCATACTATATGAAAGTGGTACAATTGGCCAATGATTGGCCAGTTACAATTGAATGTGTGTACCAGGCTTTACTTTCACTTTTCCCTGGAGCCTTAACACTAGATTGGGCCATAAGCAGCAGTGGTGCACTACCCACTGTCGGGAGATATTCCTTTAAAATTAAATGCCAACATTTATATAGTGCTTTTCCCCTGTTGGTCTCAAAGCTGCAGCCATATAGGGTGTGCTCAGTAGGCACCCTGGAGAGTTAGGGAAACTTCCCCAAGGGCTCCTCACTGGTTAGATCCTGGCTCAAGCCATAAATTCAACACTGGTCTCCTACATTAAAGGTGGTGCCCTCAACCAACACACCTTTGATGTATAGAGAGTTGGAGATATGCAGGTAACCTGTTAGATACTTATCCATGTAGAGAGAAGCCTTTAGATGGTCCAGAGACTTCCTGATCCATCGTGGAGGTTACCACTGCTGTGCAGGATCCCTCTGAACAAGTCCAACAGTAAGCCTGTGCAGTAAGCCGCCACCGTGGCCAATGGCCACACTTGTTCATACATAGTGAGGCTGTGCTTGTGTACACATCAAGGCCAGATTTATACATTTTCTGGCCCTAGAGCAAGTATGTTTTGAGTGACTCTCCTCCAGCACCCCTCCCATTCCACATGTAGCCCCCCCCCTCCGTGTGTATCATCAATGTACTGCAGCCCCTTTCTTTTATGTACAACTCCCTTGGGCATTAGCATTCCCTTTTCATGTGTTATTACCCTTATTTCGGGCTGCTATTTCTTATGTAGCAACCCCTTTTTCACATCTAGGTGCCTCCTTGGGCTGAACCACCCCAAAGCTTGGGTCTTTGTGACCTTTCCAGAAATAATCCTATATAGACAGAGGGTAGCATGGCCATGAACTAGAATAGGGTCCCAGTCAGGTAGTGGGGTTGAGGGAAGTCGGCACATGGGTAAGTAAAACTTTTTTCTTAAAGTTACAGGTTTAAGCAAATAAGCATCTTATCTGGGTGATTGCACTTATTCTAATCAACAAAATGTTTCCCCCCCTCATTTATAGCTCCCACTGACTGATCAGGATATGTGGTACACAACCAAATGTGGCTGCCAACATTTGGATGTGGGGGAAGTGTGATTCTGACACAAGTGACATGACTTTGGGACAAAGGCAGGTAGGGTAACTCCGATATATGGGCATTAAGGAGTTGGGAGACAGGTTGTTATGGCACTTGTAATTCTGATTAAAAAGACATGTGCAACATGGGCTTAGTTTAGAAAGAATGTGTCATATTCACTAAAGATTGATAAGGTTGCCATGGGTAGGGAGCACACAACAATTTTACAGTTACTTATCAGAATCAGAATCAGAATCACTTTATTTCGCCAAGTACAGCAGGAGCTGTAATCGGAATTAGTTGTGGATCACATGGCATAGACAGAGTATAAGACAGACGCACAGCACATACAATTTAAAATGCATTAATCAGTTCATATCGTCCAATTCACTGCTGTGTAAATACAGCCCAGTAAATACAACAATAATAGTAATAATAATGATGGTAGTAATAAGAAGGGTGCAGGTAGTAGCCCCGAGTCTATCTGAATAGACCAGGCAGGCAGCAGAGGTTTGATCGGCCCAGCTAGAGTGCGATGGTATGCGGGCCCGTCAGGGGGAGGTTGGAGTTCAG
Source organism: Hyperolius riggenbachi (assembly GCF_040937935.1). NCBI lineage: Eukaryota > Metazoa > Chordata > Amphibia > Anura > Hyperoliidae > Hyperolius > Hyperolius riggenbachi. The sequence goes on along the minus strand of NC_090647.1, from coordinate 514,060,382 downwards.
TAGCCGGACAGCTTGGGGGAAGAAGGTGTTCATCCGCCTAGTTGTTTTGGATGGTATGGTCCTGTAGCGACGGCCCAATGGGAGGAGCTTGATGCTATGTAACGAGAATTGCTAATGTAAAGTGTGCTACAAATATAGTGTAATGACCCCTCTCTGTGCACAGCAATTTTAGGCTAGGGACCCACTACGAGCACTTTGTGGGAAATTGGGAAAAGTGCCACGATTTCACCTTGATTCCTGAAGCAATTGCAATTTGGCTCTTCAGCCACTGATGCAATCTTTTCGGGATTGCTCCAAAATGCTGCATGCACTGTAAGTGGGACCAACCAAATAGGGATCCCCTGATGAAGTGCTTTGCAGATGGCAGGCAGATTATCTCTCCCAATGGGTCCTAGGCCTTACTGATCTCTAGTGAGTATTATGCAAGGCAGTTGATTCATAACCGAAAACTGAGAAACAATGATTTTTTTTCAATTTGTTTCTTATTTTTCTTGTTAAAATGCATTTAGAATAAAATAATTCTTAGAAAAATGTACCACCCAAAGAAAGTCTAATTGGTGGTGAAAAAAACAAGATCTAGATCGTTTCATTGTGATAAGCAGTAAGAAAGTTAAAGTGAATGAAAGGAATGAGCGCTGAAAGGTGAAAATTGCTCTGGTACAGAGGGGAAAAACCCCTCAGTAGTGAAGTGGTTGAAAGAAAATAAATATAGCCCCCTCCATATACCTCCCACTTCAGGTGTCATTTAACCTCTTTAGCAGTAACCCCGAGTCAGAATTTGGCCAGAAATCCGCAGCTCAGAGCTGTAACCCCGAGCCTGACTTGTGGTAGCCGCCAGGAGGTATGTGCAGAGCCTGTGTGCAGCGGGTATTTGCAGCACACCTCCACCGGGATCCAGGCACTGGCAGCCATTCTTCGCCATTCTTCTTCCAGTCCTTAGTTGTTTCTCGTTATGACAACAGATGGCGATCTCACTATATGGGTAGGGAGAATTGCAGATCCTCCTCCTTTTGTATCCAAAGGAGGTGAGTAATGTGCAGGACTGCTGCAGATCTCACTGCTGTAGGATTTTGTGAAAAAAAATTGCACCGCTTTTAAACCCTAAAATCCAGACGTAATCATACCGCCAGGGAAGTTAAACGGATGAGTTTGTAACTCCTGTCTCCTCCGTATTGTCAGAATCCCGTTAATTTGTTAGTCTAGTTTGTTTGCACTGTTTACTGTTTGCTTCTACAGAATGATGGAGTACTTTGGCACTGTATAAATTAAATAAAAGATAATAATAAAAACACATTTTAACGGGAATGGTTCATAGGTTCTGGTTCTGTAGAATGTCTCTCCATCAGGAGATTAGAAGCAGGGGAAGGAGACTGGGCTACAGACTGTGATATCACAAACCTTTAGGGCAGATGGCGTCTTGGCTTGCCTCCTTAATTTTTATTACGTTTGTATAAAGCGAGGGCCGTACCTGATCCTTGAAAGCTGCTTCTCCTGACAGCTCTTCATCTTTATCATCCTTATTTTGGCTTTTCTCCCAGTCCATCTCTTCCTTAATGTAAGTGTTATAAATCGCTGGAAAGTACTATAAAGCATGAAAAAAAAAAAGAAATCAATATTTCTGGGTTAAAAAGCTCAAAAAATGCTGATCCAGCGCGGATTCTGCTAAGCATTTACTTATCTTTGGATTAACCCCTTAGCGCCCCGGGGCAGTGAACCCCATTCCTGGGTTGGAGGGGTCGCCTGCACTTAAACAACTCAATGCAATGTGTACGGAGATATTGAGATGTTGGAACGGTACAAGAGACCTTTTTGGCTGCGTTTGCCAAGTTCACCCAACCTCTAAACAGCAAGCTGGAATTTTTCTGGTTAATTCAATTCAATTCAATTCACTTTATTGTCATTGTGTAACACAACGAAATTACTTTTCATGACAATCCCACGGTGCATATAGGGAACATAGTGATAGTAACAAAGAAGAGAAGAAATTATACAAGTATGCCAGGTATTACAGATGTTTAAACAATTTGTACACAGTGTTAATTATTTCAGAGAGGATTCAGAGTTTATCAAGTTTATGGCGGATGGGAAAAAGCTGTCTTTCAGTCTGTTTGTGTGTGTGCGGATTGATCTAAAACGTTTACCTGATGGAAGGAGCTCAAACAGGGCATTTCCAGGGTGAGTGTTGTCCTTGATAATGTTTTTGGCCCTTCTCAAGCTGCGAGTATTATACAAAAGTTCCAGTGATGGTAGTTCAGTGCCAATAATGGCTTCTGCTGTTTTAACAACTCGCTGCAGGGCTTCTCTAGTAGCCTTCGTGCAGCTGTTGTACCAGGCCGTCATGCAATTGGTCAGAACGCTTTCTATAGTGCATCTGTAGAAATTAACCAGCAGCTTCTGTGGGAGGTTAGCGCTCCTTAGTTTTCTCAGAAAGTAGAGGCGTTGTTGTGCTTTGCCAGTTAGAGCTAAAGCATTGTCAGTCCAGGACAGGTTCTCTGCGATGGTGACTCCCAAAAATTTGAAGCTGGAAACTCTCTCCACAGCCTCTGCATTGATCATTAGCGGTAGGTGAGTAGTCTTTTTGGTGGTCCTAAAGTCCAGAATAATTTATTTGGCCTTCTTTGTATTTAATAACAGGTTGTTAATGTCGCACCATGCAGTCAGGTTCCTAACTTCTTCTCTGTATGCAGCTTCCTCATTGTCTGATATAAGCCCAATGACAGTCGTATCATCTGCAAACTTAACAATTACGTTTGAGGTATGGATAGGCTGGCAGTCATGGGTGAAAAGTGCATAGAGGAGAGGGCTTAATACACAGTTGCTTTGACGTTTAAGGGAAGCTTGATCTAAGGGGAACAGGGAGGTCACCATTGCTGGCTTTCACTTGAGCACACTACAGGCTGGTCTGAATCTGAAACCTGCCTCTAATATTTTCTAAACCTCTGACTTGGAACAAGTATAACTCACATCCTGATTCAGCTTAGGGTGCGTACAGACATGCGACTATAGTCGTTTAAAACGATCGTTACCGACGGCATTGCCCGACGATCGTTCGTAAAAAGTGCACTAACGATCATTAAAACGACCGACCAACGAGATATGTCGTTGGTAAAGAACGATCCATTCTGCCAGATCTTTTCCAACGACCATCGTTCAAAAAGTAATGTCTGTACAACGATCGGTCGTTGATCGTTCGTTCTCAAAGCTTTGCACATGCTCAAACAGTTCTTTTTGACACTTGTGTTTGAAATCAGTTTATACATTATGTTGCGCACGCAACGCTCGTTCCATGATCGTTCGTACACGAACGATGTTCAAAGTAGCCTTTCTTCAAACGATCATCGGCCGATACCTCCTTTAACATCGTTCGTCGTTCAGAACGAACGATCGTTATCGTATGTCTGTACGTACCCTTAGTCCGAGAAAGACACGCAATAGCTCCAGTGGTGGGATGAAATTTTGCATCGGAATTCACAATTACGCATCGTAATCGTAATTTGAAATTTCAGGAAAAATCGTAATTAGTTTCGTATGTAATAGTAGTATTTCAAAATTTTGCGTAATTTTTCTGCGTCATTTCCGCGAAATTTCACATAATGTTTGACTTTTTGACTTTGGAGGTTAATAGCAAAGCTCCCATACATGCTATTGCTGCCAAAATTGCTACATATGTTAAGGAGAATATTGGGTATAAGGCAGAAAAATAATTTTTTAAAAAGATCTTGTAGTTTTTGAGAAACTTGATTTTAAAAAATGCAAAGAAAAATGGTTTTTAAACTGTCATTTTTCTACGTTTAAAAACCATTTTTTACTTGCATGTTTAGAATCGCGTTTCTCAGAAACTACAAGGTCTTTTTGCAAAATTCTTTTTTTGACTTGTACCCCCGATTCTCCTTAATATATGTAGCAATTTTTCTGTCAATAGCATGTATGGTACGATGGGGGCTTTGCTATTCACTGCTAAAGTCGGCAAGAAATGACGTGAAGTTTCGCGAAATTTTATGGAAAATTACGAATGACTACACGAAATCAATTGACTTTGCAAATCATAATTACATATAAGTGTAATTGCGAAAATGTACACAATATTTAGCGAAATTGTAATTTGTTGGTTACGATTATCACTACATAGCTCCCAACTGTCCTTTTTTTCACAACTTATTTTTAAACTTTGAAGTAAACGTGAAGCCACTTAAAAAAGAAAACTTACTCAGGCTTTGGAAGCACTTGCATCCCTGAGTACCTACCAAAGACAGGCAAATCTGCGCATGAACGAACCCTCACTCACATGTGCACAGTACGGACTTACTCATCTTTGGAAGTACTCTGGGATGAGAGTGCTTCTGAAGACTTCAGGACAACTCCTGAAGGTGTGTTCACCTCATTCCACCTACTTTGAGTGGTGGAATGAGGGTATGGAGAGAGGATGAGAAAGCTCTATGGCAGGGCTCAACTCAGTCCTGGAGGGCCATATTCCTGCCAGTGCTTAGAATAGACCGAGGAATGGAGAAATGGGCTCTACTTGATGAATCACACCTTTCCTGATTCAGACCCAGCAATTAATTTGAGGTGTGCCAAAATTTTGTGAGGAGTTGACCTCGGCCCTTGCGGTCTGGAGTTGGCCAGCCCTGCTCTATGGGATCCAGATCCTTCCCTCTACATACTGTAGGTAAGTGTGTACATTTTTTTTAATTTGGCTTCAGTTTTACTTTTATAGGAAGAATAACTAATGATAATAGAAAGGACCAGTGTTGTGTGGTTTATAAAACTTTGTCTTTTGCTTGTGAATTCTTTGTTTTATATGTTACGGCCAGAACCCGAAGTCTGGCCACTTCGGGTTCTGGCCGCTCAAAACTAGAAGTGCCCGTCTCACTGAGGCCAATGTCAAAAATGAATGACATTACCGGATTCCCGGCAGCATGAATGACTTAGATTTCCCTGCGGCAATGTGAGAAATGAAGCCGCCTCCTGGGCTCTGGCTCCTCTCACTGCTCCCTCCTATTCAGCTCTGGCAGACGCAAACCAGGGATTCCTGCCGTTTGTTCCTGCAGAGTTGGTGCTGGCAGAAGCAATGTCGGCAGCCTTCCCGCTCTGCTTCCCTGCGGTGATGAACGACTCTGGGGGAATGCGTGTGTCCCCGGCTGCCAGAGATGAATAGGAGGGGGCAGCGGGAGGAGCTAGAGCCAAGAAGCTGGTGTTGTGTGTGATTACGCTGCCTGTGGATTTGCGCTGCCCCGCATGTGCAGGAGACTGTGCGGCCACAGTTCCTATGTATTTATGCTGCTGGTAGTAAAATACGAAATATCTCCACTTCCACACATCATACACTCCCCAAATTTTCAGGGTAGGGAGGGGACCCCCAGAACTACCTCTATGCCAAATTGCAGCCCATGAGACCCGCTGGATCCCGAGATAGGTTTCTGTAAACTATCTCCTGAACCAGCTGGTCTTGGGGGCTGCAATTTGGCATAAAGGTATTTCTGGGGGTCCCCTCCCTACCCTGAAAATTTGAGGAGTGTAGGATGTAAGGAAGCGGAGATATTTATTATGTTACCATCAGCAGCATCATTAACTTCATACTGAGCATGCGTGCTACTCAGTGTGGAAGGGAGCTTCCGGGCAGCGCAATCAGACATTACACCGGCTTCATTTCTCACATTGCCGCTAAATCTAATTAATTCATGCTTCTGGGAATCCGGTAATGACATTCATTTCTGACATTGGCCGCAGTGGGACGGCCACTTTTAATTTTGACCGTCCAGAACCCGAAATGGCCAGACTTCGAGTTCTGGACGTAACATATACATGATGTAGGGCCCGTTCACACCTATAATCGCAAAACTTTGCGGGAGTGATTTTCCCGCTATTAATGCAGAAAAATCACTGGACACTGCGGCGGGTTTGGAGCGATCGTGATTAGCGTGCTTTCCACGCTAATCACGATCGCTAATCGCGAATCGCCACCAAACCACTGCATGCAGCGCGTTTGCGGTTATCAGAACACTGCCACTTGCTACTATGTGTAGCGGTTTTCGTAAAACCGCTAGCGGTTGGCCATAAGCGGGAATCGTGCAATTCCCGCTCAGGTGAGAACGGGCCCTAAGGGTGTGTGGGGGCATGATTATCGTGTCTTACAGGTGTCCCTCCCTCTTATCCGAAAAGGTGGAAAGGTGGGACATGTGGCGACATTACTGGAAACGCAAGATCCACATGATATCCAAACCACTAGCACTTATTAAAGGGTATAAAGATGGTCACCTTCATACTCCTCTTAGTTTAGGTCTGCCTACAGCCATAGTTCAGTTTCAGTTGTCATAACTTAACTAGGAGCCCAAATCTAGTTAAGAACTCAATTTAAAAAAACAAAATGTTGTTCTCAGCATTGCTAAGTGTAATTTTTGGTAAAGGAAGCGTTAAAAATTTCATCAAGGCTTACCCAAAATTTCAACTGTTACCCGGTCCACCACTGATACCAGTAAGAAGAGGCTGTTGAATTTACTAGAGTGGTGTCAGTCATGCTGCTGTTACATTGCAAAGCATTATGCCTTTCTAGAGAGCAGTAGTTGATTCCTTATGAGTCAGAGACCAGCAACTTCAATTAGAAACCATTGTTCCATTGTTGTGACAGATGGTATGCAGTTACCTACAAACCGTACCTCACTCACATCCTGAAGCAGATGCAAGATCTCTCAGTTGGCTGCCCACCACCTCCTAGGTAACATAATTTTAATAAAAAGGAGAACTGTGATCATGTGATCAGATCAATAATCAATATAACTCTTTTGCTGCTGTAACACAACTGTAATGTGTTGCAGTAGACTAGGGGACCATTCAAAGCAGTGGTGGCACTACACTAGGGCACTTCCACCCCCCTCCCCCGGACATCACTGGGCCCCTCTGTTTCCAGGCTCCAGGAGCATACATTGAACAGGATAGGGTCTTATCTATTTGCGTTAAATACCTCACTATCCTTGCAAGATCCCTTATAATGAATAATGTATCTACTATGTAATAGCCAGTATGTAGCATTATCCTGATTCAAAACTTCCTGTCTGTAAAATACAAGCTCTAGTCTGCAGCATGCTTAGTTACTGAGATAAGGAATTACACACTCAGTGTTTCTCTCTCCCTGCCTCTCCCCCCCCCCCCTTGCTTGTAGAGTCATCAGACACAGGCTAGGGGCTGGAATGATTTGTCTGTGAAATGTCCACACAGGAGCAGCTTGCTAGCAAGTAGGGATTAAAGCATGCCAGCCAACTAGCCAAGTACGGTACATCTGTAGGTAACATTTCTTCCATAGTAGCCATCATTTGGACAACCTGCTCTGCTCAAAAGCCTCTTGAGTTCTGTTTGTGATGTTTTCATTTGGTTTCTTTCATTGCTGCTAATTTTATCACCTGAGTTAGGCAAAAAATATCCAAAGCTTTCCATACAGACATCGATTTTGATCATCCAAATGGGCCCCACCAGCCAGCCATCGTGCCCCCTTTGTGCCGCCCCCCCACCAAAAAAAAAAAAAACTTTGAAGCTGCAGCCTCCACTGTTTCAAAGTACACATAGTTGTTTTTCTTGCTTGCCTGGGCTTAGCCTTTAAAGGTTGAGGAAGGCAATGAATAATAGTAGGAGATATTTTCTAAACATCGTTTTAATGAGCGTTCTTGGCCTTCAGACATGCCCACCCTCCCATCTCCATTGATTGAAGTGAGGCAGTGTGGGATGTAATGGCTGATAGTCTTGGCTCTCAGGCGCGCTCACAATTTAGTGAAGGTCACTCCATGGGAGATGGGATGGTGAAAAGTAAAAGTCAAAATGACTTTTGCTCCAGTGGTCTGGAACATGTTGGATCGTTGACCGGTATTGCATACTGTTAATGATATATAAAGGATGTAAAGTCACCACAAGGAGCAGATTACAGGAAGGTTACAAAGGTGTTGTTCTGTCATTAAACTTTTCATTGCTGAGTAGACAAAAAAAAAAGGACACCGAGGTTAATATGTGATACAAAAATACACATTTAAAGTGAAAGTGCCATTTTTGTTCATTTAAAAAAATCCCCAGTCCTCACAAGTCTGCTTTACCCATTGGGAAACAAGCAAATATTACTACAGCTTTCTTTTGTGTATACACAAGCACAGCCATTCCAGAGGGTTCCTGACGAGGGTGCCAGATGGATATGGGAGGAATGGTGGTGTAGTAAAGAGCACTCTAGCCTTGCAGTGATGGTAGGTCCCCGGTTCAAGTCTGGGCCAAGATTCTGCATGGAGTTTGTGTGTTCTCCTTTACTTGGCACATATTTCCTCCAGGCAATCTGATTTCCTCTCTTTTCTCAAAAACAGATTAGTTAGTTTGTTTCACCAAAAATAGACTAAAGCTGGCCATACACTAGGCCGATTCCCCGCCGATCGACAGCAGATTCGATCGCTGGGATCTAATCTGCTGTCACATCGTTCACGCTACACGCTAAATTTCGATCTATTTTGTCCCGAAATAGATCGATCCCGTCGATCGCTCCGTGCAGGAAATTACCGTCGATCGCCCGTGGGTAGGGAGCACGTCGCTAGCAGCGTTCGAGTCCCCGACGACCGACGCAATACAGCTGCAATACATTACCTGCTCCGCCGGCGTGACTCCCCAGGTCTCCGCTGTCTTCTCCACTCTGGTCTGGTCTTCGGGTCCGGCAGGCTTCACTTCTTCCTGTCCCGGCAGGAAGTTTAAACAGTAGAGGGCGCTCTACTGTTTAAACTTCTCCCAGACGGGAAGAAGTGAAGCCTGCCGGACCCGAAGACCAGACCAGAGTGGAGAAGACAGCGGAGACCTGGGGAGTCGCACCGGCGGAGCAGGTAATGTATGCGGGGGGGGGGGGGGGGAGCGGCGGCAGTACCACCACCACCACCACAGATTGTGAACGGTTTCATGCTGAAATCGATTCACAATCTGTTTGCAGTAAAGGCAGCCATATGATCCCTCTCTGATCAGATTCGATCAGAGAGGGATCTATCTGTTGGTCGAATCTGATGGCAAATCGACCAGTGTATAGCTACCTATAGACCTATGATAGGGACAGATGATTAGGGTAGCGATTAGATAGTGAACACAGCCCCACTTAAGTGCTTTCAGTAGCATTTTGGCAATTACAAAAGCGCTAGGCGAATGGAAGTCAATGGAGGTGTTCCCACAGTAGCGATTGCAATGTCCCAAAATCGCAACCGCGGTGCCAGCAGCTATTTTGGAGCATTTGCGCTTCAATACAAAGTGATTTTGTATCAATTACTGCACAAAGCAATTTTGAATTTGCAACTTTTACTACCCAAAAATCACTTGCTATACCTATAAAGCCTTGCACTCATTTAAATCGCCATCACTATACCTATCATGTCCAACATAATTCTTCCTTCTTAAAACAGAAGGTATTTGCGATTATTCAGGTTGGAGTGAGTATATGATGTCTCCCACAATGCATCACTGCTGAATATGCAAATGATCCCTTTGTTGTCCATGATAGCTAAACACACCTGCAGAACTGCTGGAATGCAGTGAGCTTTCCAAATTTTTCTGAATATTTTTTTGCTTGCTACTGCTGAAAAATTCCTTTAAGGCTGCTTTCACAGTGGGACGTTAAAGTCCCACGTTAGAGCAGCCTGTAACGCAGCCTAACTCACAGTAATGAAAAATCAATGGACTGTTCAGAGTGCCCACGTTGCGTTACAGTGTAATTCTACACGTTGAATGAAAGTGCAGCATGCTGTGCGTTATACTGGGCTTTAGCTGCGGTAGACTGCTTGCACATGCTCCGTGACTAGCCACATGGCTAATTAATATTCATGCACTGTGGTGACGTAACCTGGACTGTAGTGTTGTCCGGATCATGAATGAATTGTTCATTTGATCCGGATCTTTTTTGTGAGTCGAATCATCTGGATCATTACAATGAACGATTCGGTTCACAGTGGATGTCTGTCTGGAAGAAACAAGAACATACAGAATGTGCAGTGCAGGGAAAGTCGTGTCCTGCTAGTCATTTCACCCCGAGTCTGCTTGCCTAGTAAAATGATTCAAATGATTCAGTTCAAAGATCCGGATCTTTTCAATGATCGATTCAAATCATCCGAATTTCCCATCACTATCCTGGAGCGTCTGTTCGGTATCAGTATAGATATAACGAAAACAGCGCACCAAGAGCTGCATAAAGCGGCTCAATCTGTCGTCCAACTTCAACACCACCATGCGTTGCGTTAGGGGCACGTTTTGCAACCTTAACGTCCCCTAAAACGCATCGTCTTGGTGTGAAAGAGGCCTTAGAGATAATGACCCAATGCAAAGCTACCTATGGTATGCATAGAGGTATGTTTATGTTGGAGTCATATACCTCTGTGCAGGGTCTATTCCTCTTTTTATTCACAAAGTCCCTGTAATCATTTTTTGAAAAATTAACTTTTAGCTAAAGTTCTGAGTACAGGGATCAGGATGAAGGAAAAGAGGAACGGACAATACACAAAGGTATGTAGATACAGCAGGAACATTCCTTTTAGATTACCTTAATTAGATTTACCTGGGGTGAGGTGTGTTTTAATTCTCACTGTATGTAAAGGCCGGGAATTGGTGGCGATATATTTGATTGTTTTTGAACAGAGGTGCCAATTTAAAATAAATTGACTTTAAAACAGTTTAAAAAGGGAGGTAGCAGTGGACTTACCTCTCCAAATAAACTCAACCAGTCAGTATCCAAGAGAAAAATTCTTTATTCATAAACTCCAAAAATGCAACATGTTTCACGGGCACTTTCCTGCTTCATCGGGCAATAAATAGGAGCAACTGATACACAGTTCTGGAATCACTTTTGCTGGCTTAGAACTACGGATCAGTTGCTCCTATTTCACCTTTTTATCAACTTTTAATCAATTATAAGAAAAATCTATTTTTCATCGATTATAAGAGATTTTACATTGCACTATTATTCGACACCATCAGGGGCTCTCAATTGTTTATGTGTGTTTTTCAAGTATAATGGAGAATGATTTCATCCTCTGTCACCTGTCCCCCCTTGGTTCAAATTCACTTCAAAAAAGCACCACTAAACCTACTGGCCAGTAGAAGAGGAAGGGGATGACCAAAATCACATTTTTGTTTTCAAGTGTTACAAAGGTTATAAATAAAAGGAGGAAGCTCTGCCCCCCTGATGGACGCTGGATTCTTTTCACATGTCTGATTTTACTACTTTTTAAGCCATCGCGTTTGTATGAATAGCTCCACTAGAAAGAGACTTGAGGTCATATGTGTCATTTTTTAGAAATACATTCCAACCACCATAAAGTAACTTGGAGAGCCTCGCCTTTTATATTAAACCGTTCTGTTTAATTTGCTGGTTTGATTACACTATATAAAAATGAGAAGAGGTAATAACTCAGTTTTGTACAGAAAACGATAAATTATGATTTATATTTGATAATGTAAAATAAAGGTTTTAATGATTTAAATAATAAAAAAAATATAGTTTTTTTTTTTAATATTAGTTAAGCTGCTTCTGAGCTGGGTTTCAAGGTCTTACTATATTCAGACTTTATTTCTGCTATTACTACAACAACATTACTAGTATTGCTGCTACTACAAATATTACTATTGTTACTACTATTACTACTCTACTGTACTACTACCACTGCTACTACTAGTATATTTCTAGTAGTGCTGCCACTACAGATATATTGCCAGGGGCGTAGCAATAGGGGGTGCAGAGGTAGCGACCGCATCGGGGCCCTGAAGGGCCCTCCCTCAGCCAGAATTATCCACTGCTCCCATCGCTCCACCACGGCGGATCCCCTCCTTGAATCCCACCACTGGCTTCCTATCCATCCAGAATCAGATTCAAGATACTGTGTCTGACCTACAAATCTGTCCACAAAACCTGTCCAACCTACATTTCCGATCTTACTCAGAGGTACACACCTAGCCGCTCACTCTGCTCTTCCAATGAACTTCACCTAACCGCCCCCTGCATCACCCAGTCCCATTCACGCCTCCAGGACTTCTCAAGAGCTGCCCCAACACTATGGAACTCCCTGCCTCCACCCATTAGGGCAGCCCCCTCCTTCAACATCTTCAAGAAGGCCCTCAAAACTCACCTTTTCACTCTGGCCTACTACCCCTCACAAGTGCTCTAAACCCACAGCTGAACTCTGGTCCCTTACCATTCGTGTCCTTACCTCTCCCTTTAGATTGTAAGCAGGGCAGGGTCCTCCTCCTTTTGTGTCCATGCGGATTTTCGTCCGCGTCCACGCAACCACGCGGATTTTCTGCTGTGAATGGCGTAATCACGCGTGGATTCCCGCCCGGAGGCGGAATTTCTTTTAACGTTAATACCGTTTTTTTTTTTTTAATGGCTTTTAAAGACAAATCACCACTGTAAATGGGGCTATTAATTGGTAATACGTGGTTTTAAAAAGGGATATACGCGTTAAGCAATCAAAGAGGTGAAGGCGAGTTCCAATGGCACTTGGCGGCGAAGGTACCACTGGAGGAGGATGAGTGGCTGACGCCAAAAAGGCCCCAGAGAGGTTTTTGTAATTTGTTTTTGTTTTTTTGTTTTTTTTTGCAGCAATTAGCAATGACATCGCAGCAGAGTTGTCAGTGGACACGGGCAGTGTGAACGCAGAGTGCAGTGGTGGTAGCGACTGAGTCAGGAGAAGGACTATGCGGGCGGTCAGTTCAGCAGCACAGAAGGACCATGGCAACATACTGGTAGTAGTAGTAGCAGCACAGCGTCATAGTGCTGGCCAAAAAATTAAATGCACCCGGTGACCCGGGCAGTGTGAACGCAGACAGAGTACATTGGTGGAAGCGAGTGAGTCAGGAGGAGGAGGACAATGCGGGCGGTCAATTCAGCAGCACAGAAGGACCATGGCAACATACTGGTGGTAGTAGTAGCAGCACAGCGTCATAGTGCTGGCCAAAAAATTAAATGCACCCGGTGACCCGGGCAGTGTGAACGCAGACAGAGTACATTGGTGGAAGCGATTGAGTCAGGAGGAGGAGGACAATGCGGGCGGTCAGTTCAGCAGCACAGAACAGAAGGACCATGGCAACATACTGGTGGTAGTAGTAGTAGCACAGTGTCATAGTGCTGGCCAAAAAATTAAATGCACCCGGTGACCCGGGCAGTGATAACGCAGACAGAGTGCATTGGTGGTACCGTGGTAGCGACTGAGTCAGGAGGAGGAGGAGGACAAAGCGGGCGTTCAGTTCAGCAGCAGCAGCAGCAGCACAGAAGGACCATGGCAACATACTGGTGGTAGTAGTAGCAGCACAGTGTCATAGTGCTGGCCAAAAAATTAAATGCACCCAGTGACCCGGGCAGTGTGAACGCAGAGTGCAGCAGCGGGAAGCGACTGAGTCAGGAGGAGGAGGACAATGCGGGCGGTCAGTTCAGCAGCAGCAGCACAGAAGGACCATGCCAACATACTGGTGGTAGTAGTAGTAGCACAGTGTCATAGTGCTGGCCAAAAAATTAAATGCACCCGGTGACCCGGGCAGTGATAACGCAGACAGAGTGCATTGGTGGTACCGTGGTAGCGACTGAGTCAGGAGGAGGAGGAGGACAAAGCGGGCGTTCAGTTCAGCAGCAGCAGCAGCACAGAAGGACCATGGCAACATACTGGTGGTAGTAGTAGCAGCACAGCGTCATAGTGCTGGCCAAAAAATTAAATGCACCCGGTGACCCAAATTGGAGCAGCGTCCGCATGGCGCTCCCCTCCTGCACCAGGGAGTAGGGAAGCAGCTGTGATTCCATGGCCCGGGCCAGCAAGCCATTTAGTTTGTGGATCCGCCTGTGGCTTGGAGGCAGAGGCTTGGTCAGACCCTGAAAGGTGTCGCTCAGCAGGGTCTGACGACGCTGGGATGCAGGGGAGACAGAGGAGAGAGACGACCACTGGCTGCCAGCCTCAATGTCTGTGTCCTGAGTAGCCGAGGTGGAAGAGCGCTTGCGTGCTACTACTGCTGCTACTGTGGGGGATTCACGACCCTGAGGGAGGGATGATGCTGCTGCGCTGGTGGGCCTTCTGCTCTCAGGAACCCCTGCCAGCAGTGCCTGCTTCCTCTTAAACTCCGCATACTCGCGGCAGTGGCGGCTTCTCAGGTGGCCCTGGAGGGATGAGGTACCCATCTTGCTCAGACTTTTCCCACGGCTCAATCTTTTGCTGCATAACCTGCACACCGCATACCTTTTGTCATCAGTACATTCGTCAAAGCAATCCCACACTGGTGACTTTAATTTACTGCGGCCCCCACTAGCAGAGGGTGCAGCGGAACAATGTGTGGTAGTAGTTGCCGGGGGTTGCATGGTGGTGGTGCCGGCTGAAGCAGTGTCCTGTCTACTTCCTCTACGCCCACTGCTGCCGATGCCCCTGCCTGACATATGGCGATATCCTTGCCTAGGCCGAGGTGACTCGTCATCCTGCTCTGACCATTCTTCCCTGGACTCAGCAGGCTGCGCATAGTTAGGGTCCACAACGTCGTCATCATCAGCAGCATCATCATAATCCAGCTCTTCCTCTGACTCCCCCGCCTCCTCTTCTGTCCCTACATCCCCAGACACAGACCCCTCTTCTTCATCACCAGAACTCAACAACGCTTGTGATTGTGGCCCGATCTCAATCTCTGCCACATCAGTCCCCAGTAAGTCCTGAGCTTCTTGCATCAGCAGGTTCCCAGATGCCAGACTGAGGGACAGAACGCTGTCATCCTGGGAGGGCTGCTTACCAGTGGGTGCTGGGGTGGATGTCACAACAAGCGTGGGACGTTGGCTGCTGCTGCTGCTTGGAGTGGTGCTCACAGTAGAGGTCTGGGAGGAAGTCATGATGTCCATGAGTACGTCAGGTTCCATTTGCTCAACCACCACACGGGGACCAGAAACTTTAAAATATTTGGACAATGGCGTCCGCTGACTCGGCCCAGGCTTTGCTGCCCCCCTTTCTGCTGCATCATGACCACGTACAGCTGGGCGTCCTCTCCCTGGACGTGGAGCAGTCCCAGAAGTGGCTGAGGCAATTGAACTCCCTTTCCTCTCACCCCGCGAAACCCTGCCAGACATGTTGCTAGTAATGAATCACTGGATGCAGTGGGTAGTGTTGGGCGAACAGTGTTCGCTACTGTTCGGGTTCTGCAGAACATCACCCTGTTTTAAGTTCAGGTTCGCCCCGAACTACTGAATGGCCGCCGAACAGGGCCGAAAAGGGCCCCTGTTCGGCCGAACAGGGCCCTGTTCGCCCGAACATGCCGCAATAAGGCCCCCCTATGGGGTCGCAGGCATAAGGGGGGAGCATGCCCCGATCGCGGGGGGGGGGGTCGGAAATTCCCCCCACCCCCTCTGCTAGCGCTCCCCCCTCTGCCCGCTTCCACATAAAAAAAGTTTAAGGCAAGTTAAATAGTACTTGGTGGCTGGCCTGGCACTGGCAGTGGAGTGAGAAGGAGGAGGAGTCCGAGTAGCAGAGTGACGCGTTGAGGCCGGGCAGCGGGCGGTTCAGCGGTAGTACCCTTGTGGTACTTCCGCCCTTTCTCTGACCTCACGTCCTCTGCATACGAGGGTACGCGTCACGCGTACCCTCGTATGCGTCATCACGTAGAGGACGTGAGGTCAGAGAAAGGGCGCAGGGCTTGGGAAATAAAGCATTTTGTGGTGCGATTGTCCTTTCCTGGGCTTTCATGGACTAAGGCCCCTTTCACACTAGGCCACTTTGCGTTGTGTTAACCTTTCTGCACACAGGGTAACGCAACAGCAATGAATGTCTATAGGACCTAGTACACTAACTGCATTGCGTTGCGCCTGAAGTGTCTGAATCGCGGCCAACCTGCCACAAAGTCAACAGCGTGTTACTGTTGGACTAAATGCATGTAAGTCAATGGGCGACACAGAAACATTAAATACGTTGGCAGCAGTGGGGTGGCACGCATGCGCAGGGCGATGCAAATATGATGTAGAAGCAGAAAATCTCAGAGATGTACTTCCTGTCCATCAGGAAGTAGGATAATGGGTGAGGGGCGGTGAAGGGCATGCAGGGATGTGTGGAGGGGGGGGCCCTATGTACAGTATATGACCCTGTCGGCGCCCTCTGCTACAGGTTCACATGAATCTATTTTTGCCGTTGCGGTGTGATGTGAGGGGGGTGAAGCATTGCACTGCTACGCTCTGGCCAGGTGTAAAACCGGCCTAAATGTTTTTGGATTGTTGAACAAATCATCTGAGTTTCCATAACTTTTTATGAGAAAATTCACTTTGATATAGAAGTGGCCACACACCATACAATTTTTTGTAATATCTGTTCAATTCAAGATTTGCAATCAATTTTTCTGACTGATTGTAACATTTCAAAAATATGACCAATGTGCCACACACACGCATGTTCAATTTTTCCCCAATTATGATAAAAATGATTGGAAACTCGGAGAAAATTGCTAGGGTGTGTATATTAATAAATTGACAATCTAACACAGGCTTTCTCAACCGGAATTCCTTGAGTACTCTGCAGGAGTTCCCTGGCATTTTCCCCCATCGTGGAGGAAGTATAATAGAGCACATCAGAGCAGGGACAAGGTCCTCCAGCACCCAAGGCTGAGACACCAAAGTGCGCCCCTCCATCCCTTCCACCCCAGCCGTCACACACTGATTGCTATTAGACTAAGAGGCGCCACAGGGCCCACAACCTCCCCAACACCTTAATATCTAGTTATCTGGCTTGCATTCACTGCTAGGTAGCCTCTTTTCTTATTTCTTTCTGCTTCATACACAATTAGGAATGACAGCTGAATGAATTGTGCGCCCCCTACACTGCGCCCTGAGGCTGGAGCCTCTTCAGCCTATGCCTCGGCCCGGCCCTGGAGCACATTATAGTAGGGGGTACTGTAAAAAGAAGCACTAAATTGGGGGTCACAATAATAATGAGCACATTACTATAAAGCACTAGGATAAGGAGACCGTATAATGATTGAACGGTGTAATAGGAGGTAGTGAAATTAACAGCCTCACCTACTTTTAAAGACCACGCCTCCTGCAAAATACATGCAGGGGTTCCTCGAGATCAAAACATTGTTTGCAGCGGTTCCTTGAGATCCTACATACCATACAATCTTTAGAAAAATTAAAGAAAAATTTGCAGCATTCAGGATCGATAAAAATTGAAAAAAATGTGAAATCCGATTGGATTTTTCTGTCGAATGAAAAAAGTTTTCTATTTTTTTTCAGGAGATCCAATCATATTTAACGAATTGCTGTAAAATCGGATCATTTTATTGTATCGTGCGTGGTCACCTTAAAGAGACTCTGTAACAAAATTTTCAGCCTTATTTCTTCTATCCTATAAGTTCCTATACCTGTTCTAATGTGCTCTGGCTTACTGCAGCCCTTCCTAGTTGCACAGTGGCTGTGTTATCTGTGTTATAATAATCTAATCCTCCTCTGTGTTTTAGAATCTAATCTAATCTTTCCTCAGTCGGCTCTGTCGGGCTCAGGCACTGAGGCTGGAATGTGCAGCTCTGCTTGTGATTGGATAGAAGCTATACACACCCTCTCCAGGCCCCCTCCAAGCTATGTATGACTCACACACTGAGCTACTTTCAGCCTATCACATGCTGTTAGCAGCCATGTCTTTTGTTTGTAAACACTGCCTAAAACTGGCAATTACAAGGCAGGACTGCAGCATGGAGTGGCAGAAACAGCACAGAGGGGCCCAGGAGAATATAATGAATAGAATGGTATGCTTTTTATTGTAAGAATTTTAGAGTACAGATTCTCTTTAAGAGTGCTTCTGATTATAAGCATGTTTCTGGAGTGAATTGTGCTTACAAACCAAAGTTCCACTGCTATGCAATGACCTCTAACATCCTAAGGATAGAAGCCACATGGTCAACCACAAATGAGGTGAAAGAGAAGCACTGTATATACAGTATTCATATCACAACATAAACCACGTTTCGGGTGTTAGGGAAATAAAATAACCACAGACATATGGAAGTCCAGTTCCAACAAGCCAAAGAAAAAGTAAGTAAAGAAAACACATATGTGTCAAAGAGTTGGAGACGGAAACAGAAACAGAACACAAAGCTATGGAGAAAAGGAATTGCACACGTGACCTGCACAAACCATATGGAACAATGAATATTTGATTCAATTCTGGCAACTTTCATATAATGAAACTTGATGCTGGATAGAAAGTATCCCAAAAAATAGGGGAGGGGTGAACGGAATGAAAGGAACTCTGAATGTGTTGGAATTGCTGCCTGTTTTCCGGTAGACAGTCTTGTATTACGCTCTACAAAAGCCAGAGTTTCTGTTTGAGACCAGACTGAGTACTGGTGCGTTAGTGAACTGGGAAGGTGTTGAAAGGGGCTTTCACCAGTTCACACTATTTATTCAATGATGCAGCAAGAGGGAACTGCTTACTTGTCTAAACTAGTTTCAGATCTAATACCTGGAAATAACACTATCGGCCCAATCCAATGCACTTTTTCTCCTAGGTGATATTTTTACATCTTATTAAAAAATGCCTTTTAAAGGAAACCTGAGATAGGTTAATAGTGGTCTATTTATACTTAACTGGGGCTTCATCCAGCCCCATGGGCAGAGGCGTATCTAGAGGGGTGCAGGCATGGCTTGTGCCATAGGCGCCACAGCACCATGGGGCGCCATGCCTCAGAATCAGACTGTTAGGCTTGGAGGTGTAATCTCCACAGTCAGCATGCAACACATAAACTGACGTAAAGGAGGTACACACACCAGCACAAGGGATCAGGATATCCCCAGTTTAGTGGAGGAGAGGACTGACTCCAATAGGAGATTGTGGTGCACAGAGCCGGTGCAGATCCGAACAGCCACAAACAACACTTTCGTAATAACGTCTCAGCGCAAAGTAGCGCTGAGCGCATAAACCAGGACTGAGGAGATCAGGACAGGTAGACAGAATGAACGCCTGCTTAACTAGCCACTACTTAGTGACAGCAGGCGTCCACAATAAGACAGACTGGAATGAGGCAGCCAATGCGTAGCGGCGATAGCGTGCCTCACAAAGACAGGACAGGATAGCCAGGAAATAGGAAGATCAAGATAGATGAACGTAACACAGACAAATATACAATAAGTATGTTTTCCTAGCGTATTACAATTACAGCTATCAATGAAACTATTTGTAACGTCTGACTAACATATGTATATATCGGCAATGAACCGATATATGACATAAGCAGGAACACTGACTAGCACTGGAGTAATACAGGGAACAGGACTCAGAAGGATTCGCTATCTCTTCGCAGAGATGAACGCAATCCACAAGCAGTAACAGGACAGGATTCAGAAGGATTCGTTATCTCCTCGCAGAGATGAACGCAATCCACAAACAGGACCAGGAGCAGGATACTAGCTCAGCACGGGTGCTCACGATACGCGCAAACTACCAAAACGTGCTGGAAGGCTGCCTAACTGAACACAGGAAATAAACAGTTCGTGTACGTATATATCAGCGACACTGATGTATCAACGTAACACGAATACAAGGAAAATAACAAAATGCGCAAGTATGCGTATATATTGGCGATGAACCAATATATGACACAAGACAAGCAGAGTAACAACTTCTAGAACAAGAGAAGAACTAGGAGGACTCGCTGACCCCTTCGCAGGAGTCAGCGCAGTCTACACGGACTAGGAACGAGGTGGGGCACGAGCAGAGTAACAGACAGAATCTGAGACTATGGTAGCCCATCAAGCATTGCAGGAAGCAGTTCTTTATACTGAGGTCATCCAATGGGAGCAGACCTGCAGATTCCCACACAAGTGAATGGTAATTAATCACAGGCTGACAGCAGGAAAAGGCAGACAATGATATGCAGCTTGCAGGAAAGGGATTGCCCCTCCATTGCAGCAGACAATGTTTGTTTACACAAAAGCATATTAAACTGTCATTAACTTCAGAGCAACTGCAGATGGAATCAGCAACTAGTTTAAGTGCAAACAAAACTATGCAAGAAAATGCATGTAATGACATCAGAACTGCTTGGGTTAAAATACCACTGCAGCCAGCAGGGCCGGCGCTACCATTAAGGCAGAGGAGGCAGCTGCCCCAGGGCCCCAGAGCTTGTAGGGGCCCCCAGTGGCTACAAGAGGAAAAAAATTTTTTTCAAATCGGCCTTATAGTTTTTGAGAAAATCGATTTTAAAGTTTCAAAGGAAAAAAAAACACATTTAAAAACCTGCCGACTTTTATGGTTAATAGCAAATCCACCTTAAATGCTAGAAACCCTAAATTTGCAGGATATGTTAAGGAGATCATTAGGAATAAGAGGAAAAAAACAATTTTTCAAAAAGACCTTATAGTTTTTAAGAAAATCTATTTTAAAGTTTAGAAGGAAAAAAGTATAGTTTTAAATGCAGTAAATGTCACTTTTAGTAGCAAACCTAACGGTAGTGTAATTTTACATGTATCAAAAGAAAGAGCAATACATTTCCTGACGGGGTTTCCAGGGGGTCCATACGCAGCCGCAGCGCTTTGGCCAGGGATCGCTATACAGCCGCAATATGGCTGTATGAAGATCCCTGGCATTTTTTCCTATTTTCCCAATTTTTTTTATGTTTAGAGTGTGGGATTTTTTTATTTTTTTTTTTATTATGTGGGGTCCCCCCTCCTGAAACTTTTTAACCCCTTGTCCCCCATGCAGGCTGGGATAGCCAGAATGTGGAGCTCTGACCGATTGGGACTTCACACCCTGACTATACCAGCTGCAAAAAAGGTCCCCTAATGCCGATTTTTGTTCCGGGGTATATGTTGGGGGGGCCCCCCAGGTTTATTTTGCCCTGGGGCCCCATTGTTGCTTAAACCGGCCCTGGCAGCCAGCAGTAAACGCTGCAGACATGATCATAACACAGACCTCAGATCAGATTCATTGTTATCTGGGGAACTTGGCTACTTAATGTATGTATGTAGGGCTCACTTGGCTTAGTGATAGAAAAGAGGACAGAGAGGAAATAAGACGAGATATTTTCCAAAAAATAACTTTAGCAATATCCTGAGCCAAAAAAAAACAACAACTGGTAACCATAACACATGTACATGAGAAAGGATGCTGTTTTTAGAGGTGGGGGCTGTCCTCCCGGAGTCCCAGGCCGCTCCGCTCTCCCACTATCTTGTTCACTAATCTGTCTTGTTGCGCTCTTCTGTGCATGTGCAGCTTTGTCATGTGCGCACCACCCATTGCACTACTGCAGCTGGGAGCAATCTGCCCCCCCCCCCCCGGTTCACTTTAAACAACTGTCATTACGAATCTAATCATGGAAGGCCGATGTGATTACCATTGACCCTCGTGCTAATTACCGCAATTATTCAACATCGCATTTGCACCCGTCATTTGTTCCCAATTGGGAAGATGGATCATGGAACGATCGTTTGTAGTATCGTTAGTTGCTGTGTATCTTTCCCAGTCGTTGTGGTGAGTATTCAACTTACAGCTAATGGGAACCGGTTCAAAAAAAAAAAAGTCAGATACTCACCTAAGGAGAGGGAGGCTCTGGTTCCCATAGAGCACTCCCTCTCCTCTCCCGGTGCCCGCTGCTGTCCTGGCTCCCCTATAGCGGTATTCGACCGTTTCGGTCAAATACCGCTGTCTCCTGGCAGAAGGGAGGCATCGGTAAAGCTTCGGGAGCTCGAGTGCTCCCGAAGATGGGCCGCTCTACACTGCGCATGTGCGCACGCCATCTATGACGCACTCGCGTGTGTGCCACCTGTCTTCGGGAGGACTCGGCTCCCGAAGACTTCTGAAGTCCCCTCGGCGTGGGATGAGAACGGAGGAGCCAGCGCAGCACCGGGGCCACCGGGAGAGGAGAGGGATGGCTCATTAGGACCGAGCCTTCCCTCTCCTTAAGTGAGTATCTGCCTTTTTTTTTTTGTGAACCGGGGTTACATTAGCTTTAAAAGATTAAAAACCCAGGAATGCCAAGTGTACCCGAGGTGACACTAATGCTAAAAATAAGATACTTACCTACTAAGAGGGAAGTCTCTGGATCCTCCAGAGGCTTTCTGTGTCCTCCCGGAGACCACCATTGCCGCGCACAGAGCCCCACAATATATCCGACAATGTTCTTGTGACTGCGCTCCCTGCTGTGTACGAGAGCGGCCATACTGTGCCTGCATGAATAAGGCCATGCCAGTGCAGTAAATGGGAGCCACTCGTCCTTGAGCAACTCCGTGCTACTGCACAGGCACGCCCTTGCTCGAGTGGGTGCAGCACACCAACACTTGTGCACAGCAGGGAGTGCAGACGCAAAATTCAAGAGGGTCCTATGCAGTGGCGGTGGTCTCCAAGAAGAGGCAAGAAGCCTCTGGAGGATCCATCATAATAAATGGGATCTGCCCCACATTGGGGGAGAATCATAGCAACCCAAGTGCTACAACCACTTGCCGGCAGCGCACAAATCGGGAAGAGGTATTAGTTACGTACATAGGCCGGATTTAACTTGGCCTACTAGGATCCTCCAGGGTCAAATCTAGCCCGTGTACGTCATGCTGGATCTTTACTGAAGTCCGACTGACCCAAGTACACTGTTTCCATACTCACCCCACCTGCCAGAAGCCACTCCTACAGGTTGTCCAAATCTTCCCTCCTTCCTGATCCATGGCTACAGACATGTTGCTAGCCTATAGACTAGTGACGCGCCTCTACAGAATTTGGCCAGTCAGCTGTGGGATTGAAGCTGTTATTCTAAACGTAGTGGATTACAAGCGGAGAGAGAATTATTGCTGAACACTAAAAGCAGGTCTCATTTTGTGCAGCGTCAGAAATTTAATACAGAGTATAGGTGCTTATATTGCTGCCTCAAGCCCATTTTTATTATGCCTTTTGAATAATAATAAACTGAAAAACGCATCCTATTTATCTAAATGGCTCCCATTTACTGGATACAAATATGCTTCATCTTTAGATAGTTATGTTTGTTCTTGGCTCGGGAACATCAGATAAATTCTGTCCTTAATGCTTTCTGACAGGCCAAGAAAATGACATATTTTATTAGTCATGCTCATCTTATAATCATTGGCACGATCATTGGTGGAAGTATGAGGCCATATTTGTGTTTATATATTTATTTTACTTTCTGACGTGCCCAGGAATTCTTACTACTGCAGCGGGTGGAGGAGGAGGCGTCTGATACGGAAAAAGCAAACAAATTAAGGTTGAAGATCAAAGTTACTTCACAGAAGGCAAAGATAGATAAATGCATGATTACAATAATGGTCTTGCAGCAGTGTGTGTGCGTTTAAGAGGCTACATGTATCTTAACAATTGGACTGGAGACCTAATTATCAGTTGCAAATGAAACGTGGGACTGCACATTATACGCTAATTTATGAGGCAAAGTAACAACATGACAATATCATAAGTGGAACATATACCTGTAATTACTCAGTCATGGGGGATTACACAGCTGTGTAATGAAAATATCTATCTATCTATCTATCTATCTATCTATCTATCTATCTATCTATCTATCTATCTATCTATCAGACCAGTCAAAGAAGGATATACAGTGACAGGCACACACCTATAGATAGCCAATCTTTAAAGGGAACCTGAAGCAAGTAAAATTATTTAAAATAAACACATGATGTAGCTGCAAATGAATATTACATACTAACCTCACAGTCAGTTCCTCTCAGAAGCTCACCTTTTTTTCTTACAGTGATCCCTTCCAGTTCTGACAGGATTTTGTCAGAACTGAAATATACCAGTTGATGTCAGTTATATATCAGCAGCTGTCCGTTACAACTGAATGTGCAAGGTAATGGCTCAAGATGGGTGATATTACTGTAAGGATCCCTCATGTAGCGTATTCTGTCCGTTGCAGTGGAGCTGCAAACGGACAGTTCTGGCTGATCTGCTTGCATTCGGTTGTGCATTTGCAATGGGTCTCATTGTCATTTGCAGTCGCTCTGCAGTTCTGGGTAGTGTTGGGGGAACACCTAGATGTTCGGGTTCACGAACGTTCGCCGAACATCGCCGCGATGTTCGGGTGTTCGACCCGAACTCTGAACATAATGGAAGTCAATGGGGACCCGAACTTTCGTGCTTTGTAAAGCTTCCTTACATGCTACATACCCCAAATTTGCAGGGTATGTGCACCTTGGGAGTGGGTACAAGAGGAAATTTTTTTTTAGCAAAAAGAGCTTATAGTTTTTGAGAAAATCGATTTTAAAGTTTCAAAGGGAAAACTGTCTTTTAAATGCGGGAAATGTCTGTTTTCTTTGCACAGGTAACATGCTTTTTGTCGGCATGCAGTCATAAATGTAATACATATAAGAGGTTCCAGGAAAAGGGACCGGTAACGCTAACCCAGCAGCAGCACACGTGATGGAACAGGAGGAGGGTGGCGCAGGAGGAGAAGGCCACGCTTTGAGACACAACAACCCAGGCCTTGCATGAGGACAAGAAGCGTGCGGATAGCAATTTGCATTTTGTCGCCATGCAGTCATAAATGTAATACAGATGAGAGGTTCAATAAACAGGGACCGGAAACGCTTACCCATTACAGATGTTCATTGTTCATGTTACTTGGTTGGGGTCCGGGAGTGTTGCGTAGTCGTTTCCAATCCAGGATTGATTCATTTTAATTTGAGTCAGACGGTCTGCATTTTCTGTGGAGAGGCGGATACGCCGATCTGTGACGATGCCTCCGGCAGCACTGAAACAGCGTTCCGACATAACGCTGGCTGCCGGGCAAGCCAGCACCTCTATTGCGTACATTGCCAGTTTGTGCCAGGTGTCTAGCTTCGATACCCAATAGTTGAAGGGTGCAGATGGATTGTTCAACACAGCTATGCCATCTGACATGTAGTCCTTGACCATCTTCTCCAGGCGATCGGTGTTGGAGGTGGATCTGCATGCTTGCTGTTCTGTGTGCTGCTGCATGGGTGTCATAAAATTTTCCCACTCCAAGGACACTGCCGATACCATTCCCTTTTGGGCACTAGCTGCGGCTTGTGTTGTTTGCTGCCCTCCTGGTCATCCTGGGTTTGCGGAAGTCAGTCTGTCGGCGTACAACTGGCTAGAGGATACGGAGGATGTCAATCTCCTCTCTAAAGTCTCCACAAGGGCCTGCTGGTATTCTTCCATTTTGACCTGTCTGACTCTTTCTTCAAGCAGTTTGGAACATTGCGTTTGTACCGTGGATCCAGAAGGGTATAAACCCAGTAATTGGTGTTGTCCAGAATGCGCACAATGCGTGGGTCGCGTTCAATGCAGTCCTAGGCCGAAGAGGTCATAGCCTAGGGTCACAAAAACCTGTTTATTTGGGCAATTTCAATGGTAGTGATGCTGACGTACATAAATCTCAGCCATGGCCGCTAGCAACGTCTGAATTTCACGAAATGTCTCATGCAGGTAGAAGACATATTGTTAGACTTGGATTCCAAAGATGGGGTCCCTACATATCTGCAAACCAGAGTTACAGGGGTCCAAAATTGGTAAAATCCCCCATAGGCTTTCATTGCCTCCCTATTTCACTTTCCAAAATATCACATCTTTTCAAAGGGCAATTGCTCAGCAGTGGCAAATTTTCTAGCATTGTAGGGACCCTTAGGGGGAACATGACTGGTGAGTTTCGGGCCCCTAGGCCGAAGAGGTCATAGCCTAAGGTCACAAAAACCTGTTTATTTGGGCTATTTCAATGGTAGTGATGCTGACGTACATAAATCTCAGCCATGGCCGTTAGCAACGTCTGAATTTCACGAAATGTCTCATGTAGGTAGAAGACATATTGTTAGACTTGGATTCCAAAGATGGGGTCCCTACATCTCTGCAAACCAGAGTTACAGGGGTGCAAAATTGGTAAAATCCCCCATAGGCTTTCATTGGGCCTACTATTTACCGTTCCAAAATCTCACACCATTTCAAAGGGCAATGGCTCAGCAGTGGCAAAACTCACCAGTCATGATTCCCTAAGAGTCCCTACAATGCTAGAAAATTTAGTACTGCTGATCCATTGCCCTTTGAAAAGATGTGAGATTTTGGAAAGTGAAATTGGGAGGCAATGAAAGCCTATGGGGGATTTTACCAATTTTGGACCCCTCTAACTCTGGTTTGCAGAGATGTAGGGACCCCATCTTTGGAATCCAAGTCTAACAATATGTCTTCTACCTGCATGAGACATTTCGTGAAATTCAGACGTTGCTAACGGCCATGGCTGAGATTTATGTACGTCACCATCACTACCATTGAAATAGCCCAAATAAACAGGTTTTTGTGACCCTAGGCTATGACCTCTTCGGCCTAGGGGCCCGAAACTCACCAGTCATGTTCCCCCTAAGGGTCCCTACAATGCTAGAAAATTTGCCACTGCTGAGCAATTGCCCTTTGAAAAGATGTGAGATTTTGGAAAGTAAAATAGGGAGGCAATGAAAGCCTATGGGGGATTTTACCAAATTTGGAGCCCTGTAACTCTGGTTTGCAGAGATGTAGGGAACCCATCTTTGGAGCCCAAGTCTAACAATATGTCTTCTACCTGCATGAGACATTTTGTGAGATTCAGACGTTGCTAATGGCCATTGCTGCGATTTATGTACGTCAGACTCGCCACCATTGAAATTGCCCAAATAAACAGGTTTTTGTGACCCTAGGCTATGACCTCTTCGGCCTAGGGGCCCGAAACTCACCAGTCATGTTCCCCCTAAGGGTCCCTACAATGCTAGAAAATTTGCCACTGCTGAGCAATTGCCCTTTGA
Source organism: Hyperolius riggenbachi (assembly GCF_040937935.1). Classification (NCBI taxonomy): domain Eukaryota; kingdom Metazoa; phylum Chordata; class Amphibia; order Anura; family Hyperoliidae; genus Hyperolius; species Hyperolius riggenbachi. Next base: position 514,033,645 of record NC_090647.1, on the reverse strand, counting down.
AAAGATGTGATATTTTGGAAAGTGAAATAGGGAGGCAATGAAAGCCTATGGGGGATTTTACCAATTTTGGACCCCTGTAACTCTGGTTTGCAGATATGTAGGGACCCCATCTTTGGAATCCAAGTCTAACAATATGTCTTCTACCTGCATGAGACATTTCGTGAAATTCAGACGTTGCTAACGGCCATGGCTGAGATTTATGTACGTCAGCATCACTACCATTGAAATTGCCCAAATAAACAGGTTTTTGTGACCCTAGGCTATGACCTCTTCGGCCTAGGACTGCATTGAACGCGACCCACGCATTGTGCGCATTCTGGACAACACCAATTACTGGGTTTATACCCTTCTGGATCCACGGTACAAACACAATGTTCCAAAACTGCTTGAAGAAAGAGTCAGACAGGTCAAAATGGAAGAATACCAGCAGGCCCTTGTGGAGACTTTAGAGAGGAGATTGACATCCTCCCCCTCCTCTAGCCAGTTGTACGCCGACAGACTGACTTCTGCAAACCCAGGACGACCAGGAGGGCAGCAAACAACACAAGCCGCAGCTAGTGCCCAAAAGGGAGTGGTATCGGCAGTGTCCTTGGAGTGGGAAAATTTTCTGACACCCATGCAGCAGCACACAGAACAGCAAGCGTGCAGATCCACCTCCAACACCGATCGCCTGGAGAAGATGGTCAAGGACTACATGTCAGATGGCATAGATGTGTTGAACAATCCATCTGCACCCTTCAACTATTGGGTATCGAAGCTAGACACCTGGCACAAACTGGCAATGTACGCAATAGAGGTGCTGGCTTGCCCGGCAGCCAGCGTTATGTCGGAACGCTGTTTCAGTGCTGCCGGAGGCATCGTCACAGATCGGCGTATCCGCCTCTCCACAGAAAATGCAGACCGTCTGACTCAAATTAAAATGAATCAATCCTGGATTGGAAACGACTACGCAACACTCCCGGACCCCAACCAAGTAACATGAACAATGAACATCTGTGATGGGTTAGCGTTTCCGGTCCCTGTTTATTGAACCTCTCATCTGTATTACATTTATGACTGCATGGCGACAAAATGCAAATTGCTATCCGCACGCTTCTTGTCCTCATGCAAGGCCTGGGTTGTTGTGTCTCAAAGCGTGGCCTTCTCCTCCTGCGCCACCCTCCTCCTGTTTCATCACGTGTGCTGCTGCTGGGTTAGCGTTACCGGTCCCTTTTCCTGGAACCTCTTATATGTATTACATTTATGACTGCATGCCGACAAAAAGCATGTTACCTGTGCAAAGAAAACAGACATTTCCCGCATTTAAAAGACAGTTTTCCCTTTGAAACTTTAAAATCGATTTTCTCAAAAACTATAAGCTCTTTTTGCTAATTTTTTCCCTCTTGTACCCACTCCCAATGTGCACATACCCTGTAAATTTGGGGTATGTAGCATGTAAGGAGGCTTTACAAAGCACGAAAGTTCGGGTCCCCATTGACTTCCATTATGTTTGGAGTTCGGCTCGAACACCCGAACATCGTGGCCATGTTCGGCCCGAACCCGAACATCTAGATGTTCGCCCAACACTACACATGACCCGTTCGGCCAATCACAGCGCTAGCCGAACGTTCGGGTAACGTTCGGCCATGCGCTCTTAGTTCGGCCATATGGCCGAACAGTTTGGCCGAACACCATCAGGTGTTCGGCCGAACTCGAACATCACCCGAACAGGGTGATGTTCTGCAGAACCCGAACAGTGGCGAACACTGTTCGCCCAACACTAGTTCTGGGCAGCTCAGGATGCTGTCATCATTCCACCAATTGCTTGTTGCAGCTGAGCTGCGGCCAGATAGCCCTGGATTTCCTGCATGCATGTTGTTACATAATTCTGCATGTATTTCTTATGGAAAACCTTTGCATTCACAGCCAGCTAGCAAATGGTAGTCAAGCCATCTCAGGATTGAGTGATTACCATTCAGCTGTGTAGAGATTTGCATATCTGCATCCATTGGCTGATGCCAGCATAAAAGTCTGCCTCCCATTTCATACCCCGCCCGTCATAGTGGTCAGTACGCTGATCTACTGGGCACCTTGTTACTCTGTATAGTTCTGTTATTGTAGTTCTATGCGACCTTATTACTTGTGCTTTAGCTAGTTCTTGATAAATATATATGCAGACTTGCTAATATATATTTATCCGTTAGTTGAGCCATTTGTTATTTTTCTTATTATTGTGTATTGCCTAGTTCCTTGCTTGATGGACGTTCGCTGCATCCGCAGTGGATCAGTGAAGTCCATTATCTAGATAGCTTGGATTCTGCCATCACCACGTTGGTGACTGTAGTATTCCTGCTAGTCTAGTTTCTGGGAACGTAACTATAGGCTGCAGTTGCTATTAGTTACATTCTATCCTGTAGTCTTGCCTGGGTGGATGCTTGCTGGTGACTGTTGTTAGCCTGCTTGCTCTGCTTCTGTAGACGTGACTGTGAGTTGCGGTTGCTACTAGTTACGCTCCAATCTATAGTCCTGTCTTGTACCTGTCTGAATGCTTGCTATCGCTAAGGCAGCACAGTGCGAGCTAAGGCAGCGCAACATCGCACTGCGCTGCCATTGTGCTTTATTTGTAGCAATATCGGAAGCCTAGAGCTGCAGTTGCTCTGGGCAGCCTGTGCAACCTCTTCCATTATCCAGCTCTTAGCCTTGATGCGCTGGGTGGTCAGAAAGTATGACCCCCCAGCATTACAATTACAGTTTAAAGCAGGCCATACACTCGTTAGATTAGCAGCAGATAGATCTCTGATCTATCTGATGTGTTTAGGATTTTTTTTACTAGGAACAGATTTCCAATAGATTTCAGTATGAAAACTATTGAAAATCGATCTGATGGCATTTTTTTGCCATCAGATTTCCATTAGGTCCAATGCAAAAATGATAAGCCATCTCATCAGATCGACCTAGATTTTCCAGCATGTGAGATCGATTAAAATTTCGATCGATCAATCGGCCGATAATATGCTCAGTGTATGGGCACCTTAAAGGTGGCCATACACTGGTCGATGTGCCATTAGATCGACCAGCTGACAGATCCCTATCTGATCGAATCTGATCAGATAGGGATCGTATGGCTGCCTTTACTGCAAACAGATTGTGAATCGATTTCAGCCTGAAACCGATCACAATCTGTTCAGCTGCTCCTGCCGCCTGTCCCCCCCCCCCGTATACATTACCTGAGGCTGGCTCCCGGGCGTCTTCTCTGCACTGCACCGCACTGCTGTTCTTGCTCCATCCCGGCGCTTCCTGTGTTACTCCGTGACCAGGAAGTTCAAATAGAGCGCCCTCTATTTCAACTTCCTGGTCACCGGAGTGACACAGGAAGTATAAGCGTACACTGGGAGATGCGGAAATGCGGTGCAGCGAGGAGAAGAGGACCCCGGAGCCAGCTTCAGGTAATGTATACATGCTCGGATCGGGCCCGAATCGTACGCCGCAAGCGACGCGCTCCTACCGCCGGGCGATCGAGGGTAATTTCCCGCACGGCGCGATCGACGGTCCGATCCGATTTCGGGAGGGAATCGGATCGGCGGGTGCGTTTAGCGCAAGCGATTGGCAGCAGATCCGATCCCAGGATCGGATCTGCTGTCGAAACGGCCGTGAATCGAGCCAGTGTATGGCCTGCTTTACAGTGTGCTGACCAGGAAGCTGTTAGGGGGTAATGGCCATTTTTAAAATGGAGGACGGAGAATTCCATTGATCACTGTGGACAAATGGGACGTCAGAGAGGGGAAAAAGATTGAGGAGTAGACTACACAGAAGGTAAGTATAACCTGTGTTTGATTATTTTGACTTTTTATTTTCAGTACAGGTTCTCTTTAAAAGGGCCACTGTCGCCAAAAACTTAAACTTTAAAATACAATTGTACACATACAAATAAGAAGTGCATTTCTCCCAGAGTAAATTGAGATATAATTTTTTTTCTGCTATGTTGCTGTCATTTACAGTAGGTAGTTAAAGTCTAACAGAACTGACAGGATTTTGACTAGTCCATTTCCTTATGGGGCAGTTTCAGTATTTCCTATATTCTTTACAAAAGCACTTCCTGGAAAGCATTTATAGATAAGATGTCAACCAGCCTCCCTATCCACTTGCACGCTATTTTGGTAGTTGGACAGAGCAACTGCTGCTCATTAAGTGTTTTTGAAAACAAAGAAAACCCATAGAATCCCCCATGAGGAGTTGGACTGGTCCAAAACCTGTCAGAACTGTTAGAATTTTGCTAGCTACTGTAAGTGATAGAAACATAGGAGAAAAGTAATTTATAGCTCGGTTTACTCTGGGGCAAATGTATATTTAATACATGTGCATACATACAAATTAAAAATTTTACAATTTTTTTGCGGTAGTGGTCCTTTATGAAAAATCTTTAAAATGACATCTGTCCAATCACAGAAACCACATAAGAGAGAGGTAAAAAACAAAGTGTGGTGAGGTCGACAGATGTTTCAAATCCACTAGCGGGGTGCTTCCTCAGGAGGTCCTCATGAAGCACTCTGACATAGCACCCCATTAGTGGGTGCGAAACATGAAGTACATAAAACATACCGGAGGAGCAGCTGGATTGCATACTGGTTAACGGTGTTTCTTTTGAAGTGATGTTTGAACCTTTGACCAGGGTTCAAATCCCGGCTCAAGCCAGTATATAAAACAGTATTGAATCTTTGGGCAAGGCTTTGGGCAAGGCTGGTTGCCTTTGGAAAATGTGTTATGTGGCCACCACTCTGGAGTGATTTGAATCTGCCAGGAGAAAAGCATAAAATACATGTTATTTGTCTTGTCAAAAAGGCAGCCTGATCCTTTGTTTTCACAGTGACTAGCTCATTTTCTTTAAAGTGCACCAGAACGGAATGAAAGTGCCCCTATGGGATACTTAAAGGGAACCAGAGACGAAGCACCCTTGTGTATTTTACCATATATATCAGTAAGAACGTTACAGAAAACACCTACCCTGCTCTCTGTTTCATCCTCACTGCTAAAAGTGTCTGTTATCAGCTGTGATAAGAATCCCGGACTGAGCATTCAGTCTGGCTTTGCAGGGAATAATTATAGCTGAGTCATTATAGCAGAGCCACAAGGGGGCAGGCTTGGGCTTGAAAAGACACCAGAGAAGACAGACTCAGCTATAATCTTTCCGTAGCAAAGCTAGACTGAATGCTCAGTCGGGGATTCTTATCAGAGGTGATAACAGTCAGATTAAACAGAGAACAATTATTATTATTATTATTTAGTATTTTATATAGCGCTAACATATTACGCAGCGCTGTACAGTGTTTTTATATATATATATATATATATATATATATATATATATATATATATATATATATATATATATATATATATATATATATATATCTTGTCACTAACTGTCCCTCAAGGAGCTCACAATCTAATCCCTACCATTGCCATATGTCTATATTATGTAGTGTAAGTACTGTAGTCTAGGGCCAATTTTAGAGGAAGCCAATTAACTTATCTGTATGTTTTTGGAATGTGGGAGGACCAGAGTGCCCGGAGGAAACCCACGCAGACACGGAGAGAACATACAAACTCTTTGCAGATAGTGCCCTGGCTGGGATTCGAACCAGGGACCCAGCGCTGCAAGGCGAGAGAGCTAACCACTACGCCACCGTGCTGCCCTGAAACAAAGAGCAGATTAGGTGTTTACTGTCATGTTCCCACTGATTTATAAGGTAAAATACAAGAGTGTGCTTCATTTCTGGTTCTCTTTAACTCGGAAAGGGGAAGACTCTGGATCCTATAGAGGCTTCCCCCGTCCTCCTCAGCAGTGGGGATCCAGCGCTGGCTCCCCCCAAAAAATCCCTTGTGGCCTCTTGTATAGTCACAGCATCAACTTCCCCTCGGTCTCTGGCAGAAAGAGCTGAGCCCGATCGGGTCCGCTCTACTGCGCAGGTGCAGACAGCCAGTAGAGCCGAACGGACTGGGCTTGGCTATTTGCACTAGTGCTCCTGGGCAGGCAGGTAAGTGTAAATGTTATGGTGGCTGTCTCTCCAGGGGAGCCAGCACTGGATCAGGGGGCTGCAATTTTTCAAAGTAAAGTCACAGGTGTATTTTAAAGCAAACATGAAGCTACAATCCTAGTTAGCACTTGCCTGTATTTCTTTTTTTTTCTTTGGAAGGGTTAATAAACCATTTCTTTATTTGTGCAGTAGAGGAGCAGTCAGAGGTTGAGGCACCTATCCTGAAAACAAATTAGATGCCATAAAACCTCTGTGTGTCTGCAGAAACACTGATGCTTGAAGGACAGTGATACAAAGTTCAGAAGGTCATCATTTCTCAGTGTGGGAGCTCAATGAACAGCAGTAATGTCTGTCAGGGTGATGGTTCATCTAGCTAAAACTTCCTACTGAGATTTCCAACCTTCAAAATGAAAATAAGAATCAGAGACTTCAGGAAAGTTCTATTTAGGAAGTGTTCTACACTACAGAACCAATCATATATCTCATAAGGTTATCTTCAAGATTGTTTCTGGATGTACAAATAGCTGTTCAAGAGGTTCAGGGCCCGTTTCCACTATAGCGTTACGAAATCGCCGGCGAATCACCGCAGGCAAATCGCATGCGGGTGCGATTCCGCATGCGTTTTTTGCCGCGATTTCGCATGCGATTTCGCATAGGTAAGGCTGTATGCGATTTTAACCATGTCACTGCCTGTGTGAATTAACATGGGTACCTATGCGAAATCGCATGCGAAATCGCGGCAAAAAACGCATGGGGAAAACGCATGCGATTTCCCTATTAAATACATTGCGTGCGATTCGCCTGCATTCCACACGCAGGCGAATTCTGAGGCCCCTACCCTGCAGATTTTTTCTGCACAGAAAAACGTGCGGGGAAACGCACAAGTGGAAACAGTCCCATCCACTTGTACTGACTGTGCGAATCCGCATGCGGGCAACGCATGCGGATTCGCGATAGTGGAAACGGGCCCTCAGTGCTCCTTTAAGGGGAATAGTGGGAACAAGGCAAAAACAAAATTATCAAAAAGACCTTGTATTTTTTGAGAAAATTGATTGTAAAAATGCAAAGGAAAAATGGTTTTCAGGCGGAAAATTTACAGGTTAAAAACCATTTTTCTTTTTTTTTTAAATCAATTTTTTCAAAAACTACAAGGTCTTTTTGAAAAAAATAGTTTTGAGAATTGTTTTTCTTTGCCCTATATCCACTATTCCCCTTAACATACATGGCATTTTTTATTGATGATCGGACGTATGAGGGCTTTGCTATAAACCGATAAAGTTGGCATGAAATTATGCAAAATGGTGAAATTACCGATTACATTTACAAATGAAATGAATTACAATTTTACCCCAAATTTTTTGTTGCGATTTTGCATTGTAATTGTGAATTATGATGTGAAATGATGATTATGTGAAATTTCTCCTTATTACTACTTATCATTGTAAGTAATGGTAAAACTGCCATGCACTCCCTGCGCACTGCAACATTACCATACTCCTGCGCATATGCTCTGATTATATCTGTAACCCTAGGAACAATTAAACTGATTCTGAATCTCTGAACAGTTTTGTACTTAGCAATGGGAAAAACAGACAAACTCAGATATTAGAGATTAAGGTAAACTTCTTTTCTAGTTACATAGCGGTTTGGTAGAGTACTTTTCAGTGCAACAGAACAAAGATTATGTCTTTAAAACAAGGATGGCTTAGTGAGGTCAGTATGACCTGCTCTGCTGCATCATCTATCCACAGAAACTTTCTCAAGCCTGTCTCACCTTTGTTAGTCAATATACCATACCAAGTGCATTAAGATTTAGAGGATGATAATGATGACTGATTAACAGAAGACAATTGATGATAATGACATCGCAAATCGAAAAAATAAACAATTTCATTCCAGTTGAGTGAACACCTGTAAGTACATTTATTTAAAAAAAAAAAACAGGTTAAAGAGGCACTGTAGCGACAGTAGTGACTGTAGTGACATATGGTAGAATGCAGTACATTATTCAGAATACCCACAGTAATTTTCCTAGTTTCTGCATGAGAAACACTTACCGTATATACTCGAGTATAAGCCTAGAAGTTTAAGTCGGACTCTCTAAATAAAAGTATAGGGGTCGACTTATACACGGGTCACAGGCAACACTGAGCACACTGAGTAATGTACTATTAGTGATATTCCCATTTGCAGCAATTTACCAAGTGGTAAGTGACACATTCTTGATAATGGAAATGCCAAGAAAGCACGGGTTTGAAAGTCCTGGCCACAACAATTAACAAGGAAAGGGGCGGAGGGAAAATACTGGGCTGCATGAAGGGGAGTAAATATTTGCTGCACTTGGGGGACTGGAGGAATTATTGGCTGCACTTAAAGGGATACTGTAGGGGGGTCGGGGGAAAATGAGTTGAACTTACCCGGGGCTTCTAATGGTCCCCCACAGACATCCTGTACCCGCGCAGCCACTCACCGATGCTCTGGCCCCGCCTCCGGTTCACTTCTGGAATTTCAGACTTTAAAGTCTGAAAACCACTGCACGTGCGTTGCCATGTTCTCAATCCCGCTAATGTCACCAGGAGCGTACTACGCAGACACAGACCATACTGGGTCTGCGCAGTACGCTCCTGGTGACATTAGCGGGAGCGAGGACACGGCAACGCAGGCGCAGTGGTTTTCAGACTTTAAAGTCTGAAATTCCAGAAGTGAACCGGAGGTGGGGCCGGAGCATCAGTGACTGGCTGCATGGGCACAGAATGTTTGCAGGGGACCATTAGAAGCCCCAGGTAAGTTCAACTAATTTTCCCCCGATCCCCCCTACAGTATCCCTTTAAGGGACAGGAGGCGTTTATGGCTACAATACTGTATGCAGTGCAGTCATTAACCCCTCCTGATCCTCAAGTACAGCTGTTAATTCTTCCTGGGCTCCAAGTGCAGCTGTTAATTCTTCTTGGGCCCCAAGTGCAGCCTTTAACTTTGCTGGGTAGACTTATACTTGAGTCGATAAAAAATTCCAGCTTGAGAGGGTCAAATATTGGAGTCGACTTATACAAGAGGTTGACTTGTATTTGAGTATATAAGGTATAGCTATATATTGCTGTATTGCAGAATTTTCTCTCTCTTACTATTCACTTACTTACGTATGCTAATCTTCTGGACATCTTCTGGCCAAATAGTAAAATTATACCCACATACATTAAGTGCTGAATTTCTTTTAATATGTATGTCAAGAGGTATATTACTTTTAAATTATGGGCTTGTAAATAGTGATGGATGTCAAACTGAAAAAATGCACCTTTATTTCCAAATAGAATATAGTCACCATACATTGTACTAGGGATATAATTTAAATGTTGCAATAACAGGGACAAGTGGGCAAATAAAATGTGTGGCTTTTATCCACTGTAGAATGTTTTATTTTAAAATTATAATCACGGCTGGTTCTTTCATGAAGCAAGGTGAAACATTTACATCAGGCAGAGAGATTACAGGGGCAGCATGTTTGCACTGTGTTTACACTAACAGCATGCAGTCAGAGTAGGAGGAGACGCAAGAGGAGAGCGAGGTGAAGAGGTCATCATTGGGGAAAAGCAGCTTGTTGTGCTGTGTGAGGAGTCTGATAGTGAGTGAGGAGAGGGGAGGCAGGAGAGCAGCAGTGTTTCATTTGACTTGACAGCAGAAAGGAGGAGGTGGTACTGCTGTCCTGACTAAGGAGGAATGATGTGGCTGAGAGTGAGCAGTTTGTTTGTCACAGACTCACAGTAGCCAGTCTGTTATAATGTTGAGCTGCAGCATGTGAGAACATTAAATGAAGCAGAGTAAATTGTCGGGTTCTGTGCAATCATTCCAAATGGGGGGTATGGGGGGGAGAGGTGAGCACATCCTCACAAGTTTGCCTCAGCCAGTAAAAAGTCTAGAGCCAGCCCTGACTATAACGGACAAAAACTGAGAAATAATGCATTTTTAATTTTTTTCTTATTATTTCCATTAAATTAATGCATTAGAATAAAATAATACTTAGCATAATGTAGCACCTATAGAAAGCCTAATTGGTGGCAAAAAGAAACAAGGTATAGATCATTTTCTTGTGATAAGTAGTGATAAAGTTATTGGGGAATGAATGAGAGAAGTGCTGAAATTTGAAAATTCTCGTCCATAAAGTGAAAACAACACGCGGGCTGAAGTGGTTAAAGTGTCCAGTCAGAGACAAAGGACAGTGCTGCTTTCCAACTGGCCAAAATAGTAAAATATAGCTAATTTTAGCAAGATTCTACTAGTGGCAAACCCCTGTGCCCTTTTTCTTGGCATCTTTTTTACATAAATGGGTTAAAGCGGATCTGAGATGAAAAATTAACTATAACAAGTAACTTGTCTATATATCTTATCTAAAGTTTAGATAGTTTACACAGCATATCTAGCCACACAAGTTTAAAAAGTGTATGATTATTTATTCCTATGATACAATGTGGGCAGCCATGTTCTTTTTGTCATACTGTCACAGGCTAAGAGCTGTAGATGGTATCCGCTTTCTTGTGTGTAAATCCAGTCACCTCTCCTTCTCCCTCCTCCCCTCTGCCTTTGAAATCAATGGCTAGTAACACCTCCCCCTCCTCCTGCCCAGGCTGAGCTCCCATGAGCCCTTGCTGCTGTCTGAAAGTGCCTTGGCTCTCTGAGGGCTGTGGGCGAGGCTTGTTTAATTCATAGGGAATTAAAGTATTAAAACAAAAAAGTATTTGGCTTGAGGAATGCCCTATAAACTATAGGAAAGGGACACAATTATGCAATGAGTAAAAGTTCATCTCGGATCCACTTTAAGGTGGCCTCCTCTACAGTTTTGTAATGACCCATATGCTTGAAGCTACCCACAGCAGATGTTATTCAGATCTTCTGGCCAATTACAGCACCATAGTGACCACAGTGAGTTCCATCCTATTGCTGTGTGGCTAATGAGAGAAAAGAGCACTTAGTAAGCAATTACTGGTCCAAGTGACAATCTATCAATAAATGACAATAACAGTTATAGTACAATGTATACAAGAGAACCTACTTCAATAAGATTCATTGATTCAGGTTTATTGAGTTAGAGATGACAATTAAGTTAATGCACAGAATGATGGAGCTCAATTTAATGTTTGATCTCAGCCTTGTCCTTCACAATGCCAAGGTTGACGAGGTTGTCACATCAAGCGAGGGTTCTTCCTAATTAAAAGGTAACTATACAAAAATGACATCATCCTCATTAATGGGCCTTATATATTTGTGTGTGTGTGTGTGTGTGTTTATATATACATATATACACACACAACATTTTTTATTGATCATTCTCTATCAGTGGCATAACCACAATTCATAGGGCCCCCCAAGCAAAACTTTGATGGGCCCTCCAAGGTACACACCCCTTCCCTTGCCTCCCCTTGGTGCCCTTTCGGCCTGGGGGCCCATTTCACAAGGGTCATAAAACAATTGTGGCAATCATGATCTTCCCATAACCCCTAACAAGTGTAGCCCCAAAAACACCTGATCAGAAGTATAGACCGCACCCCTGCATCGGAGGAAGGGAAGGTTAGTAGTTGGTGCACCCCATAGCCGGCCTTTGACTTGAGCGACCGGAGCGATCGCTCAGGGCGCCGGCTTCCAAGGGGGCGCCTATAGCTGGTTACCTATACTGAGGGCACCTACACTTGATTTCCTATACAGTACTGGGGGCACCTATAGCTGCCTACCTTTACTGAGAGCACCAACACCTGGCTACCTATACTGGAGGCACCTATGCCTGGCTACCTATGAGGGGGATGAAGACCTTCAACTGACTTCCTATACTGGGGGCACCTATGCTTGGCACCTACACATGAGATCCTATACTGGGGGCACCTATACCTGGCTACCTACCTATACTGAGTCTGAGGGCATTTTTTTTTGGGGGGGGGGCGGCGAACTGCGGCTATAACGCGTGGTGTAAATTGTCGGTGCTGTACTATCATTCTAAATGTAGGGGGGGGGGGGGGGGGCGGCTAACTGTCCTGCTGATTGTTTTTATTAATATTCATGAAAGGTTCTAGCCTTCATTTTTAAGTATATTCAGGATAATGCACTCTTTCCATCCATTCGTGGTTATTAATAGTATTTTTTCTATTATACATATGTGATGTGTCACAGAGATCTGAGCATTTGGCGTGATGTGTCACGACGTCAAAAAGGTTGGGAGCCACTGTCCTAGGAGATATCTCAGGAGAAAAGGTGATTTGCATATGGGCCTGTGTGTGTGTGCGCGCATGCTTGAAGAGGATGAAGGGGGGGGGGGGGGCACAAAAATCAGGTTTCGCTCAGGCCGCTGTGAAACCTAAGGCCGGCCCTGGTGCACCCCCACAGCTCTACTTACAATCCTGTACTGTATATATGGAAAAGTGGGGATTGAAATTGAACTTTTTATTTCTGATGAAAGGGCTGGATTTTTTTTTTATTTTGGCATCGCTTCAGGGTCCCCTCTCTATCCATGAATAAAAACCTCCCCACCCCCCCACCCCCCACTTGCTGGGGGCAACAATGATTTCTAGAGGCAGTACCCAGTGTCTGGCCATCCCAACTGAGAGAAAGGCACTGTCTGTGAATACACCTCACAATCTTTCTCCTCCCCCAGTTTTTTGGGGGTGTGGCTATTACTGTTTCATGGTGCTGGCCTGCCAATCAACCTTCCCTCAGTATTCAGCTGTAAGAGGAGGTGTGGCCCAGGCATGTGACATGGAGTCCACACAAAGCTGTAAAGAGGAATGCCACAGCGCACAACTACAGTACCTGATGATTTATGACTGCCCACTCCGAAAATCTCCTTCGTACCCCTTCCCCCCTGTTTCACGTCTTAGAAATCCTTATGCTGATCTCAGCAATGAAGGGGGAGGGAAGATTGGTGTATGCACCCATTCCTTTTTCCAAAAGTGATCCCATGAGGTCGGACAACTCCAATGCCATAGTGACCCTACTTTGGAAGCCAATAGAGCCTCAGCATATTGTCATCATTGAAATTTTGGGCAGTCTGTGTAGGCATAATTGGGAGTTTTGAAAGAGAGGGACAACATAAAAATAAAAATGTAGATAAACTTTTGAAACAAAGCCACCTATTAAAGTGATCAGCAATCAGCATGGGGTAGACCAAAACTTTGTGTACATATATACAATGCTACAACAGTGCCCAACATGTTTCACCCATATGGGCTTCGTCAGGAGCAAATAACAGTGTGTCACTAAGAAAACAACACAAAATCCCCCACCACATCAATACAAAAAATCCCCCAGCATCACCCTTAAGTCAGAGCTCAGCAAAAGCAATTTCCATGTACTCTCTTCGGTTTCCTGTTAGCTCAGCAATGGATTGAAATCACCTTCCCTTCCTTAATGTCCATTCTTGTGTCACTGTTTTCCTAAGTCGCAATGACACGATTCCCCCTAAAGTATATGTTATGTGTAATGCTTGTTACCCTGACACTGATTAGCATCAGTTAGTTAAGTTTAATTATACTGAAGGGCAAATTATTGCCAAACAACTCATACATATACAAGAGTCATTAGCTTTTGTAATGCAGTCATCTTCAGAGCCGGCGTTATATTTGTGTACCTTGTACATGTGCTATCAGCGAGGCTAATTAACCTCTTGATTTAAAAACAAAAGCATCATTATCGCAAACACGGTGAATAATCCTTCACACAACATAAGTTCTGGCAAGCTGAAGTGGTATGAGTTGTGTTTACCTCCATCCATTCTCTTACCTAATTGCCGCACATATTAATTGTTTAATTTCAGGCGCGCGTGTGCTCGTGAAGGTTAAGAGCTGCGCCTCGTTTAAATGCGCTCTTATCCATCTGTTCATCAGAGGAGACGCGAGCTTTTCTTCCTCACCCCGCGAGAAAAAAAGAAATAAAATAAATAAAACTCTTTCTGTGCAGTCGATGGCATTAAATGGAGTGGCAGCGCTTACAGCTCAATTGTCACTTCTGATGGCCATAGGAGCGCAAGTCTCCAGAGAGCGATCTTGTCTGAAAGGGTACTCAGGAGATTATCGCAGTGTACGAGTTGTCATGATTTGTTGTTTTCTAATCTGGACATCTGTCCGGGGGATGGAGTGGGGGGGATCTTATAGACACATCTTCAGATGAAGGATACAAAAAAAGTAGCTGACTAACTCAAAGAAAAGAAAACAAAATACAAAAGAAAAATAAGAAAGGAAAAAATACAAACGAGACACTTAAATGCATTATTATTTCGTATTTATATAGCGCGGACCAGAGATGGTCAGTGAGATGCAAATAATAGTTGATGCAGGATTATGCAAATTGTGTATGCAAATGTATGCAGCTCGAAAATGATTGGTTCATGTTCAAGCTGCACACATCTGCAGACAAAATTTGCATAATGCTGCATCAACTCAAAATTATTTGTACCTCATTGACCATCTTTATTGTTTTTATTATTATTTTAGGCTGGATTCACAGTGGTCAGTTGCATAACTGATGCGTTGTAATGAGTGTGAATTGGCAATGAAGACTGCTGATCCTCTGCCTTTAATACTTTTAGCCATAGCCCCTGAACAAGCATGCAGCAGATCAGGAGTTTCTGGCACTATTGTCAGATCTGGCAAGATCAGCTGCATGCTTGTTTCTGGTGTTATTCAGACAGTACTGCAGCCAAATAGATCAACAGGGATGCCAGCAACTGGTATTGTTTAATAGGAAACACATTTGGCAGCCTTCGTATACTTCTCACTTCAGTTGTCTTTTAATACAAAGCCTGCATGCAGCAAGTACTGTGAACAGGCGCATAGAATTGTATGGGCAGTGAGCTGACATGCAGAACTATTCTGCAATACAACTGAGCACTGTGAACTAGCCCTTAATATAATTATTCACAAAAGTTGGCAATTTCCTAATTGCCTTGTCAGCTGCTAGACGCCCCAGGTCTCACCCCAACTTAACTGTGGCTCCCCGGGGCCCATGCAGACTTTTTGGTAAAGTAGCGTCTCACCTTTCCCAGCAGTCAGTCTGTGGCTCCATGCACTCCAATCTTCATTCTAGAAGGGGCACCTCTCTTCCATAACCAACATGGGGAACATGCAGCCAGTGGAGAATGAAGACTGCTAGCGCATGAAGCCACAGACTGACAGAGGAGCGCACCCGACAGGACAGGTATGATGCTACTCTCCTGAAGAATATGTAGGTGTCCCAGGTCCCGGGGGGGCGGGGGAGGGGAGGAGGGGCTTGAGCCTTGGGGGGTGGGGTTAATTTGGCATCAACAAAAGGGCCCCTAACTTCCCATTATGGAAGGGAGAGCAGGTCTGTCAGGGAGGCTCCCAAGTTAGTTTTGTTGGGGGAAGGGGGGCACTGTAGTTAGAATGAGCCCTGTTGTGGAGTAATCTGTTTTAGCTTGATGGATGGAAAGTGTAGAGTTCTTCAATGTAGCAACAGTAAGTATATGTTTTCTGCTGAGTAGTTTTAAGACGTCTCTCCTCCTGATCAACCATACATTGATTTGTATACTGTGGTGCCAGTTTGTTACCCATTGCTGTCCCTGTGAGTTGCAGGCAGATGCCACCATGAAAGGTGAAGTAGTTGTTAGAGGAGGATGAAGTGGATAAGGTGTGTAACATACTTAGGTCTGAATTTTATGTTAAAGGGGCACTATGGCAAAAAATTGTAAAATTGAAAATATGTGCAAACATAGACAAATAAGAGGTACGTTTTTTCCACAGTAAAATTAGCCATAAATTTATTTTCTCCTCTATTGCTGTCACTTACAGTAGGCAGTAGAAATCTGACAGAAGCGACAGGTTTTGGACTAGTCTATCTCTTCATAGGGGATTCTCAGCAAGGCTTTTGTTTTTTATAAAGATATTCACTAAAAAGGATTTAAACAATGATGCTAGCCAGCTTCCCTGCTCACTACACAGTTTTTTGGCAGTTGGACAGAGCAACTGCCATTCACTAAGTGCTTTTGAAAATAAATAAATCACTGAAAATCCCCCATGAAGAGATGGACTAGTCCAAAACCTGTCGCTTCTGTCAGATTTCTACCACCTATTGTAAGTTACAGCAACATAGGAGAAAAGTAATTTATGGTTCCTTTTACTCTGGAAAAAATGTACTTCTTATTTGTATATGTTTGCACATATTTAACATTTTACAATTTTTCGCCATAGTGCCCCTTTAAGTGAGGTTGACAGAAATCTTTGCCTCCATTCCGTCTTTCTGGGTGTTATAATTATAAGAAGCTTCTACAGCCATGGTAACTAGTAGAACATTGGATAATAACTGCTAAATCTTGTGGAGCTTATAAAAAAAAATCTTATGTGCCCTGATTTAGATCATCTGAGGAAGGAAGTGCCTCATGAAAGCTAATCCTATAAAAATTTTATATGGAAAATTTTCATGGAAATAAAGAGTATCACATTGAGAACTCAAAATTGTCCCGTCCCCCCATGCTGTCTCTCCAGCATCCCCAATAAGGAAATCCCCATGACCTGCCAGTTACAGTAATCCCTATGGCAACTGCAGAGTGCACAGTGGAATAACTCACCTCTCCAGCAGCTGCCCTCTGAGTCGTCTGTCTTGTGTTTTCTTCCTGTTTGGATCGTCTCTGGCACCGCCCCACCATGAACCAAGTGCCTGTGCGCCGCCAGGTCACGCAGTTAGAGGGTGCCATAGATGATACAAGGCAGAAGAAGACACAAGACATAGGACTCAGAGGGTGCCAGCTGGAGAGGTGAGGTCTTCCACGCTGCACTCTGCAGCTGTCATAGAGGTTACTGTAACTGCGGGCCGCTGGGATTTCCTTAGTGGGCGGAGCAAGAGAGACACGGGGGGGGGGGGGGTAAGAGGAAAATCTGGCAATGGTGTGATTACATTGGCTGTCGCTCTGTGCCAGGTCCTGGAGAACAGTAACTTAGGAGAGGGAGACAGCTTGGGAGTAGAAGCGTAACAAGACACGCCTGCACCATGGATGCACCAGGTTTAGTATAATTTTTTCCTTAGTTTTTGTCCTCTAAACATAGGTATGCCTTATTGTCTTATGGTCAGGTGCATCTTATGGTGTAAAAAATACTATAATAATAAAAATAATATATAATATAACAATAAATATAATTAAATATAATATAAGGGGGTACATTTGAATTTGACAGTGATGAGGTTAACAGTAGAGATATGATTTTGAATCAGGTAGGTGGAAGCATCTGTATTGGCGGAATCAGTAGCTTCCTGGTGGTTTCTCTGCTGCTATTTATTGATTAGAATTACAATTTGTGGGGAAGAGCAGTGGACCAATCACAGCAAGTATACAGCTATTCTTATTGTATGACAGGCTGCATCTGATTGGACACAATATGCTTATATATAAAGCAGGGGGACGCCAGGTAAGCTCTGAATAAAAAAGAGAACATTCCATAGCCATATTCCAGGCAGAGTATGTTGCTGTTTTGCCGGTTTCCACTTACTTAAAGTTGGATAAAACTATGACATAATGCTCAATGATAATGAGTTTTCCTACTTTGTATTACCCATACAGGTTTTCATATTTACTTTTGGGCACAAGTAATAGTGTCTGTTTACAAATTACAAATTCCCAAAGTACAGTTTAACTGCTCTGAAAGCGGCCATTGCATTTTATTGCATAGCCACTGTATTTATATATTAAAATCTATCTAGTGATCACTTCCCAGCTCTTTCTGCTTCTCAGCTCAGTACAGCTCAGTTTCAGTTTGCTAACGTTTACAAAGGAATGTAAACAAAAAATTATGTTATCACCTTTTTGGAGGTGGCCAGAATCTTAAAGGGAACCTGAGATGGGGGATTAGCAATACACTATACATACCTGGGGCTTCCTCCAGCCCCCTCTGGACTGATCACTCCCACGCCATCCACTTCTCCCTCTCCGTTCATCCGCAGTTGGCCCCGGAAAGTACTCCGGTTCGGGGCCAACTGTGCATGCCTGGCTGTGCGGCATTCTCGACGTCTAGAGGGTTCTGTGCCAGCACACAACGCACCCGGGTGACAGGAGCGAGACAGCAGAGCGCACCTGGCCAAAATACACATGCGCCGACTGGCCCCGACTGATGGATTTTCTGGAGGCAGTTACGGCCGAACAGAGAGGGAGAAGAGGATGGCGTGGGAACGATCAGGCCAGAGGGGGCTGAAGGAAGCCCCAGGTATGCATATTTTATTGAGGTACACTTTAAGGTGCTTTCCACTGAAGCAAGGAGCTTTCCACTGAAGAACAAAGTACTGTGTTTAACTGTTTGAATGCTGTTCTGCTACAATTTTTTTATGTGGTAGTAGATTTTATGCTGTAAATAATCTTTTAGAACAAAGAGAAATTGCTGAGTTTCCTACCACTTAAAAAAGGTTAAATTATAGAAAGATACAACAATGAGACAAGATGATTATCTACCCCGGGGCCTGGGCTGCCCTTGCCCAGAACCCCTGCTGCCTCCTCTCTATCTTTTGGCTCTGAGACTCAAAGAGAACTTCTTTGTCTTGCGGTAGCAAACATGAATAAGGAAAAAAAGCACCTGAATCTTGCAGGACACTGTATAAATTTACTTAATTTTGCCACGCAAGGTCACTGCAACCTAGAGTTACGAAGGAAGCCAAAAACACCATTGCTTAATCATTAGGCTGTCTCCACATGTTACTTGCGGGTAGAAAGTGCACCGGCCTAACAAAAGCACAAGCAAAAAAAGAAAAAAAAAATAAGGGAAAAAAAAACCTACCGCTTCAGGAATCATGCAACTTGGGTCAGAGTGACCCCACTTTCAATAGAAATTGAGATTATTCTAAGGACTTTCCACACAAAGGATTTATAGCTGTGCCTATACTTACATTAGATTAGTCTGTATTTTCTACATCTTTTACTTTTAATGTGAATTTTCAGGGGTTGAATATACTGTATTTAAAGGAGACCTATATTTACTTTGCCATATTTTTTTTAGCAAGTAAGCAGGACATTTTTAGAAAGAAAAAATAGTTAGCTCTGAACTAAATGTAATATATACAGTATATTATAGCTATGTGTGTGTGTGTGTGTGTGGTGGGTGGTGTGTGTGTCTGTGTGTGTCTGTGTGTGTGTGTGTATGTGTGTGTGTGTGTGTGTGTGTGTGTCTGTGTGTGTCTGTGTGTGTGTCTGTGTGTGTGTCTGTGTGTGTGTGTCTGTGTGTGTGTGTGTCTGTGTGTGTGTGTGTATGTGTGTGTGTGTGTGTGTGTGTGTCTGTGTGTGTGTGTGTGTGTCTGTGTCTGTGTGTGTGTGTGTGTGTGTGTGTGTGTGTGTGTGTGTGTGTGTGTGTGTGTGTGTGTCTATGATGCACAGCTATGATGCACGACTTCACCAACCACTGCAAAACTCTTTTAGAGGGACAGTCCCTCTTTGGGAACCCTGTCCCTCTGTCCCTCTTTCTCCCTAATTTGTCCCTCTTTCAGGACTGAGGTACAGATCTGTGTAAATATATGTAGATTAACCTAATTGTCCTTAGAAATGCAACTTATTTACTGCCTTGGCTCTGGATATGCAACTTTGTTACGTGAAAATCGCTGTGTTTTTTTAAGGGGAAAAACCTGTGGTAGGGAAATGCCTAAAGTTCCCATCATACAATAAAATACTCAAAACAATTCTTTAATATACTCTAAATGTTATTTATATCCTTTAAATTGATATATTCATTATTTTAAAATGTTAATATGAAGGAAAAATTAACCAGGATAGAAAGCACCAGTGTGGTATGAATTATAAAACATATTTTTTCTAAGAAATCTTTATAATATGCGTAACTAGAGGTGTGTCAGGGGCATAATTAGGGGTGTGGCCAAAGTGTCCCTCTTTCTGATCTCAAACTGTTGGGAGGTATGGTGCATGCTGGGATTCTAGGAGTGCCCCGGTTTCCATTTTGCACGCCCTACAAGCGTGACATGTGACTTATTTTTTAGGCAGTCTGAAGTTATAGCACGTTTGATATAGCTTATTATGGTAATGCCATCAGGGTGCTACTACCATTATTATTATGGTTTTATATAATCATCGTCATCTTCTGTCGTGCTTTACGAAATGTGATGCAAACATTGACATCATATGCAGAGATGGAATTTAACATACATGTGAAAATACTAATACAACACGGCCAATAACCAATTAACTTTTTTACCTGAGTTTACTCCCATCTCATCTAAAAAATAAAATTTCAGCACATAACAATTGAAAAAGTACTAAAATGTAAGTAAAAAATGTAATATCAAACTTATTATGAGTATTTTATTGTATGATGGGAACTTTAGGCATTTCCCTACCACAGGTTTTTCCCCTTAACCTATTTTGGTTCCTGGACGTAGAAACTACGTCCAGGAACCATGTGCGCTACCGCGCGCCCCCGTGGCCGATCGCGCGCATGCATGAGCACTCCCGGCCGCGGATTCGGTAGCCAGGGAATCAATGTATCGGGCTATGGTGCCCGATCACTGATTCCTCTCCCCCGCTGAAAAAGCGACAGCTTCTCTCGGAAGCTGCGCCTTTTCTGGCCGTTCCCTCCCCGATGCGCCACTCTAAGCGTGTGTTACGCTTAGAGTGACGTCATGTAAACAAACTCATGGCCGCCATCTTGTGGCCAAAAAGTAATACTACAACTGAAAATAAAAATACATTAAAATGAACACACATTTACATTATAAATCTATTGTTTACCCCCCACCCTCCCAAAACTACCCAA
The DNA here is from genome assembly GCF_040937935.1 of Hyperolius riggenbachi. Classification (NCBI taxonomy): domain Eukaryota; kingdom Metazoa; phylum Chordata; class Amphibia; order Anura; family Hyperoliidae; genus Hyperolius; species Hyperolius riggenbachi. The sequence continues at coordinate 514,012,902 of NC_090647.1, read as the reverse complement.
ATAAAATGTTTACTATAAAAAAAAAACATTACAATAAAAAAAAAAAAAACATGTAAATATTTACCTAAGGGTCTAAACTTTTTAAATATCAATGTAAAGATTAAATATTTCTATATTTTTTTTATTTTAAACTTGTTAATAGTGATAGATGCAAAATGGAAAAAATGCACCTTTATTTCCAAATAAAATATTGTCGCCATACATTGTGATAGGGACATAATTTTAACGGTGTAATAACCTGGACATATGGGCAAATACAATACGTAAGTTTTAATTATGGAGGCATGTATTATTTTAAAACTATAATTGCTGAAAACTGAGAAATAATGAATTCTTCCATTTTTTTCTTATTCTTCCTGTTAAAATGCGTTTACAGTAAAGTGGCTCTTAGCAAAATGTACCCCCCAAAGAAAGCCTAATTGGTGGCGGAAAAAACAAGATATAGATCAGTTCATTGTGATAAGTAGTGATAAAGTTATAGGCTAATGAATGGGAGGTGAACATTTCTCACGTGAAAACCACGGAACCTGAATGGGTTAAAAAAACACAGCGATTTTCAAGTAACAAAGTTGCATATCCAGAGCCAAGGCAGTAAATAAGTTGCATTTCTAAGGACAATTAGGTTAATCTACTAAGGCAGGGGTGTCAAATGCAAAAACAAAGTGGGCCAAAATTGTACACTGGGACCTACTCCCGGGCCAACCTCAATGTCTACTGGCCACCTTCCTCCCTTATAAAATTCCCAGGTGTCTAATGGTCCCCCTTCAGACAACCAGTATACAGTTCACTGGTGTCTAGAGGCTCCCACCCTCCCCTATACAGTTCCCTGGTGTCTATAGCCCCCCATACGGTTCCCTGGTGTTTAGTGCTCACCCCATGGTTTCCCTGGTGTTCTAGGGCTTCACCTCCAATATAGCTTCCCTGATGGTCCAAGGTGGGCCAAACATAATGCAAAGTGGGGAAACCACTTGAGGGCCAAATGAAATGGCTCTGAGGGTCAGATTTGGCCTGCGGGCCAGAGTATGACATGTACTATGGGGATTGATAGTCCATACCTATTTTTGGTCACAAAGTGTTCAATAGTAAAAAAACAACTAAGAAACAAAACCCACATTGTAGAGAATGTCCTTCAAATCAGTCTATGTAGATTTTAAAATATTAATTTCTTCTCTTCCTCTTCTGCGAGGGCGGGGTGAGTTACTTTCCAACCGAGGCTTCCCATTGGACCATGGGTATTGACTATGCAAATAAAATTGTGCAGTTTTTGAACAGCATATACTGGTTTGGTTCCTTTCGTCTCTTTTTTTGCCACTGGACCATTCGTCTGGACCAATTGGAAACTTTGGCAGCATGTTTGGGCATGGAATATTACTGGTGGTTGGCAGGAGAAATTCTTCTATGATGCCGTCCTCCTCTGCTGTGGGCTGTGTGGCACAATGGAGCCTTTCTGCAGCACTGTGGCTTACCCAGCGCCACAGAATATGTTATTGCTTTATAAATCAATAATAATAATACCCCCTGCAACTGGTAAATCATTTAAATTCACACTGCTTAACGCATAAATAGGGATAAGTGGTAACCTTGGGAGGACTATGTAAAGAAATATAAGATGGTCCAGCAAAATAAAAAAATGTTTTCTCCCTAATTTGCATTCTGAAATTTATCACAAGGGGCGATGTCTTTACTGCTGGCAGAGGACCTCTGTGGAAAGTCTGGTTACTGAGAGTCCTAAAGCCAGTAGAAAATATATATGGTCTCCCAGAATGTTCGGTGGGGGGGGGGGGGTTCTGAATACCTAATCAGTCTAGAATGAACATCGCTGGAAGGGCAGAGCTAAATATATAGTGGTAGGAAGTGCTTCTGATGCTGAAATCAGGAAAATTACCATAAATATCTTAAAAATTGACTGCATTCTACTATATTTCACTACAGGGCCTCTTTAAGCACTTGAGGACCGTAAGCTTACACCCCCCTAGTGACCAGGCTATTTTTTACAATTCTGGCCACTGCAGCTTTAAGAGCTTGCTGCAGGGCCGTGCGAATTAGCACACAAATGAATCCCTCCGCCTCACCCCTTTTCTGCCCACCAACAGAGCTTTCTGTTGCTGGGCTCTGATCACTGCTTTAATTTTTTTTTTTTTTTATTTGTTGTTTTTTAAAATAAATTTGACTATTTTTTTTACATTTATTTTTACTACCCCTCCCTCCCTTCCCCCGCCAGCCAATCACAGCGATCGGCTCTCATAGACATCAGCCTATAAGAGCCAATCACTCTCTGAGCCTCCCAGGGGGCAGTGTCACGGCTGTCTCCAGTACAGCGCTGCTATAGATCACAGTGCTGTACAGTGTAAATAGACGGCAGTTTCACCGTCTAACAGTCTGTTAGCAGGGATGATGCTAGCTCCGCTCCGTCATTCAAGCATCATTAGCACGCATGATCCCCTGCACTCTCCGCCCCCAGGACTTGACACCAATTGGCTTTAGGCGGTCCTGGGGGAGTCGCCTCGTTCACGCCAATTGGTGTTAGGCGCACTACACCTCCGCACCTCCGCACCTCTATCCTCTATCAATGGCTTGATAAGTATATCTATATGCAACAATTTTATGCCATATTTTCACGAAGAGAATTAAAAGTTGAAGTTTTATATTGGATGAGCTGCTCCTGGAAACGCTTTTTTCTCCTTGCACTGCTGAATGAACTTTTGTATTGGTTCCAGATGTTGCACCATCATTCATGAGTGTTGTTTATGGCTTGCATATGTAGTGCACTCGCCACAGTCCACCCTCTCTGCTATACTCATTATAAAAGGTAACCAGTAAATCTAGAATGGAGGAGGAGCTAGAAAAAAAAAAAAAGAACTGAAGAGAGCAAAAATGTACAGTTGGAAAATATACACTACATGTTCTTTATAATTTAGAAATGGATGTTCAGCCAGGGTGTGGAAAGATGAAATGATAGCTACCGGTCCTTATCCCTTGCTGTGATGTACCTGCATCTGTCGCCATGGAGATACAGGACCCGGATGCAGCTATGATTCATCACATTACAGAGGTTACTTTTAAAATACACTTTAGTGAACTGGTGAAGTCAGAGTCCATGCTGCATCTGCATCCAGTCAGGCAAACACATTTACATTGCAATGTGCAATACATAGTCGCTCATGTTATTATCATATAATGTTGATTATCTCATACTTCTGGCCTTTTTATGGGAATATTGGTGGAAAATGTAGCGGCTAAAGTAAATAAGAAAGACAATTGTACCTAAAGGAATTTATTGCTAAATGTGAATTTCTTTTAAAACATAATTAAGACAACAGATTAAAGAGGAACTTTAATCAGGAATTGAACTTTATCCCAATTAGTAGCCAATACTCCCTTTCCCATGAAAAATCTGTATGGTTTATATTGTGGTGAGACCCCTCCCACAGTATCATGTCATGGTCATGGTCCTGACAGTCTGCTGTCTGTGAACCTTTATGCATTGTGGGAAATAATGCCTGTTTCCAACTGCCAAGCAAACCATATCTCCCTCTGTGCGTAGAACTCTCAGTAATGAACATTCTGTACAGATCACCTAACAGAACTAAAGATATCCATGTGTTTCCTTCCCTATTATTTCCTCCCCACCACCCTCTAGACTGTAAGCTTGCAAGGGCAGGGTCCGCTTCCTAGTGTTTCTCATACTGTCATAATTTAAAGGACATAGAGTTCGGTAAAGAAATAAAATCCACTTACCTGGGGCTTCCTCCAGCCCCTGCCAGCCATCCTGTGCCCTTGCCACAGTTCCACTCCACGCTGGTGGTCTGGGGTCTCCTTTGGCGCAAGATGGCAACTACGCCTGCGTGAGCGGCTCTCAGAGTCGCGCTGACATCATCCAGTCTGTACTGTGCAGGCGCAGTAGTTCTGCGCCTGCGCAGTACAGCCTAGATGACGTCAGTGCGACTCAGTGAGACGCACGCTGGAGAGCAGGAAGATGCCAACCTCGCCAGGTTGGCATCTGCACCAGAGGGAACCGGGAGTCAACGAGGGCACAGGTTGGCTGCCAGGGGCTGGAGGAAGCCCGAGGTAAGTACATTTCTTTTTTTTTATGTTCCTCGTTCCTTCCCTTTAATATATGCACATGTACCAACTTTAGATATCTCAAACTACATATTAACTATGTACAGTATGTATTTGTATTTCTACTATTGAATGTCATGACTGTACAGTGTCTAGAATTTCTTATGTATACTGGAAATAAAAATAGGAGACTCTTTTCTTTGCTGCTAATGTTCCATTCCTTATCCGTACTACACATGCAATTCATTATACCACTTCAGGCTTGCTTCGAAAGGTAGAGTTTAGGTTTAGGAGCCAGGGGATATCAGGGATAGCATTAGGGCGGGTACACACCATCCAACATTATTCTACTTGATGAACAATCGGATGAAAATAATTGGATTCTTTGTTGATCAGAAGTGAATCCTCTGCCGACCAATCAGAAACCAGGAAAACAATCGTGGTATCTGTGGTATCTGTCACAAACTATTGCCAGTCAATATCAATCAGTTCAGGCTGCAGGCCAGGCTGTTTAAATGTGCAAATGACCAATTGATATACTGTCAGGAGAGCAGGAAACCCAGATGGGTAAACCACCATAAGCATGTGCATATTGATTTTGCTTCCCCTTATGAATGATAACTGGTTGAAACTGAATGCTGACAAAACTGAGGTCCTTTTTGTCCAAAGCCAGCGCTCGCCATCAAAACAGCTCTATCCTAAAGCAACACCAATCAGGATTGGGAATTCAGACATAAACAGCTCCAAACTTGTGCGCAGCCTTGCTGTGCTAATCGATGGTGATTTGAGTTTCAGAAACCAAATTTCATCCGTAGTCAAATCTTCCTACTTTCATCTGAAGAACATTGCAAAGATTAAACATCTGATTCCCCCAGAGGATCTTCCAACCCTAGTCCACACCTTCATCACATCACGACTGGACTACTGCAATGCCCTTTATGCTGGCCTCCCCAAAAAGGACCTGCGTCGCCTGCAATTAGTGCAGAATGCTGCTGCCAGATTGGTAAAAAACCAGCCTCGCCTCTGTCACATTACACCGATCCTTCGCTCACTGCACTGGCTACCAGTACAATGGAGAATACTCTTCAAGATTGGACTGCTTACATTCAAATCACTGTACAACATGGGCCCTGGATACATGAAGGACTTGCTGAAGCTGCACCACACCCCTGACAACCTCAGATCAGCAGGATCCATAAACTTGGTCACCCCCAGAGTGCACCTCAAAACCTCTGGAGGCAGAGCTTTCTGTCATGCTGCCCCTACTCTTTGGAACTTCCTACCACACCTAGTAAAGACAGCCCCATGCCTGGAGTTATTCAAATCCAGACTGAAAAGCCACCTGTTTAGCCTGGCTTTTTCGGACTTATAGAATTCTTCCTCTGTACCACGATTCACCAATCAACCAATAATTGGTCTGAGCCACAGTGGCGGCGCTACACTGGGGCTTACCCAGGCTTAAGCCCCAGCTGACAAGCTGTTAGCCCCTTCAAAAGCCCCCCTCCCCCGCCCGACAGGAATCGTTTAAAATGTTCAATATCCCTCAATGCGCATGTGCAGTTTTGCTTTAGCAAGCCGCCGATCACCCGGGCGGCTGAGCCAGGAGTCGTCCTCTAACCCTCCCTTCATCCCTCAGCTCTCTCCAATCAGCGACAGCCTTGGGTGTCTTTGCTGTCAATGAAAATGTAGAGGCAGCTGAGCTAGCCCGCCCCCCACACGCCCATCAGCATGCGCTTCACTCGTGGTTGTCCTGTACGAGCAGATACTCAGGCAGAAGAAGCTGAGCCCGGACTCTGAGCAGCAGTGTGCGTATGGGTGCAGAGACTTCTCCAGGGAGCCTGGGTCACCCAGTGTAATTCTCTTCCGAGGTAGGCAGGCAGCCACTCTTCACATCCAACCTTCTATCTCATCAGCCGTCGCCCGCCCCTCAGGCTCACTTATTCACAAAGGTGCTGACGATGCTTGCACATGTATCCTCCTGAAGCTCATTACACTTTTCACAGGGCCATTCCAGCACTGCTCTGCAGGATATCTGATCCTCCCCGTGCTGGAGCTGATCTCACTACGATGCTGTTTCACTATTCCTGCTGGCTCTTCCTGACTACTTTCCCCTAGCTCTGCACCTCTAAGCTTAAATATATCTGTGACCATGCCTCTGAAGGACCCTAAATTATGATGTTAGGGAGAGGACCCCCTGAGCCACGTATGTGCTGATTTTCAAGCCCCCAGCCCAGCTAGTTCTTGAGAAAGATTCGTATGTCATATCTCGAAAATCAGCAGTGCTTGGGGTCTGCAATTTTACACAGAGATGGCTCAGGGGGTCCTCTCCTTATTCTCCAAATTTGGCGTCCTTAGGAGGCATAATCATGCAGATTTTGAGGATTAGAGGTGCAGTGGGGAAGTTTCAGCAGGAATAGTGACAGCATGGTACTGAGAACAGCTCCAGCAAGGGGGAGGATTTGGGTTCATAGGAGGCATGGTTGAGGAATCTTCACCATAGTTCATATTACATTAGGATTTCATTGAATTAGCCCCCCAACCGTTGTGTTTTACTTACCTGGGGTTTATTCCTGCCCTCCCCCCCCCCCATAGTCAGTCAGGTCCCTCTGCATCCTACTGGTCCCTTTGCTTGTGCAATTGCCCCGTCTGAAAGATCTGCTACTAGTGCTTTAGTCGCAGCTTACTGCACATGCATGGTCATGTCTGCACGCCTCCTAGATTGCGCTTCTGTCCCCAGGAGCATTCTGCGTATGCGTAGTACGCTACTTTTGATGTCACTGACTGTGCTCAGAGGATCTCACAATCTAATCCTACCATAGTCTAATGTCCTATTATATTATGTATTTATATAGCAGTGAAATCATCTGCAGCACTTTGCAAAATCTTCTAGTGCTAGTATGGGGGAAAAAAGGTTGTAACAAACCCCTCCCACTTTTAAGCCCCGCCTCTGTGAGCCCCACCTGCCAGCCATTGTGCCCCTTTTGAGCCCCCCCAAAAATCCGAAGCTGGAGCCGCCGCTGCTGAGCCATGCTTATGCGCTGTGAGCCCTATGGGAGAAAAACGCTTTACAAATGTTATTTGTTGTTGTTGATTACTGATTCAATGGGAATAATCAATTCCACAGTGATCTGACTGTGTATCAGCTTGCAGTATTTTTTCAGGGAAAAGATAAAAGTTAGTACACCAATCATGAGACAGGGCTTTGGGACAAATAATATAATTGTGCAAGAAAATGTGGGCGTGGCTACAATTTGAGGCCCCTTTTACATTTGTATTGCAAGTGTGCATTGTGTTACCGTTTTACCGCAGAGTAACACAACGACAATGCAAGGCAATGGGGCCTAGCACACTTACCACTTCACATTTTGCCGGAACTGCCCCATCTGCTATAATAATTATATTAGCTATATATTATAATGGTTATATTTAGTGTTACAACCATAATACGGTATTAGTCAACAGTTTCATGGTTTAAGCATTAGGTATAAATGGGGAGATAAATGTTAGAATTAAAAATAAAAACAGGAAAACAGACAAATGAGATCCCAATATGGTGTAGTATGTCCAAAGAATGGGATATTTCAACTAGTGTATCTGATGGTGTCATACCCACAAAACCGGGTTACCTCAAGACAACCACTGCATAAGCAGTAGTACAACCCCAGCACAAGCCCAACCCCACTCATGATAAGAAGTTACTCTCTGTAGCAGCAAAGGGGTAACAACCCTCCTCCAAGGGTGAACAAAGATTTGATGGCGATGCAGTGAGTTCCCTGGATAGATACCCCTTTTATTTTATATGAAGAAGTGGGTTGATCCTCAGAAACGCATCACAGTTCGGTGTAAATGAATGTCCAATAAAAGTTTTTTGAACACAGACTCCAGTGTTTTTATACAAGAGCTAAGTCCACCACTACCTCTGTTTTAAACTATTTTTAGTATATTTATACTTGTTGGTACCTCTGTTGACCGTTTGTCTACCAAACGGATCGTATGCGTTCCCACAGACACGAGCATCACTACTTTCTAATGTAATTAGTAGGAAGAGCTGGCACTAAATGCACTCAGTAGATTCGCTTTTGCAAGTTCTGGTCTCCAACTGTGCTTCGGTAATGCAGCAAATGATCAGTATTTCAACCAAGAAGGTTGGGCACCAGGGGATTTCAATTAAAATCCAGACTTTTTTTTAATCTTGAGTCTTAAAGGACAACTGAAGTGAGGGGGATATGGAGGGTGCCATATTTATCTCCTTTTAAGCAATACCAGTTGCCTGGCTATCCTGCTGATCCTCTGCCTCTAATACACTTATCCATAGACCCTGAGCAAGCATGCAGCAGATTGTGATTTTCTGGTGTTTCTGACATTATTGTCAGATTTGACAAGTAAGCTGCATGCCTGTTTCTTGTTTGACTTTAAAAGGAAATCAATATGGCAGCCTCCGAATTCTTCTCACTTCAGTTGTCCTCTAAAAAGCTTAGACGGAAAAAGTCAGTGTGTGTGTGTGTGGTGGTGGTGGTGGGGGTACATTATAAGTTTGGCCTGATTCCCGTTTCACGGGGGATTCTCACTTCTTCAGAGGCCTTTGTCCAGAGTAGTAGTAGTTGCAAGGGCCTCTGAAGAAGCAGGAATCCCCCATGAAATGGCTATCAGGCCAGACCTGTAACCTACCCCCCAATGTCTTTTTCACCCAGTCTGCCTACGCTTTTTTACAACCAAGTTTCAATTAACTCTCGATTTTAATTGGATCCCCTCATAACCAAACTTTTTGGCTACTGATCACTACTTTCGACACTTCCTGCATTAACCTGCAGTGAGCAGGAGTGTTTGTAGAGTGGAGCAGCCCCTTCAATTGCTGGAAGGGGGGGACTGTGGAGGGCCCCAACCATTAACCTTCCCTTTCTCCAATACAGGGGACTATACTTCAGATCAGGTGTTTCTGAGGCTACACTTGTTATGGGTGTGAAGATCATGATGGCCACACTCGTTTTTTGACCCTTGTGAGATGGGCCCTAAGGCCATGAAGGTCACCAAGGGAAAGCAAGGGAAGGGGTGTGACTCTTTTGGGGCCCCATTATAGTTTTGCTGGGGGCCCCATGAATTTTAGTTAAGTTACGCCATTGGCAGTGTGTGGCCCATCGCATAGAAAAGGGCTACACTTTAGTGTTAAATCAACATCTTCACATTTAATTCTGCTGAGCAGCGTTTAGCCCCTGTCAGTTATATTACAGTAAACCATTCAAGAATCAATGATGAAATGGACAGCGGTTACCTTTCGACAGAGGTCATTTCTCTCACACACGGCAACTCTCTTGTGATCAATATGCTTTTTAATTTGTAACTACCATCTCAGTTTTGTTCCATGGTTTATCTTTTCCTGTGAAGTCCACTCCTCCTGTCCGAGTATTGGCAGTGAACCAAGCGCAGCGTGTGACCATTATTTGCCGACATACCTACCAGCCGTTTGCAGTAAACAGAAATCAGCGCAAAGCAAGGCTTGAAGTTGATATCTCCTAATGTACTTGATTAAAAAATAAGTTCAATTGGACCTCAGGGTAGTGTTTGCTGTCTTTTGAGATGACACGCCCCCCCCCCTTCCCCCCCCCCCCCCCTTGTAACTCATTGTCAAGTTTGCACAATGCCTTGCGGGCGCATGCCTGTCTGTTCCCGGCATCACACACAGTTCAGTCCTGGGTTAAAGTTCTTGTTTAAGGCCAGCCCTGGTGGAGTAGGTAGATCCCTGTAAGGGGCAGGTCTGATATGTATGGTTCTAAGTACTCAGAAGAATTCGTCAGCTATATAAATATTTGAAGTGTATACAATAAGTGTACAATAAGTGTATACCAGTCACAATTCTCACCTATAACACCCCTTGTGGCTATGCTCTATCTGATCAGAATTGTATATTTTGCCAAGCATAACTTTGTCCTGCCCGGAATTGGGTCTGGCAAAATACATGGCTCAAGTAGAAGACAGAGGAAGATAGATGGATACATAGGCCACATAAACATGGAGTTTACAAAAGCAAAAAACATCATGCAGAACAATTCCAATTTTGTGACACATTTGTCAAATCAGTTTAGTCTTGTAGGCGGGTTGCCTAAAACACTGCTTGGGCTGCGGGTGGAGGGGCACTGGTAGGGGCGAGTATGTGGAGCGAGTTCAAGAGGTTGACAGCCAAGGGGAAGAAAAAGTTCCTGTACCTGGCGGTCCTGGTGGAGATGGCTGATGGAAGTGGGCTGAAGAAGCAGGGGCCTAGGTGAAGGCAATCGTTGACAGCCCTCAGCGCTCTGGAACACAGTCTGGTGTTGTATAGGAGGGCAAGTAAAGGGAAGGGTCACTCAATGATCCTCTCCCCCAACCTGATGACTTTCTGTAGTTTGTGTCTGATGACCCTCTGTAGTTTGTGTCTGTCACTGGCAGTGGGGGCCGGCTTACCAAACCAGTATGGAATCAATCTATCTAGCTAGTATCAATCTAGCTGTGAAGGAACAGAACATCACTCTGTATTATGAGGAGAGGAAAGATTTTTTTTTGGTTGGTTTTATATTTTTCTATTTATTCCAGAATCAACCTGCCGTAGCCATTTTTGGTGCATGCTTCAGAGGGTGAAATAAAAGCTCTTCTGGAACTGTCAGGAGTATACGGTAGCACAAAGATCAAAAGAGAAGGGAAATGGCAAGAGAGCCTGACAGCACCAAATGTCAGCATCACATACACAGAAAAAGATTGATAAGCTTGTTTAGAAAAAAATAAAAACAGCTGGGTGATGAGGGTGGCACAGAAGAGTTATATGTCGGTGTCTGAAAACTACAGAAGCCGGATTCTGAGGATGAGCTGTACAAAGAACGGTATGGAATGTAATCTGTATAGGTAAAGAAGCAACTAGTTGTCAAAACTGCATTTATCAACCCCTCTGCAAATGAGGCACTGCGGAAACAGGTGGTATTTTAAGACTGTATTGCAGCCAGACTCACAAGTCTTACCTTTTTTTCCTCAGGAAATGATTTGATACTACCTCGATCACATAAGCATGAGATCACTGGTCCTTTTGCAACCCAACTATGGCTGATATGATGCAGGAATGAAAACCCCAAACCTCTGCCACCTAATAACTGATCATTTTTTAATAAATGTGCGACAGGTCTGAAAAATCAGACCTTGTCCTGGTTCTTTACAGCAGCACCAATCTTGGGTAGCAGCTACCCTATTCTACATTCCTACATCCTGAGACAGTGGCTACCCTCTTCTGTGTCCAATATACACATAAGACAGCAGCTACCCTCTTCCATGTCCAACCTACCCTGAGACAGCAGCTACCCTCTTCCATGTCTAACCTACCCTGAGACAGCAGCTACCCTCTTCCATGTCTAACCTACCCTGAGACAGCAGCTACCCTCTTCTGTGTCCAACCTACCCCTGAGGTAGCAGCTACCCTCTTCAGTGTCCAACATACCCCTGAGACATCAAACAAGGGAAGGTCCGCACAATGTCCATAAAAGACAGATAATTTTATTATGGACGTATCCAGATCACCACATCATGCAGCTGACATGTTTCGAACCAGACTGGTTCTTAATCATAGCTCACAGCTACCCTCTTCCATGTCCAACCTACCCTGAGACAGCAGCTACCCTCTTCCATGTCCAACCTACCCTGAGACAGCAGCTACCCTCTTCCACGTCCAATCTACCCCTGAGACAGCAGCTACCCTCTATGTCCAACCTACCCCGAGAAAGCAGCTACCCTCTTCTGTGTCCAACCTACGCCTGAGACAGCAGCTACTCTCTTCAGAGTCCTACATACTCCTGAGACAGCAGCTACCCTCTTCCATGTCCAATCTACCCCTAAGACAGCAGCTACCCTCTACTATGTCCAACCTACACCTGAGTTAGCAGCTAACCTTTTCAGTGTCCAACATACCCCTGAGACATCAGCTGCCCTCTTCCATGTCCAATCTACCCCTGAGACAGCAGCTAACAGCAGCTACCCTCTTCAGTGTCCAACATACCCCTGAGACAGCAGCTACCCTCATGATCATCCATGTCCAACCTACATTCTGAGACAGCAGCTATCCTCTTTTACAACAAACCTGCTTTATGAGACAGAAGCTATCCTCTTCTATGTTGAAGTACCTCTTGAGACAGGAGCTACCCTCTTCCATATACAACCTAACCCTGAGAAAGCAGCAACCCTCTTCTGCGTTCAACCTTCTTCCTGAGAAAGCAGCTATCCTGATTCATGCCCAGCCTACACCCTGAGACAGCAGGTATCTTCTTTCACACCCCCTGAGGCAGCACATTTGTAGAAATGTGGCCCTGATTGCTTCACCAATATTTTAGCTCTTTTGTCATCATGAATTGGCTTGACTTCAAAACTGATAGTTGAGGTTTAGGTTCAAAGGCAATTGCTACGTGTCTGAGGAGGATTAGGCCTGTGTTAGAGAAGAGTTGGGGATTCGTTCAGGTAAGTGTGAGGGTGGAGTTAAGCCATTGTTAGAATATGTGTAAGAATTGGGCTCCCATTTAAGCCTGTGTGAATGGTGGGTTTTACTGCATCTTTCTGCATCATATATGAGCCAGTAGCTGCTTTGCTTCTCTCAAATCTTTGATCTGTTATACATTTTATCACACAAGGAATAAGGTAAACTATCTGCCTACAGCACTGACCTGGCCTGTCACACAACATGCATCAGGAATTGCCCAGGGATTAGTCCCTCAAAGACTATGCCTGGTCCTGACTACCACATTACTCAGCTAGCTAGAGGAATTCTCTCCACTCCATTCTCTGAAGAGTTCCTTCACCGTGTCTTTGGATGGTGCCTTTGAGACAATAAGCCGCAATCAATGGAGATGCATCAAAACTTTTTACTCAGTTCTTCAAAAGGCGAATAGCTCTGTAGACATCTTAATAGAGATTCTTATCTCTTTGCTTTGTCTCATCAATCTGATGTGCTTTGTGGACCCCAGACAACAGGTTTGTTCTTGATCTAATAAGCGCTATTGATTTGCCTGGAGGAACACTGAGAGACAGCTCCCTGGTGTTTGCTCAAGATAGCTTCATAGTATTTTGAGGACTACACATGATACTAAGACAGGTGGTTCACTTCTTCAACCTCCTCATTTCTCAAGCAGGTGCACAGACAGTTATCCCATTTTTCAGTCAGTTATCCACTGCTAAGGTATGCAAATAGTTTTACATATCACATATACCGTAGTTGACCTTTGTTCAGAAAATGAGTAATTCCTTCAGTTTGGATCTGCAACGTGTTAGTAATAATGTCACAAGTTATTTCATGCTGCTGGGTAACTATTTTTGAACCTTAGATGCATGGCTGCTTCACACTGCTTGGAACAGAGTATTTTTCAACATATAGAGTTTAAGAGCTTTCTGACAGTTACTCAGTTTGTGCAGGTGTGGAAAATAAGCAACAATTGGAACTGCTCTGTCTGTGCAGCTAATTCAATTAAAGAAATAATCCAGTTCTGACTATACTTAACCTGTTAGCTCAAATAGGACGTACCGGTACATCCAGATTGAGCCTCACTAACACAAACAGGACCTGTCAATCAGTGCCATTCAGTGTGCTATTTACACCTTGGGGATTGATGAAGGGGAACATGTGTTCCCTGAGCCAATCCAAGTGCCTGGGAATAAATGAACATGACTTCAATCAAGAGCCATGTTCATTCATAATAATGAAAGTAAAAATCATGGTAACCCAGGATAAGTTTGCGCTATCTTGTAGCCAAAGAGTAAAATTGCAATTAAAGTACATAAAAAATGACTACCATCATTAACCATCTTCATTTTGATATGTTTCATCAGAAATCTAGCAGGCTTCCATCAAACTGCAAGCACTGTACTGCTCAATGCAGCACAAAGCTATGGGCCATCAATCCCCCACCCCTCCTGTCCTGCCCCCATCCCACAAAGATTTGCAGCAGTCAGGGATGGTCGTAGTCAGCCAACTTCGCTACGCTGGAAATACGCGTAGTTTTACGCAATTACGCTTCGCCAAACTACGGCTTCGAAAACAAATATTCGCTTTGTATGCATTTCGTAGACTACGCGTTAAAATACGCAATTACGCGTAGTGCGAAGCGTAGTGTATGCGGATACTTATGCCCGTATGCAGAAAATTGTACGCATTAATTTCTTTATAAATGCATATACTGGGAACCCTTCTATGGTTACATTCCCCTTTCCAATGCGTAAATTTGTATGCATACAATCACATGCGGAAAAATTAACGCATTCGTAGTTCACTACGCAATACACATGTTAACTACTCATAGCGGTACTTCGCTACGCATAAATTCGTAAGCGTAGTTTTGAAACTTCGCCTATGAACTACGATGCGTAGATGCGAACTACGATGCGTAAATTCGCACTGGCGTAGTTTCTGCTCATCCCTGGCAGCAGTGTGTTACAATACCGCAACCCATTGTACCCCAACACTCCCGCCAACAAGGCCGCCTGTTACAAAACACTGTCTGCAACACACCACTGTGAATGTGGCCTAATGCTGGGAACAAACTTGTCTGTTTTTGTGTGTGTTTTCTTCAGGGCCGGGACAAGATTCTCCAGGCAGAGATTCAAAAGTGCACCGAATTGTGCCTGGCCCAGTATAGGTAGCAGTTTTTCACAGATTAGGAAGACCCCTGCCCAGTTTATCTAGCCAAACACGCCCCCAGTATTAGGTAAGTCCCCTCCCAGTATAGATAGCAAGATGTGCTCCTCTATTAGGTAGTAGAGATGGCCCAAACTGTTCACCGGCGAGCAGTATTCTGAGAACATCCGCTGTGCGCATTTGTGGCGAACAGCGAACATTTGGCGTTTTTGATTCACCCCCTATACATCATCATTGAGCTAAACTTTGACCCCTTACCTCACAGTCAGCAGACACATGGCAGCCAATCAGCTAGCAACCCCTCCTGGACCCCCGACCCCCCTATCAAAAAGCAGTTGTGGTGGCTATATTGGATTCATTCTCTGCTGGCTGCTGACTGTTAGTGAGAGCAGGGTCAGACTTGCTGCAGGTAGGGAGCCTGTGTTCTTGTTCCTCAAGGTAAGCCTGTGTTCTTGTTCCTCACTTGCTGTGATAGCACCCCATACAGTCCTTTTGAAGGCTAGCACATCGGTCTCCTCTGTTTTTGTGTATGTGACACTCCACAGCCCACTGACACCCAGAGCTGTGTGCACACTACTGCTGTTGCCTCATTAAGTTGCAGGCACAGTACCACTCCAATGCATTATTATTTCACTGTATTCTGATTGTACTATTGCATTTTTCTGTGCGGCTTGCGGGAGCACGACCAGGGTGTGTGCAGCTTGGCCCCGTGCATGCGCAGTAGCTGGCAACTCGAAGTGACAGGCCAGCTTTGTGGGGGTCACCGCTACTGGCTAGAGGGAATCCAGAGGATGTTGTGGACACAGGAGGACTCCAGAGGGCTGCAAGAAGCTCCAGGTGAGTTAAAATTGTTTTTTTTGTACACACACACACATACACACTCATACGTACACACACACACACACACACACACACTTATTGTCACTTGCAGGGATCAGGACTCAATCTCTCTGGCAATAGTTGGGGGCCTAGTCCTGTACAGAGACATTTCAAGCCTACTACAAGCAGGGCTGGATTACTGACCAAGCAACAAGAGCAATTAATTGGGGCCCCCATAGAGATATATGCCCCTGTTCATGTGGTCTCTTAAAAACAAAGTCTTTACTAATTGTTACGGAGATAAGGAATTACACAGACAGGCACATACAGAATTTCTTTCCCTCCTGCATCCACCACCTCTCTCCTTAGTTGAGCTTGTAGAGCTGTCAGATACAGGCTAGGGGCTGGAATGATTTTTCTGTAATATGTCCACACAGGAGAAGCTGCTTGCTAGCATGGAAGGACTGAAGTGTACAGGTACATCTGAAGTTAACGTTTCTTCCATGCTAGCATCATCATTTGAAAAAACTGCTCTGATAAAAATCCTCTGGGAGCACATCTATTCATCAGTTTTCAGTGTGCACTTTTCTGCATGCTACTACGCTTGTGCAGGGAGCTTCCAGCAGTGGAAGCACGATCAGAGTGTGTGCTGCTCAGGGCCGGGCATGTGCAGTGCGGGGGTTGCCACTGCTGGCCAGAGTGGATCAGGAGGATGTTATGGGCACAGGAAGCCTCCAGGGGGCTGCAAGAAGCCCCAGGTAAGTTAAAATCATTTCTAATCCTTTAAAGAGGAACTGTCGCAAAAATCTTAAAATTTAAAACCCATACAAATAAGAAGTACATTTCTCCCAGAGTAAAATGAGTCATAAATTACTTCTCTCCTTTGTTGCTGTGTCACTTACAGTAAGTAGTAGAAATCTGACATTACCGACAGGTTTTGGGCTAGTCCATCTCTCCATAGGGGATTCTAAGCATGGCCTTTATTCTTTAAGAAGACATTCCCTGAAAAAGATTTATACAAAGATGCTGGCCAGCCTCCCTGCTCGCTGTACACTATTTTGGTAGTTGGACGGAGCAACTGCCATTCACTAAGTGCTTTTAAAAATAAAGAAAATCCTGAGAACCCCCCTATGAGAAGATGGGCTAGTCCAAAAAAAGTCTGTCGGTAATGACAGATTTCTACTTCTTATTGTAAGTGACAGGTACATAGGAGAAAAGTAATTTATGGTTCATTTTACTTTGGGAGAAATGTACTTATTTGTACGTGTTTTAAATTTTAAGATTTTCGCGACAGTTCCTCTTTAACACTACTATATGCCTTGTACAGGACTGATTTACATAATAACAGAAATATATTGATGGAGGCAGAACTTCATGTTAGCAATAACATCTTGCTGTTTATATGTGGCCCAGAAAAAAACAAATCATCTGACTGATAGCCCTCATTGTACGGTAAAATTCACACAGCCATCAGCACTTAGGCACTTGATGACCAATCACTTTACCCCGTATACCATAAATGGCCCCATCTTTCAATCTCAGAGAACTTGTGTCTACTCAGCACCCCTACAAAGTGGGTTAGGGAGGAACGCAACTGTGAATTTCCTTGTGCTCCTGCTAGACGCCAGGTGCTGCGCTCTCTGCCTGTCATTTATACTGCGGCGTGACTGGCCAGCCTCCCTCCCCGAGCGCAGCCAAGTTCCATTGATAGATGATTTGTCTTCCTTCATTGTGTCTCCAGGCTATCGAATGTAAAGATCTCCTCGTCGACATAAAAAGATAAGCTGCACGCAGCATATTTATAGATAGAAGAAAGTTCTAGGAATCAGTTGAGCCTTCAGTTTCTAGATTCGGCTCACAGCGAGGGCGAGGCTGTCACCCTGGCGTTTGACCTCTTAGGAGACGGGCGAGGTGACAGGTTGCAAGGTGCAAGAGACAACCTAAGAATAATACAGACTGTATGGATTCAATTCCCTCTGCTTGTGCATTCCTACTGACATGAATATGGAGGAATTGTCAGGGTAGGTGCACACATAACATAACATGAAAGATCCTGGTTTATGTCATGGGCGGTATTTTTGTGTGTGCATTTTGATGCGTTTTTGGTGTGTTTGCGTTTTTTTTTTTTACCGCATATGCATTTTTCAAGCGTTTTGCACGCATTGTGATGCATTTGCGTTTCGCATATACAAAACGCATATGCGTTTTGTGTGCGTTTTTCATGCGTTTTCCAATTGCGTTTCATGCAAATCACTAGGAAGACAATAGGAAGCGGAAATATATCGCAAAACAGTAATAATAAAAAAAAACTGCATAGAAAAACGCATACCATTGCGTATCCTTTGACTTTCACTTTGACTATAATGCAACAGAAACAGCGTTTTTAAAAACGCATATGCAATTTTTTATATGCGTTTTTTCCTGTGGCCCATAGACTTGCATTAGCATCAAAAATGCAGCGTTTTCCGCAACGCTAGCGTTTCTGCTAAGTGTGCACCTCGCCTCAGACCAGAGCATGTTAAAGAACAACTCTACTTTTGTCTACACCATTGTCTGTATCATTAATGTGCCACATGTCTGTTACTCTGTGCAGCACCACGGAATATGTTGGAGCTTTATAAAACAATAATAATAATACGGAAGACCTGTAAAGATAATAGTATGGAAGACCTGCTGAGATGTCTATGGCCCAGCGCACACCAAAAACCTCTAGCAGATCGGCAAAACGCTAGAGGTTTTTAAAGCAGATTTTCAGAGCGATTCTAGGCATGTAGGTTTTCTAAACATGTCTAGTGTTTTTTTTGAGCATTTTTGTGTAGCAGATTTCATAAATTGTTACAGTAAAGCTGTTACTGAACAGCTTATATAACAAAAACGCCTGGAAAACCGCTCTGATCTAGCGTTTTTCAGAGTGGTTTTCCACTTTCCTGTACTTTACATTGAGGCAGAAACGCTTCTGCAAACCGCAAAAATGCTGCAGGAGCCACGTTTGTGGTTTGCTAAACTGCTGGTGTGCACCATCCCATTGAGATACATTAGCCAAGCGTTTTCAGAGGCGGGTGCGGTTTTGAAAACGCTACCAGAAACCCTTGGTGTGCATTGGGCCTATATCTGGTCACTAATGAGTGTAGTATATTTCATAAAATTAATGTACTGATTTTCCAAACCTGAAGCGAAGATAAACTTATGATATAATGCATTGTATGTGTAGTACGGATAAGGAAGAGAACATTAGTAGCAAAAAAAGAAAGAAAAGCGTCATATATTGTTTTACAATACAAAAACCAGGGGCGTAGCAAAAGGGGATGCAGAGGTAGCAACCGCATCGGGGCCCTTGGACCAGAGGGGCCCTCCCTCAACTGTAGTATTAGCTGTCTCTTGGTTCTGTGCTCATAATAACCACTTTTACAGATACTTTGAATAGCAGTAATCATTAACAAACTGCTCCACATTCCCTTCTTGCACCTCTGACACTAGTTGCCATTGGCAGGTTTTGGTGCAACGTATCAATTGTTATGTATAGAGTGCTTGGGGGGGCCCAATGTAAAACTTGCATCAGGGCCCAAAGCTCCTTAGCTACGCCACTGACAAAAACTTCAGTTGTTATCTATGCAAAAGAGCTTCTCTGAGCTATTTGACCCAATTTGGGTCAAATACAGTCCTGTTTTTGAAGCACATAAACTGTGCTTCTGCATACACCACTGCACTGCTGTTCATTCATGATGTAAGTGAATGAAGCCTTTTCCTGTATAAGTCCAATATCGGACATAGTCTGACATAGAAGAGCTAGCTGTCATTAGATGGCAATATTGCCGGGTAAAATCTGGCAGAGCGTCGTCCATTTCAGATCAGAGTGTTGGACTAAGTTGTTGTGCCCCTGTTCTGCCACTTCGCCACACAATAAAAGTGGGCCTATTTGGGCTGTCAATATGGGCGCTGTTGCCAGATTTACCAAAATCACCAGTGTGGAGGAACGCAGGGACAATCCCAGGATTTTTAAGGGGGTGATTCCTGAAAGATCTCCCTCAGCCACGCACAATAAAGTATAATAATATGGTAGGACATCATGCTGGGTACACATAATGCATTTTCCCGTCCGACTTTCCTTCATGTCCGATCTGCTCCAGATCGACAACGGGATCGATCAGGAGCAGTTTGGCTACAGATAATAATGAGGATTGGCGATATTGCTAATCAAGAGGAAAGTGAAGCATTCGCACAGCAGGGCACTGGGCTGTTCTCATGACTGACTCCTAAATTCCCCAGAGCTGCTCCATGCTCTGTACACACGCTGCTGCTCCATGCTCGGTACACACGCTGCTGCTCCATGCTCGGTACACACGCTGCTACTCCATCCAAAGTCCACTGTAGCAGGGAAAGAAAGGGGGCAGTGCTGTGAGCAGCAGGATACCTGCAGATATTCTGGTGTCTCAACTTGTACCTGTCCCCAAACACTGCACCGGCCCTGGTCTGAGGGGGATTCCGGGCAGCTGTAATCCTCCCCTGCGTTTGGTTATGGAGCACCCCATGTAAAAAAGACTTGTGGTGTGGCATAGCCGTAGGTCACAGCATGAGTGAGTGATCATTATCAATGAGAGTCCAAAGGTACTGGCACCACCTTCAGTAAAAAATTAACTCTTTATTAGAAAAGTCATTAAAATGACATGAAGAAATAAAAAATGGCCATAGCTGCTATGGCCTTCTTTTTATTTCTGTATATCGAGCTAATTTTTTTTACTGAAGGTGGTGCCAGCCTCTGTGGACTCTCGTTACCAGATATAGTGCAACATGGCATCATCCTATGTGGATCAAAGTGTGTGACAAAGTCCATGAAAATAGATTGATAGACCTACAGCACCTGTGTAACGCAAGCATCGCTATGGGGATTTATGAGGTTTAATTTTCAAGGTGAGTGGTTGTTGTCTTGCAAATTAGTCTGTTTTCTTTCTGTAAAAAAAGTAGAGTAAAATCAGGTCTAGTCTAGTAGTACAAAATGATCATATCATCTCCATTTGTAGCTCTTAATGAAAATATTCCTCTTGTGTCTCACCTGCAATCCATGGATCCTACAACCACAGAACGTCATTGCCGCTTATGTACATCGAAGTTAGAAAACACATGGGTAACTGGATATGTGTGTTTAGTAAATCGTGCTGCTGGAATGATGCTTACATGATTTCACTGGCTCCTCTCTATCAGGGCATTTGCCTTTGCTATATCTGGCTGCATTATGAGCTTCCAGCTAATTTTTATAGACTGACAGATTTTGATATGTGGAGAAAGAAAGGAGAAACAAAGAGCACACTGGCAGTGGAGGGGGTTTTGATGTTTCGTCGCTTGTGTCCGCCGTACCGCCACACACCCGACCAACCAACTTCTGCGCGAGATCATGCTGTATGCACGATCGGCAATGCGACCAATTTCCGTCCCAAAATTGGTCACTTTGTCAGTCAGGCACTTGGCGGCACCGATTTGATTATAATAATCGAATTGGATGGTCGATCGGCTGCCAAGTCGCCTAATGCTTGCCTTAGCTAAAGCTGAAGGTAAATACTCCATTCTCCTCCTCTTTGACCTGTCAGCAGCTTTTGACACAGTAGATCATCCCCTACTCCTCCAGTCCCTCCAGTCCTTGGGCATTCACGATCTCGCCCTGTCCTGGCTTTCATCCTACCTCTCCAACCGCTCCTTCACGACCACCTTCAATGAGTCCTCGTCCACTCCCAACCACCTCTCGGTGGGAGTCCCCCAAGGTTCGGTCCTTGGCCCCCTACTGTTCACCCTATACACATCCTCCATTGGCAAGGTTATCTCCTCCATGGGTTTTAACTATCATCTGTATGCAGATGACACCCAGATCTACCTCCACACCCCTGACATATCCACCACTACCATGGACAAGGTCTCCTCCTGTCTATCAGCCATCTCCTCCTGGATGTCCGCTAGGTTCCTGAAACTAAATCTAGACAAAACGGAATTTATGATCTTCCCACCCCGGCCATCCACGAACCTCCCAGATGTGCATGTCACTGTTAACCACACTACTATTCACCCTACCTCTCAAGCCCACTGTCTGGGTGTCACCCTGGACTCCGCACTCTCCTTTACTTCCCACATCCAAAACCTCACTAAGTCCTGCAACTTCCACCTTCGTAACATCTGTAAGATTCGCCCTTTCCTGACCTCTGCCACCACCAAACTCCTCATCCATGCCCTCATAATTTCCCGCCTTGACTACTGCAATGCCCTGCTGTCTGGTCTCCCTATGACCCGAACAGCCCCACTGCAGTCCATCATGAATGCGGCAGCCAAAATTATCCACTGCTCCCATCGCTCCACCACGGCAGATCCCCTCCTAGAATCCCTCCACTGGCTTCCTATCCAGTCCAGAATCAGATTCAAGATACTGTGTCTGACCTACAAATCTGTCCACAAAACCTGTCCAACCTACATTTCCGATCTTATAGGTACACACCTAGCCGCTCACTCCACTCTTCCAATGAACTTCGCCTAACCGCCCCCCGCATCACCCAGTCCCATGCACGCCTCCAGGACTTCTCAAGAGCTGCTCCAACACTATGGAACTCCCTACCTCCACCCATTAGGGCAGCCCCCTCCTTCAACATCTTCAAGAAAGCCCTCAAAACTCACCTTTTCACTCTGGCCTACTACCCCTCACAAGTGCTCTAAACCTACAGCTGAACTCTGGTCCCCTACCATTCGTGTCCTTACCTCTCCCTCTAGATTGTAAGCCTTTGGGCAGGGTCCTCCTCCTTTTGTGTCCTACCTGATCTTGCACCTCCATTACTGTGAACCCATGCTATGCATCTGAGTAAACCTAACTTGCCTAATCTCCATGCTCCATCCAGTGACTGACTAAGCATTACCTGGTACTCATACTATGGTGTGTGATCTGGTTTTCTTGTATTCCTGTATTGTCATATTGCTGTATGTCACCCCTAAATATTGTCTGTAACCTAAATTAATGTTCAGCGCTGCGTAATATGTTGGCGCTTTATAAATACAATAAATAAATAAATAATGTATGGCCACCTTTATTCTTTTAAGCTAGCCAATAAATGGTATCACCTTGATTTAAAACTTCTTGCTGCTATTGTCTAAAGCATTGTATATAAGCTAGACAAAACTCAGCTGATAAAAAGTACTGTGTCTTGTAATCAAATCTGCATACATTTTTTGATACAGCAAAATTCTGTTTTTTAGTTAATTATTGCTTGCATGGATGGTTTATCACAGGAGTGTAACAGCAGTAGTAGTGGCTCCCTTAATTGCAGAAGTGTGGCAAGGCGCCCCCCCCCCCCCCCCCCCGTTATTTCAGTACACTGTAAAAGTTGTGGGACCCATCTATGATCTTCGTTGGGGGGGGGGGGGGGGGGGGTCATGATTTGTAATCTCACCCTAGTTTATCAACTCATCAAACATCGATTGGATTGCAAAAAGACGTTGATGTTCAGGCACAGGAGAGGCCATTATGTTTGAGTGATTACTGCAGCACGCTCCTGCTACAGTGCGCACATTCTGACAAGCCCTGTGACTTTATATAGAGCGCAGGAGATTGACATGGATGAAGCATTCCAAGACTGCAGCATCTGCATGGCCAGCCACACACTCCAGGGAAAGTCCTAAATAGAAGGCATTACAAACATCTAACTCTAATGATGTCAGACTTTCTGTTGACAAGTTCAGCACAAGGTCGAGTGGATGCCCCACTCACAGAGAGCAAATGTCTTCAAGGCTTCTTACATTGATTATTTTTTTATTGCAAATGTCCAAGCAGGGAAGAGACAAAATTCTGAAAGAGTGAAAATGAAGGACAAACTAACTCAGGATTTATCTCCGCTTTATAAAGATAAAAAATGAGTTGCGTTAGCAGCGGAAAATAATACACCATGGAGCACAGGAATTTCTTTATAATTTTATAACAGAACTTCCAATCCCATGGGTATAGTTGGTCAATGAGGTGCAAATAATGCTACAAATTATTAGAATCAAATTCAACAGGAATAGGGATGATCAATGATATACTTCTGAATTTATGCAAATGTGTATGCAGTCCAGAATCAGATTCAAGATACTGTGTCTGACCAACAAATCTGTCCACAAAACCTGTCCAACCTACACTTCCGATCTTACTCAAAGGTACACACCTAGCCGCTCACTCCACTTCTCCAATGAACATCGCCTGACTTCCCCCCGCATCACCCAATCCCATGCACGCCTCCAGGACTTCTCAAGAGCCGCTCCAACACTATGGAACTTCCTACCTCCACCCATTAGGGCAGCTCCCTCCTTCAACATCTTCAAGAAGGCCCTCAAAACTCACCTTTTCACTCTGGCCTACTACCCCTCACAAGTGCTCTAAACCTACAGCTGAACTCTGGTCCCCTACCATTCGTGTCCTTACCTCTCCCTCTAGATTGTAAGCCTTTGGGCAGGGTCCTCCTCCTTTTGTGTCCTACCTGATCATGCACCTCCATTACTGTGCACCCATACTATGCATCTGATTGAACCTAACTTCCCTAATCTCCATGCTCCCATCCAGTGACTGACTAAGCATTACCTTGTACTCATACTGTGCTGCGTGATCTGTTTTTTCTTGTATTCCTGTATTGTCATATTGCTGTATGTCACCCCTAAATATTGTCTGTAACCTAAACTAATGTCCAGCGCTTCATAATATGTTGGCAGTTTATAAATTCAATAAATAAAATATATGCAGTTTGAAAATGGACCAATCAGTTTAAACCCAGGTTTAAATTGATTGGTCAATTTTCAAGCTGCATATATTTGCATACAAATTTACATAAATGTTCATCAATTCGGGAAAAATGTGCATATCATTGACCGTCTCTAACGTTTCCCACCTCTGGGAGCCCTTGGAAGCACTTGTGTGCTTTGTATTGCGCATCTGATCCCCGAAGGCATCATTTCCTCCCTTACTCTCCTCTGCCTGATTGTGTATGATTTGCCCGCCCTCTTCCCAATCTTCAGGCACTCCCACCTAGCTCTGCAATAGAAAATGCATTGTCTCAGCATAAGAAATATTGGCCAATCATAGAGGAACAGGGGGGGGGGAAGAGGCTTCAGCCAATCAGGCTGCATTAGTTAAGTCTGAGAGGAAAGTAAAGAAGCAAACAAAGACAACCCAGCATGCCCTGCAACTTCCTTTGTGCGGCAATGTACCAAATAAGAGTCAGGTAACTGGGGAATGATCATTTATCGACAAAAAAGGTAATAGTGATTTTAACTGTTGGGTTGCCCGGTTAGCCACCTTATTACTTGTTTACCAGATAAAAATAAAGAATTAATTTTTGATTTTATGCCCGACAGTTACACTTTAACATTATTTTCACGTAAAAATGAATGCAAAAAGAATATTGGCATTGTCGCTCATCACTGCTAGGGACATTGGTGTAAGATACTGTATTTTTTGGACTATAAGACTCAACTTTTCTTCCCCAAAAGTAGGGAAAAAAAGACACTGCATCTAATAGTCCAAATGCAGGGAGTTCCTGACTTGTGAATGCCTGCGAATACGAACCTCCAACCTGCCGCAATATCGGGGTCTCCCTGTACTGTGCCCATGCAGAGGTAGACACAGGGAGACACAAAGGGGCATAGAGGAGGACACAAGGAGGACAGAGGCAGACACATGGGGGGAAAGGAGGACACAAGGGGGGCAGAGGAGGACACAGGGAGACACAAGAGGTAGAAGGGGGCATGAGGTACAAATGGGGCATAATCCACAAGATGCCCCTTCACCATGGGTGCACCAGGTTTAGTATATATTTTCCCCCCTGGTTGTTGTCCTCTAAATCTAGCTGCATCTTATGGTCAGGAGCGTCTTATAGTCCAAAAATTACGGCAGTTAAAGAGACTCAGAGATGAGTCTCACTACAGTTTTTTACTTACCAGGGGCTTCCTCCAGCCCCATAAGCATGGCTGAGTCCCTCGCAGTCCTCCTACAATGTCCTGTTCAGCCCTGGTAAGCAGCTCAGTGACATCAGCAGCGGAGTTTCTGTGTGTGCGCAGACCTTCTGTGCAAGTGCAGAAGGCCCCGGCTGACGTCACTCAGTCAGACTGAGTCCGAATGAGCCGCTTACCGGGGGTTGACTGCGGGACAACGGCGGAGCTGAGGAGGACGGCGAGGGACACATCTATGCTTATGGAGCTGGAGGAAGCCCCGGGTAAGTAAAAAACTGCATCTCATTTCTGAGTCTCTTTAACCTCCTTGGCGGTAATCCCGAGCTGAGCTCGGGGTATGCCGCCGGAGGTCGCCGCTCAGGCCCTGCTGGGCCGATTTTCATTCTGAAAAAAGCAGCACACGCAGCCGGCACTTTGCCAGCCGCGTGTGCTGCCCGATCGCCGCCGCTCCACGGCGATCCGCCGCGTGCAGCGGCGAAAGAGGGTCCCCCCAGCCGCCCGAGCCCAGCGCAGCCGGAACAAACAGTTCCGGCCGGCGCTAGGGGCTGGATCGGGCGGCTCTGACGTCAGGACGTCGACTGACGTCCATGACGTCACTCCGCTCGTCGCCATGGCGACGAGGAAAGCGAAACAAGATAGGCCGCTCATTGCGGCCTATCTTGTTACTTTCGATTGCCGGAGGCGATCGAAAGTACGCTTCCGGAGCGCCCTCTAGTGGGCTTTCATGCAGCCAACTTTCAGTTGGCTGCATGAAATTTTTTTTTTTTTATTTAAAAAAAACCCCATTGCAGCCTCCCTGGCAAAATAAATAAACCGCCAGGGAGGTTAAATAAAGGTGAGCAGGTATTGTTTATTGCAGTTTCGTAAAATGGCAGCGCTCAACAGTGGTATGTATAGCACCAACTTCACCACTTTTTATTAGTCAGGTTCAATCCTATTGTATAACTTCCATATATTTTCCTCCCATGCTTGTATCTTCTCAGTATCCGCCTCTCCATGAACATGAAAGACACAAAGTAAGGGCAGCAGCCCTGGTCTGTTATCCTTATAACTTTGTAACCGTCACTGAACCTCCTGCGTCCATCTCCTTTCAACTGTGCTGTGCAAATGTGTCTCAAAGCACACCCAGAGCAGAATTATCCACCAGGCAACCTAGGCAGGAGGCTAGGGCCTACTGTGCGTCAAGGGGCCCACCATCCTCCTTCTCTGACCTCTCTCCTCCACTTTGACTTTAATCCATCTCTGCACACACCGTCACCAGCACCCACTCCTATAACATCAAAACTGCTCACCAGATTTACTTGCTGATGCTGACCATATGATAGTAGACCAGCCAATATTGCATATGTTTGCATCCAACTGTCATGCATCTGCTTCAAGATACAGTACTATGGCTCTCTTGATCTATACAACTCGGAAAGTCTTGCATATAGTGTAAAACCTTTTATTAGTATAAGGCAAGAAAATGAACAGCGCTACTTAAAAACAGACAAGTGCCTACCTGTAAAAGAGTGCAAGCCCCACTTGTGGGGTCGAATACACACCTAGCATACACATGACCTGTCTACCACTGGAGGATGTTGGTTTCCATAACAGCTTGCATGCAACCTATTAAGTACTCGTCCCTCCCACTGCGAAGAAGTCAATCCCCCATTTGGTGTATATGCAGAGCTTCTGTTTGGGTCCAAGGTGCGTTTGGTAGGCACTTGTCTGTTTTTAAGTAGCGCTGTTCATTTCCTTGCCATGCACTAATTTAATTCATTTTTGGTCAGCTGCTCCCACTTAACAGCTTTGCTTTTGGTGTATATGCAGAGCTTCTGTTTGGGTTCAAGGTGCGTTTGCAGTTTCTGGGGGGGCTCAGCGCACCTCTGATTCGAGGCCATTCAGAGGCGGCCTAGCGATGCGCTGATCCACCTTTTGCGCAATTTTCAATTTTGGATTTTACTTGATTAGCCGCACCCAGGCTATGCATATACATAGGTTAGGATTTAGTTAGTGTTAGGTCCCTCCCATGGAGGATTGACTTCTTCGCAGTGGGAAGGACGAGTACTTGATAGGTTGTATGCAAGCTGTTACGGAAACCAACATCCTCCAGTGGTAGACAGGTCATGTGTATGCTAGGTGTGTATTTTATCCCACAAGAGGGGCTTGCACTCTCTTGCAGGTAGGCACTTATCTGTTTTTAAGTAGCGCTGTTCATTTCCTTGCCATGTACTAATTTAATTTATTTTTGGTCAGCTGCTCCCACTTAACAGCCTTGCTTTTGATGTATATGCAGAGCTTCTGTTTGGGTTCAAGGTGCGTTTGCAGTTTCTGGGGGGGCTCAGCGCACCTCTGATTCGAGGCCATTCGGAGGCGGCCTGGTGATGCGCTGATCCACCTTTTGCGTAAAACCTTTTATTGTATATATAAAAATTGAATAGAAAAGCACTCACATTTAGTGAACTATAAAAGCAATTTGTACAAAAACCATGTGGCCACACTGCTGGTCCAACTTCGCGTCTCCATGACATGGCGCCGCCTCACTAGCTTCTCCAACGCGTTTTGACTTCGTCTCATCAGGGACAGGGACTTGGAGATGGTTGTGTGGCTACAATGCAGAGAGGAGTGAGGTCTTGTCGAGGACGGCTGGAATTAGGTAAAGTATGACACTCAGCTGCAGCCACTCTGCTATATGTTGGGGAGATGGGGGGGAGGTAATGTGCACACAGGCTAATTTGAGGAAGGAGGGGTGTGAAATATACCAGTTCTGGGATTTTGTTGGGGGGTGAGGAGCTGGCTGACAGTGTTTTGCATTTTAGTTACGCCCAGGGCAGATTTACCATAAGGCACTGTAGGCACGTGCCTACAGGCGCCTAATGCTGGAAAGGTGGCTCACTCCACTCCCCAAGTGCCTCCCTCTATCCTTCCCTATGCAGAGTTCCAAACAGAATGTAAATGTGAGGTTACTCGCCCAGCTCTCAGCATTCCACTGACAAGATCTCCCTTCAGTCGGGGCACCACTAGATACTTAATACTGAGGGTACCTCTGGTTACCTAATACTAAGGGACACATGTAGCTACCTATGACAGGCAAGGGAAGTAAGGGAGAAGTGTCAGCTGCTTCTGCCAGCACACTTGTGGTGTGGTTCGGCGGGGGGGTTGGTAGGCTCGTGGAGGGCGAAGTCTAGGGTGCCAGGACATCTGTGCCTATAGGATCCTGTGAGGTAAATCTGGGCCTGTTTACACCCCTGGACCCTTGGCTCTGTAGCTTCACCACTTCACTAAAAGTTTCTTCTAGCTACGCTCCACAATCGCCACATAGTAGTAAAGCCGTATGGCTGAGATGGAGGGAACACTGCCGGCTAATGACATTACCTCATTCCAGAGTGAAGAAACTGACCATCATTCCTACTAATGAACGCCAGAAAGAAACACATTTGCCTCTTTGTACATACTAAACAATGCAAGCGGCCGTTATGTGAGAAAAATGTGCACTTATGCTTTAAATATGAATTTTTATGAGAGAACATCTCGGAGCAAATCATTCCTGGAGGAGCAGAACTTGCTTACACGCCAAGATTCGTCATTGACATATGGGTGAAATACGATGTCTACTAATGGACGTGCTGATACCGGAGCTGAAGAAGATTTATTTGTTGAATGGGAGATTTATCTGTTGTAGTGCTGTGACAGCTGTGAAGCTGAGAGAATTACAAGGAACGCAGGACACTTGACGCTGCGGCATGGAGAGGTCATTGGCCATAGACAAACACAAGCTTCTCTTGTATACAGCTGCCCTCAGGCTGTGTGCATGGCCTGCTTCTTAGGGTTAGGCTGTTGCTAGGCCTGAGCTGATAGACTGACTTTTAAAGAGAAATGTAATATGCATTGTTAACAATTCATGTCTAATTCCAGAATTGGTCCCTGATGTTCCAGAGGAGTAATACTTTCATTATAAAATGAGTAATTTCCAGGCCAGGGGTGCAACTAGATATCATAGGGCAGCCCACAGAACTTTCCCTATGTTACTATCCCCTCTCCAGTCTCCCCTATAGGCAGTTTGGGAAATTCATAGCTAACTTGAAGAGAAACTGTTCATAAGTATTGAACTTCATCCCAGTCAGTAGCTGACACCCCCTTTTCCCCTGAGAAATATTTTCCTTTTCACAAACGGTTCATCAGGGGGCTATGTATGGCTGATATTATGGTGAAACCCCTCCCACAGTGTGATGTCAGGACCATGGTCCTGACAGTTTCCTGTCTGTGAACCTCATTGCATTGTGGGAAATAACAGCTGTTTACAGCTGGGTCCAACTGCCAAAAAAGCAAGCAGCATCTCCTTCCACTGACATCACCTACCAGCAGTAAAAATGTCACCATGTGATAAATGTCAGAATAAAAATCAGGGAGAGGAAAGATTTTACAATGGGAAAGCATTGACTAAATCATTTATACACAATTATTGTAAAAAAAAATTACTACATTATTTTCACTGGAGTTCCTCTTTAAGTTGAAATGAAAAAATTAAACTAATTTAACTGTGAAAAAAAGCAATGTGGATGAATGTTTATAGCTGTTTGGTAACACAAAGTGGAATTTCAAAGCAGCTCATGTATTTTGGCAACCGCTTATCAGCTATCCCATAGACCGCAATGTTAATTGCAGCTATGGGATGCCAGGTATTTTTTGGTGTGGGGACTTTAAGCGGCACAACTAATATGGAGTTGCGCAAGTGTCTGAGAAGAATTCAGCTAGCAGTGGAGGTGCTCGGCAAGGGATCGGTAAGTAGTGTCAAGGAGGTTCAGTTTGACGCAGGGTCCAAACCAAGTGGTAGAGCAAGCAGCATAAGCGGTAAGTTTGTCATATCAGTGTAAAGGTTAGTGTTAGGCATAGCAGTAGGAGGGTTAGTGTTAGGCGAATTGGTTGGAAGGTTAGTGTTAGGCATAGCAGTAGGAGGGTTAGTGTTAGGCGAATTGGTTGGAAGGTTAGTGTTAGGCATAGCAGTAGGAGGGTTAGTGTTAGGCGAATTGGTTGGAAGGTTAGTGTTAGGCATAGCAGTAGAAGGGTTAGTGTTAGGCAAATTGTTTGGAAGGTTAGTGTTAGGCATAGCAGTAGGAGGGTTAGTGTTAGGCGAATTGTTTGGAAGGTTAGTGTTAGGCATAGCAGTAGAAGGGTTAGTGTTAGGCGAATTGTTTGGAAGGTTAGTGTTAGGCATAGCAGTAGAAGGGTTAGTGTTAGGCGAATTGTTTGGAAGGTTAGTGTTAGGCATAGCAGTAGGAGGGTTAGTGTTAGGCGAATTGGTTGGAAGGTTAGTGTTAGGCATAGCAGTAGGAGGGTTAGTGTTAGGCGAATTGGTTGGAAGGTTAGTGTTAGGCATAGCAGTAGGAGGGTTAGTGTTAGGCGAATTGGTTGGAAGGTTAGTGTTAGGCATAGCAGTAGGAGGGTTAGTGTTAGGCGAATTGGTTGGAAGGTTAGTGTTAGGCATAGCAGTAGGAGGGTTAGTGTTAGGCGAGTTGGTTGGAAGGTTAGTGTTAGGCATAGCAGTAGAAGGGTTAGTGTTAGGCGAATTGTTTGGAAGGTTAGTGTTAGGCATAGCAGTAGGAGGGTTAGTGTTAGGCGAATTGGTTGGAAGGTTAGTGTTAGGCATAGCAGTAGGAGGGTTAGTGTTAGGCGAATTGGTTGGAAGGTTAGTGTTAGGCATAGCAGTAGGAGGGTTAGTGTTAGGCGAATTGGTTGGAAGGTTAGTGTTAGGCATAGCAGTAGGAGGGTTAGTGTTAGGCGAATTGGTTGGAAGGTTAGTGTTAGGCATAGCAGTAGGAGGGTTAGTGTTAGGCGAGTTGGTTGGAAGGTTAGTGTTAGGCATAGCAGTAGAAGGGTTAGTGTTAGGCGAATTGTTTGGAAGGTTAGTGTTAGGCATAGCAGTAGGAGGGTTAGTGTTAGGCGAATTGGTTGGAAGGTTAGTGTTAGGCATAGCAGTAGGAGGGTTAGTGTTAGGCGAATTGGTTGGAAGGTTAGTGTTAGGCATAGCAGTAGGAGGGTTAGTGTTAGGCGAATTGGTTGGAAGGTTAGTGTTAGGCATAGCAGTAGGAGGGTTAGTGTTAGGCGAATTGGTTGGAAGGTTAGTGTTAGGCATAGCAGTAGGAGGGTTAGTGTGAGGCGAATTGTTTGGAAGGTTAGTGTTAGGCGAATTGTTTGGAAGGTTAGTGTTAGGCGAATTGTTTGGAAGGTTAGTGTTAGGCATAGCAGTAGGAGGGTTAGTGTTAGGCGAATTGGTTGGAAGGTTAGTGTTAGGCATAGCAGTAGGAGGGTTAGTGTTAGTGGGCTCAGGCCCTCAGGTGTAGGAGGGTGAGTGATAGAGAATAAAGTAGAATGAGGTTGGAAGGTTTCCACTGGAAACAAAACATGCTAACTAAACAAGAATATTTGTAACGTTATCAATGTTTGTATTAACAGTACCGCTTGTGCAAAAAAATCAGCTCACTATAACAAACATAGTAACCAAGCGGGTCGGGGTGACCCAAAATCACTAGGAACGTAAAGGGGACTAAAAGAGACCAAAAAGAACAAACATGCACTGGAATTTCCTTTTAAAGAGGAACTGTAAAACTGTAACCAAGGATTGAACTTCATCCTTTTCAGTAGCTGATACCCCTTTTCCCATGAGAAATCATTACCTTTTATCAAATAGATCATCAAGGGGGTCTAATAATGGCAGCTATTGATGCTGTCTGTTTTTTTCCATGCCTGCCAGCAGTAAAGATGATGACATACAAGCTCATTGTGGATCAAACAACATGAACAAATGACATGGCGAATATCAATCATTTCTTGATTTCTCACGCTCTTCTATTTTTAAACTTCTCACTTTGCAATGTATTGATTTATTTTTTTCCCCTTTTTTCGCTAAAGTTCTTCTTTACACTTACTGACCACTTCTGAGTATGGAAGCCCTTCACACTCCCTACTCAGGGCCGGATTTAGGCCAAGGCCACCTAGGCCATGGCCTAGGGCACCACAGGAGGAAGGGCACCAAAGCAGCAGGCTAAACTGGCGCAGCATTTGCAAGCTTGCAAATCCTGCCTGACCTCGGTACTCTGCTGCTAGCCGCCTGTGCAGCAGCCACCTTGCTGTCTGTGCACATTTGCATTGCGGCCAAAGGCAATGGACATGTGCAGCAGTGGAGACGGAAAGGGAGAGGAAGCTTCTGCACTGGAGACGAGTGGAGAAATTAATGACACTAATGGCTGCTGCGGTGTGAAGACGAGCTGGCTACCTATACTGAAAGGGGTGGAGGAGGGATTAAGGGAGTCATCTGGCTACCTATACTGGAGGGAAAGGGGGAGGAGTAATCTGGCTACCTATACTGGAGGGGGGGGGGTCATCTGGCTGCCTATACTAGAGGGAAGGGGGGAGGGGTCATCTCACTACCTATACTGAAGGGGGGCGGCTGGTGACAGTGGCCTAGGGCGGTAAAGAATACAAATCCGGCCCTGTCCCTACTACACATCACAACTCAAGGCAAAACTTTAGCAGCATTTGGGGACTTGCCACCAGCTTCCAGAAGATGAATAATAAGCCAGCAGGTGTTTCAGACTGCTGACATCCACCCACTATGTGAAATATTGGTTTTAGGAAGGCTGACCTATAAAAGTCATTTATGTATGGTAAAGCCTGATCGCTAAAGCAGCAGATGCTGCGTCCTCTCATCCGGGTCTGCAGTCTGAGTGAATAATTGTGGGAAATGACGGCTTCGTTGGAACAGCAGATATTTATATGATGAACTATAGGAGCCACTCCAACAAAGGGACACGACTTATCAGTAGTTAACACTTTACAACAAACCAATTAACAGGAACAGGCCGGAGTTAGTTGGCTCCAGAATACCCATTAATCACGTACTTTAGTTTATCTCAACTTGAGGTAACAAAGTGAATTTTTACTTGTGAGAAAAAGTAAACATTATTTACAGGGCAGCTCAATACTTAGTTGGGAAATCTATCTTTACTTACCTGGGTCTACTTCCAGCCCCTAAAATAATTTGTGTCATTCACCACATCTTCGGCCTTCTCCGCGGTTCTGCTGCCAGCCTTTAACCTCCCTGGCTGAGCACGGGCTATGCCGCGCAGGAGGATTTCTCAGGCCTTGCTGGGCCAATTTGCATACTTTTTTTTTGCAACACGCAGCTAGCACTTTGCTAGCTGTGTGTGCACTCTGATCGCCGCCGCTCCGCGCCGATTAGCCACTCGCCACGTCGGCCCTCCTCCCCCCCAGACCCCATGCGCTGCCTGGCCAATCAGTGCCAGGCAGCGCTGAGGGGTTGATCGGGACTCCCAATGACGTCATGACGTCATGCCGCCCGTCGCCGGGATTTCCTGGAGGGGGAAGCCCTCCAGGAAATCCCGTTCTTTGAAAGGGATTTCCTGATCGGAGATCGCAGGAGATGATCGAAGAGGGCGGGGGGATGCCGCTGCACAGCGGCTATCATGTAGCGAGCCCTGGGCTCGCTACATGATATAAAATTAAAAAAAAATTTTTTTTTTAAAACTGCTCTGCTACCCCCTGGCGGTTTTTAATAGACCACCAGGGGGGTTAAGGATGGCCAACCCCTGATGGTTCAGCATCTTCTGCACATGCGCAGGCATGCGTGTGTCCACCCCATGCGAGAACATGCCCACGTCACCGAGAGTGTACTGCGTTTGTGCAGTGTGCTCCCGATCACGTGGGCGCATTCACCCGATTGTGAGTGGTTGATTTTTCCAACCTATTTTTATGAAAATTTCAGGGTGTAGGGAAGATTTTTTTGCTTGATGTATAGACCCAAGCAATTTTCTCAGTGTTTACAGTAATTTTTGTTTCATAGTTGGGGAAAAATTGAACACGTGTGTTATATGTTAGTGAGATTTGTAAACTGTTACAATCAACCCAAAAAATGTATGGGAATTCTTGATTTGAAAAGAAATATAAAAATTGTATGGTGTATGTGGCACACCTCTAAAGCAAACCTGTAGCGAAAATAAACATATGAGATAATTAATTATATGTGTAGTATAGCTAAGAAATAGAACATTAGTAGCAAAGAAAAGTCTCATATAGTTTTCCAGCACTGGTAGAGTTAAAAATCTATGAAAAAAGACTTTAATGTTATCTGTGCAAAAAGACTTATTTGCACTATTCAACTCACTAGGTTGAATACAGCCCTGTTTTGTGAAGCACTTGAACAGCCAAGAAACAGTGAGAGACAGCTTGAGATAAGGTTTTACTGCAGGAGAGTTCAAAGAGCTTTGTTTTCTGACTTAAAAGACAGAGTTGGTTTTAAAACTGAATATACAACCGAAGGATGCAGTGTTATATGAAAAAAAGCTATATACCTGGAAATAGAACTATGAGACTCTTTTCTTTGCGACAAATGTTCTATTAATTATCCGTACTACACCTACAATTCATATATCATACATTTTTTCTTCACTTAAAGAGAAACTCCGACCAAGAATTGAACTTTATCCCAATCAGTAGCTGATACCCCCTTTTACATAAGAAACCTATTCCTTTTCACAAACAGACCATCAGGGGCGCTGTATGGCTGATATTGTGGTGAAACCCTTCCCACAAGAAACTCTTGAGTATGTACTCCTGGCAGTTTCCTGTCTGGGAACCTTGCTGCATTGTGGGAAATAGCTGTTTACAGCTGTTTCCAACTGCCAAAAAAACATGCTGCAGCTACATCACCTGCCAACAGTAAAAATGTCACCATGTAATAAATGTCAGAATGTAAATCAGGGATTTAAAAGATTTTACAATGGGCAAACACTGATTAAATCATGTATACATGATTATTGTAAAAATGAAGCACTTTATTACATTATTTTCACTGGAGTTCCTCTTTAACAACCTGTACCCCTTCCTCACTGCCTATAACTACAAAAGTCAGGTTCTGTTGGAATCTGGCTGTTGCTGTAATTGCGCACAGAGAAGGAAACAGCTGACTTCATATGAGCTAATGACCGGCTGGCTCCCTGGAAGAGGGACATTTAGCTGCCCTAGAGCGGACGCACAGCTCTCCGGCGAATCCGTCCTATTTGATTTATGGTAAAGATAGAATCTATATTGTAATTAAGGCAGAGTAAAAAGAACATAATGTTTAACTTTCCCCGGTTGGAACAAAAAAAAAGAAGAAGAAAGAAAGAAACATAGTACATCTCCAGCAACAAGGCAATCTCTCCAGCAAATGCCTTCTCCTTATCTCCCAGCTCAGATAACTTGTACCTGGGATGGAGTATAAAACGAATTCTTCTCCGAGAGAGTTTTCTTTTATTAAAACGGGCCAATTAATATCAAGTGATTTATGTTTAATTTACAACGTTCTATTAGCCATGTGAATGTTGGATGCTCTCATTGGTTGGAAGGTTCTATGAGAATGGACATTATGGATTTTCTTGTTCCGCTCGCTTATTCAGCCAACATATTTTGCGCCGGTTGTCAGCATTTTGGGGTGGTTTACACTGCAAGAGCTTTTTCTAAGCGCTTTCGTTCTCACTAGAGCGATGGGATTTTATAAAAATCCCCCATAGCATTGCATTAGCAAGAGCTTTTCAAATCACTAGTGCTAAAAAAGCTCTTGCAGTGTGAACCAGGCCTTTCACAATCTTCCCATCGAGCCCGTCTCATATTCCATCCTCCATACAGTCTCATGTTGTACAGTTACCTAGGAAACCAGTTAAAGAGGCATTGTAGTGACATATACTAAAATGCAGAAATTATTCAGGATTCTTGCAGTCATTTTCCCGGTTTCAGCATCACAAACACTTTCTATAGCTATATATTGCTGTATATTATATGTAGCCCCGCCCTCAGGGGCGTAGCAATAGGGGGTGCAGGGGTAGCGGCCGCATCGGGGCCCTTGGGCCAGAGGGGCCCCGAAAGTCCCTCCCTCAACTACAGTATTAGCTCTCTATTGGTCCTGTGCTCACAATAATCACTTCTATAGATACATTGAATAGCGGTAATCATTAACAAACTGTTCCCCATCCCCTTCTTGCATCTCTTACACTGTAGTTGCCATTGGCAGGTTTTGGTGCGCTGTATCAATTGTCATGTTTACAGTGCTTGGGGGGCCCCATGTAAAACTTGCATCGGGGCCCACAGCTCCTTAGCTATGCCACTGCCCGCCCTCCCAGTGATGCTTAGCCTAGGCTGATTAGCTATGCCGAATTCTCTCCCCTGCAGAGCATTCGGGAAGACCAGAAATATTTTGCACTTGTATTGGAATTCTCAGAAACAAACATTCCGCACAGGTGCACCCAGGGTCGGATTTCCCATAAGGCACTATAGGCACATGCCTACAGGTGTCTGATGATGGAAAGGCAGCTAACTCCCCTTTCCAAGTGCCTCCTTCCCTCCTTCCCTATGCAGAGTCCTGATGAGAGTATAAATGACAGGTTACTCACCCGGCTCTCGGCATTCCACTGACGAGATCTCCCTTCAGTCAGGGACACCTCTAGCTACTTAAAGGACATCCGAGGACAGCAACAATAAAAAAAATCCACTTACCTGGGACTTCCTCCAGCCCCTGCCGCAGCTCCGCTCCACACTGGTGGTCCGGGGTCCCCTCTGGCACAAGACGCCGACTGCGCCTGCATGAGCGGCTCTCATTGAAACGCAGGAAGATTCAGGAAGATGCCGACCTGTGCCGGACGGGACCGGGAGCCAACGGAGCTGCGGCGAGGGCACAGGTCGGCTGTAAGGGGCTGGAGGAAGCCCGAGGTAAGTGGATTTCTTTTTTTTTTTAATTTCCTCGGACCTTCCCTTTAATATTGAGGGTACTTCTTGTTGCCTAATACTAAGGGACACCTGTGGCTACCTATGATGGATAGGGGAGCTAAGTGAAAGCTGGGACAGCCAACACATTTGTTGGGCGGTTCGGTGGGGTTTGTAGGTTCATGGAGCGCAGAGTCTAGAGTGCCAGGATATCTGTGCCTATAGGCTCCTGTGATGTAAATCCGGACCTGGGTGCACCTGATAGTGCTAAAGATGTTGCCGGCCTCCTGTGATACATTTCAGAATGTAAATCCGGATGAGAAAAGATTTTACAATTGGAAAACTTTAAGTAAATCATTTGTAAATGAATATTGTTAAACAAATAAACAATTTTATTTATTTAATTTTTTACTACAGTTGCTCTTTAACTTACAAGTGAAGCAGAGTAAATAATCAGTTGCTGCGCGATCATTCCAAGGGGCCCAGTTGCCACTGCAACCCCTATTCCTACTCGGCTAGTAAAATACAAAAATGCTGTACTGGCAGCAAGGACAATCAGAACATACCCATCACTCTGGCCATATGACACAGACCCCAGCTAATTGTGTAAGACATCAAAGATTGCTAAAGTCTTGCAAAGCCATAATAGTGTGTATGCTTCCGCACCACTGAGAGCTCTGCACCGCTCTGCACCGCTCTGGGGCCAAGCAAGGCTAATTTAGCCGTTTTCATAAAACAAGATTCTAAACAATTGTAATTTTATGGTTGGACTTCAGTCTTCCCACAGCAACAAGGGAGCTGCAGAAGGGACTTTGGGTGATGGGTACGGCTCTCTATTAGCATACGGATTGGCCCCAGTCAAAGAGAGATTTACATTTCGCTAGGTTATCCCCTTTAATTATAGCAATCATCATCATCATCGATGGCACATGAGAAGGTTTAATACTTAACTTAAAATTCCCCGGGCACATTTGTTGATATTCATCCTCAGTGTGAGGAACTCTTGCTTCCTTCAATTTTGTTATTACATGAAAATTAAATTAATTCTTCTAATTTGTTTTTATTAAGTGTGCAGGGAATTCAAAGTGCATCGACGACTTTGCACAGTCAAGGTCACTGCAAACTAAACACGGGAGTTCTCATCTGGAACAAGATGGCTCAAGTTCTCCATTTCACCTACTTAACGGAAGCACGAGGCGGAAATAAACGGATGAGATAAACAATTGTATCTACCCTCCTTCTCTTAGAAGGATAGTTTAGATATCCCACAGTTTTATTTTATATTTTTTTTAAGTTTTTACTGTTTCATTGTGTTGGCTCAATAACACATTCATTGAAGTAGACAAGAGCTAAAATCTATGAACGATTGACTTTTTATCTCTTTCCTGCTTTCAGATGCCATTTACTGCCAGGAAAGTGTTTTATGGCTGTAATTCCTTATCAGTGAGAGTTACACTGTAGTCCAACCCAGTTCAAACTCGAACAGATTCTGTCACTTGCATACCTGTTGTTTAACTCTTTAGGGCAGAGAGGAAAAAAAGGAACACAGCACAGGTATATGTGTACCTGGCATTGTACATACATATAAGGCTCCTTTCACAAGGCAATAAAAATAATTTCCCTTAGTGGAGCGCAATGGACCGGATCGGAACAGATGCGAATGTATCCTATTCGCATTAGTTGATTCATCATCGATCCATTTGGTGTGTTCCGACAAGCTGAATGCAAGTTTAGGTCCTGCACAATTTTTCGGAATCATCTGGATGTGACTAGGCATGCATTTCATAGGATACTCACCTGGCGCCGTCCATTCGAATTCCTGCCCGCTGGAAACACGAGTGTACCGATCCCAAGGCCCCAGCAGAAGCATCTCAGGCTTGTCCCATCCCAGGGAAGATTTTCTTTGGTCCACTGCTCAATGAACAAATGAGGAACCTCGTGGGATGATTCCCATTGGTTTATTGCAACCAATGGGAGCCTGAGATGTTTCTGCTGTGGCCTTGGGTCCAGTAGTAGGCAGTCCTTACAATTGAGTAACTTTCAATAACATGCAACATTTACTTACATTTTAACTATATTTCCCATAATTCCTTTTGGCAACAATTTTTGTTTCAATATTAAATTACTAGTTTAATATGTCTTTGATGAGACTTTAGTAGTTACACAATATTTATTCATACTAATGCTGGTTATTAGTTGCAAGCTGCATCTTTAATGGAGTGTGGCTATTAGAGTTGGGCCGAACCTCCGATTTTAGGTTCGCAAACCGGGTTCGCGAACTTTCGCGGAACGTTCGGTTCGCGTTAAAGTTCGCGAACCGCAATAGACTTTAATGGGGATGCGAACTTTGAAAAAAAAATAATTATGCTGGCCACA
Source organism: Hyperolius riggenbachi (assembly GCF_040937935.1). NCBI lineage: Eukaryota > Metazoa > Chordata > Amphibia > Anura > Hyperoliidae > Hyperolius > Hyperolius riggenbachi. The sequence goes on along the minus strand of NC_090647.1, from coordinate 513,973,334 downwards.
AAAGTGATGGAAAAGATGTTTCAAGGGGTCTAACACCTGGAGGGGGGCATGGCGGAGTGGGATACACGCCAAAAGTCCCCGGGAAAAATCTGGATTTGACGCAAAGCAGCGTTTTAAGGGCAGAAATCATATTGAATGCTAAATGACAGGCCTAAAGTGCTTTAAAACATCTTGCATGTGTATACATCAATCAGGTAGTGTAATTAAGGTACTGCTTCACATTGACACACCAAACTGTTCACTGAACAGAACAGGTATACAGTGGCGGGTTCACTGAACAGGTATACAGTGGCGGGTCCACTGAACAGAACAGGTATACAGTGGCGGGTTCACAGAACAGGTATGCAGTGGCAGGATCACTGAACACAATAGGTATGCAGTGGCGTGTTCACTAAACAGGTATACAGTGGCGGGTCCACTGAACAGAACAGGTATACAGTGGCAGGTTCACTGAACAGGTATACAGTGGCGGGTCCACTGAACAGAACAGGTATACAGTGGCGGGTTCACAGAACAGGTATGCAGTGGCAGGTTCACTGAACACAACAGGTATGCAGTGGCGGGTTCACTGAACAGGTATACAGTGGCGGGTCCACTGAACAGAACAGGTATACAGTGGCGGGTCCACTGAACAGAACAGGTATACAGTGGCGGGTCCACTGAACAGAACAGGTATACAGTGGCGGGTTCACAGAACAGGTATACAGTGGCGGGTCCACTGAACAGAACAGGTATACAGTGGCGGGTTCACAGAACAGGTATGCAGTGGCAGGATCACTGAACAGGTATGCAGTGGCAGGATCACTGAACAGGTATGGAGTGGCAGGATCACAGTACAGGTATGCAGTGGGCTGAGGGCTCACTGAACAGAACAGGTATGCAGTGGCAGGATCACTGAACAGGTATGGAGTGGCAGGATCACAGTACAGGTATGCAGTGGGCTGAGGGCTCACTGAACAGAACAGGTATGCAGTGGCAGGATCACTGAACAGGTATGCAGTGGCAGGATCACAGTACAGGTATGCAGTGGGCTGAGGGCTCACTGAACAGAACAGGTATGCAGTGGCAGGATCACTGAACAGGTATGCAGTGGCAGGATCACTGAACAGGTATGGAGTGGCAGGATCACAGTACAGGTATGCAGTGGGCTGAGGGCTCACTGAACAGAACAGGTATGCAGTGGCAGGATCACTGAACAGGTATGCAGTGGCAGGATCACTGAACAGGTATGCAGTGGCAGGATCACAGTACAGGTATGCAGTGGGCTGAGGGCTCACTGAACAGAACAGGTATGCAGCCAGGAAGAAGTTAAGCCTAACTAATCTTTCCCTATATGAGAGACTGCAGCAGCTCGCCCTACTCTCACTAATGCAGGCACACGAGTGGCCGTAATGGCCGCCGCTGCCTGCCTTATATAAGGGGGGGTGGGGCTCCAGGGGCTAGTGTAGCCTAATTGGCTACACTGGGCCTGCTGACTGTGATGTAGAGGGTCAAAGTTGACCCTCAGTGCATTATGGGGCGAACCGAACTTCTTCCGCAAAAGGTTCGCGTGCGGTACCCGCACGCGAACCACCTACGTTCGCGCGAACCACGTTCGCCGGCGAACCGTTCGGCCCAACTCTAGTGGCTATATCACAACTTATTATTATTAACAATAATAAACTTTATTTATAAAGTGCTTTATTTACACAGCACTGTACAACAGAGGGTAGACATTTCAACATTAAACAATGTTATGGAGGGACATTGCATTAAAAAAAGGGCGCCCTGAAAAAAGGACTTGGTTGGATAATGAAATGGTGCCGGTGGATAATGAAATCTGATAACGATAAACACCGTAGTCAAACTCGGTTAACGATAAATACCGATAAATACCATTGTAAAAACAGAAATAGGAAATAATAACGAAAATATATTAACGTTAAAAATAGTTAAGTAATTCAACAATACAGCTTAAACCAACCCTACTCTCACACAGAGCCGTCCCCTGGTGGTGCCTAAAACTAACCACTCCCCTGGTGGCGCTCAACCCTAACCACCCCATCGGTAGTGCCTAACCCCCCCACCCCCCACACACACACACACAGAGGTACCAAACCTTAACACCCCCCCCCCCCTCCTGGTGTTGCCTAAAACTAACCGCCGCCCGGGTGGTGCCTAACCCTAACCACTTCACCTGGTGGTGCCTAACCCTAACCACTCCCTCTGCAGAAACACCCTTTTACACATAGAAACGATAATATCTTTGATAACGTAAAATCTGTATATACAAACAAAATAATATGATAAAAACTATAACATTGCAAGCTTTTAAAATGATAACATACTTAAAAAACTTTAATGTTCTAATGTTCTTAATGATATTTATCACAGAACCCTTTTTTCTGCTTTTTTCGCTGTATTAACGATGATTGCATTAGAGTCTATGGCGGCTTCCTTTTCGTCCACCCTCAGCCGGCACCCATTTTTCCTGCTACCCGATCAACAATGGGACAAAAAAATAGTGATAACAATGTATGGATAAATATAGCAGACAAGTCACTATCCATATGGTGGAGAATAGAACATGGGGATGAGGGCCCTGCCAAATAGCCTATAATCTGATGGGTGGGAGAGAGAGACACATTAGGGGTAAGGGGATGTGAGTTCAAGGGAGGGGGTTGAAGCTATGAAGATGGCAGGTGTGTAATGGTAAACAGATGCACCTTTACAGCCTGCTAGAATGAGTTGAAGCGAATGGAAGGAGTTTCATAGAGTATGGGCTGCTCTTGCCCACTTCCACATGTCTGTAATACTGCCAAATGTGATAATGGTGCTGAGCTCTGAGCGCCTCTGCAATCCTTGAAAGTTTTCTTCATTTGGATCAATAAAGTTTCAGTTCTTAAAGGGAGTCTGAAGCCAAAAAACCAAAACAAAACAGATACATAAGGGGAGGGGGGGCTCTAGGTCATATAAAGCCTTCCCGTCCTCTCCTCGTCCCATCATTCCTGCGCTGGCTCCCCCATTAGCAGGCTCCGACCAATCGACTGCTCTCTTCCACTTTGGGTGGGCTTTGGAAGTCTTTGGGAGCACTTGGGCTCCAGAAGACAGGATGCCCCATACTGTGCATGCTCGAGCGTGCACTTTTGCGCAGTATGGAGGTGCCCATCTTCAGGAGCACTTCCCCAAGCCTCCCGTGGTGGGAAATTTGCACAGAGGAGCCTTTGGGGGAACGAAAGGATGAGGAGAGGAACAGGAAGGCTCTATAGGACCAGAGTCTTACCTTTCCTTAGGTAAGTATCTGTTTTTTTTTGTACCTTCAGATTCACTTTAACTTCCCCATTGAGTTTTTTTCCCCCAAGAGGAATTTATTTTACCTTTACCTCCTCTGTCTTTAAACTGTTTTTATTAATTTTATTTCACTTTAAATCCCGTACACAACAGAACAATAAGATCAATCTTGCTGTTGAAAAAGTCTATCTCACTTTCTCAGAGCGGTGATGAACTTTGGTGCTTTCATAGCATTGACCTAATCCGGAAGGCCGTCCAACTGTTTCCTGCTGGGAGTCCCATGTGCTTCCTCCAGAGAGGTTCCTGACACCTCTGATGGTAAATGCAGCACCTGGGTTTGTTGACGGTAATCTGAGTCAAACTCAACAATGACTTCTGCTATCCCAAGGCTGCCTTTTCTTTGAAGTGTGTCTGTGGCCCTGACTCTTCTCTGTATTGTATATCAGACTCTGGGATAAGGGTCAAAAAATGAAAATGTACAAAATAAAGAGCTAGGTCAGTTCCTCTGCAGAGGGCTTTTTGGTTTAAAAATACAGCTGTGGCCCAAAACATAAAGCAGATGAGGGGAAGAGGGCAGAGATAACAAGAAACTTCCCCTCCAGACCAGCAACTGAGCCTCAATATTATTATGCAGGTGGATGCAGGTTACATGCATTGCTGGTATTACCATTTGAACCACTTCTAAAATGTGAAAACTTAAAAGGACCACTATGGCGAAAAATATAACATTTAAAATACATATAATAACATACAAATAAGAAGTACATTTCTTTCTGAGTAAAATGAGCCATAAATTACTTTTCTCCTATGTTGCGGTCACTTACAGTAGGTAGTAGAAATCTGACAGAACTGACAGGTTTTGGGCAAGTCCATCTCTTCATGGGGGATTTTCAGCATGGCCTTTGTTCTTTATAAAGACACTCCCTAAGAAGGATTTATACAAAGATGGTAGCCAGACTCCCCGGTCAGTTCACATTTTTTTGGTACCTGGACGGAGCAACTGCCATTCGCTAAGTGCTTTGGAAAATAAAGAAACCCCTGAGAATCTCCCATGAGGAGATGGGCTACTCCAAAACATGTCAGTTCTGTCAGATTTCGACTATGTACTGTAAGTGACAGCAACATAGGAGAAAAGCAATTTATGGCTCATTTACTTATTTGTATGTTGTTTTATGTATTTTAAATTTAAATTTTTTTGCAACAGTCGTCCTTTATTAAGGGACTACTATTTCTATAAATAGAGCAAAGATCTGTTCATGAACAATTTATTTTTGAAATCTTGTTGTCCAGAGTAAGGGGTGTAGCAATGGGGGATGCAGAGGTTGCGACCGCATCGGGGCCCTTGGGCCAGAGGGGCCCTCCCTCAAGCACAATATTAGCTCTCTTTTGGTCTTGTGCCGGTAATAATCACTTCTATAGGTGCTTTAAATAGTAGTAATCACTAACAAACTGTTTCCCATTCCCTACTTGCACCTCTAATACTGTGGTTGTCTTTGGCAAGTTTTGGTGGCTCAATTGTTATGTATATAGCGCTTGGGGGCCCCCACCCATGTAATATTTGCATTGGGGTCTATAGCTACGCCACTGCCAAGTGGAACCTTAACGGAAGATAGTAGTGAGGGGAAAAATAAATCGTACTATGAGGAGTTAAAAAATAGATCAAGAAATGAGATCAATTTTTCTAACCAATTATCAGAAAAACACAAAGCAATGGCACCATGTAAATGATAAATGGCACATGACACAAAAAAACAAAATAAAAATGCTTTCCTGTAAATAGAGGGAAATTGCGATTGTGTTTCATTATGTTTGCGATTGGGATTTGCAGTAGAAAATGAGCATTGTGTGTCCAATACTATGAAGCCCTCAGCTACGCAATACACGATAAAGTCTACAATAAACTGCAATTTTTATTACAGCAGTTTTTTTTATTATTTATTTGTACCCTTTACGTATCATTGTGTTTTTACCTTCTTTTGAATTCAGAAACACATAGGGGCCTGATGCAGGAAATGGCAGTACTAATGCAGTGCACAGACATTGTACGGCAATACTACCCTTACTATCGGCACTATGTATTATTATTATTGATTTATAAAGTGCCAACATATTCTGTGGCGCTGTACAAAGTAAGAAACAAACATGGGGTACATAATACAGACAATGGTATACACCAATATACAAAATACAGAGCTGGTAAAAATAAATACAGAATTGGTAGTAACAGTAACAGAAGGAATATGGATAAATGGGTAACAAAATCCAAGACACCTTAGGGTGATAGCCCTGCTCTTGTGAGCTTACAATCGAAAGGAATAGAGGGGGGGGGGGGGGGAGCAATATTCATACCTGGAGGCCAGTGGCGTAGCTAGAGATTATGGAGTCCCATAGCAAAACTTTTATGGGGTCCTCAGATGAAGGCACTCCTAGGCAATGCCACCTTCTCCTACCCTATGGATATGAGTTAATTGGGCAATTTACATTCTAATGCACTGCACTGCACATAGTTTATGGGCACTGAGACAAAGTTAGAGGGTGGAGAAACACTAGAGAGTTAATGGTGAATACATTAAGTATCACCTGGGCCCCCTCTGCTCCAGGACCCCATAGCAGCTGCTATAGCTGCTATGGTTATTGATACGCTCCTGCTAGAGGCAGTATGCTTTAGGTTATCTGGTAGGAAGTAAAACTTGGCCAGAGGTCAAAAGGTGAACTGACCTAAGGAAGAGCGTATGCTTGATTGAAAAAGTGAGTTTTGAGGGTACGTTTAAAGATATCAAAGGTTAGGGAGTGACGGATGTGTTGTGGCAGAGGATTCCAGAGGAGGGGTGAAGCATGGGCGTACAGCGAGTTATCCTGTTAGCACGACCTGCAGTACTCAACTAACATGACCGTTGCTAAGGTAACTCATGCTTCTAATGGTAACACTCATTAGTAACACGTGTTATTGTACTTAGCAAAGGTTGCGCTGGTCAAGTACTGCAGGCCGCGGTAGCGTAATTATAGCGCCACATTTCTGTCCAGTGCCCTCATATTTCTCAGCACATTTTATTTAATTTGTGTAATGCAGGAGTAGCTGTTATCATTTTGTTTTTGCTTACACTGGACAGGCGTACATCAGGTAAACTAAACTTTAATGAATTTTTAAATCCAATGGCGTTGTAATGTGATTACACGTTGCTGAAATAACCTCAGTGCTCACCTGAATTTAGTTTGGCTTTAAAGATTTTTTTTTTGTTTGGCTTATCCCAAAATCTATAACTGTGAATGTCTTTGATCTGCGCTGATGAATTAAACATAAAAATAAACTTGTCAGCAGTTTGAGCAATGGGAATTATAACACAATGGATATAGTAAAGAAAATAATTTTGACAGAGAGAAACTTGGTGTAGTGATTTTTTTTTTTTTTAAACAACTGCACTCTATGGAAATCTTTGCAGCGCTGCAGTCACATGGGGAAGAGGCCACTGCTGACACTATCTTAGCTCCTGTCACTTTTTTGGAGGGACAGTCCCTCTTTGGAAACCAATTCCTTCTGTTCTTTTCTCCCAATGTGTCCCTTTTTCAGGACTGATGTACAGATCTGTGTAAATATAATGTGTATTTTTCTCCTGAAAAATGTTTTAAATGGACTCTAAACTTTATTTGCATCCTTTAAATTAATATATTTCTTTCTTTCAAATGTTATTATGAAATAAAACTAAAGATGATAGAAAGAACCAGTGTGGTCTGAATAATAAAACTACATCTTTCGCTTATTAATTCTTTGTGATATGCATGACTAGGGGTGTGTGTCTGGGCATGGCTAGAGGTGTGGCAGGGGCGTGGCTTAAAGTTTCCATCGTTCTTTACTCAAAAAGTTGGGAGGTATGCACTATAAAAAAATGATGTAGGGTTTTGGGGGCTGTAATCTTGATCATCTGGGCAAATCTCGCTTTCCAGCGCTGGGCTCTCCTTGGTTTGCATCTCAGCCAGGGCACTTTCTACACTGAGTTTGTATGTTCTCCCCATGTCTGTGTGGGTTTCCTCCATTTTTTATCCCCCCCCCCCCCCCCCAAAAAAAAATACAGATAAGTTAATTAGCTTCCCCCTAAAATTGGCCCCTGACTACGGAGCATATACTACTCCGCTACAGTCCATCATAAACGCTACTCATCCCACCTCTCCTGAAGCTTCTCCAGTACTATCCCCCTCTATCACTCTCTTCACTTTTAGCTTCAAAGGGTAATTTGAATTGAATACTTTTATGCTGTTGGTCAGGGCTTTCCTCCTCTTTAGTTTCACAGTGCTGTGTTCTGTGCATACACATCTTCCACCATTTGTAAAAATCTGTATTTGATTAGCTCACTACATAAGTTGTAAAGCACCATGTACTATTAAATGCTGTATTGTTGTTTATATTGTATTGTTATACCTTGCAATCTATTGTACAGCCCCACAGAAGATGCTGTGAGAAGAATAATGATGTTGACTATGACAAGGACCCCTGAGCCCACAGTAAGTCCACCTGGTGTAGGTAACCTTTTGTTAAGAAATGAGGCTTTAAAGCATGGCTAATATCAGTAAGTAAACGACATTAGAGCCTCATTTTGAAATATTTTGCTTCAAATCTGTTTATTGAAAACAAAGGTTATTCATAATTTGCCTTGAAGACGTGAACGGTAGAACAAAAAAACATAAATAAGTGGTTAGAGAACATGACATTATTTGCGAATGCATCTCAGTAAATACACAATAAGGAGAACAGAACGTACTGTCAAAAAAGGTCAAGAAACAAGGATGAAAGCCGTAAAGATCATATTTGGGCATTTGGCTTGACCATATTAATTAGTACTGAAGAGGACAAGGGGAAATAATGATAGCGGTTTATCAACATTACTGTAATGAGAAAAATCTAGACCAGTGTTTCTCAACATCGTTGTAGCACAAACCCCTTTATTACTGACTGTGTCGGCCAAGTATCCGCCTGTGTGGGTCACTCCATCTCAAGCATCCCATGACTCCTATATTTTCATTAGGAGCAGGGGCGGACCTACCATTTATGCAGCTTGAACATGAACCAATCAAATCCTGCTAGGGTAAAATTTGATTGGTCCACATTCAAGCTGCATAAAATGCATACATAATTTGCATAATCCTGCATCTTAAAATTACTTGCATCTCATTGGCCATCCCTCCTGGGTGCACAATTGGCTTGTGGAAGTGGTTTGCAGGGTTCAACTGCTGTCTCTTGAATAGTGATGCAACATGGCTCTAAGTTTGCAGCATGTAGATAATGTTTACACCGTGGAGATAATTTTTTCATCTTCGATAAAGAACAACATTTCAGCACCTAGCAACTGAAGAAGTACACAAAAAGTAGCTAAAAAGCAGCACGGTAGGGATATTGTTATGCTTAGTGGGGATTCCCTGATGTCGTATATGTGCAATTTCTAGTTAAGAGCTCGAGAAACCAATGTAGCTCTAACACCCCCCTTCCTTTCCCCCCAGCAAATGCAGAGTAGCGCACAGGGTTCCAACACTTTAGCATACCTAATAAAATAGCATACTAAAGACACTGAACAAAGTCATGAGGCACATAACCTAACCCCATAATACCCTCCAGCAGCACTTTGCAACCCAAATTTCCAGCCCAAAGCCCAGTGAGCGATGTGGGTACTGGTGTATAAACTCCTCTTACCAAGAGTGTTTGTTCAGCCAGATACGAGTATTGTGCCTTCTATTTACTTTTCAGGAGAGCTGCCCTGCATTGGACTACAATTTCACTGCCTCATTTGCATATATAATGCACTGGTTTTGTTAAAGAACCCTTATTGTTAAGCGGCCGCCGGCCATACCAATTAAACAAAAACATAAAAACACCTCAATAAAAAGTAGATTTCTCCCAGAGTAAAATGTGCTATAAATCATTTTTTTCTCCTATGATGCTGTCACTTACAGTGGGTAATAGAAATCTGACAGAAGCAACAGGTTTTAGACTAGCCCATCTCATTAAAGGGGCGGGGGGGGGGGGGGAATCTCAAGGTTTTCTTTTATTTTCTAAATCCCCTAGTGAATGGCAGTTGCTCGGTCCAACTGCCAGAATATTGTGCAGGCGACCTGCATCTTTGTATAGATCCTTTCCATGGAGTGCTTTAGTACAAAAATATAAATGAAAAACTGAAAATCCTCCATGAAGAGACGGACTGGTCAACAACCAGTCAGCTCTGTCAGATTTCTACTACTGTAAGTGACCGCAACATAGGAGAGAAATAATTGATAGATCATTTTACTCTGGAAGAGTGCTTCTTATTTGTATGTGTTTTCATGTATTTTAAATGTTACAATTTTTTTTCAAGAATGTGGTCCTTTGACTCTTGCAATGTGAAAAAAAAAGAAAACATGGGTAAGTCCTTACTAGTGTTGGGCGAACAGTGTTCGCCACTGTTCGGGTTCTGCAGAACATCACCCTGTTCGGGTGATGTTCGAGTTCGGCCGAACACCTGACGGTGCTCGGCCAAACCGTTCGGCCATATGGCCGAACTAAGAGCGCATGGCCGAACGTTCCCCGAACGTTCGGCTAGCGCTGTGATTGGCCGAACGGGTCACGTGGTTCGGACCCGAACGCGCTCTGATTGGCCGAACTGTCACGTGGTTCGGGTAAATAAATACCCGAACCACGTCATATCTCCGCCATTTGTCTGTGGGTTTAGCTTTGGGTAGGCAGGCAGGGTAGTTCGCGCTCCAGCCACGCTAGCCAGGGTCCCCCCCAGTCATTGTGTGTCGCTGCTGGGAATAGTAGTACACCGCTCGCTCAGCATTCTGTTTACTGCCACTCTGTGTACCTCGCTCAGCCACACTATATAGCATTCTGTTTACTGCCACTCTGTGTCTGCTGGGAATAGTAGTACACCGCTTGCACAGCCACACTATATAGCATTCTGTTTACTGCCACTCTGTGTACCTCGCTCAGCCACACTATATAGCATTCTGTTTACTGCCACTCTGTGTCTGCTGGGAATAGTGGTACACCGCTCGCTCAGCCACACTATATAGCATTCTGTTCACTGTTCTGTGTCTGCTTGGAATAGTGGTACACCGCTCGTTCAGCCACACTATATAGCATTCTGTGTACTGTTCTGTGTCTGCTGGGAACAGTAGTACACCGCTCGTTCAGCCACACTATATAGCATTCTGTGTACTGTTCTGTGTCTGCTGGGAACAGTAGTACACCGCTCGCTCAGCCACACTATATAGCATTCTGTTCACTGTTCTGTGTCTGCTGGGAATAGTGGTACACCGCTCGCTCAGCCACACTATATAGCATTCTGTTCACTGTTCTGTGTCTGCTGGGAATAGTGGTACACCGCTCGCTCAGCCACACTATATAGCATTCTGTTTACTGTTCTGTGTCTGCTGGGAATAGTGGTACACCGCTCGCTCATCCACACTATATAGCATTCTGTTCACTGTTCTGTGTCTGCTGGGAATAGTGGTACACCGCTCGCTCAGCCACACTATATAGCATTCTGTTCACTGTTCTGTGTCTGCTGGGAATAGTGGTACACCGCTCGCTCAGCCACACTATATAGCATTCTGTTTACTGCCACTCTGTGTACCTCGCTCAGCCACACTATATAGCATTCTGTTTACTGCCACTCTGTGTCTGCTGGGAATAGTGGTACACCGCTCGCTCAGCCACACTATATAGCATTCTGTTCACTGTTCTGTGTCTGCTTGGAATAGTGGTACACCGCTCGCTCAGCCACACTATATAGCATTCTGTTTACTGTTCTGTGTCTGCTGGGAATAGTGGTACACCGCTCGCTCAGCCACACTATATAGCATTCTGTTCACTGTTCTGTGTCTGCTGGGAATAGTGGTACACCGCTCGCTCAGCCACACTATATAGCATTCTGTTTACTGTTCTGTGTCTGCTGGGAACAGTAGTACACCGCTCGCTCAGCCAGAGTATATAGCATTGTGTTTACTGCCACTCTGTGTACACCGCTCAGCCAGACTATATACCATTGTTTACTGACACTCTGTGTACACCACTCAGCCACACTATATACCATTGTTTACTGACACTCTGTGTACACCGCTCAGCCAGACTATATACCATTGTTTACTGCCACTCTGATTCTGCTGGGAACAGTAGTACACCGCTCGCTCAGCCAGACTATATACCATTGTTTACTGACACTCTATGTACACCGCTCAGCCAGACTATATACCATTGTTTACTGCCACTCTGATTCTGCTGGGAACAGTAGTACACCGCTCGCTCAGCCAGACTATATACCATTGTTTACTGACACTCTATGTACACCGCTCAGCCAGACTATATACCATTGTTTACTGCCACTCTGATTCTGCTGGGAACAGTAGTACACCGCTCGCTCAGCCAGACTATATAGCATTGTGTTTACTGCCACTCTGTGTACACCGCTCAGCCACACTATATAGCATTGCGTACTCTGCCAGTCAGTGTGTATATTGCTGGGATCAGTAATACTCCACTCACCGTCAACCACTATATGAGCTCAACATGAGTTCCCCAGAGACCTCCGCTGTGAGCAGCACTCCCAACAACAGCAACAGCCAACGCCCCACGCAAGCTATAACATCCACCCCAGCAGCCAGTGGTCAGCAGCAGCCCTCCCCGGAGGAGAACGTTGTGTCCATCAGTCCGTCGCCAGAGCGATTAATGAGGGCTGCCATTGAGGAGATGATGGGGCCTGATGTGGAGGAGGAGGTCTGGCTCAGGCCAGCATCCCAAGTTAATGTTGAGGACGATGAGGGGTCTGTGTCTGGGGATGTTGGGGTGGCAGAGGTGGTGGGTGGGTCAGACTCAGGAGAAGAGTTGTATGATGAGGATGATGATCGGGACCATCTGTATGTGCCTCAGAGTCCGACCCCGGAAAACATGTTGTATCGTGTGTTTAGGTACTAAAATCTGCGTTCCCTCCCAGTAGTGTTGGGCGAACAGTGTTTGCCACTGTTCGGGTTCTGCAGAACATCACCCTGTTCGGGGTGACTATATAGCAGACTATATAGCATTGTGTTTAATGCCACTCTGTGTACACGGCTCAGCCACACTATATAGCATTGTGTTTACTTCCACTCTGTGTCTGCTGGGAACAGTAGTACACCGCTCACCCGCCACTGTATAGCATTGTGCTCTGTGTCACTGCTGACAATAGTGGTACACCGCTCACCCACCACTGTATAGCATTTCTGTACTGCCACTGTACTGCTGCCAGTCAGCGTGTACTTTAAGGATAAGTGAAATGAGGAAGAAATCCGGTGAAAGAGGGAGGGGCAAGGGAAGAGGTGTTTCCCCTGACGGTTCACGTACAGGCCACAGGGGAGCACCCAAGAAAACCCACTCAATACTGCCCATGTTGTCCAGGACAACAACCCTCACAGATCCAAAAGAACAGGACCAGATAATTACTTGGATGACCTCTCAAGCGTCCAGCAGTGGGTTAAGCAGCACCAGCACATCACGCACGAGGTCCGAGTCCTCAGCCAGTTAAAGTCTGGGCTTTCTTTGAAGACTGCACTGAGGATGTTACCATGGCGATTTGCAAGGTGTGCAAGACCCGCCTGAGCAGGGGGAAAAGTATTAACAACCTCTCCACCACCAGCATGAGCCGCCACATTCTATCCAAACATCCCACTCTGTGGGCAAACGCGGCAGGACAGGGTACCACCAGCAACACTGCCTCCCTTGGGTTCACCAGACTCACCACCAGACCCGCCTCAGCAGCAGCAGTAGCCCAGCCATTGCGTGGTTCACAACATTCACAAACATCAGACGATGCTGACACTGTCACTTTCCGGACTAGTGCTCTTGAGGTCTCCCAGTGTTCATCAAACACAACAACCAACAGCCCTTCGGTGTGCAGCGCTACGGTTGAGTTGTCTGTTTCTGAGATGTTTGAGCACAAGAGGAAATTGCCAGCAAATGACCCCCGGGCCGTGGCAGTAACAGCCAGCCAGCATAGCCAAGCTTCTGGCCTGCGAAATGCTGCCATATCGAGTGGTGGAGACAAACAGCTTCAAGGGCATGATGTCAGTGGCCATCCCACGTTACGTGGTTCCCAGCCGCTACCACTTTGCGCGCTCTGCAGTGCCTGAGTTGCATGAGCACGTGGTCAGCTAAATAACCCGAAGCTTGAAGAATGCCGTTGCCTGCAAGGTTCACCTCACCACTGACACCTGGACGAGTGCGTTCGGCCAGGGTCGATACATCTCCCTTACCGCGCACTGGGTGAACCTTGTGGAGCCTGGCAGCGATTCCTCACCTGCTACGGCGCGGGTGTTGCCCACGCCGCAAACAGCTGGATAACAACAGCAGCACCTACCTCTCTGACTCCTTCTCCTCCAACGCATCTCAAAGCTGTACCTCATCCGGAAATGCTAACCCAGCACCAGCAGCAGTAGGATCGTGGAAGCAGTGCAGCACAGCTGTTGGCATGCGTCAGCAAGCGTTGCTGAAGCTGATCTGCCTTGGGGATAAGCAGCACACAGGGGAGGAAATTTGGAGGGGAATAAAGGAACAGACGGATTTGTGGCTGGCACCGCTGGACCTGAAACCGGGCATGAAGCTAGACACCTGGCACGAACTGGCAATGTACGCAATAGAGGTGCTGGCTTGCCCGGCAGCCAGCGTTATGTCGGAACGCTGTTTCAGTGCTGCCGGAGGCATCATCACAGATCGGCGTATCCGCCTCTCCACAGAAAATGCAGACCGTCTGACTCAAATTAAAATGAATCAATCCTGGATTGGAAACGACTACGCAACACTCCTGGACCCCAACCAAGTAACATGACCGATGAACATCTGGGATGGTTTAGCGTTTCCGGTCCCTGTTTATTGAACCTCTCATCTGTATTACATTTATGACTGCATGGCGGCAAAAAGCATTGCTGCTATATCCGCACGCTTTTTGTCCTCATGCAAGGCCTGGGTTGTTGTGTCTCACAAAGCGTGGCCTTCTCCTCCTGCGCCTCCTCCTGTTCCATCACGTGTGCTGCTGCTGCTGCTGGGTTACCGTTGCCGCGTGGTCCCTGTTTATTGAACCTCTTATCTTTATTACATTTATGACTACATGGCGGTACAAAGCATGCTATCCGCACGCTTTTTGTCCTCATGCAAGGCCTGGGTTGTTGTGTCTCACAAAGCGTGGCCTTCTCCTCCTGCGCCTCCTCCTGTTCCATCACGTGTGCTGCTGCTGGGTTAGCGTTGCCGCGTGGTCCCTGTTTATTGAACCACTTATCTTTATTACATTTATGACTGCATGGTGGTACAAAGCATGCTATCCGCACGCTTCTTGTCCTCATGCAAGGCCTGGGTTGTTGTGTCTCAAAGCGTGGCCTTCTCCTCCTGCGCCACCCTCCTCCTGTTCCATCACGTGTGCTGCTGCTGGGTTAGCATTACCGGTCCCTTTTCCTGGAACCTCTTATATGTATTACATTTATGACTGCATGCCGACAAAAAGCATGTTACCTGTGCAAAGAAAACAGACATTTCCCGCATTTAAAAGACAGTTTTCCCTTTGAAACTTTAAAATCGATTTTCTCAAAAACTATAAGCTCTTTTTGCTAAATTTTTTTTTCCTCTTGTACCCACTCCCAAGGTGCACATACCCTGTAAATTTGGGGTATGTAGCATATAAGGAGGCTTTACAAAGCACAAAAGTTCGGGTCCCCATTGACTTCCATTATGTTCGGAGTTCGGGTCGAACACCCGAACATCGCGGCCATGTTCGGCCTGTTCGGCCCGAACCCGAACATCTAGATGTTCGCCCAACACTAGTCCTTACTAGCATTGTTTTTTTACATAGGCATGTTTAAAGAGGAATTCCAGTGAAAATAATGTAACAAAAAAAGTGCTTCATTTTTACAATAATTATGTATAAATGATTTAGTCAGTGTTTGCCCATTGTAAAATCTTTTAAATCCCTGATTTACATTCTGACATTTATCACATGGTGACATTTTTATGGAAGGAGATGCTGCTTGCTTTTTTTGGCAGTTGGAAACAGCTGTAAACAGCTATTTTCCACAATGTAATGAGCTTTACAGATAGGAAACTGTCAGGACCATGGTCCTGACATCACACTGCGGGAGAAGTTTCACCACAATATCAGCCATACAGACCCCCCTGATGATCTGTTTGAGAAAAGGAAAAATTTCTCCTGGGAAAGGGGGTATCAGCTACTGATTGGGAGGAAGTTCAATTCTTGTGGTCACGGTTTCTCTTTAACTAATCATCTCACACGTCACTTCAGGAACACTTTAAGTGTGTGGTTTTTTTTTTACTTGTGACTTCTTTAGGTCCATAATGGTTGTTTTTTTACATTTATGGAATAAAATAAAAGTGCGAGCAATTGTAGGTGCAGATAGCATTGGTGTTCTGTCTTGTTATGGATAGAACACTATGCAACCAGGTTGTTCTCAGCTTTGCTGGCCACCACAAGAGCATTTATAGATAAGATAGATACTAGGTTGCTTTTGGCAATAAAGAGGGCGCTATATGATCCCCGTGCTTAGAGCAGCACCTGACATCTCTTGCCTTGGGCACGACTATTGATTATGGAAAACAAAAACATTGTGCCAATCTCAGTGTCAAACTGCCAGGAACACTTACACTCAGAGCATCAGTACTAAACCTCTTCTGACAACTCATAACAGTACATAAAATAAAACAAACTTTAACTTGACTACAAAAAAAAAATGAATAAACCAATAATAATGGCAAAGTGCAGAGGTGCTGCAACTGATTTCCAAGTCTCAGCAAACCCTGAAAAGTGTTGCTCAAATACATCCCCATTCAGTACATGAATAGTTTAGATGCAAGGTAGGAACACAAATCTAGCATTGTGTAAAATGCCAGTGTGTTAACGCACATAATGCAAGTCAATGGGTCGCATGACCCAAATGCATATGTTTGCGCTCTGCAATGTGCGTTTTTGAAAACACAGAACTTGCTGCAAATTTTTCAAACGCATCTAAAACTCACATAATGTATGTCAATGGTGACGCATAGGTATATCGTTTTATTGCGTTTTATATGCCTTTTGTATGTGTTTTTTTAAAAACCAAGTTTGATGAGATCCGCACCACCTCAAAGTGTTAATCTTCATTTGTTAAAGTTTAAAAAACATACATTTAAAAAGAACTGTAGGGCAAGACAGTCCACTGTTTCGAGCTGCCCATCTTCAAGTTGCCCAGTTCTGAAGACACAAGTGAAAAAACACACATATACTGTATATAACTATACAACCAATCAGAATTAATATCCAAATGAGAGGACCTAATGGGAGACTGCTCTTTAACATGCATGACCACTCCCCAGTCTCTATATGAGCAGCAGCATTGATCAGAATCTATAAAAGAGAGTGACTTCCTAGTTTGCATATAACACATATAAAAACCGCATACGAAACGTACAACACCGCATATGCAACTTATATGTGCGAAACGCAAATGCACTAAAACACAAGCAACATGCAAGAACAACGCATGTGTTAAACGCAAATGCACTGAAACGCACTCAATACGCACAGATGCATATGCAGCAGAACGCAACCTTTCACGCAACTACTCGGGTGGTCAAACCCTAAACGTGTTCACTATTTGGAAGCGGTTGAAACTAAATGCAATTATAATCAGTTTTTTATTTTTCATTTTGTAGGGCAAAATCAGCAGCTAAATGTAGCAAAATGGCTTCAAACATGCAGCAGTTTAGAAAAAAAATATTGGTTAAAGAACAACTGAAGTGAGAGGTATATGGATGCTGACATATTTATTTCCTGTTAAACAATGCAGTTTGCCTGGCTGTCCAGCTGATCTTCTGCCTCTAAAGGCGAGTACACACCTAACAACTGATGTCACCCGTTGGTGATTGGGATTCAATCCCCTTTGGGTGACATCACTGGCTGGCCTGTACAGAGGCGTGTCAGCTGTGTAGCTATGTGTAGTTCTGTTGCTATGGGGGGAAAGGGGGCGGAGGGACAGAGTGGTGCATGTGTGACGTCAAGTGCTGGGCAGGGGAGCAGTGTCTTAAAAAAAGTTGGCCATCGCTGGTCAGGGGCCTCTGTACACATGTCTGACTATCGGCTGAGGCGGTTGTTATATTGGCCATCTTGTCAGACGTGTGTACGTGGCTTAATATCCATAGACCCATGAACAAGCATGCAGATCAGGTGCTCTGATTGTAAATTGTAAATGTATTAAATACTTATAAAAAAAATAATAATATAGAAGTCACAGGAAGAATGGGAAGTCAAGTGATCACGGTCATTTGCACAGATTTGAAAGATCACATTCACCGTGACGGTCGCTGTTGCCGCGCGTTGCTAAACTTTGTTTGTGTGATTGTGTGCCTGTACCCATGTTGTAAGACCGCTGAAACAGTCACTCGTCGCTCAAATAATCGCGGGTTGTCGAAAAAATAATCTGAAGAATTGCGCGGTGGGTACGGGCCTTTAAGAGTGCTTGGATTTCAGAATGATCCTACCCAATCAACAAGCAGGGGTAAGCAGAGGAGAGGAAAGGGAGGACACAGCTAATTTTGCTGGTTGTACTTTGCTATGAAGTTGTCTGAATTACAAAAACTTACTTAACACATTATTATTTGTGACAATTAGCATATGCTGATCATGTATGTTTACCCACATTTAGCTTTAAAGTGAACCAAGCACCATTTTTAGCACCCAAGGCATCTCAATAGCACATTTAATATGCATGTCAATAATGTGGCTCATTAATAAAAAGAACTTCCATTTAACCTCTTTTTTTTACATTTAAGAGTTTAGCAGATGATTTTATTACAATGCTACCAAGGCCTGCCGGACCGCAGAAGTTTCAGGCAGATAAAGGGAACCAGAGATGCCAGCGTTAAAAAAAGAAATACGATTTCATACATACTTGGGGATTCTTCCAGCCCCATAAGCCTGCATCGCTCCCACGCCGCTATCCTCCGCTTCCTGGATCGCCGGTACCGGGTCCTGTCACTTACGGCGGACAATTATCCGCATGCACAGGGGCTCCCTCCATACCAGTACGCTTGTGGCTGCGCACTATGCAGCCGCACGCGTAAGGGTATGCCGGGAGCCCCTGTGATGCGGACGATTGGCCGCATGCTGCCGCCGACTGGCCGAAACTACGGGGCCCGGAACCGCCGGATACAGGAAGCGGAGGACGGCGGCGTGGGAGCGATCTGTGCGTATGGGGCTGGAGGAAGCCCCAGGTTTGTATAAATTATTTTTTCTGGGGCCTCTGGTTCCCTATAAGGACTGATGTAATTATTTTATTGCACACATTAGCAGAGAGCAAACAAAAGCTTCCATCAGCAGGGGGTTGGTTCCCTTTAAGAAAACAAGCTAAAGGATCAACATGGCATTGATGCAGATAGTGTTTTGGGAAGGTCAGCGATGACAGACCCTGTATTTCCGCCATGACAGCTGCCCTTTAACAAGAGGAAGGAGTGTGTGCGGACAGAGCCGGTTCTGCAAGGTGAGTTTTCAGCAAGTCTGGGAAAGATGGGAAATTGATAGAGAATCTGATGGGATGATTGAGTGTTACCCCAGACGAAGCATTAGACGCAGGCACAGATATAGGTCATGACAGGAGAGGAAAAGCAGTAGACCATGAATAGAATGCGGAGAGCCATCACAAGAATATTTATAGATGGAGCTGTGTGGGAACAGAAGTGACTGGTGTTTTACTATTTATCCTGAAGGACGTTCGGAGCAGCTCATGATAGAGAGGCCACAGAAGATGATTGGATTAAAAATGCCCCATGTCCTGAGCGGGAGATGAACAAAATAACTTCAAGGGAATTTCAGTGACATGACAGTGTGCCGACATTGTCTCTATACAATGCCGATATACTCAGTGCAATGTGTTAGTGGGCCTGTACTTACAGCAAGCTAAGAGAAGGAGTTAAAGGATACCCGAGGTGACATGTGACATGATGAGATAGACATGTGTATGTACAGTGCCTAGCACGCAAATAACTATACTGTGTTCCTTTTTTTTCTTTCTCTGCCAGAAAGAGTTAAATATCAGGTATGTAAGTGGCTGACTCAGTCCTGACTCAGACAGGAAGTGACTACAGTGTGACACTCACTGATAAGAAAATCCAACTATAAAACAATTTTACAGCAGAAAATGGCCTCTGAGAGCAGTAAAGAGATAAAAAAAGGGGTCAATAGTTCATAGATTTGAGCTCTGGCATACTTCAATGAATGTGTCATTGATCAAAAACAATAAAACAGTTAAAACTTAAAAAGTAGATTTAAACATAAAATAAAACTGTGGAATATATTAAAAAGTCATTTTTAGGAGAAGGATGATAGATGCAATCGTTTATTACATTCGTTTATTTTTGCCTCGGGTGTTCTTTAACTACCCTAAGACCGCTCCACGTCAATGGGTGTGGCCGCGGCGGCAGCCCCAGGACCGCCTAATGACAATTGGTGTCAGGTCCTGGAGCCGGCTACTGAAGGAGATTGCGCGTAGGGTGCGCGCGCATCTCCTTCTCGGGGGCAAAGCTCCGCCCCCTCTTCAGTCTCTGAGCGGCTGATCGCCATCTATTTACATAGTGCAGCGCTGCGATCAGCAGCAGCGCTGCACTGGGGACAGCCGTGTGACACGGCTGTCCCCCTGGGGGACAAAAGAGCGATCGGCTCTCATAGGGTGAAGCCTATGAGAGCTGATCGCAATGATTGGCTGGCTGGGGGAGGGAGGGAGGGAGGGGGGAGGGAGGCTGGCTGGGGGAGGCACGAAAAACATTTTTCTTTTAAATAAACACGCTGTATAAATATTTATATATAAAAAAATAAACAACTGGGGGCGATCAGACCCCACCAACAGAGAGCTCTGTTGGTGGGGAGAAAAGGGGGGGATCACTAGTGTGCTCTGTTGTGCGGCCCTGCAGCTTGGCCTTAAAGCTGCAGTGGCCCTTTTACAAAAAATAGCCTGGTCTTTAGGGGGGTTTAGCACTGTGGTCCTGAAGTGGTTAAAGAGGAACTTTAACCAAGGATTGAACTTTATCCCAATCAGTAGCTGATACCCCCTTTCCCAGGAGAAATCTTTACCTTTTCTCGAATCGATCATCAGAGGGGTCTGTGTGGCTGATATTGTGGGGAAACCCCTTCCCATAGTGTGAGGTCATGACCAAGGTCCTAACGGTTGGCTGTCTGTGTGAAGAAAGCAATATCTCCCTCTGTGCATAGAACTCAAAGTAAATGAACATTCTGTGCAGATCACCTAGGAGAACTAAAGATGTCACCACCAGTCAGTAGCGTAATTACAATTCATGGGGCCCTACAGCCAAACTTTGATGGGCCCTCCCAATGTTCACACCCCTTCCCTTGCCTTCACTTGGTGCCCTTCACGGCCTGGGGGCCCATTTCACAAGGATCATAAAACAAGTGTGGCCATTTTGATCTTCACACCCATAACAAGTGTAGCCGCATCTGAAGTATAGTCCCATTTATAAAGATAGTCATACACTGGTCGATTTGCCATCAGATCGACCAACAGATAGATCCCTCTCTGATCGAATCTGATCAGAGAGGGATCATATGGCTGCCTTTACTGTAAACTGATTGTGAATCGATTTCAGCATGAAACCGATTCACCATCTGTGAAGCTGCCACTACCGCCCCCCTGCATACAGTGGTGTGAAAAACTATTTGCCCCCTTTCTGATTTCTTATTCTTTTGCATGTTTGTCACACTTAAATGTTTCTGCTCATCAAAAACCGTTAACTATTAGTCAAAGATAACATAATTGAACACAAAATGCAGTTTTGAATGACGGTTTTTATTATTTAGTGAGAAAAAAAAACTCCATATCTACATGGCCCTGTGTGAAAAAGTGATTGCCCCCCTTGTTGAAAAATAACTTAACTGTGGTTTATTACACCTGAGTTCAATTTCTGTAGTCACCCCCAGGCCTGATTACTGCCACACCTGTTGCAATCAAGAAATCACTTAAATAGGAGCTATCTGACAGAGAGAAGTAGACCAAAAGCACCTCAAAAGCTAGACATCATGCCAAGATCCAAAGAAATTCAGGAACAAATGAGAACAAAAGTAATTGAGATCTATCAATCTGGTAAAGGTTATAAAGCCATTTCTAAAGCTTTGGGACTCCAGCGAACCACAGTGAGAGCCCTTATCCACAAATGGCAAAACATGGAACAGTGATGAACCTTCCCAGGAGTGGCCGGCCGACCAAAATTACCCCAAGAGCGCAGAGAAAACTCATCCGATAGGCCACAAAAGACCCCAGGACAACATCTAAAGAACTGCAGGCCTCACTTGCCTCAATTAAGGTCAGAGTTCACGACTACACTATAAGAAAGAGACTGGGCAACAACGATCTGCATGGCAGATATCCAAGGCGCAAACCACTTTTAAGCAAAAAGAACATTAAGGCTCATCTCAATTTTGCTAAAAAAAACATCTCAATGATTGCCAAGACTTTTGGGAAAATACCTTGTGGACCGACGAGACAAAAGTTGAACTTTTTGGAAGGTGCGTGTCCCGTTACATCCGGCGTAGAAGTAACACAGCATTTCAGCAAAAGAACATCATACCAACAGTAAAATATGGTGGTGGTAGTGTGATGGTCTGGGGTTATTTTGCTGCTTCAGGACCTGGAAGGCTTGCTGTGATAGATGGAACCATGAATTCTACTGTCTACCAAAAAATCCTGAAGGAGAATGTCCGGCCATCTGTTTGTCAACTCAAGCTGAAGGGATCTTGGGTGCTGCAGCAGGACAATGACCCAAAACATACTAGCAAATCCACCTCTGAATGGCTGAAGATGAACAAAATGAAGACTTTGGAGTGGCCTAGTCAAAGTCCTGACCTGAATCCTATTGAGATGTTGTGGCATGACCTTAAAAAGGCGGTTCATGCTAGAAAACCCTCAAATAAAGCTGAATTACAACAATTCTGCAAAGATGAGTGGGCCAAAATTCCTCCAGAGCGCTGTAAAAGACTCGTTGCAAGTTATCGCAAATGCTTGATTGCAGTTATTGCTGCTAAGGGTGGCCCAACCAGTTATTAGGTTCAGGGGGCAATTTCTTTTTCACACAGGGCCATGTAGGTTTTGAGTTTTTTTTCTCACTAAATAATAAAAACCATCATTTAAAACTGCATTTTGTGTTCAATTATGTTATCTTTGACTAATAGTTAATGGTTTTTGATGAGTAGAAACATTTAAGTGTGACAAACATGCAAAAGAATAAGAAATCAGGAAGGGGGCAAATAGTTTTTCACACCACTGTACATTACCTGATCCGGCCGGCGCGAGTCCCCCTGGTCTCCGCTGTCTCTTCTCCGCTCTGGGCTCCAGGGCTGCAGCTTCACTGAACTTTCTGTCCGGGGAAACAGTAGAGGGCGCTCTACTGTTTAAACTTCCTGTCCGGACAGGAAGAAGTGAAGCCTGCCGGAGCCCAGCGGAGAGGGAGCAGCGGTGACAGTGGGGACACACGCTGCCGCTGTATTGCGTCGGCATTCGAACATCGCTATGGATGCATTACCGACCCGCCGGCAATCAAGCGAAAACTTCCGCACGGACGGATCGACGGGAACGATCAATTTCAGACAGAAATCGATCGTTCAGTCAGCGTTTGCACAAACGATTTCACAGCAGATTCGATCACAGTGATCGAATCTGCTGTATATCGGTGGGAAAATCGTTAAGTGTATGGGCCCTTTAAAGAGAATCTGTATTGTTAAAATCGCACAAAAGTAAACATACCAGTGTGTTAGGGGACATCTCCTATTACCCTCTGTCACAATTTCGCCGCTCCCCGCCGCATTAAAAGTAGTCAAAAACAGTTTTAAAAAGTTTGTTTATAAACAAACAAAATGGCCACCAAAACAGGAAGTAGATTGATGTACAATATTTCCACACATAGAAAATACATCCATACACAAGCAGGCTGTATACAGCTTTCCTTTTGAATCTCAAAAGATCATTTGTGTGTTTACCTTCTGTCCCCTTCTTTTCTCATGCACTGAACATTACAGGCTTCCTGCAGACAGCTCTGCCTGTGCCTGTGTTTGTAATTCCTCAGTATGTGTCAGCCAGCTACTTTCACAGCCTAACAGAGGAGGATTTTTATCCAGCTCTCTTCTATCACTGATAAGATAGCAGAGAAGGTGCTGGCTTATGTAAATAAAACACACACTGGAGTGTGCATAGAGGAACAGACCAGCACAGAAGAGTTGGCAGCCTTCCAGACACAGGCCGACAAGTCTGACAGGGGAAAGATACATTGATTTATTACAGAGGCCGTGATAGTACAAAGTGCTGCAGTGAGCCAGAACAGATTAGAATAGGTTTAGGAACTTGTAGGATGGTAGAAAAAAACGTTGTAATTTTTGTTACAGAGTCACTTTAAGAGGAAAGGAAGGTTAGTAGTTAGGGGCTCCCACAGCTCTGGGACCCCCTGTAATGGCCGAGGCTGTTCCCCTCTAGTTAAGCCCCTGTCGCCAGTGATAAATTCAGTAATGAAATCAGAGAGAGGAAATATTTTACAATTGGCAAACACTGACTAAACAATCTATAAATGTATAGTGTAAATAAACAGCAATTTTATTCATAATATTATTTTCACTACAGTTCCTCTTTAAAGGGCAACTCTACATTACTATACAGATCTTATTAATGTAAGATATTTGTGCACTAGCCATTTTGAAGCCTATACACAAAAGTTTGGTAAAGATGTCTTGTGCAGGGAGGGAGCGCATGGTAGTTTTGGGTAGAGCACATGGACGGCTGGGTAGATATGTCTAGTCTCCCACATAGGGTGAAGACTACGAAGATAATTGGGGCATAGAAACTGGACCTAAGGCAGGGAATATGCCAGGCCTCACAGTGTGTTACCCTAGCAATGGAAGTGTTATCTAGGTAATGCAGGTTGCGCTAATTGCACAACGCATGCAACATTAAAATTCATTTAATTGAATTTCATTTAAACAACTTGTTTTGCTTTGAAAATCAAAGTATTTTTATTGTGACCACATATTTGTTCTTCGCAGTGGAAGTAGTCACCTCCTTCAGCACATGGCCACAATGCTGAAATAGTTTCTGTATCAGTGATGGATGCCCAATCAAAGCTGCATGGTCAAAATCTTCTCAGTTGCATCATTGCTCATTCAATTTAGTTTAGCTGTGTACCGGAACCCAATTCAAAGACACCAAAACCACCTGCTTTGGATCCAGGGCCGGCGCTACCATTAAGGCAAAGCAGGCAGCTGCCCCAGGGCCCCAGAACTTGTAGGGGCCCCCAGTGGCTACAAGAGGAAAAAATGTTTTTGCAAATCGGCCTTATAGTTTTTGAGAAAAACGATTTTAAAGTTTCAAAGGGAAAAAAAAACACATTTAAAAACCTGCCGACTTTAATGGTTAATAGCAAATCCACCTTAAATGCTAGAAATCCTAAATTTGCAGGATATGTTAAGGAGATCATTAGGAATAAGAGGAAAAAACTATTTTTCAAAAAGACCTTATAGTTTTTGAGAAAATCGATTTTAAAATTTAGAAGGAAAAAAGTATAGTTTTAAATGCGGTAAATGTAACTTTTAGTAGCAAACCTAACGGTAGAGTAATTTTACATGCATCAAATGAAAGAGCAATAAATTTCCTGATGGGGTTTCCAGGGGGTCTATACGCAGCCGCAGCGCTTTGGCCAGGGATCGCTATACAGCCGCCATATGACTGTATGAAGATCCTTGGTATTTTTTTCCTATTTTCCCAATTTTTTTTTATGTTTAGAGTGTGGGATTTTTTTTTTTTTAAATTATGTGGGGTCCCCCCTCCTGAAACTTTGTAACCCCTTGTACCCCATGCAGGCTGGGATAGCCAGAATGTGGAGCTCTGACCGATTGGGACTTCACACCCTGACTATACCAGCTGCAAAAAAGGTCCCCTAATGCCGATTTTTGTTCCGGGGTATATGTTGGGGGGGGGGGGGGCAGGTTTATTTTGCCCTGGGGCCCCATTGTTGCTTAAACCGGCCCTGTTTGGATCATAAACTTTTTGTGGGCCA
Organism: Hyperolius riggenbachi; assembly: GCF_040937935.1. Classification (NCBI taxonomy): domain Eukaryota; kingdom Metazoa; phylum Chordata; class Amphibia; order Anura; family Hyperoliidae; genus Hyperolius; species Hyperolius riggenbachi. The sequence goes on along the minus strand of NC_090647.1, from coordinate 513,947,992 downwards.
GGGGGAAGTTTGGATAGCTTTGCTTGATCCTTCTATAAGAAATCCTGGGGCATTTATATAAAGCTCTTCCAATGGAATCAAACAGGACCTCTCTTTCATGGTTGAGCCACGTTTAGTATCTCCACTAAAAACATCCTTCACACATCCTCAGGCCTCACTGTAGTGGGCTAAATCTTCAGTGATGGTGAGGAAACTAGAATGGGAACCAGTTGTTACGATGATGACAGCTTCAGTCAGAGGTTAACAGCCTCACATTAGCCTCAGCTCAGCTGAGCGAGAATGGACAGGACACAGTCCCTTTAAGGATTTATCAAACAATAAGTCTCTCCTTGGCATTTTCCTAAATCCCATTCACAGCTTCCAGACAAGGATGACTTCATTCAGGCTTCTGAGAAAGGATGATTGTGTGCTGCGGACTGATGATTATTAGAGACTGCTGTTTTCTTAAGCCAGGGAAAAGCAGCATTAAATACTTAATGAGCGAAAATTGCATTGCTACGTCCACGGAAAAGTGTAGTCATAATTTGTAAGTAACTTGAGCCTTTCACTCTTGTCCAATTTGCATTTTGTAATGGAATCTTAATTGCAAATTTAAACCTCCTTTAGCACTTACGCATTTTAATGCTTAAAGGGAGACTATAGACCTATAGCTTCTCAGAGATATATGAGAATGTGAGAGGAAACCTTAAAGAGGAACTGTTGTAATGACGTATTTTTACCTTGACTCTGCTGGTTCTCTGATTCTCCTATCTATAGGTCTGGTGGCTTAAAGGTCTGTATCTCTGCCCTCCTAGTGATGCTTTGCCTAGGCTATGCCACAATTAACCTTCTCCCTCAGAGGTGAATCCCTTGCAGCGCTGCCACATCAAAAGGGTTGTGGGTGGTGCCACTAAACAGTAAATTATTGGTAATTTAAATGACTGATATTTTACTGTACATCAGTGGCACAACTAAGGAGCTTGGGGCCCCGGTACGAGTTTTACATGGGGCCCCAAGCACTCTATTGATATGGAGCCCCAAAACCTACCAAGGACAGCTGCAGTGTCAGAATAGAAAGGTGTAATCAGAGTGAGAAAATAGCATGTTAAAAAGTGAACCTCCAGACTACTCAGCAGCACTGAAAAGGCTTGGTGTTTCTTTAACAGTTTCAGAACTTTGTTTTTCTTACCCAAGCTGCATTTTTAGCTGCACAGAAGCTACGCTCCGCCCCATCAAAGAAATCTGCCCGTGCATTTTTTCCCTGATGCTGTGCAAAGCATGATGGAATTTCTGATGTTGTTGTTCTCATTCTGCATTTTTTTTGAGAGTGGAAGACTAGCGTGTGCAGCTGGGAGGGGTGATCAGGACACAGGACAGTTGGAACTGTGTCTCATGCTCCCTGTCTCCTCCTTTCAACCAAAAAGATGGCTGCCCCCATGAAATCACAAACATTTGCCTGTTCTTTTAAAACAGGGTGGGTAAGAAATTATATTACCTATCTATTTTAATTAACATAACTAATGTAACTTAAAGAGACACTGAAGCGAAAAAAAAAATATGATATTATGATTTGTATGTGTACTACAGCTAAGAAATAAAACATTAAGATCAGATACATCAGTCTAATTGTTTCCAGTACAGTAAGAGCTAAGAAACTCCAGTTGTTATCTCTATGTAAAAAAGCCATTAATCTCTACGACTAAGTTAGTCGTGGAGAGGGCTGTTATCTGACTTTTATTACCTCAACTGTAAGTGAACTGTTTACTTTTTATCTGCTAGAGGAGAGGTCATTACTTCACAGACTGCTCTGAAAGAATCATTTTGAATGCTGAGTGTTGTGTAATCTGCACATATTAGAGAATGATGCGATGTTAGAAAAAACACTATATACCTGAAAATAAAAGTATGAGAATATTTTCTTTGCTGCTAATCTTCTAGTAATTATTCATAGTACACAACCAATTCATTATATCATTTTTTTTTTCGCTTCAGTGTCTCTTTAATGACAGTATGTTTGTTTAGGCTGAAGTTTCCATTTAAGGAATAGCACTATGCAATGCACACATAGAGAGGTTCATGACCAACATGGATGGAACCAATAAAAAGCTAATAAGATGTATGAAGTATTCCAAGGGCCCCAATGCGGTCGCAACCTCTGCTTCCCCTATTGCTACGCCACTGCTATACATTACCTGTCACCTATGCTAATCTTAAAGGATACCAGAGCTGAAAACATTGGGGGGAGCAGGCATCAATGATGTCCTGATGGCCACCACCACTCCCCCCGTCTTTCTTACCCAAAGCCCCTCGCAGCCTCTTTTGGGTCGCTGGAGTCAGACATCAGTGCACAGGTGCTAGCCTGGCTGCTCGCGTCCTATCACGATTACATCATGGTTTTACAAACATCATTACATCCTATCCTAATCATGATTACATCATGCGCAGAGGTAATTTAGATTACTCATTGTTTTCTATGCACAAGCTAACAAGCTCTCAGTAGCAACTTTCATTAAACAAGGAAGGGGGTAGCAGGAAAAAAAAGCGCCGTCGGCTAGTGGATGAAAAGGGTGCCGACATAGACTCTAACGCAATTATCGTTAATACGGTGAAAAAAGCAGAAAAAAGGGCGTCCGATAAATATCGTTAAAAACAACAGAGCATTAAAGTTTTTGAACTATGTCATTGTTTTAGAATCTTGCAACGTTATAGTTTTTGGTCATATTATTTTGTTTGTATGTACAGATTTTACATTATCAAAGATATTATCATTTCTATGTGTAAAAGGGTGTTTCTGCAGGGAGGTGGTTAGAGTTAGGCACCATCGGGGGAGAGGGTAGTTAGGCACCATCCGGGGAGGTAGGATTAGGCACCACCAGCGGGGTTAGGGTTAGGCACCCCCGGGGGGGGCGTTAGGGTTAGGCAACACCGGGGGGGGGGGGGTAAGGTTAGGCACCACTAGGGGTGGTGGTAAGGGTTATGCACCACCAGGAAGGGTGGTTAGGGTTAGGCACCATTGGGGTGATGGTTAAGCACCACCCAGGGGGGTTAGGGTTTGGCACCACCAGGGGCACATTGAACTAAACACATTAATTTTATTTCAGGTACACTTTAATTGTTTATTTTGTGTGTGGTGCTGACAAAAGTAAACTTAGCTAAAAAAACTTCAAAACTTAGCGAAGAAGTACGGCACGAATGCTAAACATTAGATTTACTTTTATTTTGGCCATTTTTCTGGTGAGCGCACTCCACCATCTGCATTATAAGGGTAAAAAAAGGTGGAGAACGTTCTGTGCTTGTTGACAAAAACAAAGATAATAAAAAGCCCTCTCCAGAGACAACATTCTGCAAAAGTATTTGCTAATTCATAAATATTTGATACAAGTACAAGGCCTGCTGCAGGCTTACTGGCGGCTTGTGCAAAACCTGAAATCCCTCTCCAATAGATAAACTAACACAGAGCAAGCACTCTGCAGGACTATCTCGTGGTATCACCGCCACATTACCCTCTAAGTGGGAGACTGTTGTTTATAGCAGCCATTTCACAGCAGAAGAGGCCGCCGCATCTCTTGTTCCTTGTAAGCATTAAACTTCACAAGAAGAAATTCCCAGAATGCACCGCTGCAGATCCGTGAGTGAATATGCCGCTCATTACTTTACGCTCCTGAAAAGCCAGGCACATATCTAAAAACAAGGGTTAAATGACAGTGGATCAGCCCCTGCGATAGCAGGTGAGCCCAGAGCTGTAAAGGGGCCTCAACTACTACTTTCCCCAACTACACTCCCTCTGATAAAGGAGTCCAGCAGCCTTCAGATTGTGTGTTTTTCTGGCTACACACTTGTTATGGGTGTGAAGATTACGATGTCCACACTTGTTTTATTACCCTTGCTAGATGGGACCGCAGGCTTTGAGGGTCACAAGTGGTTGGCAAGGGAAAGGGTGTAAGTATTGGATTGCTTTGGCAATGCTAAATGTATTTGGTCCTGCCAATAAAGCTTTTTTGGATTTGGATTTGGATTTGGGCCCCATCAAAGTCCCTCCCCCCCATTTATAGTTACGCCCCTGCAAAAAAAAAACAAGAAACATTGGTTTATTTAATTGCACATCTATGATCTATTATTTTCCCAGAGCCTTAAAGTAGGGTTATACTTTCAGAAAATACAATTTCAAAAACTACTCTTAGTTACATAAAAAAACATTTGAAAGCATTCCCATGCATTCCCTGTGTGTAAAAAACTTTATTTTCACTGCAGAGAGCAGGAGAAGCTTGCTTGTCTCTGGTCATCTGCAAATGTAATCATTGATAGCTGAGGTTCTCTGAAGGAATTGTCTTTACTCCGCGCCCCACCCTCTGCTGAACAAGAAACGTCATCCAGGCAACTGTTGAGTCACTTCAGCAGAGGAAGGGGGGCAGAATGAAGACACATGCCTCAGAGAGCTTCAGCCAGCAATGATGATTCCATTTGCCAATGACCAGAGATTAGCAAGCTAAAGGTTTTTACACACAGGGAGTGTGTGGGAATGCTTTAAAATGTTCTTTTATGTAAGTAAGAGACATCCATTACATTTTAGTTGTGGAAGTATAATCCCACTTTAAAGAGGAACTTTACAGAATATAACGTAATGAATGAAATTGCTTATTTTTCACATTATTCATTTATAAATTATTTAGTCGGTGTTTGCACATTTAAAAATCTTTTCCCATCCTGATTTTCACTCTTAAATGCATTACAAGTGGTGACATCTTTACTGCTGTCAAGATGCATCACTGCAAAATTTTTGTTTTATGTGTGTTTCGAAAGTGAGCAGAAACAACACCTACATGTGCATGTAGCTTTAGATGTGACCTGCAACACATTTTCAGATTATAGATTCTCTGAACAAAGTATAATGAAAATCTGTCTTTTGTTTTTTGTTGTTGTTTTTTTTTAGTATTTTTGCTGCCCTAACAGATGCATAAGGACAGAACTTTCTCGGCACTTTTTCTACCTTTAACAGATAGACTTGTATATCTAGTTTCCAAGGATTAGCCCTTCACTCTGATTTATATCGTACCACCGTACTGAGACCTGCCTGGTCTGCCGACATGTCCTGTGTTAGTCCTTCCACTGCATGCATCCACACAAACACCTACGCAGAAAACCCTTCCCCCATTACAGAAATACAATAATTATTACCTTGGAGATGCTAAATGAAATCTTTCACTACAATGTTACAGTGTCCTTTGGATAATTATATGTATATAGATATATGAATTTCTGTAAAGTATGAGCCAGAAATCTAAGCAGTTATTTGCATCACACTGGGGTGTAGCGACTTCTTAAAGGGTACCTAAACTGAGGTGACATTATGAAATAAATATAGGCCTGTATATAGTACTAGTCCTACCAAGAAAGTGTCTAAAGTTCCTTTCTGTTTTCCAGTACAGAAAGTGTTAAAAAAAAACTAGTACTGTTATCTATGTAAATGAGGCAGTCAAACAGAAAGTCAGATTAAGCCCAATGTCCAGAAAGGAATAAAAAAGGGCAAAACATTTGTATCTGCCTGAGGAAACACTGCTGATCATTTCTTCTGTTTGTTTTTCAGCAGAATCAAAGATGAACGATCAAAGAAACTGTCATTCTGTAAACACCACATACCTATAAAGATTTTAGCCAGCAACAATAGAAAGCTTTTCAGAAGTCTCTTAACGCAAGCCTGTGTGAAGTAAATACCTTGTGTGTATCATCTCTCTGTAACAAAATCAGTGTTGAGGCCAGAGCTGTACCATGCAGATAGATGTCACTTCCCTACCATTATTCACTGAGTAGAAAAGGTGGTCACTGTGGGGATACCACGGTCACCTGTATGACAAGGAGAGACCAGGAGCCAAGTGATGCAGTATTGTGAAGTATTAAATGTTAGATTGTAGTTCAATAGTATTTATACTTACAAAGGTGGGTTGCAGTCCCAGCAACCGCCGTATATCGCCAACGGTGAAATAACCGTCCCTGCTCGGTATTCCAGGTCCTACTGGAAGTGGATGATCACACTCCTATTTGGTCCTTCTTGGTTGTAGAAAACCCCACACCCGGAAGGTGAACACTTCCAAAGTAGATGTATTGTATAGCACTAGGGGGGTGGAGGCACCCAAAGATAGATAATGTGATATAAAAAAAATATATGGTGGAGGGAGGGTGTCTTTACCACTCCATATGGAAGAACCCAAACCACAGGGTTAAAGTAAAAAGATTAAATTATTTATGCGTTATTAATCGTGCTGAATAAATTTAATCTTTTTACTGTAACCGTGTGGTTTGGGTTCTTCCATCTAGAGTGGTAAAGACACCCTCCCGCCACCATATTCCACCATATTTTTTTTGTTTCATTACATTACCTATTTTTGGGCGCCTCCACCTCCAGTATTATTCACAGAGGAATGATTTACTGTTTTTTTCTGCCCTACTTACACACAATGCTTTCTCACAGATCATATGAGAACAGCTAAAGAGAAAGGATCTGAAGAAAAGACGTGCTAATTTATTCCTGTTTTAGCATGCTTACACCCCCCCCCCCCCATTCAGAATGAGCTCTTCCTAGCTGTAATCTCAGTTTACTTTACAACTGGGTGAAGCAGAGAGAGACACAGGAACAACTGATTAGTTATTTACACTTTATTTGATGCTATATTTCTGCTTTCCTTTGTTCTGAAGACATTAGAGTCACATGATTACAGCCAGTGAAGATTGTTTCTGTATACTGCATGTGCTGGACACAGTCCTCCGTAGTAATGCCCACTGTAAAAACTGTTCTCTCTGTCAATGTCATATTTTCCTCACATAGACAATGAAAAGATGAAAAAAAGCCTTTGTATTGCTATTTTCTAGGAATGACTGGAAATATATGTGGCATTTAGAATTTCAGTTAACTTGGATAGTTGTCCTTTAAGTTGAATTTACACCAGACTGTCATGACTGCTATTTAGAAATAAGTCTTACAAATGTCAGATCTTAAACTGCAACTTAAACTGAAAATAACAATATGAGACTATGTTACTAATGTTCTATTTACCATTAATACAACACATACAATTATCTCATACATATTCAACTCAGGTTTGCTTTAACCACTTGAGGACCTAGGGCTTTCTACCCCTTAAGGACCGGCCACTTTTTTTCCATTCAGACCACTGCAGCTTTCACGGTTTATTGCTCGCTCATACAACCTACCACCTAAATGAATTTTGGCTCCTTTTCTTGTCACTAATAAAGCTTTATTTTGGTGCTATTTGATTGCTCCTGTGATTTTTACTTTTTATTATATTCATCAAAAAAGACATGAATTTTGGCAAAAAAATGATTTTTTTAACTTTCTGTGCTGACAGTTTTCAAATACAGTAAAATTTCTGTATACATGCAGCGCGAAAAATGTGGACAAACATGTTTTTGATTAAAAAAAACCCCATTCAGTGTATATTTATTGGTTTGAGTAAAAGTTATAGTGTTTGCAAACTATGGTGCAAAAAGTGAATTTTCCCATTTTCAAGCATCTATGACTTTTCTGACCCCCTGTCATGTTTCATGAGGGGCTAGAATTCCAGGATAGTATAAATACCCCCCAAATGACCCCATTTTGGAAAGAAGACATCCCAAAGTATTGACTGAGAGGCATAGTGAGTTCATAGAAGATATTATTTTTTGTCACAAGTAAGCGGAAAATGACACTTTGTGAAAAAAAAAAAAAAAAGTTTCCATTTCTTCTAACTTGCGACAAAAAAAAAATGAAATCTGCCACGGACTCACCATGCCCCTCTCTGAATACCTTGAAGTGTCTACTTTCCAAAATGGGGTCATTTTTGGGGTGTGTTTACTGTCCTGACATTTTGGGGGGTGCTAAATTGTAAGCACCCCTGTAAAGCCTAAAGGTGCTCATTGGACTTTGGACCCCTTAGCGCAGTTAGGCTGCAAAAAAGTGCCACACATGTGGTATTGTCGTACTCAGGAGAAGGAGTATAATGTGTTTTGGGGTGTATTTTTACACATACCCATGCTGGGTGGGAGAAATATCTCTGTAAATGACAATTTGTTAATTTTTTTTACACACAATTGTCCATTTACAGAGATCTTTCTCCCACTCAGCATGGGTATGTGTAAAAATACACCCCAAAACACATTATACTACTTCTCCTGAGTACGGCGATACCACATGTGTGGCACTTTTTTGCACCCTAACTGCGCTAAAGGGCCCAAAGTCCAATGAGTACCTTTAGGATTTCACAGGTCATTTTGAGAAATTTCGTTTCAAGACTACTCCTCACGATTTAGGGCCCCTAAAATGCCAGGGCAGTATAGGAACCCCACAAATGACCCCATTTTAGAAAGAAGACACCCCAAGGTATTCCGTTAGGAGTATGGTGAGTTCATAGAAGATTTTATTTTTTGTCACAAGTTAGCGGAAAATGACACTTTGTGAAAAAACACAATTAAAATCAATTTCCGCTAACTTGTGACAAAAAATAAAATCTTCTATGAACTCGCCATACTACTAACGGAATACCTTGGGGTGTCTTCTTTCTAAAATGGGGTCATTTGTGGGGTTCCTATACTGCCCTGGCATTTTAGGGGCCCTAAACCGTGAGGAGTAGTCTTGAAACGAAATTTCTCAAAATGACCTGTGAAATCCTAAAGGTACTCATTGGACTTTGGGCCCTTTAGCGCAGTTAGGGTGCAAAAAAGTGCCACACATGTGGTATCACCGTACTTGGGAGAAGTAGTACAATGTGTTTTGGGGTGTATTTTTACACATACCCATGCTGGGTGGGAGAAACACCTCTGTAAATGACAATCTTTTGATTTTTTTACACACAATTGTCCATTTACAGCGGTATTTCTCCCACCCAGCATGGGTATGTGTAAAAATACACCCCAAAACACATTGTACTACTTCTCCCGAGTACGGCGATGCCACATGTGTGGCACTTTTTTGCACCCTAACTGCGCTAAAGGGCCCAAAGTCCAATGAGTACCTTTAGGATTTCACAGGTCATTTTTGTTTCAAGACTACTCCTCACGGTTTCGGGCCCCTAAAATGCCAGGGCAGTATAGGAACCCCACTAATGACCCCATTTTAGAAAGAAGACACCCCAAGGTATTCCATCAGGAGTATGGTGAGTTCATAGAAGTTTTTATTTTTTTGTCACAAGTTAGCGGAAATTGATTTTAATTGTTTTTTTCACAAAGTGTCATTTTCCGCTAACTTGTGACAAAAAATAAAATCTTCTATGAACTCACCATACTCCTAACGGAATACGTTTGGGTGTCTTCTTTCTAGAATGGGGTCATTTGTGGGGTTCCTATACTGCCCTGGCATTTTAGGGGCCCTAAACCGTGAGGAGTAGTATTGAAACAAAAATGACCTGTGAAATCCTAAAGGTACTCATTGGACTTTGGGCCCCTTAGCGCAGTTAGGCTGCAAAAAAGTGCCAATCATGTGGTATCGCCGTACTCGGGAGATGTAGTATAATGTGTTTTGGGGTATATTTTTACACATACCCATGCTGGGTGGGAGAAATACCTCTGTAAATGACAATTGTTTGATTTTTTTTACACACAATTGTCCATTTACAGAGAGATTTCTCCCACCCAGCATGGGTATGTGTAAAAATACACCCCAAAACACATTATACTACTTCTCCTGAGTACGGCGATACCACATGTGTGACACTTTTTTGCAGCCTAGGTGCGCTAAGGGGCCCAACGTCCTAATCACAGGTCATTTTGAGGCATTTGTTTTCTAGACTACTCCTCACGGTTTAGGGCCCCTAAAATGCCAGGGCAGTATAGGAACCCCACAAGTGACCCCATTTTAGAAAGAAGACACCCCAAGGTATTCCGTTAGGTGTATGGCGAGTTCATAGAAGATTTTATTTTTTGTCACAAGTTAGTGAAATATGACACTTTGTGAAAAAAAAAAAAATCAATTTCCGCTAACTTTTGACAAAAAATAAAATCTTCTATGAACTCGTCATACACCTAACAGAATACATTGGGGTGTCTTTTTTCTAAAATGGGGTCCGTTTCTGGGGTTCCTATACCGCCCTGGCATTTTACGGGCCCAAAACTGTGAGTAGTCTGGAAACCAAATGTCTCAAAATGACTGTTCAGGGGTATAAGCATCTGCAAATTTTGATGACAGGTGGTCTATGAGGGGGCGAATTTTGTGGAACTGGTCATATGCAGGGTGGCCTTTTAGATGACAGGTTGTATTGGGCCTGATCTGATGGATAGGAGTGCTAGGGGGGTGACAGGAGGTGATTGATGGGTGTCTCAGGGGGTGGTTAGAGGGGAAAATAGATGCAATCAATGCACTGGGGAGGTGATCGGAAGGGGGTCTGAGGGGGATCTGAGGGTTTGGCCGAGTGATCAGGAGCCCACACGGGGCAAATTAGGGCCTGATCTGATGGGTAGGTGTGCTAGGGGGTGACAGGAGGTGATTGATGGGTGTCTCAAGGTGTGATTAGAGGGGGGAATAGATGCAAGCAATGCACTGGCGAGGTGATCAGGGCTGGGGCCTGAGGGCATTCTGAGGGTGTGGGCGGGTGATTGAGTGCCCTAGGGGCAGATAGGGGTCTAATCTGATAGGTAGCAGTGACAGGGGGTGATTGATGGGTAATTAGTGGGTGTTTAGGGTAGAGAACAGATATAAACACTGCCCTTAGGAGGTGATCTGACGTCGGATCTGCGGGCGAACTATTGGTGTGGGTGGGTGATCAGATTGCCCGCAAGGGGCAGGTTAGGGGCTGATTGATGAGTGGCAGTGACAGGGGGTGATTGATGGGTGGCAGTGCCAGGGGGTGATTGATGGGTGGCAGTGACAGGGGGTGATTGATGGGTGATTGACAGGTGATTGACAGGTGATCAGTGGGTTATTACAGCGAAGAACAGATGTAACTAATGCACTGGCGAATTGATAAGGGGGGGTCTGAGGGCAATCTGAGCGTGTAGGCGGGTGATTGGGTGCCCGCAAGGGGCAGATTAGGGTCTGATCTGATGGGTAACAGTGACAGGTGGTGATAGGGGGTGATTGATGTGTGATTGATGGGTAATTAGTGGGTGTTTAGAGGAGAGAATAGATGTAAACACTGCGCTTGGGTGGTGATCTGATGTCGGATCTGCGGGTGATCTATTGGTGTGGGTGGGTGATCAGATTGCCCGCAAGGGGCAGGTTAGGGGCTGATTGATGGGTGGCAGTGACAGGGGGTGATTGATGGGTGGCAGTGACAGGGGGTGATTGATGGGTGATTGACAGGTGATCAGTGGGTTATTACAGGGAAGGTCAGATGTAAATAATGCCCTGGCGAATTGATAAGGGGGGGGGGGTGTCTGAGGGCAATCTGAGCGTGTAGGCGGGTGATTGGGTGCCCGCAAGGGGCAGATTAGGGTCTGATCTGATGGGTAACAGTGACAGGTGGTGATAGGGGGTGATTGATGGGTAATTAGTGGGTGTTTAGAGGAGAGAATAGATGTAAACACTGCGTTTGGGTGGTGATCTGATGTCGGATCTGCGGGCGATCTATTGGTGTGGGTGGGTGATCAGATTGCCCGCAAGGGGCAGGTTAGGGGCTGATTGATGGGTGGCAGTGACAGGGGGTGATTGATGGGGGGCAGTGACAGGGGGTGATTGATGGGTGATTGACAGGTGATTGACAGGTGATCAGTGGGTTATTACAGGGAAGAACAGATGTAAATATTGCACTGGCGAATTGATAAGGGGGGGTCTGAGGGCAATCTGAGCGTGTAGGCGGGTGATTGGGTGCCCGCAAGGGGCAGATAAGGGTCTGATCTGATGGGTAACAGTGACAGGTGGTGATAGGGGGTGATTGATGGGTGATTGATGGGTAATTAGTGGGTGTTTAGAGGAGAGAATAGATGTAAACACTGCGTTTGGGTGGTGATCTGATGTCGGATCTGCGGGCGATCTATTGGTGTGGGTGGGTGATCAGATTGCCCGCAAGGGGCAGGTTAGGGGCTGATTGATGGGTGGCAGTGACAGGGGGTGATTGATGGGTGATTGACACGTGATTGACAGGTGATTGACAGGTGATTGACAGGTGATCAGGGGGGATAGATGCATACAGTACACAGGGGGGGGGGGTCTGGGGGGGGGGTCTGGGGAGAATCTGAGGGGTGGGGGGGTGATCAGGAGGGGGCAGTGGGCAGGGGGGGAGATAAAAAAAAATAGCGTTGACAGATAGTGACAGGGAGTGATTGATGGGTGATTAGGGGGGTGATTGGGTGCAAACAGGGGTCTGGGGGGTGGGCAGGGGGGGGGTCTGAGGGGTGCTGTGGGCGATCTGGGGCGGGGGGGGGGAGAAATCAGTGTGCTTGGGTGCAGACTAGGGTGGCTGCAGCCTGCCCTGGTGGTCCCTCGGACACTGGGACCACCAGGGCAGGAGGCAGCCTGTATAATACACTTTGTAAGCATTACAAAGTGTATTATACACTTTGTATGCGGCGATCGCGGGGTTAACATCCCGCCAGCGCTTCCGTATAGCCGGCGGGATGTTGCAGCGGGCGAGCGCTGACAGGCGCCGGCGGAGGATCGCGTCACGGATGACGCGATCGCTCCGCCCATGCCCTTAGAAGGACCGCCGCCTCTGTGGGTGAGCCGGTCCTTCAGGGCTCCACTTCCCGGCCGCCCCTGTGCGTTAGGCGGTCGGGAAGTGGTTAAAGAGAATCTGTACTCTAAAATTCTTACAATACAAAGCATACCATTCTATTCCTTATGTTTTCCTGGGCCCCTCTGTGCTGTTTTTGCCACTCCCTGCTGCAATCCTGGCTTGTAATTAACAGTTTTAGGCAGTGATTACAAACAAAAGACATGGCTTCTAACCAGAGTGTGATAGGCTGAGAACAGCTTACTGTGTGACTCATGCAGAGCTTGGAGAGGGTGTGTAAAGCTTCTGCCAATGACAAGCAGTGCTGCACATTCCACACATTCCAGCCTGAGCCCGACAGAGCCGACAGAGGAAAGAAGATACGATTTATTACAGAGACAGTGCAACTAGGAAAGGCTGTAGTAACACAGACCACATTAGAACAGGCATAGGAACTTATAGGATAGAAGAAATAAGGCTCAAAATGTTGTTACAGAGTCTCTTTAAAGTGTACCTAAGATGACACAAATGGCAGAATTTACCTGGGGCTTCCTTTAGCTTCATGTACTCCGTTGCCTCCCTCACTGACCTCTCGGGCATCTCTCTTTGTTTACAATCTTTGCCTGTAATAGGCTCTAGTCGCATCAGTTGGGCTGCACTGCGCATGCATAATCTACCCGCATGCTTGTCCCCATCATACTCCTGCCGCGGGAGCATGCACATGGCTGAGCCGCGCATGCGTGATGCAGCCCAACTGACGTGACTGGAGCCTATTACCAGCGAAGATTGTAAACAAACGGAACCACCCAGGAAGGACAGTGAGGGAGGAAACAGAGTACATGGTGCTGGAGGAAGCCTCAGGTAAGTATAAATGCTGTCATATGAATCATTCCAGGTTTCCTTTAAATAAAAACAGTAGTGTGTGCTTTAAAAAATAAAAGAAACAACAAATCTTACATTTATTTATTTCTTTTCAAGCCTGGCTTCACATGATCACAGTAAATGTTCTCTTCCTCTTCCCTCCTCCTATTGCACCTTTTGGGAGTTGTAGTAGCTTGTCCTGCCCAGGGCCGGCCCGCTCATGAGGCGGGGTGAAACATTTGCCTCAGGCGGCAGATCTGGGGGGGCGGCACCCACCTGTCAATGGATGCTAGGTGCCGCCCGCCGAGCTGGAGGGGTAGCTGGCAGAAAGGGGGTATTGGGCCTAGCGGTGGGGAGGGGGGTCGGACCCCCCCCCCCCCCTCCCTCGACTGGGTCCCCCGACCTGCGCTCCTCCTCCAGCGTTAAGTAAGCAGCGTGCATAAAGATGAAAAGGCAACGGGTGGGGGATTCACTCACCTCTTCCGTGTTCCATCGTGTGCTCCACTGAAGTCACTTCCGGCAATGCCGCTCACTGTATTGTAAGTGGACGGCCTTGCAGGAAGTGACGTCAGTGGAGCGCGCGATGGAACGCGGAAGAGAGTGATTCCCCCGCCCGTCAAGTTAGGACAAGTTAGGAGCTGGGAGGGTGTTTTTTGTCAACAGTGGAGATTAATGTTGGATGTTGAGAAGGAGGTTTTGTATAGGGTGTAGGTTAGTGTTAAGCATTACAAAGAGCAACAACATGGAGGTAAGTCGCCAACAGAAATCAGTGCTGTATATACTATAATCTACAGAATACTCACATTGCTTATGGTGGCATACATACATGGTGGCACTTGGAAATTTGGGCCAGTATTTAATACCAATATTTTACTTTTAAAGTGTAAAATACGGATATTCTACTATAGCTAAACCTAACCCTACTTTCACACAGAACCCTCCCACCCGATGCCTAATCTTAACCCCCCCCCCCCACACACACACACACTACCTCCCTAATGCCTAAACCTAAATAGCCCCCTCCTGTACACACTACCTGCCTAATGCATGACCCCCCCCCCCCCCCCACTGCCTCCCTAATGCCTAAACCTAACTACCCCCCCAGCACACTCTACCTGCCAATACATACCCCCCACCACCACCCTAATGCCAAAACCTAACTACCCCTCCCCCCCCCAGCACACACTACCTGCCTAATGCATACCCCCCCCCCCACTTCCCTAATGCCTAAACCTAACTGCCGCCCCAGCACACACTACCTGCCTAATGCATACCCCCCCTCTACCTCCCTAATGCCTAAGCCTAACTACCCCCCAGCACACACTACCTGCCTAATGCATACCCCCCCTCCACCACCACCATCCTAATGCCTAAACCTAACTACCCCCAGCACACACTACCTGCCTAATGCATTACCCCCCACCTCCCTAATGCCTAAACCTAACTACCCCCCCAGCACACACTACCTGCCCAATGCATTCCCCCCCTCCACCCCCCTAATGCCAAAACCTAACTACCCCCCCCCCCCCCCCAGTACACACTACCTGCCTGATACATACCCCCCCCCCCCACCTCCCTAATGCCTAAACATAACTACCCCCCAGCACACTCTACCTGCCTAATGCATACCCCCACTACCACCATCCTAATACCTAAACCTAACTACCCCCCAGCACACACTACCTGCCTAATGCATAACCCCCCCCCCCCCCCTGCCTCCCTAATGCCTAAATCTAACTACTCCCCCTCCCCCAGTGTAGCACACACTACCTGCCTAATGCCTAAACCCCTGCAAAGAAAAAAAACGCAAATTCTTGGGCATTGCCTTAGGCGCCTATACAAATATCAGCATTTGGCCGCCCAAATTTACTACTTCACTCATGGTGACCAAGAACCACTAGGCAAAGATAAGTGGCTAAAAGAGACCGGAAAGGCCACCTATTAAAATGAATATAAATGTGCCTTCTTAAAGCAGAAGATATTGGTGATAAGCTTTAAGTGAGGAACAGTGGCTTCCCATGATGCCTCACTCCTGAATATGCAAATCATCTCTTTATGCCCCTGAAAGCCAGGCACACCTCCCGAACCACTGGTCATCACACAAACCCTTTCCATACAGTCCTTTCCATAGTGCCCGTACCCCGACCACTGGTGCCAAATCCACACGTATGTTGCTTTGTGACCCGCCACACAAAATCACAGCGGTTCTCCGCAATCTAACTGGGCATCCTTCAATCCACGCCCATTTCCTCTTCTGCAAGTTTATACCAGATTCGCTTTAATGTTATTCCCTTTCCTCTAGTTCCGGCAGAAAAGCTTTTTGTGAAACTTTATCTGTGAAATGTAAAATTTAAAAGGTTCCCCGTTTTCAATATGATAATTGCAGATTAAAATACAGATAGAACTTTCTCTTTTTCTTTTCTTTTTTTTTTTTTTGCTTCCGCGATTTCTGTCTCAACACACTTAGCATTTGAAAAACTCTCTCTCCTTTTTTTCTCTTGCGAGTCTTGCTCCGTGCAGAGCTCCTGGCAGCCAAAGAAAGTCATTATGCAAATCTATTTTGTGATTAATCCAGTGTAGTGAGCCTTTCTAAATCACACAGCGGACATATTTGTGTCTCCGTTTGGGAGCGGCGAGTCAGCGACATCCCTTTATAACCGTTCAGCGGCACCAAAATAAACCCACTCGAAAAAAAAAAAGTCTAAACATAAGTAAATGACCCAGATCCTAAAACCATCTATTAGCCTGCCGAGACAGATTTGTGGGTAATCTAATGAGCTTTCCGATATGAGTTGGAAATGAGTTTTTCCTTCATTTACCCAGAGAGGCAATATCAGTCTCTATGTCAGAGCATTCGGATCCGTAATAATTGTCCGGAGTCCCAGAATAGATTGTCTCTCATTTGCAGATATGAATAGAGTCGTAGAATTATTCCTCGCAATCCCTCTCCTAATGTCGTCTCAATGTCACCGGGACGCAGCCCCGATCGGGGCGACGTGGGCCACTTTTTATGCAGGTGTAATTTAGAGCGCTTAGCCCTGCCATCGAGAAGGAGGTTATCACTTTGGATCTGCTTAATTGAATTTAATGTGGTTAAGAGTAGCAGATTATTAATTAGATTTTCTGACTTTCATAGCAGATTAGATCAGGTTACGGAAATGGCCTGTAAGAAATAAAGAACTTGCAAGGAGCCATTTAAAAATGAAGCACATGGAGATACATACAGAAAAAAAGGAACTGTTAAAGTTCATTTGGTTTAAAAAAAAAAAAAAAATAAAAAAAAAAAAACTCTGTAGAGACTGAAGAAGGCTTATTAGCTGAAAAGCGTACTCTTTTTTTTTAAACTACCTGCTGACCGCTCCACGCCAATTGGCGTGAAAACGGTAGCAGCCCCAGGACTACTCCCCGCCGATTGGCGCAAATGGTTTGCTATGGGGATTGCAGGAGAGCAAGCGCATGTCCGCCTTCAGTCTCCCAGCGGCAAAACCGCCATCTAATAACTATGTACAGCGCTGCAATCTAAGGCAGCGCTGTACTGGGGACAGCCGTGTGACCCCGCCCACACAGACTACCCGCCTGACACCTAATCCCCCCCCTACACACACAAACTACCTGCCTGAAGCCTAACCCTAACCCCCCCACACACAAACTACCTGCCTGATGCCTAACCCTAAACCCCCCACACAACCTCCACTCTAAATCAGCTAAGCGCTCTCCTTGTCCACCATATGACTTTCTTTTTCAATATGTTGCAACAGTCAGCTACACCTCCACCATGACACCCTATGTGATCCGAACTCACCAAACAGGGTGGGCCATGTATTACAGTGGCCTTTCGTGCCTCTGGGGCATTAATAGGCTCCCCACGCCCTCGAGCTCTCCTCTTCTCAGAACACCATCAGCTCAGCAGCAAACGTTTCCATAAGCATATACCTCAATGACAATAAAACGCTTTCATTGCGCAATAAAGTTTAAAAACAGTTGGCTTTATTCCGTTGTTACACTCACATTTAGTAGAGTTTGGCCAAGCATGTGGAGTTACTAACGGGCTCCCCCCCCGTGCGGTCTCCCGGGCTGACCGCCGTCTTCTGTATTCAGGGTGCGCGTTCGTTTCCACCGCCAACCTCCCTCCGCTAACCGCGAGGTTCCTTCCGCATGTGTCTCCTCCCAACTAGTTTCGTCACACCACGTGACTCATTCAGGGGATGGAGCCTACATGCAGTGCATCGCTTAAGAATAGTGCGCTCAGCTCCGCCCCGTAAGACGCCTCCCCTCCTCGCCATGCGTCCCGGAGCCCGGAAGCCCGCACCATCTACCATGAAACTTTATTGTTCCACATATTTCACCAATTACAATACAACAGCTTCAATTAAAAACAATAATCATCTAAAATATACATATCCACATGCTAATTCATATGCTACCATTATATCAAAATTAGGCTAATCATCATAAAAAATGCGCAATTCATTACTATGTGATTCTGACATGGCGAGCGGGACTCCTAGGTTTGTGTGCTTCCAAATCACTTTTATCTATGGTCCCCATTATCATATGCCCTCCCCCACCTTATGATCATTTTGGGAAAAAAACTCAGAGTCCGGCTCCCCTATCACATCTCTCCCAAAAATTGTATATATATATTCACATCCTCCCTTCTTAAAGGGGCATCTGCTCTAAATCCATCTTAAATTAGCTATCATCTATAAAGCAGTTAAGATCTACTTCTATATTTAACCCCTTAGGTTGCAGAGTCTCCATGTTAAAAATCCATTTTGTTTCTTGTCTCGATAGTAATCTAATACATGGCCCACCCTGTTTGGTGAGTTCGGATCACATAGGGTGTCATGGTGGAGGTGTAGCTGACTGTTGCAACATATTGAAGAAGAAAGTCATATGGTGGACAAGGAGAGCGCTTAGCTGATTTAGAGTGGAGTTTTGAAGGAGGAATTAGCTCATTCCTGGGAACAGCAGCGCACCTTTGTATTTTAGGACTTTGGAACTAGGACTTTTTGGATGTCATATAGTCACTATACCTGGGATGTTGATTGTGTCCTTTGCAATTTTGGAAAAATAATACAACATTGGCCAGTTCATTTTTAATCATATTGGTTTATATATATGTCAAGGAAACCATATTGGTAATAGTTGATTGTCCTAAGCGCTGTGTGTTTTTTGTATATGCATTGTTTTTTGGGTTGATATATAGCAGCTGGGAAATGGATGTGTTTGAATATAGAAGGACTAGGCATATCAATGTGGATGATGCATTGGGGAATCAAGTGAATGCACAAGAAAACACCTTAGAAGATGATTTTAGAAAGTTGCAGCATAACATGACCAAAGAACAGACCACTTGGTGGGACATTGCCATTTTGAATAAATATACATCAAAAGGGTATGTCCCAAAAAAATACAGGTGGGACATTATGCCAGATGATGGAGAGGAAAATGAGAGTAATAATAAAGAGTGGGAGGATAGTCTAACCCAATGTGGACTACTCATGGTCAGATTGAGTATTAAGAGGAAAACAGCTAGACTAGAGAGGATAGGGAGAGAAATTGAGGAGATCAAAACCAAAGTAGATCCACATAAAGAAACAGAGGAATATAAGAAACTCTCCCAAAGACTATGTGATTCCCTAACCCATTCTGAGAAAAGCATCATTGAGGATAGGAAACTCACATATGAGAAGGATGTAGAGGCATTTTCAAATAGAACAGCATATAGATGCCAAAACATAAAAAAGAAGGAAGTAATAATCCATGAACCCCCCATCTATGACAGAACACAGGAGGAGCCCCCGAAATACTATGCACCGAGGACCCCAAACAAATACCAAAACCCCAGAACACCGAGGGGAAACCCACGGACTCCACCCAATAAATATTGGGGGCCCCCCAAAACTCCCCCAAATTATAGGAGAGGTGGTTTCAACCAGTATCCACAAAGAGGTGAGTATGGTAGGTACAATGTCCCCACATACAATAGATATGACCCAATTAGAAATGAACAACGGTATCAGCCTTTTTTAGAGGATGGATGGAGGGGGAGGAGATCACCCCAGAGATGGAGAGTCCAACCAGGGGAGGGGGGAGGGGGGGAGGGAGAGAGAGTGGACTTAGGAACCCCCATGGGAGACAGGAAAAGAGGACCAGACGAGGATCCAGGGGAGGGAGGAGAATACAAAAGAAGAAGGTTTTAGGAGGAGAAGGTATATATAACCTGAGCAGAGTGGTATTAGGAAAAGAGGAGATCAAATTATTAGACAAAGGATTAAAATACGCCCCTAAAAATGGACTTAATAAATTTAACACATATGTAGATTTACAGAAATTTACCCGGAAGCTGAATATAAAGAAATATTTTGCCCAGAGAGAGGGACCCAACAGTAGGGCCAATGTGATAGATGAATACCAACATTCAGGGCTAAGGAACCCGTCCACTTTTAACCCACAGACTAACAGCAAATCCATTGATGTATTTAAAAAAATGGTGGAGGCCGACATTAGAAGAATACCTGAAGGAAAATTTAACCGGGAAAGGGAAATAGCAAGGGACTTATTGGAAGAAAAAAACTTGGTTGTTAGACCAGCGGATAAGGGGGGAGGGGTAGTTGTCCTTAATAAGGAGCAATATATGAAGGAACTGAATAGGTTGGTGAATGATACAAGTACGTATAAGAAACTAAGGGGGAACCCCACAAAGGAACACTTGGAGGAACTGAGAAAAATACTGAAAAGAGGCCTCGATAAAGGGACACTTAATGACCAGGAATTTTCATATCTGATCCCTACAGCACCAAGGGTACCAATCATATATCAGGTACCAAAGATTCACAAAAGTAGAACAGAGCCACCAGGCCGACCAATAATTAGTGGGTTAGGGTCGGTCACCCACAAATTGGGGAAATACCTCAACCACTTCTTGCAACCATTGGTAGATCAATTACCCTATGTAATCAGGGACACTAAACATATGTTGAACAAAATGGAAAGGATGACACTCACAGAAGATACAATATTGGTAACAGGGGATGTATCATCCCTGTATACTAATATTCCGCACAATTTGGCACTTGAGGCAGTTGAACACTTCTTTAGGAGAAATGATGGGATGTCGAACAAACAAATAATGTTTATTTTAGAATTATTTAATTTTGCTTTGAAAAAGAATTATTTTTGGCACCAAGGGGAATATTACATACAAATTAGGGGTTGTGCCATGGGGGCGGGGTTTGCCCCATGTCTGGCAAACCTATTTATGGCACATTGGGAAGAGGGTGTAATTGAGCACGAAAATGCACCAATTTTTTCACATTGGTCAAGGTACATAGATGACCTGTTTTGGTTGTGGGAGGGTGATCAGGAATCACTGAAAAAATTCATATTAAGATTAAATAACAACTCATGGAATATTGAGCTTAATGTCATCTCTGATGATCGAGAAATCACTTTCTTGCATTTGAATATCACTAAAATGGGGAACCGACTAATCACAAAAAGTCACTTCAAAGACACTGACAGAAATGGATATATCCCCATAGATATCAATCACCATCCAAGATGGATAGGGGGAATACCAAGAGGACAGATGGTAAGGATGAGAAGGAATTGCAGTGAGCTGATGGATTATACTGAACAATCACGGGTTTTGATTGACAGATTCTGTGATAAGGGGTATGAGGAAGTAGAATTACAAAGAACCATGATGGAAGTGGGGAGAAGGAATAGGAGGACCCTGTTGGGGAGTGGCTCTGGAAGAAGGGAAAATGAAAACTATCAGACGGCTTTTATTACGGATTTTAGTAGCCAATTTCGCATAATAGAAAAAATTATGAACAAACATTGGGGGATCCTATTGGAAGACAGCACACTTAGAAGGGTACTATCAGAAAAACCCAAAATGATCTACAGAAAACCCCGGAACCTTAAATCTTTGGTAGCACCCAGTTGTGTTAACCCACCCAGCACACCAAGTTTGGCACCCTGGCAGAGAAAGGGCTTTTTTCCTTGTGGTGGGTGCCTCCCTTGTAGGGAGGCTAAGGGAGAAAGAACTGAGATTTTTGTATCATATCATAGTGGGAAATCTTTTAAAATACACCAGAACATCACATGCCACACAAAGGGGGTAGTGTATCTATTATGGTGCGACTGTGGAATACAATATATCGGAAGAACAAAGAGAACAGTGCATGAAAGAATGGGGGAAGATGTTAGAAACATCAGAAGGGGGGTAAAAGGACATAGTGTCTCAGAACATTTTAGGAGGGCACATAACTGTAACCCGGCTAGACTTCATTTTTGTGGGATTGAAAAGGTTAACGTACCATGGAGAGGGGGGAATAGGATTAGATTACTATCGAGACAAGAAACAAAATGGATTTTTAACATGGAGACTCTGCAACCTAAGGGGTTAAATATAGAAGTAGATCTTAACTGCTTTATAGATGATAGCTAATTTAAGATGGATTTAGAGCAGATGCCCCTTTAAGAAGGGAGGATGTGAATATATATATACAATTTTTGGGAGAGATGTGATAGGGGAGCCGGACTCTGAGTTTTTTTCCCAAAATGATCATAAGGTGGGGGAGGGCATATGATAATGGGGACCATAGATAAAAGTGATTTGGAAGCACACAAACCTAGGAGTCCCGCTCGCCATGTCAGAATCACATAGTAATGAATTGCGCATTTTTTATGATGATTAGCCTAATTTTGATATAATGGTAGCATATGAATTAGCATGTGGATATGTATATTTTAGATGATTATTGTTTTTAATTGAAGCTGTTGTATTGTAATTGGTGAAATATGTGGAACAATAAAGTTTCATGGTAGATGGTGCGGGCTTCCGGGCTCCAGGACGCATGGCGAGGAGGGGAGGCGTCTTACGGGGCGGAGCTGAGCGCACTATTCTTAAGCGATGCACTGCATGTAGGCTCCATCCCCTGAATGAGTCACGTGGTGTGACGAAACTAGTTGGGAGGAGACACATGCGGAAGGAACCTCGCGGTTAGCGGAGGGAGGTTGGCGGTGGAAGCGAACGCGCACCCTGAATACAGCAGACGGCGGTCAGCCCGGGAGACCGCACGGGGGGGAGCCCGTTAGTAACTCCACATGCTTGGCCAAACTCTACTAAATGTGAGTGTAACAACGGAATAAAGCCAACTGTTTTTAAACTTTATTGCGCAATGAAAGCGTTTTATTGTCATTGAGGTATATGCTTATGGAAATGTTTGCTGCTGAGCTGATGGTGTTCTGAGAAGAGGAGAGCTCGAGGGCGTGGGGAGCCTATTAATGCCCCAGAGGCACGAAAGGCCACTGTAATACATGGCCCACCCTGTTTGGTGAGTTCGGATCACATAGGGTGTCATGGTGGAGGTGTAGCTGACTGTTGCAACATATTGAAGAAGAAAGTCATATGGTGGACAAGGAGAGCGCTTAGCTGATTTAGAGTGGAGTTTTGAAGGAGGAATTAGCTCATTCCTGGGAACAGCAGCGCACCTTTGTATTTTAGGACTTTGGAACTAGGACTTTTTGGATGTCATATAGTCACTATACCTGGGATGTTGATTGTGTCCTTTGCAATTTTGGAAAAATAATACCACATTGGCCAGTTCATTTTTAATCATATTGGTTTATATATAAGTCAAGGAAACCATATTGGTAATAGTTGATTGTCCTAAGCGCTGTGTGTTTTTTGTATATGCCCCCACACAACCTACTTGCCTGACACCTAACCATAAACCCCCACAATCTACCTGCCTGATGCCTAACCCTAAACACCCCGCACAATCTACCTGCCTGATGCCTAGCCCTAACCCGCCCCCCCCCCCCCACCACAAACTACCTGCCTGATGCCTAACCCTAAACACCCCACACAATCTACCTGCCTGATGCCTAACCCTAAACACTCCACACAATCTACCTGCCTGATGCTTAGTCCTAACCCCCCCCCCCCACAAACTACCTGCCTGATGCCTAACCCTAACCCCTCCCCCCCCACACACACACAGACTATCCGCCTGATGCCTAACCCTAAACCCCGCGAAAAATATAACTTTAACTTCATCCCCCCCCAATATGGACGCAACGGACAAAACAGGCAGGGGTAGAGGCAGACCCAGAGGAAGGCCACCCGGCAGGTCTGTGCGAGGTCGTGTTGATGTGATTTCGTACGGCCCTGGACCAAAGTACAGTGCTCAGAAGAAGGCACGTCCCATCAACTCCCAAGATTGTCATAACGTGGTTGACTGTTTAACACAGAACAACTCATCTTCCGCAGCCACCAGCAATACTACAAGCACCACATCCGTTGCATTTGACACTTCGCAGGAGTTAATTGGTGGGGAATTCACTGATTCACAGCCATTATTGTTACAACCAGATGAAGGCGCTATTGTTACAACCAGATGAAGGCGCTAAGCAAGTTACACCACCTCATATGTCTGAGTTAGGCGGCGACACTATGGACGTAATGTGTGAGGAGGAGGATGATGAAGTACCTGCTGTTGGTGCAGTTTTGGAGGTGTCTGAGGCAAGCAAAGCTGGGCAGGATGATTATGATGATATGGATCCCACATGGGATCTTAATAGACAAGATGACCAAGGGGAAGGGGACAGTTCAGAGGGGGAGTCAGAGAGGAGTAGAAGGAGACGTGCTCCTGAAAGAAGCAGGGGGAGCTCGTCGTCAGAAACAGCTGGTGGCAGTGTCCGGCGTCATGTATCGCCACCTATGTACAGCCAGCCAACATGCCCTTCAACGTCAGCTGCTGATGCCACCATAGTGCCATCACCCCAGGGGGGCTCAGCGGTTTGGAAATGTTTTAATGTGTCTGCCTCAGATCGGAGCAATGCCATCTGTTCTCTCTGCCTCCAAAAATTGAGCCCGGCAACCATATGGGCTTGAAAACTGCCACGGCCTGCACTCTGGCCATGGTGCGCACCAGTCCAGCACGGCCGTCACTACGCAAACAGCTGTTTGCTGTGCGTTACACAGTGAGTTTTGTGTGTCAGTGTGAAGCAGTACTCTAATTACACTCCCTGATTGATGTATACACATGCAAGATGTTTTAAAGCACTTTAGGCCTGCAGTTTAGCATTTAATGTGATTTCTGCCCTTAAAACGCTGCTTTGCGTCCAATCCGGACTTTTCCCGGGGACTTTTGGCGTGTATCCCACTCCACCATGCCCTCCTACAGGTGTTAGACCGCTTGAAACATCTTTTCCATCATTTTTGTGGCCAGCATAAATTTTTCTAGTTTTCAAAGTTCGCCTCCCCATTGAAGTCTGTTGCGGTTTGTGAAAGTTTGGGTGATCCGAACTTTCGCGGGAGGCTCGCGAACCCGATTCGCGAACCTAAAATCGGAGGTTCGGGCCATCTCTAATGCCTTACCCTAAACCCCCCCGCACAGCCTACTTTCCTGACGCCTATCCCTAACCTCCCACACAATCTACCTGCCTGACACCTAACCCCCCACACAATCTACCTGCCTGACACCTAACCCGAACCCCCCCACACAATCTACTTGCCTGACACCTAACCCGAAACCCCCCACACAATCGACCTGCCTGATGCCTTACCCGAACCCCCCACAAACTACCTGCCTGATGCCTAATCCTAACACCCCTCCCCCCACAGACTACCCGCATGACACCTAATCCACCCCCCCCCAAAAAAAAAACTACCTGCCTGATACCTAACCCTTACACTCCGACCCTCCTTCCCCTCTCCGCACAAACTACCTGCCTGAAACCTAACCCTAAAGCCTGCAGGGCCAGATTTACCGTAAGGCACTGTAGGCATGTGCCTACAGGTGCCTGACAATAGAAAGGG
Source organism: Hyperolius riggenbachi (assembly GCF_040937935.1). Classification (NCBI taxonomy): domain Eukaryota; kingdom Metazoa; phylum Chordata; class Amphibia; order Anura; family Hyperoliidae; genus Hyperolius; species Hyperolius riggenbachi. The sequence goes on along the minus strand of NC_090647.1, from coordinate 513,922,681 downwards.
GGCTCACTCCCCTTCCTGAGTGCCTCCCTCCCTTCTTCCCTATCCAGAGTCCTGAGCAGAGCATAAGTGAGAGGTTATACTCACCCTGCTCTTGGCATTCCACCTCTATCTGCCTAATACTTGGGGGCACCTCTAGCTACATAATATTGAGGGTACTTCTGGATACCTAGTACTAAGCAGCACCTGTAGCTACCTATGATGGGCAAGGCAAATAAGGGAGAAGTGACAGCTGGGGCAGCCAGCACACTTGCGGTGCGGTAAGGTTGTAGATTCATGGAGGGCAAAATCTAGGGTTCCAGGACATCTGTGCCTATAGCCTCCAGTGATGTAAATCTGGGCCTGCCCCGTGCACAAATTATCTGCCTGATGTATATGGTGGTGCCCAAACTTCCGGTGCTAGCAGGAGCCCAAATTGCCTTCAGGGTCTGTGCCCTAGCATCGCCATAAAAGAGGGCCAGCACTTACTCTTGATGCAAGAATTACAATACATTTTTCAATCAATATATTAGGCTGCATGCACGGTGGGGCGTTGTGGTGTAACTTTATGAAGGCAACAACTTTATGAAGGGAACTTAACGCAGAAATTTGCACTTCAATAATAAGTTTATGCGACGTTCATTCATAGTGCATCTGGTGGCATGTGATCCAATGCACTACAGTATCCCAACACAGCGCATGCAGTGCATTAACGTATAACATGTGCATTAACAGTAGCACTACCACTGAAGCATACTTTCATTGACTGTATGATTTGCTGTATGCGATGTAATGGTTGCATAAAGTGCGATGCAACTCTTTTGTTACAGTGCCTTGTGTTTCTGGTTTTATAGGGAACACAACGCAACATCCCACTGTGAACCTAGCCTAACAGTTAAAAAGAGTGATCGAAAACTATCCTCACTTTTCTGAAAAATTGGTCAGAATTTTCCACCACGGCTAATTGAAAAATATTTAAAGTTAATGGGAACCGCATTTAAAAAAAGGAAGCAGATACTTTCCTAAGGAGAGGGAGGGCTCTGGGTTCTATAGAGCCCTCCCACTCCTCTCTCAATGCTCTCATTCCTGCGCTTTCCCGTTTGAATCCCCCGGCACAGGTGACTTTGGAAGTCTTCGGGAACCGAGTCCTCCCAAAGACCGGCGGCGCAGTACAGAGCACTCGGGCACTTTGATGACTTCTGAAGCCTCCTTCGGCAGGGAAAACCAGTATTTGACTAATTTAGTCAAATGCTACTACTGGGGGAGCCAGCGCAGGAAGGAGAGCCTCAAGAAAGGAGCCGGAAGGCTCTATAGGACCCAGAGGCTTCCCTCTCTTTAGGTAAGTATCTGTTTCATTTGTTTTAATTGCGGTTCCCATTGACTTTAAAGGGAACCCAAGGGATATGGAGGCTGCCATATTTATTTCCTTGTAAACAATGATAGTTGCATGGCAGCCCTGTTGATCTACTGGCATACATAGACATGAACAAGCATATGGCTAATCCATTAAAACCTGAGTCAGCCGAGTCAGAGTACTTGATCTGCTGCATGCTTGTTCAGGGTCTATGGCTAAAAGTATTAGAGACACAGGATCAGGAGGACTGCCAGGCAACTGGCACTGTTAAAAAAAAAAAATATGGCAGCCTCCATATCCCTCTCGCCTTGAGTTCCCTTGAAAAAAAAAAAAATAATAATAATAAAAAGAAAATGTCATCACATTTCTTGATTGAAAAAAAATTGAAACCTCGATTTTTCTATACAGCTGAGTGTTTTTTATCGAAAAACAAGAAAGTTAAACATTATGATTGAATTGTCTGTGGCCACCATAACACAGCAAGTACGGTCATACTATTTTTTTTCCACATCTTTTGCAGGAGAATGCAACACAGATATCAAATTGGCAAAGATCCAAAAATATCTCAGTTTAGATTTATAAATATAGATACAACATGTCTTTTTTTAGATTTTGCCTGGAGTTCGTTCCTAAGTAGGGAGGCGGCCTCGACACCTTGCGACTGCATCACAGCAGCTACCTTGTGGTATAAGCAGAGCTGGATGTGTTGCTAAGGTTCATCGCTTGGTTACTAAGGAGAGAATGTACTAGGAAGTATAAGTTTATATTCTGAAACTATAATTAAACTTAACTCTAACAATGTACTGTAAATGCACATGCACGAAATACTGTTTTTATATCAATCCGGGGGAACACAAATTTATTTACAATAAAAAGCAAATAAAATATTGCTCAGGGTGGTGGATATGACACCTACATAATAAAAGGGCACCTGGAAATTTAAGCGCCCAGGAAAACCTATAGGTATTACACAGAACCCTCCCACCTGATGCCTAACCCTAACCGCCCCTGCACAAACACTCTACCTGATGCATATCCTCAACCACCTCCCACACACACACCCTCCTGACGCCTAACCCTAACAACCCTCCCAAATACACAAACACCCTACCTGAATCCTAACCATCCTCCCCTCTCAACAAACACCCTACCTGATGGCAAACCAGTCCCCCCCCCCCCCCCCCCCCGCCCAAACACCCTACCTGATGTCTAACCCTAACCTCTCCCCACCGCCTAACATTAACCATACCACCACCACCAATTGCCCCCACCGCCAATCGGTGAAAAAAATGTTTTACAAAATGTAATTTTTAGGGTGCTGCCATAGGCACTGATTGAAATAGTGGCATTGAGGGCTAATTTGTCCCCCCGTGGTGCTCAATAAATATCGGGTGCTAGAGCCAGCGTTCGCTATTTATCGAACTCCACCGGCGCCCAAATTTCCCCTCGTTAACGCTATTGAGGATGCCTAGGGTGGCGCCCAAACTTCTACCGCTACTAAGTGCCCAAATGGCCTGATTGACATGTGATTGCAATACCACAAGTAGTGGGTTAGGCCTGAGACCCACTAGTGGCAAGTTGCAACCGATCGCAAAGCACCGGCGACTTCCGATGCGATTCCCGGAGCGATCGTAATTGGGCCCTACATCCCTTTAGTGCTTCCCTACAGGGTTGCAGCCTAAACGCTGAGCGCAAACATTCAGTGGAACCACTTTCGTAGGGTTCTGCTGCCGTAGCACTTCACTGATCACACCCAATATGCTCTGTTATGACAAAGTTGCTAACTAATGCCAACTAATGGCAAGCAATTTTAACAATGTCCAGATGAGGTTTGGTGGATTGTTTACATGCTCAAGTGGTCTCTATAAATCAACCCCCCCCATTTATTTTATTATCTGCAAGGCCGGATTTATACTTTTTGTGCCCCTAGGCCAAGTATGTTGTGGCTCCGCTTTCATGTGCAGTAGCGCCCCTCCCATTCCATGTGCCGTCCTCTCTTCCGTATATATCTTCCGTGTATTGTAGCCCCTCTGTTTCAATAACAGCTCCCTTGGGCATCAGCTTCCCAATTTCATGTGTTGCTCCCCATTTTCAGCCTCATCTTTCATATGTAGCAACCCCTCTTTCAAATTCAGTTGTCCCCTTGGGTTGCAGCCGCCCGAGGCCACAGCCTTTGTAGCCTTTCCAGAAATCCAGCCCTGATTATCTGGCAAGCCGTAGGGTTAATTTGTAATATATGTGATTTTAGAAGCTGGTGTGTTTGTGAATGGTTGGCTATGAGCCGTTTTGCTTAATCCCTCCCATGAGTCATAGCACCGAAAATGTATGAAACCTATAGGTAATCCGTGATTTCCTCCCTTCCAGATCGCCGGAGATGATATACAGGCCTTAATCCATGTTACACAACCTAAATTCTCTCAATCCTACCAGAACATATTGCGTTCTACGTATATATCTACCTCTTCCTGCCGCTGGTTTTCTTTATGCAATGAATACCTAATATGCCTCCCTCCCTTGTTCTGAAATTCCACTCGCTCGCGGTTACCATGGCAATTTGGGGGCTTTTGAACGGTTCCCTCTTTGCACCTGTTTTGTTGTTTTGATATTTATTTATTTTCGCTTGGGCTGATGATATGGTAATGGATAGACATTCATTCTTCCACCCTCCCCGTGCCGCCAAGCCGTTCGCCGGATCTGCTGCTCTGGCTAAAAAATCTCTCCCTATTGTCATTTATTTATTAAGCCTAGATATCCTGTGTCTCTGAGGAATTGCAGCAACATAAATGACATATTGTGAATGACGACTAAAAGCAGAGGAGCCGCAGGCTGTATGGGGGAGATGGAGCGTGCGGGATGCTGATAGCAGGCGGGAAGAATTGCCAGAGACACTTACCAGTGTCCTACTACTCATCCATTGAGAGTTGGAAGGAGTTACTTTGCAGTACTGAAGGGACGAATAATAATAATAATTACTATTATTTAGTATTTATAGTGCAGACATCTTACGCCGCGCCGTTCAGAGTATATTGTCTTGTCATTTAAAGAGACACTGAAGCGAAAAAAAATATGATATAATGATTTGTATGTGTAGTACAGCTAAGAAATAAAACATTAGGACCAGAGACATAAGTCCTAATATTGTTACCAGTACAGGAAGAGTTAAGAAACTCCAGTTGTTATCTATGCAAAAGAGCCATTGAGCTCCATGACTACGAAGTCGCAGAGAGCTCTGTCTTCTGAAGCTTGTTAGTTCAACTGTCAGTCACTGTATTTTCTTTTTCTCTCCAGAGGACAGGTCAATATTTCACTGGCCTGCTCTGTAAAAATCATTTAGAATGCTGAGTAGTGTGTAAACTGCAAATATTAGAGAATGATGCAATGTTATAAAAAACAGTATATAACTGAAAATAAAAAATATGAGAATATTTTCTTTGCTACTACTGTTCTAGTAAATATCCGTACTACACAACTAATTTATTATATCATAATTTGTTTTGCTTCAGTGTCTCTTTAATTGATACCAAGTCCCCAATGAAAAAAAAACCGGAGGGAACAGGCAGCGCCTGTGCAGTCACCCGCGACCACCGCCACCAGGAAGTAAGTTTGGGTGTCGTTAGGCTGTACCGGAGTGGGGCGGAGGAGAACGGGGGGAGCGGTGGGCATGAGGAGAGCTGACTAAACATTCCTGTTACCCTCTTTTTAAAAAAAATGTGTGCGCTAAGGTATCCTTTAAAGAGGAGCTGTAAGCAAGGACTGAACAAAATCAGTAGCTGATACCCCTTTCCCATTTATGTATTTATTTAAGTATTTATATAGCGCCGACATATTACACAGCGCTGTACAGAGTATATTGTCTTGTCACTAACTGTCCCTCAGAGCTCACAATCTAGTCCCTACAACAGCCATATGTCTATGTATGTATCGTACTAGAGGGCCAATTTCCAGGGGGAAGCCAATCTGTATGTTTTCGTGATGTGTGAGGAAATAGGAGAACATGGAGGAAACCCCAAAAGACTTAGGTTTTCAGTCGTCTCGTTATGGCCAGCTCCACTGAAAAATCTTTATGGATTCTTTATCTTTAAGGAAAACGAGTGCCTCAGAGGAATACTCACCCAGGAAAAAGCAGAGCTTGATCGGATCCATGCTATGGCGCATGCACAAGCCATCTGCAGCTGCGCAGCAGCACAGATCCGCTCGGGGTCTGCTTTTTTTCACCAGAGCCTGAGCGGGTCCATGCTACTGTGCAGGCACACGATCTTCGGGAGTCTCAGCGCTGGAGTGGAGTTCTTTAAGAAACACGAGGATTGGTTCTTTTTGGGTCAAGCAAACAAATACAGGCAGTGTGAAAGCTGGGATCTGATTGGTTGCTCCTGGCAGGTCAGATACTTTTTCCTTTGCGAGTACGTTAGCCAGGCTCATCACTCTGCTTCTGCCTATCTTAAAGTTTCCCTGTCTCTGGAATGCCACAGCTGAGCTCTGTTTCTGTCATTTCTATTAGCCCTGATGAAGTTAGCTGGATTTTAATGAGCTGTGCTTGGGCTGAGCCACCCCCCACAATCATGTGCAGGAGGATTTCACAGCAGACCCTCCATTGCTCAGGAAGGAGATGTGAGAAGGATCCTAACGGGGAAGTTTCGCATACATGTCCATATTTATCACGTATCGCATTTCCCACCCTCAGCAATCAGGATGACGCCTATCAAGCCTCCACATGCAGCGCATGGTAAACAAAGGCTCACATTAGGATTAGCGTGGTGAATCGTTATATCAGGTGAATGGCGCGATTCATTTGTCCGCTAGTGACATGGGAGTGACAGAAGTAAAACTCAACATTTACAACCAAAAATAGCTGTGCTCATCCTGCTGAGACCTTAAAGAGGAACTTTAGCAAAGAGGGAAACTAAAAATAAATCAATACAGTGCAAAGTGAGAAGTTAAGAAGTAAACGAGAGATCAGGAAATTATTGATATTAGCCATGTAATTTGTTCATGTTGTTCGATCCATACCGCTGCTCCCCCGCCTCCTGTATTACACGGCTCCCCCGCCTGCGTCCCTTCCCTCCCCGCCTCCGTAAGCCGATTGGAGGAAGCTTACGGAGGCAGTGAGGGAAGGGACACAGGCAGGGGAGCCGTATAATACAGGAGGCGGGGGAGTGGCGGTGACTGACAGGCTGAGGTAAATAGCAGGCTAGCGACAATCTGCGTGTCGCTAGCCTGTCGCTTTTTTAATGGGGGGCAGTAGAGCCCGGGGGTGGGGGGGCTGGAGGCACAAGGGAAGGACACAGAGGCAGATCATTGTATACAAAACATCCCTGTGTCCTAATATGATTTGACAAACCCACCTCAGGTTCTCTTTAAAAAAGGGAGCACGCACATGGATCAACCAGTCTCCAGGGAACAACAAATCCTTCTACTAATATTATAAATGGGAAAGTTTGGATGTTTGTTACTCAATCACACAAAAATGGCGGAATGGATTTGAATGAAATTTGGCACACACATAGTACATGACCGTGAATAACATATAGGATACTTTTTATCCGCGGTTTTCTGCTGTTTTGTGGCTTTTTCCACTGCGCTCTTTTTTATTTAAAAAGCATAATTTACTGTCGTGTTCGTGGATGCAAACTGTTTGGCTGCCTGTGTCTGCCAAAGTGAAAGAAGAACATCAACTGTTTTCATTGTCTGCAGAAGTCGGATATACCCATATATGTCCCAGTTGATACATTCGAGCAGGTCAGGTAAAAAGGGCGGCAGACATCTGGGCGTCGCCAAAGACTGTAATGTGCATTATGGCTAAATCGACGCTCAGAGGATAATTTAGGCCCCGACAAAAGACAGAGCCCAAATTACGAAAAAAACATTCGCAGTACGGCACCATGTTAGCCATCAGTAAAAGTAAGAAGCTTTGAATCAGGGTGATACCACTTATTGGCTAACTTAAGAGAATAAGAGTAAGCTTTCGGCTTTATAGCCTTTGTCAGGCATCAATCCTCTATTTGCTCACAAGATGATGGAATAGACAGCTATATACATGCAACATCCAAAGGGGTCCCAATTCTGTGAGTATTGTGTAAACAAAAAGTCTTATCTCAGCTAACAACCTCTCACCTCATTTAGATGTTCTGTTTCACTTGATCTTAATGACGCGTATTTATGCTTGCAAAAAAATCTCTGTTTCCCTTTTGGATGTTGAATGTATATAGCTGTCTGTTCAAACATCTTGTGAGCAAACAGGATTGGAGCCTGAGGAAGGCTATACAGCCGAAAGCTTGCTTACTCTTATTCTTTTAAGTTAGCCAATAAATGGTATCATCCTGATTCAAAACTTATTGAAAAAAAAAACAGTGCAATTCAGCCACCAGCAATACCTGGTAGCCAAATTACATCTTACCCTTGAGTATATGGCAGCCTGGAGGGGGAAAGTAATCTATGCTGCCTGCAAATTTGCAATTGCAATGTAAGGTATTTTTGAACGAGAATATAACATTTCGATGTGAAAATTACTTTGACGAAAATTTGCAAGCAACACTACAGTAAAATTCTTGAAGCAACGCCCCCCCTCATCCACCCAGTGGGGCTTGTGGTCTTTTGCACAACATAGTAAAAAGCACATATTGTAACGATTGGGGAATTATTTCCGTGGTCAGCGCACAGGAGGCGCGCTGACACTGCGGAAATCCTCCACAAGCGTGTAATTTGATAGAACCCAGCTATGGTGCTATGCACCTGTAGAGGGCAATTCCCACCGGCAGATGGAGCTCTGGAGTGCAGACGAACACCGCCTCTGCACTGCCACAGATGCCAGATGGGAATTGTACGAGTTAAAGCAATGTAGGGCAAGATAGCCCTTAAAGAAAAAGAGCACAGAGACAGAATGTATGTGTGTCCACCAATCTAGTCTCCACCCAGCGAAGGTGAACACACAACAACAGAAACGAAGTGGGAATGCAATCGCCAGAGTGGCAATTGCCAATAGCGACACAAGACCGAACTAGACAGATCACAAGTGTAGCAAGAAAGACATAGCAAATAACAAAGAGCAGAACATCAAGGAAAATAACAAACGCTAGCTAAATGCGAACACCGCACTCGTTTGCAACAGCGAACGCGTTTAAGACACGATCACCGCGCATTAGGCGCCCAGTGATAAGCGTGCCACCCTAACTAACCAAAGTAACACTAACACAAAATAGAGAACGTGAACGCTTGCTAAACGGTTACCTCACCGAGCCTACAGCAAGCGTTCGTACCAGACAAGACAGAGAAAAGGAGCAGCCAGCAGCAACCGCAGCTCTGGCCTACACTCCCAGACAGAATACAGAAGGAACCACCGCTTCTACCGCTAGAGCGAATGCGATCCAGACAGACAGACAGATGGGGCTACCAGTAGCAACCACTGCTCTGGCCAGAACCCGTAAGGCAGAATACAGAATTAACCACCGCCCCTACCGTGAGGGCGAATGCGATCCAAACAGACAGACAGATGGGGTTACCAGTAGCAACCGCTGCTCTGGCCAGCACCCCTAAGACAGATGGAGCAGCCAGTAGCAACTGCTGCTCTGGCTTACACTCCTAAGGCAGATAGAGCAGCCATTAGCAACCGCAGCTCTGACCTACACTCCCAGACAGACAGAACGATTTCCTGTCGACCGCCGCTGGCGATAAGACAATCGTGACAGAGAGACAACAAGGCAATACAGATAATACAACCTGACTGCACTTGAAGGGATGCTTAGTGCAGTCCCAAGGAATTACTCTAAGATAATCTTTAGCAAACAATAGCAAGGCTGATACTCCAGGTGAGTAAGCAGGAACAAACCATCATGACCAGCAAGGAATTCTGGGAAGAAATGGTTTTTATACCGCAAGCCATCAGAGGAATCAGCTAAGCAATTTGCATTACAAGTACTGTATATGCAAATTCCTCACCAGCAGAGCAACTCGGAAAGTTGCAAAGCAAAGACAGGTCTCTTTTCCAGAGACCTGCAGCCCTCAGACCCAAAGAATGAACAAACAGCTGTCTGCTCGTGCAGACAGCTGAACAGATCATTACACATATGCAGTATAATGTGGTGCTAGCAAATAACATTACATTCTGTTATGCTGCATTCTTGACATTATACAGAATATAAAGCAATGAATAATTCTGTTTCTTTTAGCAGCTGTGAAGCATTCCTGAGCGCATATTTTGCTTTATTATACCTGAATACTCACACGTCTGTGCATCCAACACAATGGATGACACAGCTATGCACTGCGTTACCTTCTATCAGCACACAAACATGGAGGTAAAAGGCTCGCCCTTGACTGACGCCTCCGCTTACCGAGACCAGGAAGGGTTCATACAGTGCAGTGGCGGTTATCGCTGAAGAACGCACTACAGAACAACATTTTACATATTCATCAGGCAGAAGGAGGGCATAAAAGTTACATAACGTTAATATTTATTTATTTATTGTATTTATAAAGCGCCAACATATAACGCAGCGCTAATAGTTAATAGTTAATCTGTACGTATATGTATTTATGTAAGCTTACATTATCCTTCTCGAGTGCTCTATCAGGGGCGTAACAGCCCCCCGGGCCACTGAATAAACTTATCGTGTGGCCCAGGGGGCGGTTCTTCCATGAAGCAACGTGAATCACATGCTTCACGGCGTCAACAATTAGAGGGCGGGAAGGAGAAGGCCCCACCCCTCCCCAAATGCCCCCCTCTTTGCACTCCCCATCTCCCCCTTCTTAGATGCATGGTGCCGCGTAGTGCCAGGGTTTGGGGGGCCCTTACAATGTATTACTTCAGGCGGCAAAAAGTCTAGAACCGGCCCTGATGTGGCCCCTGAAAGAAGTATGTCGTTGCAGCCTCTCATACCTCCCAACTTTTTGAGATGAGAAAGAGGTACACTTAAGCCACACCCATAGCACACCCCTAATCATGCCCCGTCACACCCCTAGTCACGCATACCATAAAGATCTCATATGAAAAATATGTTATTTTATCATTCAAACCACACTGGTCCTTTCTATCCTGGCTCATTTTCCTTCATATCAATATTTTAAAATTAGTCATATATCAATTTAAAGGATGGGAATAAAGTTGAGAATCAATCAAACACATTTTTAGTAAAGAAATATATATATATATTTACATACAAAGAGGGACAAAGTCCTGGAAGAGGGACAAATAAGGAGGAAAGATGGAAAAGGCTCCCAAAGAGGGACTGTCCCTCCAAAAGAGGGACCGTTGGGAGCTATGCATCCCCTATTGCTATGCCACTGCACACACATGTAACACACATACACACACACAGACACACACAGACACACACACACACACACACACACACACACACGCACGCACACACGCACAGACAGGGGCGTAGCAATAGGGGTTGCAGAGGTAGCGACCGCATCGGGCCCTTGGGCCAGAGGGGCCCCAAAGGGCCCTTCCTCAACTACAGTATTAGGTCTCTATTGGTCCTGTGCTCATAATAATCACTTCTCTAGATACTTTGAATATTGGTAATCATTAACAAACTGTTCCCCATCCCCTTCTTGCACCTCACACACACACACGATAAAACATAGGCACATAAACACAAATACATAAACATACTTGGCACACACACATACATAATGCACATAAAAACAATATAACACACAAGCACATAGAGCAATATGGTTTATTATTAGGTTAGACAGAGACAGTGAAGGGAGGAGCCATCTCGCCACTGACATGTAGAGATATCTACTTATGGCCCTTGACTAACATTAGTGTTTATCTCGAATAGGCACATTAACCATTTTATCTGCTCCTAACAGAGGGGTAATGAATGCTGAAGACTACAATTATTGTTTGGCTGTATAAGTGATATAAATATCCTGCACAAAAGCTACACGGAAAAGCCTGGTGATAATTTAATGGTGACACGATAAAGATGACTAGAAATTAAGGTCATCGCACACTGTGGGATTCTGCTTCCTCTGCAAATGATATCTGCATTCACGGCTCTCCACAGACTTGGCATGGGCGTCCAATGTGGTTACAGTGAATTCACAGGGAAGGCTGGAGGATCTCTGGGTACATACTGTACCAAGCGCTCGCCTTCCCTCAGACGCCACTAGCAAGGCAATTAAGCAGACACTTCAGAAAGAAAAAATAATACATTATAATAGCACGCCGTGAAAAGAAAGCCACAAAATAGAAAAAAAAATGCAATTGACTCTGATTGAAGCACAGTATGAGTTCCTTATTAAAAGCGTAAATGGTATATTTTCAAACAGAACTTCAAGCAAGAATAAAAATAACAACGTTCAGTCTGGTTATATATGTTTTATTATTGGGTAAGGGCTCTTCCTCTGACACAGGAGACCTGGATTCAAACCTTGGCTCTTCCTATTCAAAGCCACACACACTGGTTCACACAACAGCTGGGGGCCGCAGACTCTCTCACTGACTGGGGCCCGTGAACTCTCACCACCAGGGATTTCACCCCCACTACCTCTATACTGAATGCTGACTGCTACACACACAATCAGGGGCGTAACAATAGACCCTGCAAGGGATGCAGCCGCAGGGGGCCCAGAAGCCACAGGGGGACCTGTCCTGAAAGACTGACAACTAAGGGCATGGAGAGAAACAACTTTCTGCTCTCTGCACAATTGTTCTAATGACTGCATCTGCTCAGCAACTGATAAATCATAGAAAGTTTTGTAGAAAAAGATTTGCAGGCAGTCCCTATTCTGTGTGCGGGGGGAGGGGGCCCCATCCAAAGTTTTGCAGGGGGGCCCAGTGATTTTAGTTATGCCCCTGTGCACAAATGTCCACTCCCAGCTCTAGCAATTTTCTACCTTTATCTGGTCAGCAGGCGCCTGTCAGCCAATCAGGTGCACAGTTATACACCCCTATTGCCTGCTGTACCAAATCTAGCAGAAACTGCCTAAATTAAGCAGCATTCAGGTTGAAGTCTTCGGTTGGATGTAATCGTAGATTACATCGCTAGCAGGACCGCCTCCTGCAGGCATCCTTCCCACAGGGGTCCCTCCCTAACCACTCACCTGTCATCCGCATCCTGGAAGCTGCCCGAAAAAATAATAATTTTTAAACCACAAACACTGGCTCAAATGACAGCCGGGGGCCCCGGACTCTCTCACTGGTAATAAGTTCAATCAGGCAATTAGGAAGTTTACCGCAGTTGCCAATCGGTTAATGGGGTACATCTGCAAAATATAGTAAAAAAATTTGTTTTTTTTTGTTTCAGTATTTTTATCGAAACTTTACACATACCAGCAGTATGTGTATACGTGGATCAGGTAGTGTAAGTAGTGTACTGCTTCGCACTGACAGACCAATTGCATCGCAAACAGATTTTTGTGTAGTGATGGCTGTGCTGGTGCGCATGTTGGCGAGAGTACAGGCGATAGCGGTTTTCCAGCCCCTATATTTGGGCTGAGGTAGCTCAATGACAGAATAATAGTGTCTGTCCAGCTGATCGAATTTGGTCAGTCCACAATGAAGCAACAACCTTATCTTGGGTGTGCCCACCAGCACACTTTTATAGGTCATTGCTTCATTGTGATACGCAAGCCCCTTCACTACGGCAAGGTAACGATCATGTAGGGGAATTGACACGTACATGCCTTTTGTTTTGTTGTTGCAGCCACAGTGCAGCCAGAAAAAGCTATGGTATAGTAAATTCAATCACAAATACAGTGAAAAGATATGCACTGGTAATACAGTGTGCTGGCAGTGGCAGACTACAAATTCCAGATGGGAACTACGTGCTGTATCTATGCAGCATCACCCACAAAGAGAGCTATGGTATAGTAAGTTCAATCACAAATACAGTGGGAAGATATGCACTGGTGGTAATACAGTGTGCTGGCGGACTAAAGCAAGGGCCATCTGAGACTATGGGCTGTATCTATGCAGTGTCACCCACAAAGCGAGCTATGGTATAGTAAGCGCAATCACAAATACAGTGGGAAGATATGCCCTGGTGGTAATACAGTGTGCTGGTGGACTAAAGCAAGGGCCATCTGAGACTATGGGCTTTATCTATGCAGTGTCACCCACAAAGAAAGCTATGGTATAGTAAGTTCAATCACAAAAACAGTGGAAATATATGCACTGGTGGTAATACAGTGTGCTGGCAGACTACAGCAAGAGCCAGCTGAGAATGTGGGCTGTATCTATGCAGTGTCACCCACAAAGAGAGCTAAGGTATAGTAAGTTCAATCACAAATACAGTGGAAAGATATGCACTGGTAATACAGTGTGCTGGTGGACTACAAATGCCAGCTTAGACTGTGGGCTGTATCTATGCAGTGTGTCACCCACACAGAGAGCTATGGTATAGTAAGTTCAATCACAAATACAGTTGAAAGATATGCACTGGTAATACAGTGTGCTGTCACATAACAGCAAGGGCCAGCTGTGACAGACAGGGCTGTATCTATGCAGTGTCAGTGTCACATGCACACAAAAAACATCAGAAGAATATTAGCCCGCAAAAGAGCTTTTTTGGGGTGCTTTCAGGAACAAATTTCAGAGATGAGCAAGCTAACAGGAGCCTAGCAAATGCTTTCCCTATCCCCAACAATGTCTCTCCCTTCCTCTCACTACAGCAGCAGACAGAGACTGAGAAGATGGCCGACACTGCTGCGTTTTTATAAGGGGGGCAGGGGTCCGTGGGTGAGTGCAGCCTGATTGGCTGCCATGTGTCTGCTGACTGTGATGTAGAGGGTCAAAGTTTAGCCCAATGATGAGGTATAGGGGGTGGATCGAACGCGCTATGTGTTTGCTACCCACAGCGGACGCGAACAGCTGAAATTCGCGCAAACTACGCGAACTGTTCGGGCCATCACTAGTTGAAGTTATTTGACCTGATAGATCGCGTCAGCGAGTAGTTCCCAAAGACAAGCGCATCCGTACTGAGCATGTGTGAGCCTGGACTTGCACATGTGCAGATCTGAGATGAAAAACTAATTATAACAAGTAACTTGTCTATATATCTTATCTAAAGTTTAGATAGTTTACTCAGAAAATCTAGCTGCAAACAACTTTAACAGTTTATAATTATTTATTCCTGTGATACAATGAGGGCAGCCATGTTCCGTTTGTCACATTACACACAGGCAAGCTGATCTGTATCTCCAGCCCTCAGCTTTTGAAAACTTCACTCCCCTCTCCTACTCCCTTCTCCTCTCTGCCTCTGAAATCTCTGGCTAGTAACCTCCTCCCCCTCCTGCCCAGACTGAGCTCCCATAAGCCCTTAAGGCTTGTTTAGTTTATAGGGAATTAGAGTATTAAAAGAAAATAAAAAAAAGTATTTGGCTTAAGGAATGCCCTATAAACTATATGAAAGTAACACAATTATTCAATGAGTAAAAGTTTCTCTCGGATCCACTTTAAAACTGCTTGGGTACACAAGTAGTTCCACAGGCTGCCCGAGGAGTACCTAAGCGCTAATACACCTAGCAAGTCGCATAACTTCAACTGGGAATGACGCAGGAATGACTTTACAGACCAAGGACTGGGAAAAATTGAGGTTGCTTCCTAGGTCATTTCCCAAAATGCCTCTGTGCCCCCCAGAGGAGGTGAAAATGCTGATCGCCACTGAAAGCTGTCCAATGCTTTTGCGCACACTTGCACCCAGAGGCTGTGGGATGCCCGTGTGAACCTTAAAGCGACTCTGTACCAAAATGTTCAGCCTTATTTCCTCAATCCTATGAGTTCCCATACCTGTTCTAATGTGCTCTGGATTACTGCAGCATTTTCAAGCTGCACTATCTCTGTAATATATCTAATCTCCTTTTCTTTGTCAAGCTTTGTCAACCCACAGAGGAATGCACTGCCTCCGCTATAATAGGGAGAAGTAATGCATGCCCCCTTCAGGCTCTGTGTGTGTGATTTGTTTATCCCTCACAGACATGTCTCTGCTCTCAATTTAAGCTTGTCTGAGGGGGAGGGAGCTGCCCATGCTGAGAAACTGTGAGAATTCCTGACTGAAGTGCAGAAAATTCACTATGTAATAAAAACTTGTAGTATACTGTAACATGATATATACAGTATATATATATATATATATATATATATATATATATATATATATATATATATATATATATATATATATGACTTCCTGGTTAGTGGCCATGTTTTTGTTTGTAAACACTGCCTGAAACTGCCGATTAAAAGCCAGGACCATGGTGGGGAGCGGCGGAAATGGCAAAGAGAGATCACAGTGACTCGATTGGTATTTTTTCTATTGTATAAATTGGACAGTACAGATTCTCTTTAAGTTTTGGTGTCAGAGAGTAGGTATTACTTCTGTTACATGGGCCCATATGCAACTCACTTTTTCTCCTTTGGAGTTTTCTCCAAGTTGATATTTTCACACCTGGTCAATAAAATGTATTTTATATACCCCCGGCAAGCAAGAAAATACTCAAAATAATTTTGATAGTACATTATCTGCTACTTTTTGGTACTTTTTCATTTCCAAAATGCTGAAAAGTTATTTTAATTAAAGAAAAGATGAACAATTATCACCTAGGAGACAACGTAGGAGCAAAGGGGAATTGCATATGGCCCATTGTCTTCTGGTTATCTCTTACTGAGAAGCTTATTCGAGAAAGCTAGTCTGCAAAGCTCCCCTCCATATTAGTATTATTAGTTGGTGCCCTACGTTGTACTCACACACACTGGAGCACATTCTAAGGAAAAGATGAGGTGTGTGTGTGCCCCTTAACTACAGGGACAGTTTTTTTTTTTTTACATCCTCTTTTTGCCTCATTTTGTAAAAAATTTAAAAAAAATGTGCAGTCTTCCAAAATAAACCAGGAAAATACCTGCTTCATGAATTCACAGCTTCCTAACACTCTCTTAGACCCGGGACCCACTGGGAGTGATTTTGCAGCGATCTGCAAAGCGCTACACTAGTGGATATCTATGGGGTTGTCCCACTGGCAGCACTGCAAATCGCTGCATTTTGGGAGCAATACCAGGAGCGATCAAATCAGTGACTACCGTATTATTTAAGTATTTATATAGCACCGACATACTATGCAGCACTGTACAGAGTATATATTGTCTTGTCACTAACTGTCCCTCCGGGGGGCTCGCAATCGAATCCCTACCTAAGTCATATGTCTATGTATGTATGGTGTAGTGCATGTATCTTGGTCTAGGGCCAATTTAGGGGGAAGCCAATTAATTTATCTGTATGTTTTTGGGATGTAGGAGGAAACCGGAGTGCCTGGAGGGAACCTATGCAGACACAGGGAGAAGATACAAACTCCTTGCAGATGTTGTCCTGGCTGGGCTTTCGAACCTGGGACACAGCGTTGCAAGGCAAGAGTGCTAACCACTGCGCCATCGTGCTGCCCGGTAGCCAAATCGCTCCAGGAATCTGTAAAATTGTGGCACTTCCACAATTCGACATAGCAGGCAAATTGCGATTGACCCCTAAGCGCTTATAGTGGGTCCCAGGCCTTAGGCTGTCAGTTGGCAGTGAGGCATGATTTCAACTGGCAGAGTAATCCCTCTTCCCCACTGCATGTGCCATGTGACTAAAAGCATAGCTCCAATGTTCCAAAAGAAGCACTACAGTAAACGCTGAAAGTTGGGGGGAAGCTGTAGCATATGCACACTCTCCTTGTCACTCTGGTGTCGTAAGCGTGCTCTGATGATGGCAAGACAGTATATTGTAGCCAGGCCCGGATTTACCTCACAGGAGCCTATAGGCACAGATGTCCTGGTACCTTAGACTTTGCCCTCCATGAGCCCACAAATCCCCAACAAACTGCACTGCAAGTGTGCTGGCTGTCCTAGCTGTCACTTCCTCCTTACTTCCCTTGTCCATCATAGGTATCTACAGGTGCCCTTTAGTACTAGGTAGCCAGAAGTACCCTCAATATTAAGTAACTAGAGGTGCCCCCAAGTATTGGGTAGCTAGAGGAACTTCAGTATTAAGTAGCTAGAGGTACCCCTGACTGATTAATTTACACTCTCATGTGGAAAGAGGGAGGGCGGCACTCAGGGAGGGGAGTCAGGCGCCTTTCAATTATCAGGCACCTGTAGGCACATGCCTACAGTGCCTTATGGTAAATCTGGCCCTGATTGTAGCAGAGGTGAGGAGAGGGAGATCGACACTGCTATTAAAACCTTTAATCCAGAGTGTTGTATGCAGATAATCCAACATGCAGTAAACATACATTACAAATGTGACATACCATAGTTTCAGAGAGTGGTGCGTTAGCGGTGGGTGCTGGGCACAGATGCTTTACGGCCGTTTCACGCAAAATGCGCTTCTACGGAGGCTGCCTACTATAAAAGCATAGCTCCCAACTGTCCCTCTCTTTGGAAACCTAATCCCATGTCCCTCTTTCTTCCTCATAGTCCCTCTTTCAGGACTGATGTACAGATCTACTTAACTATATGTGTTTTTCTACTGAAAAATGTGTTTAATTGATTCTGAACCGTATTCCAATACTTCAAATTGATATATCTCTTATTTTCATGTATTAATATAAAGGAAAATGAAAAAGGATAGAAAGCACCAATGTGGTTTGAATTATAAACCAACATATTTTTCTTATGAAATCTTTATGGTATGCGTGACTAGGGTTGTGCCAGGGGTGTGGTTAGGGGTGTGGCTTTAGTATCCCTCTTTCTTATCTCAAAAAGTTGGGAAGTATACTAAAATGGGAGTTTTTCAGACTCAGGCCTGGATTTACATCACAGGAGCCTATAGGCACAGCTGTCCTGGCACCCTAGACTTCTACCTCCATCCTCTAAAGCACACCCCTTCCCTTGCCTGTCATAGCTACAGGTGCCCCTTTGCATTAGGTAGCCAGAGGAGCCTCAGTATTAAAGAGGAACTCCAGTGAACATTTTAGTGTTGGCAGGTGATGTAGCTGCTGCATGGTTTTTGGCAGTTGGAAACAGCTGTGACAGCTATTTCCCACAATGCAGCAAGGTTCACAGACAGGAAACTGCCAAAAAAAGTACGTACTTTTCTTGTGGGAGGGTTTTTTTGTGGGAGGGGTTTCACCACAATATCAGTCATACAGTGCCCCCTGATGGTCTGTTTGTGAAAAGGAATAGATTTCTCATGTAAAAGGGGGTATCAGCTACTGATTGGGATAAAGTTCAATTTTTGGTCGGAGTTTCTCTTTAAGTAGCTGTAGGTGCCCCCAACTGAAGGGAGAGCTCATCAGTGGAATGCCTAGAGCTGGGTGAGTAACCTCTCATTGTCACTCTGCTTGGGACTCTGCATAAGGCTGGAGGGAGGCACTAGGAGAGGGGAGTGATCTGCCTTTCCATCATCAGACGCCTGTAGGCACGTGCCTACAGTGCCTTATGGTAAATTCTGCCCTGTTCAGACTGAATGGGTGTGAGCAGGTAGCTATTAGTCCATGAGAATCTCTGAACTGATGGATCAGGTAGTTTCTTTTTCATATTAGAAAAACTACTATTTGTTTTTGTTATACAAGTCGCGTATTAAAAAAATAAGTGTGTTCAAATGTGTATTAAAAACCCATGCCTTTAAGTTGCGGCAGGAACAGCCAGTCCCCTGCTGATCCTGAACTGGGCCAGCAGATCCTCTGCATTTCAATAACGTCTTGTGGACTGAGATGACCCCGCGGTGCTTCCTGTCTGCCAGATCTGCATAAGGTAATCAGCTTGACCTCCGCGACCTTCCTAGGCTGCTCCTATTCCTGGACTCACAAGGCTGATTGCGCTCCTAGCCTACATGCTGCCTGTGTGCTAGCATGAAATGATTTGCCTTCTCTCACATCACAGGCCATAGGCATCTATATCAGTGGATGGCATTACACAAGGCCATGCGAGAGGACTGGCTGTGTATGAAAACATAAAGTGCTGTCACCTCTGATCTTCCCTTCACGCTGTTAATGGACGATATAAAGATTATTGCTCACTCGTTTCTCCCACGTATTCACTCTCTAAACACCTCCTGTCTTTTCTTGCTTGATCTGGTCATCTTGTCTCTTCCTGAATGCTGCATGTAGTGTCCAGGATCGGCTAAGTATGGCTCTTTTATGCCCTCCTAGAGGGCTCAAAATGCGACGACCGGACAACAGAAACCGATGCCAAATGCTTCTCTGCTTGTTAGTCAAGATCCCATCTGAAAATATCAAAATAATACAGATCTGAAATTTTTTTTGAGATGAGAAGGAGGGACAGTTTAAAACATGCCCTTGTCATGCCTCTAATCAAACCCATGCCACACCCCTAATCAGGGCTGGATTTACCATAAGGCACTGTAGGCACGTGCCTACAGGCGCCTATTGATGGAAAGACGGCTCACTCACCCTCCCCTGGTGCTCCCCTCTCTTCTTCCCCTATGCAGAGTCCCTAAGGGTACCTTTGGCTACCTAATGCTAAGGGACAGCTGCAGTTACCTATTATGGGCAAGAGAAGTAAGGGAGAAGTGACAGCTGGGCCTGCCAGCACACTTGCGGTGCAGTTTGGTGGGAGTTTGTAAGTTCATGGAGGACGAAGTCTAGGGTGCCAGTATATCTGTGCCTATAGGCTCCAGTGATGTAAATCCGGGCCTGCCCCTAATCACGCATACTGCTAAAAATTATTAAGAAAAAAAATTTAATTTTAGAATTCAAACCACACTGGGCCTTTCTATGATTACTAGTTTTCCTTCATATTAACAATTATAGTTAAGAAATATATACATTTAAAGAATGGGAATAAAGTTTGGAGCTAATTAAACACATTTTTGTCCTGAAAAGTCCTGAAAAACTGACAGATAAGGGAGAAAGAGGGACAGAGGGAGTTAGTTCCCAAAGAGCCACTGTCCCTCTGAAAAAGGGACATTTGGAAGCTACGTGTAGCGTCCAGGACCGGCTCTTCCATGCTCCCCTCAGGGGGCTCAAAAGGTGAACACCGGGAACAAATGCCAAATGCTTCTCTGCTCATTTCCGGAGAAGCGTTTAGCATCAGCTAAATGTGACATCGCCAAAAGCCCATCTGGACCGGCCCTTACTCAGGACACTACTAAAATGCTGGTGCAAGTAAAACTTAAGGGGCCCATACACTCAGCTGATTTTCTGGCCGACCGATCGATCCCGATCGATTGATCGTTTGCAAATCGGTTGGCCAATCGACCGATCGATGGCTGATTTCGATCGATTTCGATGGATTTCCATCGACCAGGCAGGATGGAAAATTTAGGTCGACCTGATGAGATTGCTTATCAGTTTGCATTGGCCTTAATGGAAATCTGATGGCAAAAAAATGCCATCAGATCAAATTTCAATAGATTTCAAACTGAAATCTATTGGAATTCTATCCTGGTAAAAAATGTTCTAAAAACGCATCAGATAGATCATCAGATGCATTTCTTATCTATCTGCTGCCAATCTGATGAGTGTATGGGCACCTTAATACATACCTGCCAACTTTTTGAGATGAGAAAGAGAAACATTTTAAGACACACCCCTACCACACCTCTAATTACACTCATGCCACACCCCTAGTTACGCATACTGCTAAAAATTCCTAAGCAAAAGATGTAATTTTAGAGTTCAAATGACACTGGTCTTTTCTATCATCACTAGTCTTTTGTCTTATTAACATTTGAAATAAGGAAATATATTAATTTAAAGGACAGAGATAACGTTTGGAAAAATAGTTTTCACGCATCTTGAAGTAGAAAAATACATATATTTACATAAATCTGTATGTTGGTCCTGAAAGAGGGAGAAATGAGGGTGAAAGGGGGACAGAGGGATTTAGTTCTCAAAGAGGGACTGTCCCTCTAAAAAAGGGACAGTTGGAAGCTAGGATAATATCCCACCTTGATTATCGTTACGCACTCCTCTGTGGCCTACCAAGTGACAGACTAACATCCAGCGGCTTAACAAGCATCTGCCTCCCAGCAATACCCTGCCTACTGCCACTCACTGGAGTATTTGAAGGCTGTCGACACTGGATCCTGGAGGGTTAAGAGGAGGGAGGAAGACTCATTAGGATCCAGAAGCTTCCCCCTCCCGAGGTAAGTATTTGTTTTTTTATTTTTATAAACGTACAGGTTTCCTTTAAAGAAAACCTGTAATGAAAAAAAAAGCCTCTGGGGGGTACTTACCTTGGGAGGGGGAAGCCTCTGGATCCTAACAAGGCTTCCCCTGTCCTCCTCCATCCTGGCAATCCAGCACTGCAGCCCCCCAAACAGCGGCGAGTTAAATATTTACCTACCGCGATCCTGCGCAGGCGCTGTAGCGGCTCTTAATTTGGGCTAAGGCAAAAGTAGCCGAGCCTGATCGTATCCTCTCCACTGCGCAGGCGCAAAGGGCTCGCGCCTGCACAGTAGACCGTATATGATCAGGCTCGGCTATTTCTGCCTCAGCCCTAAATGAAGAGCTGCTACTGTGCCCGGATCTCGGTAGGTAAATATTGCCCCACTTGTCAAGCCGCTTATCAGAGCCGGGACAAGGTCCTCCAGCACCCAAGGCTGAGACACCAAAGTGCGCCCCTCCATCCCTCCCACACCAGCTGTCACACACTCATTGCTATTAGACTAATAGGTGCCCCAAGGCCCCCAACCTCCCCAACACCTTAATCTCTAGTTATCTGGCTTGCAGTCACTGCTATGTATCCCCTTTTCTTATTTCTTCCTGCTTCAAACACAATTGGGAATGACAGCTGAATGAATTCTGCGCCCCCTCCTACACTGCGCCCTGAGGCTGGAGCCTCTCCAGCCTATGCCTCGGCCCGGCCCTGCCGCTTATCAAGCTTGTCGAGGAGGTTTTGGGGAAGCCAGTGCTGGATTTCCCCAAGGTAAAGAAGACAGAAAAGCCTCTTTGGGCTTCCCACTCGCGAGGTAAGTATCCCCTAGAGGGCTTTTTCTTGTAACAGAGTCTCTTTAAGAGCACCTTTATAGCCATCATGAAGCGGGGAAACTTGCTTCAAGTGAAATAATTACCCATGTAGAGAGGAGGCTCTGTCTGGATTCCATAGAGCTGCTCTTTGTGCTCTCGTTCCATCGTCCTTGTTTGAATCCCCATGCATTTGAGACTCCTCAGCAGGCTTTGCAAGTACTCTTCCCCAAATGATTCTGTATCCGTACTTTGCATGCCCCAGGCCAGACCTACAAATGCGCAGTACAGATCACAACAGATTGTGGCTCTGGCCACATAACAGGTTACATATTGTAGTCATTGTTTTAAAGCGGACCTGAACTCAGAACTTCCCTTCTGCTCTAAAAGATCAAGAGTATAATAACATGTCTTTGTTACAGCTTACAAAACTCCTGCAATAAATCTGCAGTGTGTCTACTTCCTACTTTCATGGAAGCAGACAAAGAGATAACATCCTGTGTTTACATAATAGCTGTGTCTGCCAAGGACTAACGCATTTCTGTGCTGACACAGCTGAGGGATCAAATTACACTTGTGATTACTTACAGATAAGGGGGAATTCAACAGGCTCTTCTCTCTAAAAACACACAGGGTGCATTTCTCTGTGTTTTCCTTGGGTCCTGTGCAAGAGTTCAGGTCCACTTTAAGATACCGCCCTTATTGTACTTACCTAACAAGCCTCATATACTCCTGGATCTCAAGCAAGCACCGCTGCTCCTTATGCCACACCCTCACACATGCTTCTAAGGCAGGCATGTCAAACACAAATACAACGTGGGCCGAAATTGAACACTGGGATCTAATCGCGGGCCAATCTCAATCTCTACTGGCCACCGTCCTCCCTTAATAAGTTCACAGGAGTCTAATGGCCTCCCTTCAGCTCCTATACAGTTCCCTGGTGTCTAGTGGGCCTCCCTCCACTATACAGTTCCCTGGTGTCTAGAGGCCCCCACCCTCCCCATACAGTTCCCTAGTGTTTAGAGCTTCCCCCTAACCTCCCTCGTATGGCTTCCCTGGTGTTCTAGGGCTTCACCTCTATTATAGCTTCCCTGGTGTTCTAGAATGGAGCAAACATAATGCAAAGTGGGGAAACCCCTTGAGGGCTAAGTTGAATGGCTCCAGGGGCCAGATTTGGCTCTCGGACTGGAGTTTGACATGTATGTTCCAAGGGAAGAAATGCAGCTACTGAAAATGCATAGAAAATGACTAAGCAAGTGTTTGGTAAAAATCAGCTCTGTGTATTTAATGCATTTACCAACTTTTTTTTGTCCACAGTGAAATACAAATACAGATCTTCTCCCAGAATAAGACACAAAACAGTAATAGTTAGTGATAATTGTCAATTCCAGGTTTCCATGCTTTCGAATGACTTGAAACTGAGCCAGCTGGTAGCTGGTGATTAATTAGCTGGCAGCTGGTTAATTAATCGGTTTCTATTGGCTCTAGTTCAAGTGAGTGGAAGTTTGCATGCAAAATGGAAATGAAGCTTATCTCGTGGACAAGCTGCTGGAGGCGCACTTCTTACCTTCCTCCTATAAAGGGGCTCTCCGGCTCTCCCTTGGTAAGTAACACAGCAGGGATGGTCATAGTCAGCCAACTTCGCTACGCAGGAACTACACGTATTTTTACGTAATTACGCTTCACCAAACTACGGCTTTGAAATAAAATATTCGCTTTGTATGCATTTCGTAGACTAAGCGTTAAAATACGCATTTACCCGTAGTGCGAAGCGTAGTGTATGCGGATGCTTATGCCCGTATACAGAAAATTTTACGCATTAATTCCTCTTTTTTAAATGCTTAGATTGGGAACTCTTCTATGCGTACATTCCCCTTTCCAATGCGTAAATTTGTAAGCATACAATCGCACATGGAAAATTAGACGCGAGTAACGCATTAGTAGTTCACTACGCAATACACATGGTAACTACGCATAGTGGGCGTAAGCTACGTGTAGCGGTACTTTGCTACGCGTAAATTCGTAAGCATAGTTTTGAAACTTCACCTACGAACTACGATGCGTAAATTCGCACTGGCGTACTTTCTGCTCATCCCTGAACACAAGTCCCTCAGAGGAGGGTGGTAGAGCAGTATATACTATCTTCTCCGCCATCGGGTCCACCCGCTGGGGCCCACCTATATAAGGCTTATGGGTCTTCCCGTGTCAGATGTCAAATTTCAGGAGTAGGGACAGATTTCTGGATAGGCTACAAAGGCCCTGAGCTTGGGCCGCTGCAGCCGGGGGGGGGGGGGGTGTCTGGACCTGAAATAGGGGTTGCTGCATACGAAAGAGAAGGCTACAAATGGGGAGTGAAAGATCAAAAAGGGAAGCTGATGCCCAAGGGAGCTGTACATGAAAGTAATGGGTTGCAGTACATGGCTTTTACTCATAGAAGAGAGGGCTACACATGAAATGGGAGGGGACTACACATGAAATGGGAGGGGACTGGACTGATATACATGGAAGGGGAGCTCCAAACATACTTGGCCTAAGAGCGGAAAAAGTATAAATCCGGCCTTGCTCAGGAGCCATATGTTGGCAGCTCCAGTGAAAGGGAGAAGACCCAGGCACTGGCACAGGTAAAATTCTCCGCTTTTTCATACTGCCTACAGTATTCTGGGAATGGGGAGGGAGATGGGTGGTTGTCACATTTGTTATTTGGGAGGTGGGTGGGCTGGGGATTGTTATAGGGTGGAGGTCTGGTGGCTATACATATTATGGGGTAAAATGATGGTCACCCTTGATCCGGTGGCGGGGTGTGTAATAGTGGCTGCATTTGCTATGGCAGGAAGTTATGGAAGTGGCGTTTGTCAAGGAGTAATTTGAAGGAAACTTGAAGTGAGAGTGATATGGAGGCTGCCAAAATGATTACCTTTTAAACAATATCAGTTGCCTGGCGTCCTTCTGGTCTTTCCTGCATCATTAGTGTCGGTCTGTCGGAATCACACACCTGAAACAGGGATGCAGCTAATCCAGTCAGACTTCAGTCCGAGCACCTGATCTGAAGAGGAGGAGCACTCCGTAGTTTGATACAGTGTTATTACATAAAAAGCACAATAAAAGTACACTTACTGTGTCAAAATATAAAATAAGCCTGTAGCTGGTTATGAAGCCTCTCGATATATCCTTAGGGGTGCAGCCTGTAGCCAGCAGCAGTCTCCATCCAGATGGAACCAGGACTCAGGGTGGTGCTGGTGACGTAACTACGCACTTCGCCGTATTCATGCCTTCATCAGGTTCTGCAAGAATACCACAAAGCTACAGTGGGTTGCAAAAGTATTCGGCCCCCTTGAAGTTTTCCACATTTTGTCACATTCCTGCCACAAACATGCATCAATTTTATTGGAATTCCACGTGAAAGACCAATACAAAGTGGTGTACACGTGAGAAGTGGATCGAAAATCATACATGATTCCAAACATTTTTTACAAATAAATAACTGCAAAGTGGGGTGTGCGTATTTATTCAGCCCCCTGAGTCAGTACTTTGTAGAACCACCTTTTGCTGCAATTACAGCTGCCAGTCTTTTAGGGTATGTGTCTACCAGCTCTGCACATCTAGAGGCTGAAATCCTTGCCCATTCTTCTTTGCAAAACAGCTCCAGCTCAGTCAGATTAGATGGACAGCGTTTGTGAACAGCAGTTTTCAGATCTTGCCACAGATTCTCGATTGGATTTAGATCTGGACTTTGACTGGGCCATTCTAACACATAGATATGTTTTGTTTTAAACCATTCCATTGTTGCCCTGGCTTTATGTTTAGGGTCATTTTCCTGCTGGAAGGTGAACCTCCGTCCCAGTCTCAAGTCTTTTGCAGTCTCCAAGAGGTTTTCTTCCAAGTTTGCCCTGTATTTGGCTCCATCCATCTTCCCATCAACTCTGACCAGCTTCCCTGTCCCTGTTGAAGAGATGCACCCCCCGAGCATGATGCTGCCACCACCATATTTGACAGTGGGGATGGTGTGTTCAGAGTGATGTGCAGTGTTAGTTTTCCGCCACACAAAGCGTTTTGCATTTTGGCCAAAAAGTTCCATTTTGGTCTCATCTGACCAGAGCACCTTCTTCCACATGTTTGTTGTGTCCCCACATGGCTTGTGGCAAACTGCAAACGGGACTTCTTATGCTTTCTGTTAACAATGCCTTTCTTCTTGCCACTCTTCCATAAAGGCCAACTTTGTACAGTGCATGACTAATAGTTGTCCTATGGACAAAGTCTCCCACCTGAGCTGTAGATCTCTGCAGCTCGTCCAGAGTCACCATGGGCCTCTTGACTGCATTTCTGATCAGCGCTCTCCTTGTTCGGCCTGTGAGTTTAGGTGGACGGCATTGTCTTGGTAGGTTTACAGTTGGGCCATACTCCTTCCATTTCTGAATGATCGCTTGAACAGTGCTCCGTGGGATGTTCAAGGCCTTGGAAATCTTTTTGTAGCCTAAGCCTGCTTTAAATTTCTTAATAACTTGATCCCTGACCTGTCTTGTGTGTTCTTTGGACTTCACGGTGTTGTTGCTCCCAATATTCTCTTAGACAACCTCTGAGGCCCTCACAGAGCAGCTGTATTTGTACTGACATTAGATTACACACAGGTGCACTCTATTTAGTCATTAGCACTCATCAGGCAATGTCTATAGGCAACTGACTGCACTCAGATCAAAGGGGGCCGAATAATTATGCACACACCACTTCACAGTTATTTATTTGTAAAAAATGTTTGGAATCATGTATGATTTTCGTTCCACTTCTCATGTGTACACCACTTTGTGTTGGTCTTTCATGTGGAATTCCAATAAAATTGATTCATGTTTGTGGCAGTAAAATGACAAAATGCGGAAAACTTCAAGGGGGCTGAATACTTTTGCAACCCACTGTAGGTATTGAGGAGCTGCTAGAGTGATAACCACCATCCTTCCTTACTGAAGACTTAAGTAAGATTTTAAAATTATTGCTAATATCAACCAATATTCTTTTTTTTTTAAAGTGTAAATAGCGTAAATTATTGTAATAAAATATTGGTATATATTAATGATATTTTACTACAACTTAACCTAACCCTTTCACCCAGAACCCTCCCTTCCTGACGCCTATCCCTAAACTCCCCCTTCCTGACGCCTAACCTTAAAACCCCCTTCCAGACGCTTAACCATAAAACCCCCTTTCCTGGCACCTGACCCTAACCCCCCCCCTTTCTGACGCCTAACCCTAAAAACCCCCTTGCCTAATACCTAACCCTAAAACCCCCCTTCCTGACGCATAACCCTGAAACCCTTCTTCCTGACACCTAACCCTAAAACCCCCCTTTCCTGATGCTGAATCCTAAAAACCCCCTTCCTAACCTTTTAAAGTTCAAAATGATACATTTCAAAACAGTCATATTCAAAAATGAATTGTCCATTAGCTGCTTTGTGCCTAAATTACCAGCTTCCTAATTTATGACCCTTAAATATTTCCCATAAATTGAAAAAAAGTTCAAAAGAAATAATTAAACCTTCCTTTAAAAGCCTTTATTCCAGTGCTGCACCTGCATTTCCCAATACATGTGTTTCTTTCTCTTTCCTTTGGTGTCTGCCTAGAGATGGGAACTGATAAGCAGCCGCAGAGGTGAGATGCTGCATGCCGGAAAAATAGAGCGGTAACGCCTAATGGATGCTGTGCGCGTTTGGAAGGTGCTTGTTTACTCCAACCTGCTGCTTACACCACTTTGTTCTTCTTTATAAGTGGGAATAAATCCTGTTCCCACTGTCATAAATTTGGAGCTATGAGTCTGGTGATTAGGATTTCAGAAGTGGAGAGCAAACAATGGTAACATTTTTCTGCTACGCACTTCTCTATAAATAGGCCCAAAAGACAATGCCAGCAACACTAGATGGTGAGTTCCTCAGATGGGACAGCTAGTGATTTGCCTCCTCACACCTCTCTTCAGTGTATGCTGCTACAATACAGCTTATCAGCTTGCGGCTGCAGAGACAGGAGCCACACAGAGATAGGCTGCAATGTGCAGAGTTGCACTGAGGAGTGAGGAAGACCTCTCCTGCTCCCGGAAGCAGGTAAAATGCGTACGTTAAAAAGGGGCGCTGGGAAAAAAGGGCGCCGGGTTTTTAACGATAAGCATGGATAACGTTTAAAAATGTATTGTACTGTATTTCGTTTAAAATTAATGTTTTTTAAAGTTATAAATCATTAAATAATGTGCATTAAATCGGCAATTGTAAAAACGTTAATCTTTCGTTTAAATACTGAAACGTATAATAACGTTTAAAAAAAAAATTACTAAGTAACCCTCCCTGTACCTACCCCTAACCCCTAGACCCCCCTGTTGATGCCTAAACCTAAGACCCCCCCTGTTGGTGCCTAAGTAACCCTCCCTGTACCTACTGCTAACCCCTAGACCCCCCTGTTAGTGCCTAAACCTAAGACCCCCCTGTTGGTGCCTAAACCTAAGACCCCCCTGTTAGTGCCTAAACCTAAGACCCCCCTGTTGGTGCCTAAACCTAAGACCCCCCTGTTGGTGCCTAAACCTAAGACCCCCTGTTGGTGCCTAAACCTAAGACCCCCCTGTTGGTGCCTAAACCTAAGACCCCCCTTTTGGTGCCTAAACCTAAGACCCCCTGTTGGTGCCTAAACCTAAGACCCCCCTGTTGGTGCCGAAACCTAAGACCCCCCTGTTGGTGCCTAAACCTAAGACCCCCCTGTTGGTGCCTAAACCTAAGACCCCCCTGTTGGTGCCTAAACCTAAGACCCCCCTGTTGGTTTTTTCGTTTAAAAATAATGTTAAAAAAAATGTACTGTTTTTCGTTTAAAAATAATGTTTGGAAAAAAATATTGTACTGTTTTTCATTTAAAAATAATATTTAAAAATGTATAAATCATTAAATAATGTGTAATCATGAGAAGCAGTAATAAAACATTAAGTCTCCGGGCGCCGCTTTTAAAACGTTATTTTTCTCCGGCGCCCTTTTTTCCTATCGGGCGCCCATTAAACGATATTTATTATAGGAGTGAATGGCAGCGCCCGATTTGTCCACTAGCCTCAGGCGCCCGAATTTACTGTTACCAGGTAAAATATGATGCTCCTCTACCTCTACTCTGCAACAAGTCATTACAGGAGCAGGCCCACTTAGCTCCTTAGCCTTCATTTGGGGTGTGGGCTAATACTAGGAACAGGGCCCATATCAAAATGCCACTAGGGGGGCCTTAAAATTCCTAGTTACGCCTGTCCTAGGCTATGAGGATCACCGAGGGAGGGAAGGGAAAGATGTAAACATTGGTGAAGCCCATAAAAATGTTACAGGGATGCAGATGATTTGTAGTTGCGCACCTTCCCTACGCAATATACTAGCTTAGACTCTCTGGATGCCACCAATCTTTATTGGTAAGGTGAGGTGGAGGATGAGGTCAGAGGAGATGCCCCTAGAGCCATTTGAAAATGGTTCCTGTTTAAAAGGGCACAGGATAGCAGTAGTAGAATATCATTTATATAGTAAAATATTGGTAATACTTTTACTATGACCTAACCTCTCCCTACTGTCACACAGAACCCCTCCCCTGGTGGTGCCTAACCTTAACCACTTCCCTGCTGTGCAACCCATGTGTAACTAACCTTAACCCCCCCCTCCCCCCCACCATGGGCAATTAACCTTAACCCCCCTTGTGGACACCTAATCTTAACACCCGCCACCACCGTCACTCATTATTATAGCGGGCATCCTTTGAAACATGACATGCCTCGCGCCCCCTTTTCAACTGCTCCGCCCCTAGACACCTATTGGACACTAGGCCAATGCATAAATTCCTTTTTGGATGCTCTGGTTCTGACGCACAAATGAATTTTCCCAGAAATGGACTTCAGACACGCCATGAGGAACATCACAGGAGAAACGCCTGGTTAAACAAAAATCAGGTTGCGCAGCACCTGTTTACTAAATACACACACATCCACCCGTACTCACACACACGTATGTAAAAGCAAATAATCTATTCAAACCATTCAGGAAAGGCGAGCTTCTTTTTTTTTCTTTTTTATTATTATTCGGTCTGACTGAATTGCTTTTAAAGCGGAGGTGAGAGGCGGAAGCATTTGTATTGTAAACGTATATATGTGGCCTGACGGCTCCATTTCTGAAACGGCTCCAGCGCATATTTCAGGGCTTAGCGTCCTCTTTCTTGCCACTTTTGAAGATAAGACCATCGATTTATGAATATTAAGATTAGTGTAAAACAACAGATGGTAAAGATTACTCAGGAAAATGTCCCCGTTGTTAAAATATGACAGTGTGTTGAACATTCTAGCTGCAGGAGCAGACAGCTCCACATAAATCTGGTCCTGACAAAGCGATGTGACATGGTTTATAATGCAGTCAAACATTGCTGGGAGCTTCTGTGGTGGTGTGTGTGTGTGGGGGGGGGGGGGGGAGGCTGTGTGATGGCACAGATTATGGCATCAATATTCCCATGTTGTGCTTGATCCAATATTCATGTTCAGAGCGAGGGTGTTGGGGAACAGATAAGCATTGTGCTGCTGCAGTTCTGCTGAACATCACAGAGGAGTAAGCAGACAGACTGACCCCGTCAGAGTGACTTACCTCACCTAACGTATAATCACATTACCGCAGCGATTTAACGAGCTGTGTATTTTACAGCTCAGATGTGGTTCCCGCCGCTGCGGCAGCACGCGAGGCCTGCAGGTTTTTATGCCTTTACTTCTTATGGGGATGCGTGAAATTATTCTATGCAATAGATTTTGAAAAAAAAATTGTTCATTTCTCTTTTCAAGATTTATTTTCAGTTTTTTTTTCAGACATTTTTCGTCAAACCTAAAACCTGTCTAAGATGCTTAAAAACATAAAAGGAAATGTAAAGGTGGTCATACCTCTAGTGATGTATGGGCAGACTTCACCAAGGAACAGATCTCTCTCTGATCAAACCTAATTAGAGAGAGATCTGTCAGCTGCCCACACATCGCAGGCTGATTCCTGATCAATTTCAGCAAGAAATATCTCGGGAATCGGCCGAGCCAGCCACGTTCACGGCATCCATCACCTTGCTGCTTTCCCCCTAATGTATAAATGTGTGTGCATGTGTGTATTTATACATTACCTGTCCTGTGTCGCAATGTCCGTCGTCTCCTTAATCCGCTGCTCTTCTATTAGCCCTATATATGCTGCTGGCGTGGCATGGAGTGTCACGTCACACGTCGAGGTGCTATACGCTGGTGGCATGTGTGGGGTTAAAGAGACTCTGTAACAAAATGTTGAGCCTTATTTCTTTTATCCTATAAGTTCCTATACCTGTTCTAATGTGCTCTGTCTTACTGCAGCCTTTCCTAGTTGCACAGTGGCTGTATTATCTCTGTTATATGATCTAATCTTCTCTCCTCTGTCGGTTCTGTCGGGCTGAGGCAGTCAGGCTGGAATGTGCTGTGCTGCTTGTGATTGGATAGAAGCTCTACACACCCTCTCCAGGCCCCCTGCGCAATCTGTATGACTCACACACTGAACTACTCTCAGCCTATCACTTGCTATGTCTTTTGTTTGTAAACACTGCATAAAAATGGCAATTACAAGCCAGGATTGCAGCAGGGAGTGGCAGAAACAGCACAGAGGGGCCCAGGAGAACATAATGAATAGAATGGAATTTTATTGTAAGACTTTTAGAGTAAAGATTCTCTAAAACGGGAGAGCAGGGATCGATAGACCGATGGACACTGCGACACAGGATAGGTAATGTATAAATGCACACACATACACACAGCTGTGCACCCGATCAACCATGATGGCCGGAAATCTTGCAGCATGTCCGACCGATATATGCAACCAATTTCGCCCCAGAATTGGTCACGTTGTCGGTCGAGTATGCACTTGGCGGCAACGATTTTCATCTGATGACAATTATAATAATCGAGTCGAATGGTCGATCGCCTGCCAAGTCGCCTGTTGTATGGCCACCTTAAGTTTATTACTAACCTATGAAAATAAAGTCACATAGGCTACTAGCCACAGTTAGAACAACGCATTTCTCAGGCTATTTATAAGCATTTAGGACAGCGCGTTTCTTGGGCTACTTACAAGTACTTAGGACAACGCGTTTCTTGGGCTACTTACAAGTACTTAGGACAACTCGTTTCGCGATTCGCAATTAGGGACGATGTGTTACTCTGACATCGGGTCAAATAATCCCTGAAAAGAACACATACATAGAGATGCTCAATACAATATCCCAACTAAATCACATTCAAGTAGGTAGGTAGCATCTAGACATATTTAAAATAGTAATAATAATGGTAATAATAATTGGCTCTTTCTAGCTTATAATAAACTTGCAGAATAAAAGCCTCTCACCATATTTCACTTGCCACAGTTTGATCTATAACTGTGGTCTGATCTGTTGCTGGGATCTTGTCTGTCACTGGAGACATGCTGCTTAATTATGTTATTTTGGGGACAAGCAGTGACAGATCTGGGGGGGGGGGGGGGCAGGCGGGTATCTTGCCCCAGGTGCAGTTTGTTGAATTCTTAAAAAGGCAGCAAAATTTGGATGGGGAAATAAAGACTTGGCAGTTGGCAGCATTGATAGGCGGGCGTGGGAGCGTGACGCATTGGCGCGTCTGGCTTATGTGTCGCTGGTAATGACGAGTGAGACTTGTCATCACCAGCAGGGAGATTTTTAGCTCCTCTGCGGCATTCTTCCTGTTCTATACCCCCCCTGTATATAACAACACCCCCTTCTTCCTCTCCGAGGGTGGGGATTTACTGACACCCCCCCCCCCCTTTATTGCAATCCCCCCCCCCTTCTTCTCCTCCAAGGTTGGTAATTTACTGACCCCCCCCCCCCCCCCGTTTGTTGCAATCCTCCACTTTCATTCACCTCCGAGGATGGAGATTTACTAAACCCCCCCATGTGGCGACCCCCCCCCCCCCCCCCTCCTGCAGCCATCCCCTGTTCGGTATAATAATACATACCAAGCCTTCGATCCTGCGGATGGATGTCACACAAGCTCTGCGCTGCAGCTCCGTCTTCCCTGCCGAGGACACAGACACTCTGCTTGGTGACGTCACTAAGCCGCGTGTCTGTGTCCCGACAGAGAAGACGGAGCTGCAGCGCAGAGCTTGTGTGTCATCCGCAGGATCGAAGGCTCAGTATGTATAGTTACACCGGGCAGGGGATGGCTGCAGCGGGGGGGGGGGGGGGGTCGCCACATGGGGGAGTTCAGTAAATCGCCACCCTCAAACAGTAGGGATACGAGCATAGGCGCCAAAACCTGACCTTGCCCCAGGCGCAACTTGGACTAGATCCATCCCTGGGGACAAGCTGCCAAATTGTATTATTTTGGAGACGTGGCTGCCTAATTTTGAATTTTGGGAACATGCCTGCCCAGTTGTTATCTGGGGATATGGTGAAGTTTTTGATGGGACATGCCTAATTATATCACTTGGAGGAGATGTACAGCATATACTGACCCCAGAGCCGGGACAAGGTCCTCCAGCACCCAAGGCTGAGACACCAAAGTGCGCCCCTCCATCCCTCCATCCCAGCCGTCACACACTGATTGCTATTAGACTAAGAGGGCCCACAACCTCCCCAACACCTTAATATCTAGTTATCTGGCTTGCAGTCACTGCCATGTATCCCCTTTTAGTATTTCTTTCTGCTTCATACACAATTAGGAATGACAGCTGAATGAATTGTGCACCCCCTCCTACACTGCGCCCTAAGGCTGGAGCCTCTCCAGCCTCTGCCTCGGCCCTGACTGACCACTCTATGTACCATTTGTACTGGCCAGTGGCAATACTCCAATTTATCTTGGACAGGCCCAATCCAAATGGGCACACCCTTTATTGGCCCACTAACAAAACATCAACATGTAGAATGATACGTAACGTGACTAGGCTTTAGAAAAACACATCCATGTAAAGTGGAGACAGGGTCACTGCTTCTCTGGTCTATGCTGAGCACTGAACTGGCAGAAATCAGAGTCAAGCATCTAAATATAGGGCCAATGACCTGACGGCGAGATTTCCCGATAGGGCTCTGAATGGCAATGACTGATAAACAATCCATTTGTAGGAGCCACCAAAATACAGATATCTCCTTTATTGGTGTCTAAGTTCAATGTAAAATCTAATGTTCCAGATACTTATCAGCTTCTGTGTAGTTGCAGGGACATGATCTGATAAAGATAACCTCAGCTGATCAATGGCAACACCAAGGAGTGGCTTTCTTGGCATGAATGGGCCAGCAGAGGAGTTAAATAACAACTTCTGTGACGTTATGAGCAATTGAAGATCAGTATATGCGTAGGATTCGAAATTTTAAGGGAATTTTTCATATTTTTCTCGGTTTATTATTTGACTCATTTTTATTGTATTCAAAAATGTTGCTGTAAATAATTGTACAGAATACGTAGGACCTGTCATTCCCTTTTCCTGGCCGATTTAACAGCCTTTGCATATCATGGATTAATATGGCTCTTTGAAGTATGACTTGAAACATGGCGTGAAAAAGGGCGCCGTGAAAAAAGTGCCTGGCTGGATAACTAAATGGCGCCGGTGGATAACGAAATCTGATAACGATAAACATTGTTGTCAAACTTGGTTAAGGATAAATACAGTTGTAAAAACAGACAGGAAAAAATAACGAAAAGATATTAACATTGAATATTGTTACGTAATTCAACAATACAGCTTAACCCAACCCTAATCTCACACAGAACCCTCCCCTGGTAGTGCCTAAAACTAACCCCCCCCCCCCCCCCCCGGGGGTGCCTAACCCTAACCACCCCACCGGAGGTGCCTAACCCTACCCACCTCCCTGGTGGTGCCTAACCCTAACCACCTCCCTGGTGTTGCCTAAAACTAACCCTCACCCCCCCAGCAGTGCCTAACCCTAACCACCCCCCTCGTGGTGCCTAATCCTAACCACTCCTTCTGCAGAAACACCCTTTTACACATAAAACGATAATATCTTTGAAAACGTAAAATCTGTATATACAAACAAAATATTATGACAAAAACTATAACGTTGCAAGCTTCTAAAATGATAACATACTTCAAAAACTCTAATGTTCTAATGATGTTAATGATATTTTTCGCGGCGCCCTTTTTTCTGCTTTTTTCGCCGTATTGACGATAATTCCATTAGAGTCTATGGTGGCGTCCTTTTCATTCACCTTCAGCTGGTGCCCTTTTTTCCTGTTCCCGTTTAAACCCCTGGAGTTACAGATTGCCCAGCAAGCTCATGGTGAACCAGAACTCCTAGGAGTGTGTAAGGGGCTAAAAAGGGCCATAAAGCCCTCTTACTAAAAACACTGCCATGCACTGATAAGGACCGACCAGACTAGTCCAAAACAGTTTGTATGCAAGTTGTGACTCTGTACAATTAACAAGCAAGCTGACACATCATTGCACTCGTTCTGGAGGTGTGTTTGACTTTCAGGAACAACAAAATGACAATTTGCTTAATCAGCAGTGATGCATTGTGGGACACCTCAGAACTCACTCCAACCTAATAATCACAAATACCTTCTGTTTTAAGGCAAAATTTCTATTTTGCATAATATTTTTAGTGAAAGGGCTTTTTGGTTCTTTTTCAGCATCTGACACAATGGGGTTCTGGCTCACCATGAGCTTGTTGGACAATCTGTTGCTTTTTTCACTTCACCGCTTTCACAGACACCTGTCAAATTCACTATTTTTTAAAGCTCATGTCAGGATGTACTTGAGTTGATGTTTCATACAAATGGGGTTCTTAATAAAATGTGTCTTTGATAAAGAGGTGCAAGCAGGTGCGTAAAAATAGTCTTTGCAACCCCCACAGTCGTGGAGGAGCCTGTGGGCTAAGGGGACCCACACCTGGACTACAGAGCAGCTGCAGCGGAGCTTCATACTGTACCTCATTCCCGTGGTGGACAGGTCCTCTTCACTTTCTCGGCGGGAGGGGGGAACACAAAAATGTATTTCCTTTATTTTCTCAGTAATTGTTTCATTTCAAGTCAATCTAATAGTCCAGCAGCCAGCAATGTTAGGCCAGGTGCGGTGCACACCAGAGGAGTTTTTCTGAGCGTTTTGAGTTTTTGAAACCTCCTACTAATGTTATCCTATGTGTCTATGCACACTGGAGTGATGAGGTTTTGTAAAAAAAAAAAACCATAGCATTATATTGGGAAGAGCTTTTGAAACCTCTAGCGTTTAGGGAGCTTTTCTGGTGTGTCTCAGCCCTTAGATAGCTTCTGTGAAGTCTAAATGTGTCTTCTAATCCTTCAAATGGCATCATATCGATCTTATATTGTTTCATGTTAGTTTTTTTCACTTTGTTAAATGCTTTAGAGAAAATAATTAATCTTGAGTTTCATCCCACTTTAAGTAAAAAAAAAATAGGAAATTTTTAGGAAAAGTTTTAGGAATTCCTTTTGCACCAATAAAAGTTTAATAATAACATAAATAATAATAAAATAAAATGTGTCTTGAACACACACACACATACAAACATATACACACACAAACAAACATATACACACACACACACACACACACACACACACACACTCGAACATATACACCCACACATATATATACACACAAACACACACACAAACATATACATACACATATACACACACACACACACACGCAGACATACACATACACACACAGACATACACATACACACACACAGACATACACATATACACACACACACACAGACATACACATACACACACACAGACATACACATACACACACATACACACACACAGACATACACATACACACACACACATACACACACACACACACATACACACACACGCACACGCACACACACATACACACACATACACACATACACACACATACACACACACACACATACACACACACACACGCACACACACATACACACACACACACACGCACACACACATACACACACACACTCACATACACACACACACTCACATACACACACACACACAAACACCACACACACACACACACACACACACACACACACAGAGACACAGACACACACACACAAAGACACACACACACACACACACTCTCTCTCACACACACACATACACTCACACACTCACATACACACACACACTCACATACACACACACACACCACACACACACATACACACATACACACACACACTACACACACACACTACACACACACACTCACATACACACACACACTCACATACACACACACACACACACACACACACACACACACACACACACCACACACACACATACACACACACACACACACACACACACATAAAAGTATTTCCCCTCCCTGGAATGAGTTCTTCCCGGGCATATCTGCTAATTTGGAGCTTTTTCAAAAGTTAGACCAAGGTCACACCAGCGATAAAATGCAGGAGATAAATCACTGCTACAAATTGCTTATTATCAGCGATTTTCCGCTGTAGATGCTTTTGTAAGGAGAGAGACAGCAAGCTACAAATCTCTCTATTGAGACACTGAGTGTGCACAGGTAGAATGTGAAAGCTGCAGGTATAGGGTGCTTAGCAGCAGAAGGAGTAGAGAGATAGAAGACACACAGAGGGAAGGAGGAAGACGAGAGGACAATGAGAACTGAGAGATAGAAGCTGTAGAGAGAGAAATTGTATAGATTCAGAGATCTGTGGTGTAACTGTAATTCATGGGGCCCCCCAGCAAAACTTTGATGTCCCCTCCCCCAATGTTCACACCCCTTCCCTTCCCATCCCCTTGGTGCCATTCACGGCCTGGGGGCCCATCTCACAAGGGTCATAAAACAAGTGTGGCCATCATGATCTTCACACCCATGACAAGTGTAGCCACAAATACACCTTATATGAAGTATAGTCCCCTGTATCGGAGGATGGGAAGGTTAGTAGTTGGGCATCTCCACAGCTCTGCGGCCCACTGTGATCTCAGATGCTGATCCCCTCTAGTTACACCCCTGACAGACATTAAAGTGTACCTCTGCTCAAAAATCATATGCTAAGAAGCAGAGTCGGATCATTCACAAGACAATCCTAGGCAGTTGCCTCATGCTTGGAGTCTAGAGGCCTGGCTGATGCTACCTCCCACCAAATCTTACTAAGAAAAGCCAAGTGACCATCAGCAGGGGCAAAAACAGCTTTCTTGCCTAGGGCCCCATTTCATCTTAATCCTTTTCTAGTAACAAGAGTGAAGCATCTGGATCCTGTGG
Source organism: Hyperolius riggenbachi (assembly GCF_040937935.1). Taxonomy (NCBI): domain Eukaryota; kingdom Metazoa; phylum Chordata; class Amphibia; order Anura; family Hyperoliidae; genus Hyperolius; species Hyperolius riggenbachi. The sequence continues at coordinate 513,884,248 of NC_090647.1, read as the reverse complement.
AGGCTTTCCACACCATCCTCAGGGCTACCATTGCCAAGTATGCAGCCCGCCCCCCAAGAAATCCAACAAGAGCTCATAGAATTTCAAGCTTACGACTGCACTCCTCTTCAAGCATGAATGCAGCCGTACTGTGTCTGTGTAAGCATGGGTGGGCCTGTGCTACAGGGTCGTAACTAGAAATCACTGGGCCCACCTGCAACACTTTAGATGGGCCCCCCTTCCCCTGTACACTAATTAGGGGCTGTCAACAAATGTTTGTCTGCAAATCTTTGCATGATTCTTTATCAGTGGCTGAGAAGATGCAGTCATTAGAACAATTGTGCAGAGAGCAGAAAGTTTTTTCTCTCCTTGTCCTTAGATGCCAGTCTCTCAAGGACGGGGCCCCCTGCGGCTTCTGTGCCCCCCTGCAGTCCTGCTGATCTTTCATGCTTTGGCTGTGGCTGAATTACACACCTGAAACAAACATGCAGCAAATCCAGTCAGAAGTGAAGTCTCAATGATGGGAAAATACACCCCAATTTGGGCACTTACCCCATCGCTCCCCTCCTCACCATCCCAGCGATGAGACTCCCAAGCCCGTTCAGCGTGAGCCATCTACGCCTGCGCAGTCCAGGTGATTTCCATGGACCATTGGAGGTCCCAGGACTGGAACGGCAGAGTGATTATTATTATTAGTTAGTATTTATATAGCACCAACATCTTCTGCAGGGCTGTACAGAGTATATTGTCTTGTCTCTAACTGTCCTTCAGAGGGGCTCATAATCTAATCCCTGCCATAGTCATGTATCTATGTATGTATGTATTGTATAGTGTATGTATCGTAGTCTAGGGCCAATTTAGGGGGAAGCCAATTAACTTATCTGTATGTTTTTTGGATGTGTGAGGAAACCGGAGTGCCCGGAGGAAACCCACGCAGATACAGGGAGAACATACAAATTCCTTGCAGATGTTGACCTGGCTGGGATTCGAACCGTAGACCCAGCGTTGCAAGGCAAAAGCACTAACCACCATGCTGCCCACGTGATAGGGAAGACTCTCTCCCGAGGTACGTACCTGAAGTGACATGTGACATGATGAGATAAACATATTCACATATAGTAGTAGCCCTACCAAGAGGTTACCTAAAGTTTCTGTTTTCCAGTGCAGAATGAGTTTGTTGAATTCAGTACGGTTTCCTGAAAAGTAAATAGAAGCTAAAATCTTGTTATTTGTCAGGGAGAAGGCAGATGACAAGGCTTTAGTGGAGGATAGTTCAAAGGGTCATTTCTTGTTTCCGTCGTGTTCCTCGTTTACGATTATCACACAACACTACCACTGCCGAACTGATGAAGCATGTCGGCCCGAGGTTTTCCAGCATGTCAGATCAATAAATGCGACCAGTTTTGGTGCACGCTCTTGGTGGCACCGATTTTCATCCTGCTGCATTCTGATTATCAAATCAGATGGTCGATCGTGCCTGAAGTTGAGTAATCTGTGGGCATCTTTAAAGAATTGAACGTTGAACCTTGACCAAGAATTGAATGTCATCCCAATCAGTAGCTGATACCCCCTTTCCCACGAGAAAGCTTGTCCTTTTTGCAAATGGATCATCAGGGGGCTCTGTATGGCTGTTATTGTGGTGAAACCCCTTCCACAGTAGTTTCCTGTCTGTGAACCTCATTGCATTGTGGGAAATAACAGCTGTTTACAGCTGAGTCCAACTGCCAAAAAAGCAAGCAGCATCTCCTTCCAGTGACATCCCCTGCCAGCAGTAAAAATGTCACCATGTGGTAAATGTCAGATTGTAAATCAGGGAGAGGAAAGATTTTACTATAGGAAAGCACTGACTAAATCATTTAAACATAATTATTGTAAAAATGAAGCACTTTTTTTTTATTACATTATTTTCACTGAAGTTCCTCTTTAATCTCCAAGCAGCAGAGGGATGAGGTGGGTGGGGTAGCTCTGTGCTCAGCACCAAGCTCTGTGGATGGATCTCTGAGTCACATGACTTTTTCAAAGGTAATTTCCCTGAAACGGCTTCATGAAATGAGAAAATTGTGTTACTAAAAGTGAGAACCTGCAGTGCTGCATTTCTACTTTTTTTCTGCCCAAGGCCCACTATCATCAGCTGACCGGCAGCATCCTAACCCCCCCACCCCAACATGGCAGGGATTAGATTGTATGCTCCTCTGAGGACAGTTATTGAAGAGGTGGCAGGGATTAGATTATTAGATCCTTTGAGGGCAGTTAGTAACATGATGGCAGGGAGATAGTCAGTTCCTTGGCGAGTGGCACATTCGGTGAGTGTCAGGCCGATCAGAGATCACTGTAAGTGCTCATCTGCTGCCTCTTCAGCTGCTGGTAGCCGCCCAACGCTATATGCAAACTCTGTGTAGCAGGACTGACGTTCAGCAGGCTAACTGCTACTGCCATCCTGCTGCCCACAGCCCGCCCCTTGCTTTCCTGGTGCCCTATGCCATGGCCGTTGTTGCCTTGCCTGAAATCCAGCCATGGAGATCTGGGAGGGTTAATTAGGGCTGTAAATGTCCTTGAAGTTTGCAGCAGCGGGCTCGGTGGTAAGCTAGAGGGTTAAAGCTATTTTTGTGGGCTGACAGTTGTCATCTGACACAAGCAGTAGAACACAAAGTTCATTGTTCAGGGGTGTATATTGTATAACAAATTGTATCACACTAATGACATTCTTATTTGATTTCTCCTCTGTGTCACTCCGTGGCCTGGCCTTTTCAGGACATCCTGCACTTATTTGTCCTTAATTTAGGCCGTGACATCTGTGACACGCTGCCAAGTCATCGTGTCACTGGAGTCCCAGCTTTGAATTTCCACATTTGCTTAGGCACAGCGCTGGCGTCAGGAGGAAGCACACACTGAAAGTCAAGATCGCGAAACAGATGCCAGTTCCGCTGTGAGAATGTATACAATCCGCAGTCATAAACCCAGACTGGAAGGTGGATGAGAGAGCTGGAACAGCTCACGTTACGCCACTCATACATATCATCACATTCAGGACAGTGTATGTACGACTTCTGCATCAGAATGCTGGAATCTTTATGTGGACACAGGAATTAGCTTAAAAAGGAACTGTAGTAAAAATGTCATAATAAATAAAATTGCTTATTGTATTCAATATACATTTATATACATACATATACATTTATAGATTATTTAGTCCGTGTTTTTCTATTGTAAAATCTTTCCTCTCCCCGATTTACATTCTGAAATGTATTTATATGAAATGTCTCACTGGTGGTGACATGTTTAGTCCTGCCAGGTGATCTGTACGGAATGTTCATTTACTGAGTTTTATGCACAGAAGGAGATATTGCATGCTTGGCAGTTGGAAAAAAGTAGTTATCTCCCACAATGCAACAAGGTGACACAGTTAACTGTCAGGACCATGGTCCTGGCATCACACTATGGGAGGGGACTCACCACAATAGGAGCCATACAGACCCCCCTGATGATCCATTTGAGAAAAGGAAAATATTTCTTCTGGGAAAGTGGTATCAACTACTGATTGGGATAAAGTTCAATACTTGGTTACAGTTCCTCTTTAAAGTGTAAATGTGGGGCATAAAATCAAAAATCCATTCTTTATTTTTATTTGGTAAATAAGTAATAAGGATGCTAACCAGGCAATCCAACAGTTAAAATCACTGTTACTTTTCTTGTTGATAAATGATAATTCATTCCCCAGTTTACCTGACTCTTATTTGGTACACACAAAATGTGATACACAAAAAGGAAGTTGCAGGGCATGCTGGGTGGTCCTTTTTTTCTTCTCTATTTCTCCTCAGACTTAACTAATGCGCCTGATTGGCTGAAGCCTCTTTCCCTCCTGTTTTCCCCTCCCACACCTCTGTTCCTCTCTTATTGGACAATATTTCTCATGCTGAGACAATGCACTTTGTAAGTTTCTATAGTGAAGGCCGGGCAAATCAGGCACAGGCAAGTAGGGCAGGAAATGACATCAAGATTGGCTTCAGAATATCCACACTTAAAATGGGAAATACTAAGAAGGATTTTCTATTTTTTTACTGTAGAAAAATCACTCAAATCAAAACGTGGACAGTGCAATACATATGTTATGTAAGTTGAGCAAGTATTTATCTACTTATATATGTAAAAAAAAATTCTGAGATAGTAAAGCTCCCCTTTAAGGCAAGAAACCCTGATATCCTAATTTCTGCTGCCCTTGCCCAGACTATTTTTTTTCACCTCTATTGCTTCAAACTTTATTTTTTGTTAGCACTGTGTTCTATTACAATTACTGTCAGAGAAGACTCTTTTGAAAACCCAGTCTGCCAATGACTGACTGTAGCAGGTTTGAGGCCTCAGCCGCTAACAGTGTAAGAATGGCTGTAATTAAAACATTCCCCTTGAAAATAGATAGGTGAATTTTGATTGGCTGTTGAAGGCTCCACCCACTTTCCTGAATATTAACCCCTTTCACCCAGTGACAAACTGTGTCAAGTTTGAGAACCCTGCGATTAACAGTCTAAGAATGGCTGCAGTTTACATTTTTCCCATTTAAAATGAAAGGCTGAAATTTTATTGGCTGTTTTTAGCTTGTTTTTTTACCTCAATCACCAAGTGACCAATTATGCCAAGTTTGGGGACTCTGGCTTTATTACTGTGAGAATGGCAGCCTTTTACATTTTCCCATTGATGTAAATGGGTAAAATCCCAGTGGCTGTTTGTAGCTCCGCCCAGGTGTGCAGGGGAGAGGGGAGACCCCCAGAACATATCATCCTAGGTAGTAAGGGATCTGTATACCAAGGTTTGTTTAAATCATTCAAGGCGTTTTTGAGTGATGGACAGTACACACACACACACACACGTCTGATTAAATATATATATACAGTGGAGGAAATGATTTTTTGACCCCTCACTGATTTTGTAAGTCTGTCCAATGACAAAGAAATGAAAAGTCTCAGAACAGTATCATTTCAATAGTAGGTTTATTTTAACAGTGGCAGATAGCACATCAAAAGAAAAATCGAAAAAATAACCTTAAATAAAAGATAGCAACTGATTTGCATTTAATTGAGTGAAATAAGTTTTTGAACCCTCTAACAATAAAAGACTTAATACTTAGTGGAAATGTATGTTTCCCAGAAGGCTTGGCTGGTCATTTCCCTTCCATGGTCTGTTCCTGATGGACACTGCTGGAGTGTCAGCCGTTGCTATCTAGTATAGTTAATTCCTGGAGGTTGCTTTAGGCTCCCCTTCGAGCCCAGTCAGGTTGTATTATCTGTTTGTTTGTTCTGTTACCATAGTCCTGTCCCAACGGTGGTCGACAGGAAATGGTTCTGATCTCTGTTCTTGGAGTATAGCTGGTGCAGCGGTTGCTACCAGCTATCTCTTCTGTTCTGTCTCCTGGGATCGCGCTAGCTACTTTTCGCTAGCGCTGGGGATCCTTCTGTTCTGTCTCCTGGGATCGCGCTAGCTACTTTTCGCTAGCGCTGGGGATCCTTCTGTTCTGTCTTCTGGGATCGCGCTAGCCACTTTTCGCTAGCGCTGGGGATCCTTCTGTTCTGCTACTCTGTACCTGGATCGCGCTAGCCACTTTTCGCTAGTGCTGTGGATCCTATCTCTCGCTTGTCCCTGTTTTCGTGTGTCTGTCTTGTCTGCTACGCTTGCTGGAGGCTCGGTGAGGTAACCGTTAAGCAAGCGCTCGCGTCCTCTGTTTCATGTTTGTCTGTTAATGGTTAGTTAGGCGTGCTTGTCTCTATTGTGCTTATCACGTGGAGACAGCGCATAACCGCGTGCACTGTTGCGAATGAGTGCGGTGTTCGCGGTTAGCTAGCGTTTGTTATTTTCCGTATCTCCTTATTGTATTATTGTATTATTTGCTGTGCCTTTGCTACCCTCGTGCCCTGTTTTGCTCAGTCTTGTGTCTCTGTCGGCAATCGCCATTCTTGAGATTGCATTCCCACTTCGTTTCCGCCGTTGTGTGTTCACCGTCGCTGGGTGGCGACTAGTTTGGTGGACACACATTGGTTCTGTCCCTTTGCTCTGTTTCTTGTGGGCTATCCAGCCCTGCCTGATCGTACCTTGTCCTGGATCTGTACAATTCCCGTCTGGCATCTGTGGCTGTGCAGCGACTGTGTTCGCCTGCACTCCACAGCGCCATCTGCCGGAGGGAATTGCCCTCTGCGGCTGCATAGCACCTAGCCTGGGTGTCCTCAAATATACGCTTGTGGAGGAAATCCGCCGCGTCAGCGCACGTCTGGTGCGCTGACCGCGAATACGATTCCACAATCGTTACAGAATGACCAGCCCAAACCAAAATTCCCAGGCCAGAGGGAACCTTTGATTTGCTTCAGATGTCATTGCCTGTGACAAAAGCATATGTGGATCCTATTATAGGTAGGATCGCACACTATATTAAAGCAGTTAAAAAATCTGTACTCGTTCCTGATCCCCACCCATATGGAGATTATTTAGATACTGGGTTGTTCGAACCGCCATTTGCCTCATGGGAAATCGGGGCCTTGGTGGAGGAATTTGATTTGGATTGGAAAGCCTTTTGCGATTTTTACATCGCAAAAAGCGCGGATGTCCTGAACGATTGTCTTTACTCTGTGTGCCTTTTGATTGATTCTGATAAATGTGACGAGTGTGTTGTGGATCTGGTGATGTATGTGTGGCAGATCATTTTGGATGAATTACACACACACCAATAAATTGATCCCAATAAAGAGGTAAAAGATTCCCGTTCTGTTCCTGCTCCAGTTCCATCTGAAGATTGTGCTCACTATGATTGTTCATCCTTTGTTAAGTGTGCATGGGAGCCCCCATTTGAGAAATGGGAGATCGAGCTCCTGGTCTATGAATTGGAATGTGATTGGAGATCGTTTTGCAATCATTACCGTTCTAAAAACGAAGCAGTTTTGTATGCGTGCATTGAGTCTGCGTGCACTTTAATCAAGACTGGTGAATGTATCTCTGACTTTGTGACTCCGCTGTTTGACGTGTGGAGAATGATTTTGGATGAACTACATGCGCTTCAATCTGCTAAAAACACATTGTCAGCGGACGATTGTTCCAATCCTCTGGATTTAAAGAAAGTGAGTTTTGAATGCATTCCCTTTCCCAAAGCAACTGAGTGTTTGAAGTCTGAGTGCAAGTCGTTCAGAGCAGTTGCTTGTGTGGAAGTTGAACCAGTGCGGTCTGATGTCGCCACTGCACGTATGGCTGCAAAAGGTCTGTGTGGTCCTGTGTCTAAGGAAGACAGATTTTTTCCCTCAGGTTCTCTAAGATCGTCCGTTTGTGAGCCTGCCATCGGGAAAATTCCTAAGTTATGCAACTTTAAGAAAATTATTGATGTGTCTAATAAAGTTTCTCCTGTTGTTGTCGCCACTTCTTTTGCAAATGAATCTATGTCTTATTCTGTTCGCACCTGTGCAGGCCTGTTGCCTGATGACAGTTGCTCCAGTGTTTCTGTCCTAGATGCCTTGCAGTCTGCTCCGCAGATCGCGGAGGTTTGCGATATGGAAGCGTCAGTTTCGCAACCTAAAGCGATCTTGGATCCGCAAATTTTGCGTTCTGACTCCTCGGATTCGACATTGTTAGCCGAATCTAAGAGTGAGACAGCGCTTCGGTTTTGCGAATCTGATGCTGAAACTTCTTTGCCTTGTCCAGAGAAGCTTTCTCTGAACCTGCCCTGTACCATGAATGAAGGCATGATGTCCACTTGCATTGACATTTGCGAGTCTGATTCTGAAGAAAGTATTGACTCTCCACCCAGTACTCTGGATGAGTCAATATTACCTTGTTTAAAATCTCCTGCAGTGACCCTAGAGGCTCGTCTAGGTATTGCAACCATTGTTACCTGTTTCTCTGCTATTTTGGAATTGCAGTCTGGTTTGACTGCTATGGAGGAATCTGCCTGTAGTGAGGCAAAACTCAGAAAGTCAGAGCTAGTTTTACTAGATATTCCTGTGTATCCCTGTCCTGATGATAAAATTCAGTCTCAGTTTATGGTGGAACCTTCCCTGGGACATCTGCCCTGCACACAAAATAAAGTTCAAGTTTTGCCCTGTAACATGGATAGTTCAGAATGCTTCTTAGAAAACTTGGGAAATGGTGTTCCTGAGGTCTTGTCTGATGTCCTGGAGATCTCCGAGTTCCTCCCAAAGGGTGCAGAACTTGTAGGAGATGTCTCCTGCCCCCCAGGTCCTTCTGAGGTGTTGCCCACTTCAGTAGGCATTGCTGCCTTGCTGACTACTTTTGCAGCTTTTGTGGAGCTTCATTCATGTGTAGTCAATGATGATATTACAGTTACAGAAAATTCTGAATTTGAGTCCGAGTCTTCTTTTGAAAGACCAGTACCTGTGACCTTTACTCGTGATGATTTTCTGCCCGGTACTGGTTTTGGTCTTGTCGTGTCGGACTCTGAGGTTGGCAGTTCCCCGACATGTCCTGAGGTTTCTCCTGTACTAGTGTACCCCGATGTGCTCTGTGACCCAGAAAGCCCAAGTGTGCCTCGGTTACCAGCGTACTCAGATGCTTCCTCAGTGGAGACATGTTCCGATATAGCCTGCCTGCTTGCATGCCCAGAAGTGGTCCCTGAAAGTCCTGATCTTGATGGGTGTCCTGCTAATTTTGAGTCTGGAATGATCATAGGTTCCATAGGGGTTCTTGGTGGTTCTCCATGTGAGCCTGGTGAGCGTTCTGGCTTCTTGGGATCTCTGCGGAGCTTCAAGGCGTTCTGGGAGATTCCGGGAAAGGTTTTGCTTGGTGCCCTGAATACGATCAGCAATGGCTTTGGTGTTGTAAGGGACACTTCGAACAGGTATTGCGGCAGGTTTGGTATTCTTGGACGCTCCTTGGAAGGTGGGGGGTATTGTCTGGAGGGTGTCGATGGCTTCTTCTCTGGTGTCCACAGTCCTGATGGGTGTTACGCTGAGACTTGTAGTGCTGATGGGCATGTTTCGGTGGCTTCTGCTTCCGATGAGGTCGGTTTCGGATGGACTGACTCTGGAATTGGGCCTTGTCGGGCTGCCCCGACCTTCATGAGTCTTCAGTTAGAGTTTTGTGATGATACCAGTTTTGAGGGATGTCTGGAATCCATCCCTAGGGGGGGGGGGGGGGGTACTGTGAGAATCCGCTCAACTGCGCAGGCAGGCAGCCTTTTGACCATTGTTTAGGTTTGCATGCTGCAGGACTCTGGAACAGAGACCTGTCTTTCCATTGCAAGTTCTGGTCTGTTCTCTTGCTGGGGAATTTGCATACATTCGTTATGCAAATCCCCTACCTGCCTTCTTTGATGACTGGCACTATAAGAGCTTTATGTTTCCCAGAAGGCTTGGCTGGTCATTTCCCTTCCATGGTCTGTTCCTGATGGACACTGCTGGAGTGTCAGCCGTTGCTATCTAGTATAGTTAATTCCTGGGGGTTGCTTTAGGCTCCCCTTCTAGCCCAGTCAGGTTGTATTATCTGTTTGTTTGTTCTGTTGCCATTGTCCTGTCCCAACGGTGGTTGACAGGAAATGGTTCTGATCTCTGTTCTTGGAGTATAGCTGGTGCAGCGGTTGCTACCAGCTATCTCTTCTGTTCTGTCTCCTGGGATCGCGCTAGCTACTTTTCGCTAGCGCTGGGGATCCTTCTGTTCTGTCTTCTGGGATCGCGCTAGCCACTTTTCGCTAGCGCTGGGGATCCCTTTGTTTTGTCTCCTGGGATCGCGCTAGCTACTTTTCGCTAGCGCTGGGGATCCTTCTGTTCTGTCTTCTGGGATCGCGCTAGCCACTTTTCGCTAGCGCTGGGGATCCTTATGTTCCGCTACTCTGTACCTGGATCGCGCTAGCCACTTTTCGCTAGTGCTGTGGATCCTATCTCTCGCTTGTCCCTGTTTTCGTGTGTCTGTCTTGTCTGCTACGCTTGCTGGAGGCTCGGTGAGGTAACCGTTAAGCAAGCGCTCGCGTCCTCTGTTTCATGTTTGTCTGTTAATGGTTAGTTAGGCGTGCTTGTCTCTATTGTGCTTATCACGTGGAGACCGCGCATAACCGCGTGCACTGTTGCGAATGAGTGCGGTGTTCGCGGTTAGCTAGCGTTTGTTATTTTCCGTATCTCCTTATTGTATTATTTGCTGTGCCTTTGCTACCCTCGTGCCCTGTTTTGCTCAGTCTTGTGTCTCTGTCGGCAATCGCCATTCTTGCGATTGCATTCCCATTTCGTTTCCGCCGGTGTGTGTTCACCGTCGCTGGGTGGCGACTAGTTTGGTGGACACACATTGGTTCTGTCCCTTTGCTCTGTTTCTTGTGGGCTATCCAGCCCTGCCTGATCGTACCTTGTCCTGGATCTGTACAATTCCCGTCTGGCATCTGTGGCTGTGCAGCGACTGTGTTCGCCTGCACTCCACAGCGCCATCTGCCGGAGGGAATTGCCCTCTGCGGGGGCATAGCACCTAGCCTGGGTGTCCTCAAATATACGCTTGTGGAGGAAATCCGCCGCGTCAGCGCACGTCTGGTGCGCTGACCGCGAATACGATTCCACAATCGTTACAATTTCTTTGTCATTGGACAAACTTACAAAATCAGTGAGGGGTCAATTAATGATTTCCTCCACTGTAGATTAATGATATTGAAAGTGTTGTAGTAATTATAAATAAAACTTTCCTAGAGTCTAATTTTCTTATTTTCAATTTAAGAAGTTACATTTTAAGCCTGACGTGTACTGAGCAACCATGTCATTGTGATGTCAAATATGATTAATTAATGGAAAACCTGAGGCAAAAAAATGTTAAAAGATATACTTACCTTGATGATTTATAAGCTGTGCAGATGCCTCTAGGCTCCTTAGTGTTACTGCTTTCCCCTCCGCCTTAATGCTGTAGCCCCTGTTGGTAAAGCATAACTCCAATAGGATCTCCAGGGCACATGCACTGTTCATCTGCATGCCCTCTCTGTACATGCTTCCAAATCGGTGTATGAAGCATTCAGGGCATTCAACGTTCTGATTGGTTTCGAACTGCTAATATCCAGGACGTTTTCTGCGCTACACACAGTGGAAAGCGCATGCGCTGGGCTCCAACTGGTCCTTGTTAGAGCTACAAATGGGGGCAACAGTGGTTAGATTGAGGGGAGACTGGGCACAATAAAGAGCCTGTAGATGTCTGCAAAGCTTAAGCTTAAACAAACGAGGAATACTTAACTTTTGATCAGCACCATCCTGTTATCAGGATTGTTAGCTTAGCCAGACAAAAGTGTTTTTGGCTTGTATGTATTTTTCAGCTGCTGGATTCATCTGCAATATAGATAGTGAGCGGGTTCCTAAATCCACATCTGCGTTGAGATTTGCAGGTTTGCGATCCCATGAATGCTCCATATGGAGTTTGTTGTTTGCCACCACATTGCACCTCATGACAATGGTCCTATTTCAAGTTGTGACCCCCACCATGATTTTACCCCATCACTTGTCTTCACTTTCCTTGGATCCCCATCCTGGACTTGGAGCTGTGCTGGCGACACCACACCCCTGAGCATAGAGAGCTGTATAGGCACAAAATGTTTATGTGATGAAGGAATACACAGCCGTAAGTTATGTTCTGTGAAAAGTTCATGTGAAAACATACAGCAGTTTCATGGATACACACTGCTTACCTTTAGTGCTGTCATCATAAGTGCTGTCTGCCCCTAGGCCAAAAATGTTGTGGCTCCCCTTTCGTGTGCAGCAGTGCCCCTCCTATTCCATGTGCCGCCCCCTCTTCCATTTATATCTTAAATGTACTGTAGCTTCTCTCTTTTATGAACAGCTCCCTTGGTCATCAATTTCCCTTGTTCTGTTGCTCCCCATTCACAGCCTCCTCTTTCAAATGTAGCAACTCCTCTTTCATATTCAGGCGCTTCCTTGCATTTTAGGCCCAGGCCTTTGTGGCCTTTCCAGAAATCCGGCCCTGATCATAAGCAAAGCTTCCCTATTGGTCAGTAAAGTCACCTATAAAACTAAGGACCACAAGGGAGTTTGGAAAGTCAAAATTTGAAAATTAACACACAGTAGAAAGAAATATTGTTGCTACTACTTACCATTTTGGCATGCAGTTTTCTTTGCAAGTGACCTCTGATTATGTCTTTTATCCATTCGTAGGGAAAATGTGAAGAATATGCTGTCAAGGAAAACTCCAAAATACACCAAATAAAAGAATCCCCTCAGCTGTACCAGATATTGGGGTCGATTTATAAAGCATTATCACATTCAGTAATGCAGAAAACAGCTGACTTTACCGAGCACTTAGGAAAATGTCAATTCATAAAGGGTGTTACCGCATGAAAAACTGAAATTATTGTGCAGTGAGATAAATTACCAACTTGTGTGGTAAATACCTCAACAAATGTCAGTAAATGTAAATTCATAAAGCCTACAACATGCGGTAAAGTCATGAAAAAGTACTGTCTGCTTTAAAGTGGTGAAAAGAATGCAGTGTCTGTGTGAGGAGACTGTGCTGGGAGCCGTGACTCACAAGCAGAAGCAGTGAGAACTGTGACTGACAGGAGCAGGGAAAATGTGAAGATAGAAACAGCCCCTCTCTTCTGCAAGTCTGGATGATGGAATCAGATAGGACCTGCAGCCTTCTCAGGCAGGACAAGCTTTTAAACCCCCAGGCAGCAGCAGAGCGATTGGAACAAAACAGGCTTCCCCTAAATACCTTCGGCTATTTAACCTCTTGGGTTCCTGTTTGAAGATGTGTAGGAACAAGTGGGGTAAATCACCTAAGCATGGCATGTGTAAAGTTTCTCGAAGTTCTTCTCAGCTGTGGCAATTAAATAGAATGTTAAGAAAGAACATATCCATCTAAGGGATATCCGGGATGCCTCTTTCTATTGTAATGCAGTCACTGCATGGAATAGCTTGTAGCAACACAGAAACACTCCACTCTGGTCTGTTGTTACCGCAAAAGGCTTTTGTCAATGGGCTTTGGTAATCTACCAAACTTCTACCGCACCTGTGAAAATGTTTATGAATTAGCACACAAAAGTCTAAAATACCGAATGCGGTAATTTTCCTGGGCAGATTTTTTTTCGCACAGCCTTTTATGAATCAACCTCATTGAAGCTAATTTTTGATTACCTGTATTCTTACTTCAGGGCAAGTTTTTGGCATAAGGCCACTATCACAGTGGTATGTTATGGTGTAATGTGTAACGCAGCTTGTCACACTGCATTGCACCACCTATGCGATGTTTACAGTGTGACGAGTGCGTTGCGGTAACAGGTTGCGGTATAGATCCATGTATGTTTTTACATATAGTCACAGAACTTTTGTACTGCGTGCCTCTGAAGAAGTGACAATTCATGGTTGCGATTTCGCATCAGGCTGTGAATAATGACATCACTGTGATGTACAGAATTTTACGATATATATCTGTCCTTTCCCAGGCCGTTCCATCACTGAGACCCCCGAAGGTCGCAAGCGCGAGGATGCACTGCATCGGCACGGTAGCGCACACCCACTCGGTCTTCTGTGGAAAAAGGCGCAAGCCTTCAACAAGCCTCGCGGACCCAGAGGCTTCCTCCTCCTAAAATGAGGACCCCTTTTTTCCCTACAGGTACCCTGTATGGCCCGGTTCACACATAAATCTGCACATTTGTGGTCCGGTCCAGTCCTGTCAGTTTTGCATCACTTTTCTATCAGTTTTACCTAACTGGACCAGAATTGTGCACCTTTTATGTGTGAACTGAACACACCCATAGAAACACATACAAACCTGACAGGACTGGACCAGACTGGAAATGTACGGATTTATGTGTGAACACAACTTTAGAAACACATGCAAATCTGATGCCAACTGTCAAAACTGGACAGTGACTGGACACCTTTTTATGTGTGAACCAAGCCTAAAAGTGGCCACACACCATACAATTAAAAGATCCAATTTTCAAAAGCTTTTTTTTTTTCATTTGTTCGATAAAAAATCTGATCGAATTTCCCAATTTTATTTGAAAAAAGAAGGTTGGACCTGGAAGTGTTAGATTTTTCTGATCAATTTTTATGAAAATGTAATGGTGTGTGTGGTAGATTGTCAATTACTTGATGTAAAGACCCAAGCAATAGTTTTCAGTTATTTTACTCATCATTGGAGAAAAATTTTACATATAAGTGTGGTACATTGGTTACATTTTTTAAATGTTACAGACAGAAAAATTGATTGCAATTCTTCAATTGAAAATATACTTAAAAAATTGTATGGTGTGTGTGGCCATCTTTAGCTTCTGTGAAATAACTGTCTAGGAATAATGTAAGATGTGGCGTATTGACCCAGCAGCCTCTGTGTTGCACAAGTCCCTGTGATGGGGTAAAGTTTACATATCAGCAGTCACAAATCATTTTGCCATGTTGGTTTTCATTACAGTGATAAATCTCCAGAGACAAGTAGGCGCTTTAACACTTTGAAGTAGAGATTAATATTATCCCAGATAATCTGCTGCATTTGTCATCTAATGAGCAGCCACACACATTAAAAGGAAGGTTATGTAAATACACTATGTGGCCGGGCTACTATTTGTCAACACAGACACCCTCACAAGGAGCTTGAAGGCTCCCGTTCTCACCAAACTGAACTGGTTCATACTCAACATCTACGCTACCGCTTCTATGTGAGATGTGACATGTCAGTTATGCTTGTTTTTGATGTTATTATATGCTGAAGTTCACATTTCAAGAAAAACAAAAGGCAGACAAAGGCAGCAGCCTAAGCTAAGTTATCCAAAGCCTGTTTCCATCTAAAAATTGTACAGTATATGGACAGAGCAAGCTAGGATTAAAACTTTGCCATACTTGTATTATTTCTCACTACAGAAGTAAATCAAACTTTATTAACAACAAACAGAAAAATTTGAGTTGACAGTATCTGAGTAGGAAGTTTTGAATCAAGATGATACCATTTATTGGCTAACTTCAAAACATAAGAGTAAGCTTTTGGCTATTCCACCTTCATCAGACTCGAATCCTGACAAGTATATACATGCAACATCAAAAGGGCATACCTATTTTTTTTTTTTAAATATGTGTCATTATAATGCCTTCATTGAAACAAAACATCCAAATAATGTCTGAAGAGGATGTTAGCTGATTTATGACAAATAGATAAGACCCTTTGTTTACTCAATCTTCCTGTAACTAAGAACCACATTGGTACAGAGGTTTTGTAAATTCCGAGTTCAAGAGTTAGCAACAGCATCTGAGTTGGTCATTCCAATATAGTGATGAGCAAAAATGGCAATATCCTTTTGTATTCATTTTTAGCAAAAACATTTAAAAAATTGACCCTGATCGAAAATGCCTTCAAAAATTATTTTGTAATATGTTTGCGGCATTTTTTGCTTAAAAAAGCGTTATTTGCCGCTAACTCAAACAGCACAACAGCACAGTGTGTGTTCTTGTGGATGCGCACATCAAAGCAATGTACAGCTGTGCCTTTTGAGTTACCAGTGAATTACATTTTAACGAAAAATACTAAAACTTTTGACAAAAGCGGCTACTTTCTGATAATCATTTTAATTGACTATGTCGGAAAAATACAATGTCCCATATGCAAATAATGCAATTAACTTTTTCACTGGAGTTTTCTCCTAGGTGATTTTTCACAACTTGTAAATAAAATGCCTTTTAAGTCCTCAGCAAGCTTGAAAATACTCAAAATAGTTTTGATACTAGTTTTTCAACTACTTGTTGGTACTTTTCCAATTGCACAATGTAAAAAAAAATGGGTTTAAATACAAGATTAAAAATTATCTCCTAGGAGAAAACCCAGGAGAAAAAAATTAATTGAATAAGGGCCAATGTATTTTCGCAAATACATTTTCAAAATAAAGGCCTCTTTCACAGTGCGACGTTAAAGAGAACCAGAGACGAAGCACCCTCATGTATTTTATTACATCAGTGGGAACATGACAGTAAACACCTACCCTGCTTTTAGTTTCATTGTTATCTGCTTAATTAGTCTATTAGCAACTGTGATACCGTAAGAATCCCCGACTGGCTCAGTCTAGGTTTGACCTGGAATCATTATAGCTGAGTCACTCTTCTGTGGAGTCTTTTCAAGCCCAAGCCTGCCACCTCCTGGATCAGATTTCCTGCTTTGCATACTGAGAGCTGTGATGACATGGGAGGGGCTGCTCCTGCTGAGAGAGAAGCTCTGTGGCTGCAATATGATCCCTGTGTGCTCTGTGTGCACTAGATACTGATGATGACTGCAGTTTCATTTCTATGAGAGACACTTCCTACAGGCAGCTGCACATCATACCAAAATGAAAGCACACAGATGAAAGGCTGCATTTAGCCTAAATAGCAGCATAGTCTCATATAGCCTAGACAGCACTTCCAGAACAACTCATAACCTGGAAGCAGAAGGGATATGAGCCGGCGGCCATATTTGATTTTTCCTGGAGCAATAATGGATAAAAAACACTAAAAAAGGCACACCAGAGCGGCGAAATTATCAGGTAGAGCATTTATTCTTTACAAGCTATCGACTGATATGTTTATTTTGTGTGAAACGTTCATCTCTGGTTCCCTTTAAAGTCGCACGTTAGAAAATGTTCCAACGCAGACTAACGCACAGCAATGCAAAGTCTGTGCGACACGTTGCATTGTGTGTAACGTGTAGCAATATTTAGAAAGTGCTGCATGCTGTGCGTTTAGCAATACATTTGCTGCGTTATGTGTGTTGCACATGCTCAGTAATGTTTTTTTTTTTTTTAATGTAACGCATGCGCCGTTTTCGTTCTATCAGTATGCAATGAAAACGGTGCACCAAGAGACACATAAACAAAATAATGTCCAATTTTATAACCTACATGTGCTGCATTAGGGGCACGTTGTGCGACCTTAACGTCGCTTCAAACGCAACGTCTTAGTGTGAAAGAGCCAAAAAAATAGCATTTCCAGTTTCCACACTAATCCAATCTACAGATGTTGGAAAATGAATTATTTTTGTTTCTATGTAGGTCCAAACTAAATAATTGATCTTGTTTTCTGTTGTTTTCATGGGTGTCACAAAGACAGCAAGCAGTGGAGTTCTTGTTGAAGTTTTACATTGGGCCCCCTCAGTAGAGATAAGCAAAAAATGCCAATATTCTTTTTCACATTCATTTCCGTGAAAATAAAATAAAATTCGATTTTCGAACCAAAATTCCAATGAAAATTTGTTTTGTTATTTTCCACGCTTTTTGTTTCTTTGCGGTATAAATTGACACAGTAAAAATATTGTTTTCCTGCGTTGTTGCTCTTTTCACCATATTTTGTAGTAAAAATATAGATTTTTCGTGTTTTTACAGTAAAAATATCATTTTTTTTTGTGTGTTTTCATTAAAACGCAAAAATACAAGCCTATTTGTCATGAAAATTTCTCGAAATGGAAAAAAGCATTTTCGATGCGACAACACTGACCCTCAAGAACGCCTTACATAACAATTGATACGGAGCACCAAACCTGTCAGAGAAGAGTAAGCAGGGAAGAGAACAGTTTGTTAATAATTGCACCTATTCACAGCACATTCGGAGCTGATCCTACTAGTGAAGGTTAAAAATGCCAATTTCCGTTTCCAACGGAATTTCGCATTCCGACATGTAGAATTCGGCGTAAATAAGAATTTCTGAATTCTTCTTATTTTTTTTTTATTTTATCCTTGTTAATAAAGTTTGTTATGTTGATTTCCGAATTTAGTGGAATCCGCTAGATTTTGCATATGCACACTATATTGCATGTAATTAAGCGTAGTCCACAATTCCGAATGCCAACTGTGGTACACATCCAAATTTTCTGATTGGCCTAATAATTATGAGCCTTGTGATTGTCCTAAACGTTCTTGGTACTTGGTATGCTGCTCTCGGAAATGTGTTATGCGGCGGGATTCCGACTTCTGCACTCTGATTTCCGAATACTGCTTTCCACTCGGAAAGCTGATTTCCGATCGGAAATTCAGAAACTGGAACGCCATCTAATTTGGAGGCTCATCCCTAATCATAACCATTACCAGCAAAGCACTAATGAAGTGCTAATAGCCGTTGAAAGAGTGCCCCTGGTAGAGACTTTCCTAAAACTACCTAATTTAATAGAAAGAATAGACAGTCACTTCCTATATAGTTTGGATTATATGTAACAGATATAACAAATGATCAGATTACGATTGATAGGTCTAAAGACCGCCGCATCAATCGCACAACTTTACCAAGAGCCGGTGTTCTACCAATCAGCCAGAAATGGTTATTGAGTGACTGGTTAGTAAGACTGCTTTCTAGGTATAATTAATCTAAAATGTTACCTTCTTCTCTGAAGGTCCCGATTGTCCTATTAGGCATCACGTTACAATTAAATAATGTTAACAACATATTGATTTTAATGTCCAAAAGTCCTACAGAATCACATACAGTATATACATATATACATTGTGTTCACGGCCGGCCTTTGACCTGAGCGACCGGAGCGATCGCTCAGGGCGCCTGGCCGCCGGCTTCCAGGGGGGCACCGCACTCCTTCCGCCCTGGCCGCATATCGTGAATTTGCTAGCTGCAGCGCCGCGGTGGCTGTGGGCTCTGGCTTGGTTGCGTCTGACAAGCTCCCTCTGACTCCGCCCCCTGGTGCCGCTGGGGGTGATGGGGGCGAAGACCAGCAATTACTGCGGCGCTGTCTTTTGGAGGCAGTGCAAGACTCCGCCCCACGGCCGGCCCCACGTAAAGAGGATGGAAGCGCACAGTACGTGCCAGCCACCCTGCCTTGCCCTGCCTGTGACTGTCCTGGAGACCTGGCTATCTCCCCACCCAAGTGACCAGACCAGTAAAAGTAAGGCTCCGCTCCCCATTCCCCAGGACCCCAACAGGAATATATGCTTGTGATACGGGGGTCGGCTGGGAATCTCCTGCATAACTAAGTGGGGATCTGGTAGCCTAAGCCTATATGTGTACTGTGTGTATATATATATATATATATATATATATATATATATATATATATATATATATATATATATATATATATATATTACACACACACACACACACACACACTAAGGGGGGGTCTGCCTGTATATATACACACTGAAGGGGGGATCTTCCTACAAGACTAGTAGCTTATATACACTAAGGGGGGTCTGCCTATATTTAGGCAGATCCCCCCCTTAGTGTATATAGGTTACTAGTCTTGTATATGTAGGCAGATCCCCCCCTTTAGTGTGTATATATAGGCAAGATCGTGTGTGCGTGCGCGCGCGCAAAAAGGATGAATGGGGGGGGGGGGCACCAAAATCTGATTACGCTCAGGGCGCTGTAAAACCTAAGGCCGGCCCTGATTGTGTTCATACATGTTTTATACCTTCCTGTTCGAATGAAGTTATATTCTTGAGGCTTGCATATGTAACAGACTAACAGTATGTTATCAGCTTCAATTATTTGTTATTACTCAATAAAAATTATTGTTGAAAAAATGTTTTTTTGCCAAACACGTACAGGCCACAAAAAACTTTTGCTAGCAAAACAAGCCTGCCTTAGAGCGAACCTGAGCAGCATAATTACCTTTAAAGAAAAAACATTTCTATGTTACAGCTGATGCAAATCGTGCAATAAATCCGCAGTTTGTCTACTTCCTGCTTTCATGGAAGCAGACATAGGGTTAACATCCTGTGTTTACAAATTAGCTGCTCTGCTGAGGCAGCCAGCTGACACAGCTGAGAGGTCAAATGATACTTGTGAGTAGTCACAGATGAGGTGGAATTAGACAGGCTACACTCTCTAAATACATACAGGGTGCATTTCTCTCTGTTTTCCTTCTGTCCAGTGCAAAAGTTGAGGCCCACTTTAACAAATTAACTTTGCAACATAATGTCACAGGCAGAGAGTCAAAGGTAAAGTCCACAGTTCGCACTTCCAGATATTTAAGATAAATCGCAGCTATGTAAATAGCATGAGCTGTAATAAACAAGAATTGAAAAGTGATTAATATTCGGAAATGACAAGCGTAAAGCCTTATCCCACCCCATGCACAATCCTTTCCCAGGCAGTGCAGAGGTTGGACTAGGAAAAAAAGACTCCAGCTGGATGACGTTTAATTAACCTCCCTTTGCTTTGTTATCTCCAGTTTACAAAGCATATAGCATATATACATACAATACTTAATAAGCATAGTACAGCACACATATTATTATTATTATTTTTTGCACCAATTACCCATACCTGATCGTAAATGGAAGTGGATTTAAAAGGGGTAATACCATTCAAAACTATAAAAAAAATCCAAAAAACAGTGACCCAAAAATATGTTGTTTTTTATTTTTTTATCAACAAAACTTTTATTGAGGTCTTCAACAGAAAGAAATTAAATTCAACATTCCAACATTCAGAGAGAATACAATTTACAAATTGTATATATAATATATACAGTACAAAATATAAGTGTGCAATATCAAGCATTAATAACAGAGCTCCTACATAATCCGATATTCGCCAATATCCAATCTCTTACCAGGGGCGTAACTAGAAATCCCCAAGACCCCCCCCCCCCCCCCTTCCCCCACAGCAGTGATCTGAGAACTGCAATTCTAGCGTGCTCAGAAATGCCTTTATCCACAAAAGAACCCAGAATGCAAGCTAGAGCAGTATGTGGTACTGTTACTCCCAAAAATATATGTAAGGCCCAGTGCACACCAAAACCGCTAGCAGATCTGCAAAACGCTAGTGGTTTTGGAAGCAGATTTCAGAGCGATTCTAGGCATGTTTAGAGCGGATTTCTAAACATGCCTAGCGGTTTTGGCTGCGTTTTTGTGTAGCAGATTACACAAATTGTTACAGTAAAAGCTGTACTGAACAGCTTCTGTAACAAAAACGTCTGGCAAACTGCTCTGCGTTTTTCAGAGCGGCTTGCGTTTTTCCTATCCTTTACATTGAGGCAGAAACGCTTCTGCAAACCACAAACGTGCAGCAGGAGGCACGTTTGCGGTTTGCTACAGTCCTCAAATCGCCGGTGTGCACAATCCCATTGAGATACATTAACCGAGCGTTTTGACAGGCGGATGCAGCCGACGGTCCCTATATGGCCCCATAAAATAGGTCCCTATATGGCCCCATTTTTTTTCTTTTTACCTGGTCTGGTTGCCTTTGCCTAACTTTCAGGAACTGTGCAGAGCAGTAGCATTGAGGGAAGGATTAGGATTTTTTTTTTAGCTTCCGCAACAAACTTTTCTCATCAAGAAAATAACAGAAACCTTTCTATTTCAGATAAGCACGATTCTGTGTTAGTGATTTTCCTAGGTTTTTTTTGTTTTTGTTTTTTTGTACGAAAGTGTGTGTGTTAATTTGCGCATTTCAAATGTGCTTCATCAAGAAAATTGCATTGCAAACTTTGCCTGGATTCCAATGAAGCTAATTGAGATGAAAATTATATCAACTTTCAAACTGCATGCTTTTTTGTGCAGAATGTGATTTTTCTGCATTTCCATTGACTTGCATTAAAACCCAAATGGCACATCACACAGGTAGGTAAGCAGAGCTGCTCTCCAAATGTTAAATGCAGAAAGTCTGCATGCGCAAATTCGGATACAATCGGGAATAAAATGCAATAACACTAAAATACATGACATCTGCGACAAATGTGGTTTTCTCAAATGGCACACAAATTTGCCATTTCTTGGTTGTTTTTTGTTATTGTTGTTTTTTTATTGGACATCTTGGAAAATTCAGGCCAACTTTACCAATAATTGTATGGTGTGTGATAGATTGTAAAATTGTATTCAACCTGAATAAATTGTGTGTAATTATTCAGTATATGCCAAACTTTAATTATTGTTTGGACTATGGCATTATGAGCGTGTGTGTGTATGTGTATATTTAAAAAAAGATGGTACTAGTATGGTATGCAATGGGAAAATAATACATATGGTAAAGTAATTGTTATGTAGAATTATAATAAACTGTAACTGCATTGTACTCGGTTTATTTATGTAATTAACAAACAGAAATAAATTAGTGTTTGCAATTGAAAAAAAAAAGTGTGTTACTGGTAAATTAAGTGGTGATCAGTGGTAATTGTAATGCTAAACAGAGAATGATGTTGATAGATGTACAAAGATATAAAATAGCAAAAATCTAACAGTGGAAAAGGCAGTCCTATTAAAAAGCAAAACAATCAAAAGTTGATTACGGTATGTGAAAATTTTTTTAATCCAACCAACTTTTTCACCATTGATGATCTTTTTTTCCCCAAAATTGCGGCAATCTTGAACCCACATGTGTGTTACCTCAAACATGTTCTTCAATTGAACGAAAAATTGGATCAGATTGGTCGAATCACAACAGAATAAAAGATAGTGTAACGAGAATAACCTCTTTGTGTTGGAGATTTGGCTCCAAAAGGATGAGATGATGCAACTCCAAACATAGATTATGCCTTTTAATAAATAAGACCGTAAGGAACTATATACTTACAAGGGCCATAGGGTGAGGACCGTCTTGTCCCAGGACTTGAATTGGTAACACAGCAAAATGTGTGCTTAGAACCAGTTTAAGAGTTGGAATCAATCACCTGTTTAGCCCTTCTACGGGACACCTACGATTTTTTTTTTCTGAAAAAGCTATGATATTAATCTATAAAACTCATGCCTCGTGAGAAAAAGGGGAAAAACAACAAAAAGAGACACCAAAAAAGGCAGAACCTGTGATGGAAAGATGCCACTAGAACAACAACCTGCATAGCAAGAAAGTCCCAGTAAGGTGCATCATGTGAGAAATCTTATGTGGTAGAATAGCGGAGTGATGCTGGTCTTATCCGGTCCAGACACACAATAACATTTGACCTGAAATGTCACTTCAAACATGTTATGTAATGTAAATACGTGCTCAAAACTCATTCTTATTATTAGAACAAGTTACTTATCCAGTTTCACTAGAACAGGTCTGGTCACATGTGGTACCCCAGTAGTACAGGTCTGAGGACCTGTTTGCATCGTGCTTCTTCTATGACATTAAACTGAGTGCATTTTCTACACATTGCTCATATAGATACAGTTTAGTCAGGTAATCCTGTATTTCAATTTATCCTTTCAAAAATAGCACTTGTTGCATGAAAGGCAGGTAACTAATTTTGCCCTGTTCCGGTAGCACATCGCAATTTTGATGGTCCTAACTCCAGGGGCAAGAATTGCACACAGCAGGGAGGAGGGGGACACATACATTACTGCAGTTGCCGTCTGCCTGTGTGTGTGGCAGTGTTCACCGGGCCCCAGATTTACTTAGGCCCCATAAGCCCCTTCCTTCTGTGACGCCTATAGGCAGCTCTGGCCCGGGGATGGGAAGCACCACCTGTTACCCTATTAGTGCTACCTACGTGACCTAATACAGTAACGAGCAGTGCTCTCACAGCTTTAGGACCCGTGCGCTGCCTGTGTATCAGGCCTATAGTTTGGCAACTTCCAAGCAAATCGCTTGCTTGGAAGTCGCCGGATTACCAGACCAGACAGCAGGACCACGGAAGAGGCCAGGAAGATGCCGGGGGACCTTGTGGGCTACGGCGTGCTGGAGAGAGCCCCAGGTAAGTCCAAATTCCGATTTTAAGTACAGCTCAGGGTCCCTTTAAGCTGAATTTCTGAAATAAATGGACTTTTGCACAATATTCTAATTTTTCGAGATTCACCTGTACTCTTCTCTCGTGCATGTCTCCAAGGAGTCATTTTAATGTGTATCAATATAGCACTGATATCTTCCGCAGCGTTGTACAGAGTATACAGTCTTGCCACTAACAGCCCCTTAGAGGAGCCCACAATTTAATCCATATCATAGTCATAGTAAATTCTAAGCCTAAGGCCAAATATTTTGGGTGGAAACAATTAACTGATCAGTGTGTTTTTTAGAATGTGCGAGGGAACTGGAGTATCTGGTGGAAGCTCACAAAACACATGGAGACCAAACAAACTCCATGCAGACATCAGACATCAGTATCCTGATCCAAACTTGAACTGAGTACCCAGCACTAGGGATGTTCAATGGGATGCAAATCATTTTGAGTTGATGCAACATTATGCACATTTTGTATGCACATTTATGCAGCTTGAACATGAACCAATCAAGTCCTGCTGAGGTAAAACTTAATTGGTCCATATGTTCAAGCTGCATAAATGTGCATACGAAATGTGCATAATCCTGCATCAACTCAAAATTATTTGCATCTCATTGACCATCCCTACCATGCACTGCCAGGTGTGAGTGCTATCACTATACCACCATGCTACAAATGTCAATTTTAGAAAATCATAGCTACCAGAAAATTGAAAACTAGAAGACGGTTATTAATAACGTCAAATTACAAATTGACTTATACAACATTGACAAGTTTTTTGTTTTTTTTTAATCAAACATGGAGTCCCCCTTTAAATTCTAAGATGTCACACATACTGTATATCATGCTTGCAGACTTGTACAGTTCACTGTCACACTTACAGAAATGCTGAACAGCTATCACTTTCTGTTCAGCAAATGTACATACTAAAGAATTTAACAAAAGCATTCATTTTGACTTACGCCATCTATTGCTTCCTGTAGAAGAAAAAATCCAACTCAACTACAGCTTGTTCTTCTCTGTAAGTGTAAATTATCATCTTTTCTCTGCTAAAATGTGATGCCCTCATTCTCTCCCAGTGTGACTACTGTAACCTCTTCACCTCTGACCTTCCTGCCGGTAACCTTTCTCCTCCGCAATCTAATTATGGCTCCTGGAGCCTCAGTTCCTTTTCTAAATCATCTTAAGACTCTCAGCAGAAATAAGGCCTCTCTATTATTTCCTTCAGAACTTTTTTTTAGACTTTCACCTATTAAGTCCACAGCTGGTCCAGTTCTTCCTTTGCGGGGTCAAGCCACCATTTTATCTCTCTTCTGCTGTCTTTGCAAGCTGTGAAGATTGACGTGCTCCTCACTGCTGATGGGGCATTTGGTTTGACATTCTTCTGCTTTCATTCATATAATCTGATAAAGAATAATGTAGGTTTGTTATCATTTCAGTATGTAAAGCGAGTGTTCAGAAATGATCGGCACACAAACACACAACGATGAGCCGGCCATCTCGAAAAATCTCCCAGAAACTCATAAGAATCCCTAGAGCCTCCAGTAATGATATCACACTGAGGTCCTAATCAGGGGAGTACCTACAATCCATGCCACCCCCCAGGAAAACTTTGATGCCCCCACCAACAGTCACGCCCTTTCTCTTGCCTACCCCAATGATCCTCACAGCCTGGAGGCCCATCATACAAGGGTCATAAAACAACTGTAGACATCATAATCTTCACACCCATAACAAGTGTAGCCACAAAAACACTTGATCTGAAGGGTGGACCCTTCTATCAGAGGAAGTGTAGTAGTAGTTGGGGCCCCCTGTACAGCTCTGAGCCCCCCTCTGGTTGCAGGGGCTGATCTATATTGTAGTTACACCTCTGGTCCTAATGTCGCCTTGAGGCAGGTAGATGCACCATCACAGTGGTCAGGCCTCCTGCAGACAATTGCATGACAATCACCAACTCCCTTTTCCATCTATTGGAAGGTTAATAGGAGATGGTGCAGCTGTTAGGCTGGGTTCCCATCTGCAGCCGGCCCATGTATGGCCAGCAGGAGCGGACAGCATAGTGTCAGCTACGATGGTCCGTCGTGGTCACACTGGAACACAGGGTGGATGCGTTGCAACCATTGGTTATAAGGGAAATGGATGTGTTGCAGTATGACAAGTGTGCATGGATCCTACAGTATTTATAAAATAGGATTAGTTAATTTCAGTTTTGTGATGCCATGACATGGACAAAAATAATGTCTGCTTACCAGGGTCGGATTTCTGGAAAGGCCACCAAGGCTCGGCTTGGTCGGCAGTTGGCCAAGGGGTGTCAGGACATGGAAGAGGGATTGCTGCAGATGGAAGAAGAGGCTGCAAATGGGATACAGAGGTTGCAAATAAGGAGTAACATGTGGAAATATGGATCTGCTGCCCGAGGAGCCTGTATAGAGCAGAAGGAGGCTGCTGTACATGAATGTTAGGTATGGAAGAGGGGCCTGCACAAGGAATTGGAGAGGGGTGCTTCACATTGAAAGGAAGCTGCAAGAAAGTTGGCCTGGGACAGAAAAAAGTATAAATCCGGTCTTGCCTTGCTGTTTACCGCTGTAGTAGGAACAGAACCTCTTTTGCCCATTAGGATCTGTTCCCACTACATCCATAAAGTTTTGCAGTGATTTTTAATTATTTAGCGATCACAACGCTGCGAGTGACACCACCCCCATACAGTTCCGTTGGTGTAGTGATTTGCAGATCGCCAACAAACGGTGGGCACTAAAAAATTGCTTGCACTGAGCACTATTTGCACAGAGTTTGTATTTTGCATACGAGTGAAATCGCTGCCGGGAGACTTGGGTGCAGGATACAGCCGATATATGCTGCTACTGCACAAGTCCCGACGGCGTTAATTACTATTCCCCCCCCCCACTGTGGAAGATGTTGGCACCATATAAATACAAAATAATAATAATGACTTTCCAAAGCCAAAAGGTTGAAGTATCAGAGTCACGTGCAACGCGTTGTGAAGAGCAAATAACCTACCCCTAACCCTGTCCACAGCTTCAGTGCTGAATGTTGCTGAGGAGTGGTGTTTGGGTGAATTCAGAACCATGTTATGAATTTGAGGACCAACACTAGTTGTGGGATCATCCTCTGTAGATAACTACCAGCTGTAGATAACTACCTCTCGTAGTTATCTACAGCTGGCCTGGTAATTCAGGCTTTACATTTTGCTGATGAGGGACTTTTTAAACTACTTTTTCATTCTTCCCCTGAGTTGTATCCATTTTATAGGTTTTGTGCATATGCATGTGGATTGGGAGAGCCTTCTGATAATTACATGGAGTAGGAGTAAGGGGTTATGTTTGCAGCTGTTGCGGAACTACAAGTCTTGTTGCCTAGGAAGAAATACTACGCAGTTATTTAAATCTAAATGCCTCACATCCGACCACAGTGTAGAAAACATCAGCATTCAGTTATTTATTACGTGGTGGAGTTTAAAATTCAAAATACAAGCTGCGCGGAGGAGTGGGGAAAATGCGGTTTTGAAAAATGTAATGAGATATATGCGCAAAACATCAGTAAAATGCGTACGCACTCTCTGTGCAGGGCAATTTTGCCATTAATTACACTGACAAGTTACCGTTTGTTGCAAAAGTAGTGTGGCCTGCCTGACCTAAGTAACGTTAGCGTTGTTTTATTACTTTCTTTATTTATTTATTGTATTTATAAAATGCCAACATATTACACAGCGCTGGACATTAGTTTAGATTACAGACAATATTTAGGGGTGACATACAGCAATATGACAATACAGGAATACAAGAAAGACCAGATCACGCAGCACAGTATGAGTACAAGGTAAGGCTTAGTCAGTCACTGGATGGAGCATGGAGATTAGGCAAGTTAGGTTCACTCAGATGCATAGCATGAGCTCACAGTAATGGAGGTGCATGATCAGGTAGGACACAAAAGGAGGAGGACCCTGCCCAAAGGCTTACAATCTAGAGGGAGAGGTAGAGACATGAAAGGTAGGGGACCAGAGTTCAGCTGTGGGTTTACAGCACTTGTGAGGGGTAGTAGTAGTAGGCCAGAGTGAAAAGGTGAGTTTTGAGGGCTTTCTTGAGGATGTTGAAGGAGGGGGCTGCCCTAATGGGTGGAGGTAGGGAGTTCCATAGTGTTGGAGCAGCTCTTGAGAAGTCCTGGAGGCGTGCATGGGACTGGGTGATGCAGGGGGCGGTTAGGCGAAGTTGTTGAAGTAATGTGCGCTACGTGAATCGTGTGACGCTGATTGTGCTTGCATTTAGTAAACTAAGCAGGGAGGAGGAATCATGGTGCTATGTTAACTGAAAGCCAGTAAAATTACAACGCACTCATTGTGCATGGTAATTCTTTTTATTTATATAATCTTTATTTTGAAAAATGAAAAAGAGTTATTGACACACCGTCTGCTTCGAGTTTTTGCATCCTCTGATTGGCCAAATACTTCCGAGTAGACTCTGCATTCTTTGATTGGTCCAATGCTTCTGAGCTCTGTGACTGGATTAAAATTACAGAGTTGCAATACTGCGGTACTTCCGATTTCCAGTTGGAAATACCAATTTACGATAAGAAATGTGGAAATTTCATTTCGGTGAAATATGAATGAGCATCCCTAGTTGCAAATACATTTTTCTCTGTCACATATTGAAGTAGTCTCTCCATATCCCTCTCAAATTAGAGTTCCTTTAATACACCACACAGAAAGTGGCATACCGTTTCTTTTCATTTAAAGTGTATCTGAGATTATTAAAAAAGGAAAAATGTATACACACCTGGGACTTCTTCCAGCCGCCTTCGCCAGATCGCCCCCTGACGTCCTCCTCCGTTGCCTTGTTACTTCGCAATCCTCCCGGTAACTTCGGCCAGTCGAGGCCAGTTGGCACAGGCGCAGTGCGGCTCCCCCGTTGCGTCCTGTGCCTGTGCAGTAAGCCTAGACTCCTGAAGTTACCAGGAGTATAATAATGGAGGAGGGAGGAGGCGGAGGAAGGCGGCGAGGGAGGGATCAGGGCGAAGGGGACCGGAGGAATCCCCAGGTATGTATACATTTTTCCTTTATAATCATCTCAGGTTTCCTTTAAACCTGTGAGTAGGCGACCCACTTTTATAAATACCACTCTTATTGAGATTATCAGACATAATAAATAAAAAATACACAGATGTGATGATGATTAATGGACGTGTATTCTGTCTGTTTTTTAAACAATATACAATATATATACCGGTAATCTTTTTGCATTAAACCAGTACAAACCTTGTGTAAGAACACAAGTCACAAATTTTACGAAGATTTATAAACAGGTCCCTGAATCTCATAGCTTCCCATCATCTGGAGAGTAGCCCAGGTCTGTGAACCTCTGAGTGATACTGAAAGTCCTTCCTCTCAGAGTTATCTGAGGACACTATTCCTCCTTCCATAATGTCTGCTGGTTTTTGGCTCATGCACCATTCTATGTATATCAGACATATTATAATCAGGGAATGCAGCTGTGTGTTTGCAGAGCAGGACAAAGAGATCAAGCTCCCTTCCCTAGCTTTGGAGATTTCCCTCCAGCACAATTATCAGAGGCCACACTTCACCATACATGGTAGGCTGAATTGCAATTTATTTTTCCAAGCCCCCTAAGTTCCCTCTTGCAACATGCTGGCACATTAAGCACAGGGAGCAGTGTCATATTTACCTGCTCCCGGCCCGCAATGTTGGGTCTTCTCTTCCTCCTGGTAGTTGCATGCTCTGCGCGACCCTCCTCCAGTTCCTAATCACATGACATGCATCAGGAGGTGGCAGATGGCAACATAGAGCATTCAGCTGCTAGGAAGAAGAGAAGGCCCAATGTAAATATCACACTGCTCCCTGCGCTACTCTGCAAGGTGGAAGAGGGGAGGAGCAGCCCTCCCCATAGCCCCTGCGCCCACCCCCTTATGATCATATTGGTCATCGGGGCTATTGTTGTTACACCATTACACCTAGCGTTCCACATTGTGATTGTACACTTCAACTGAATTTGCACAACGTACAAAGCTCCCAACTGTCCCTTTTTAGGACCGTCCCTATTTGGGAATAAATCCCTCTGTCCCTCTTTCTCCTTCATTTGTCCCTCTTTAAGGACTGATGCACAGATCTATATAAATATATGTATTATTATAGTGAAAAAAGTGTTTAATATACTCTAAATGTTATTTCTTTGATTAAAGTGGTCTGAAACTCCAACATGCCATTCAATAAAAATGTATTTTCTACTTTTTATTACTCATACAGTTATCATATTTGCTTTTGTGCATAAGTAATATTGCCTGTTTACAAATTACAAGTTGCCAAAGTGTAGTTTATCTTTCATTGCATTTTATTCAAACTGCTTTTTATTATATATTAACATCTAATTAGCTGTTCTGAGCTGTTTGTGTGCTTGAAGCAGAGAGAGCTTCACAGAGAGCTCCTTTTCACTTGTTACACTGTGTTTACACGCATGTATCAACATTGGAATGCAAAAAAAGATACTGTTATCTCCAGTTTGGATGCGGATTTGAAGCTGAATAGCAGGACAAAGTGCTTTTGAAGCTGAATAGCAGGACAAAGTGCTTTGTTTAACCATTTCAGTGATGTTCTGCTAAAAAAAAATTCTGGGATAGTAGCTTTTAAGCTGTGAGGAATCTTTTAGAGCAAAGTAGAAATGCTGACTTTCAGACGACTTTAATATATTTCTATTTTCTTTTTTTAACATATTAAAATGAAGGAAAACTAATGAAGATAAAGAGGTCAATGTGGTCTGAGGGGCCTGTTTCCACTATAACTAGGCAAATTTGTATAGAAAAAAAAAAAACCGCCAGCAAATTTGCATACGTATGTGAATTCGCGTGCGTTTGCAGGCATTTTTTTTATGCTAATTTGCATGCAGCTGTTTTTTTCCGCCTGTAGGGGAAAGCCAATTTTCGCCTGTAATGGAAACAGGCCCTTTGAAATACATTGCATATGTAAATTTGCACGCAGCTAATGCTTGGAAATTAGCCATAGTGGACACGGGTCTTAAAGCTTCATCTTTTGCTTCTGAATTCTTTCTGGTATCAGTGACTGGCAGTGTGGCAGGGGCGTGATTAGGGGTGTGGCAAAGGTGTGTCTTAAAGAGAAACCATGACCAAGGATTGAACTTTATCCCAATCAGTAGCTGATACTCTCTTTCCCGTGAAAAATCTTTTCCTTTTCACAAATGGATCATCAGGGGGCTCTGTATGGCTGATATTGTGATGAAACCCCTCCCACAATGTGATGTCAGGACCATGGTGCTGACATCACACTGTGGGAGCCTTGTGGGAAATAACAGCTGTTTCCAACTGCCATAGGCCACTATCATTGGCCTAATTGGCAGCAACGGGGAGCACAAATACTGCAGCGAAGTCGAGAGAATCTGTAACTGGTGTGAAGACAACAACCTTGTACTCAACACAGCAAAGACGGTTGAACTAGTTGTAGACTTCAGGAGGAACTCTCCCCCCCTCCCACCTGTCCTCATTGGGGGAACTGAAGTCTCAAGGGTGTCATCGGTACAGTTCCTCGGCACCACTCTCACGAATGACCTGAAATGGGGGCAGAACACCACCAAAGTTCAGAAGAAGTCGCAGCAGAGGTTATTCTTCCTGCGCCAGCTGAAGCGCTTCGGCATGCCCCGGAAACTGCTAACATGTTTCTACACTGCCACCATAGAATCCATCCTCTGTTCCTCAGTCATTGTCTGGTACGCGGACGCAACGGCCAGTGACAAGCACAAACTGCAGAGAGTCATAACGGACGCAGAAAAGATCATCGGATCTCCTCTTCCACCCCTTAATCTCCTCCACTCCGCTAGGATGATGAAGAAAGCCACCATGATCTCCCAAGACCCCTCCCACCCAGGCAGTCGCTACTTCGAGCTCCTCCCCTTGGGCCGCCGCTACAGGTCCTTAACATCCAAAACCACCAGGCGGGACAATTCCTTCTTCCCCCAAGCGGTTCGGCTGCTTAACTCCAACCCTCTCCCTCCCCCAACAAGGCCCACCCATTAGCTTGCCCTGGCGGGGTCTGACAGCCAGCTCTCGCCCGTTTTGCCTGCCTGGTCCCCACTGCACAGGCCACTGTCGCTGTCTTTATCACCACTGTATCATCACCACCCATCCACTATCAGTAGCAGCTCTATTGGACTTACTGTTGCCTCGGGACTGTTTCACCTGAAAGCCATATCTATATCACTACTGCATTTCTGTACTTGTATCATTGTTAACTGTATGTGTTGCGCAATTGTCCTCTGTCCTCTCATACTATGTCTATGCCATGTGTACCACAATCAATTCCGAGTATAGCTCTGCTGTACTTGGCGAAGTAAAGTGATTCTGATTCAAAAAAGCAAGCAGTGCTACTTCCACTGACATGACCTGCCAGCAGTAAAGATGTCCCCATGTGATAAATGTCAGAATGTAAATCAGGGAGAGGAAAGATTTTACAATGGGCAAACACTGACTAAATCATTTTATACATAATTATTTTAAAATGTAAGCACTTTGGTTCATTACGTTATTTTCTCTGGAGTTGCTCTTTGAAGTGTCCCTCTTTCTTATTTCAAAAAGTTGGGAAGTATGCATGTAATGGAAATAAAATTGCGAGCTATTCCTCTTTACAGACGCACCACTCAATTGAGGAGGACTTATCTGGGAGGCAGAGCGTACTTAGAGAATATAAATCCAGATAGTCCTACATGTGCGTATGAAAAACTTTATTAGTACAAAAGGATGGATAAATCCACAGCTAGGTTAACTCTATTAAAACCCATTAAAACCACATAAGAAACAGGAGGGAGCGCTCCCTTACAAATGTTCCACCGGTCACCATGCGGTCAATGCACAACACCATCGCCCAGCCTCAGCTTATGCATATGGTGTCTGCCACCGTCCTGGTCTGACCATGTGTGGACCCGCCACCGACGCACACCTCAGAGGCCTCAAAAAGCAGCTGCAAAAAACTGTAGGTGCTCAAAAATAGTATGCTGGTCAGCAGATTGGTGAACACATTATGTTATATTGCTTGTGGACATCTTCCATATGTGAGACCTATGATTCTGAAGTGTAATACCAGACTGTCTCTCCGTTCAGAAAGATGCGGATTCCGTGTTTTGCAAACTCTAACAAACTAGGTCTGCAGTATTGATGGATTTCTCCAAGTGATAACTGTGCACTCCATGTATGCTGTAACTGGGAGATTGATATGGCATATTCTACTAGCACAAGGCTATCATGCGTGTACTCACTGCCCCCATAGACGTTGAGACCATCAGTTCCGGGTGGGATGCCTCCCGCTCCAAGGTTCAAAGGACGTGTCCCAGCTTTCAGCAGAGC
The DNA here is from genome assembly GCF_040937935.1 of Hyperolius riggenbachi. Classification (NCBI taxonomy): domain Eukaryota; kingdom Metazoa; phylum Chordata; class Amphibia; order Anura; family Hyperoliidae; genus Hyperolius; species Hyperolius riggenbachi. Next base: position 513,851,332 of record NC_090647.1, on the reverse strand, counting down.
TCCAGCTTGTTACAGCGAGCTTATGCCCTCACCATCTCGGTTATGCTGGCATCCCAACTTCTTCCTCACTGGTCTGCGGGGCTCTCTCGGTAGCTTGCTGCCTTTGTGCATGCGTTCGTGGGTCCAGCCGGCTTGGGGTCACGTGAGCGCTCACTCCTGTTCCTCCCTCCTGCTGACGCGTTTCGCCCCTCCCACCGGGGCTTTCTCAAAGCAATAGAGGGTTGTGGGATAGTACAATGACGGCCTTCTTATCTTCACATAGGGCTGGGCGGGCCGAACAATCATCCACCTCCCCATGCATAACACATTATTTCTCATTGGTCAGACACTCCCTCTCATAGTTTCAACCGGATACCCGCTTTGTTTTCCCGTGATTCCATTCCAGTCAATTCCTCCTCCACACTTCGGCATATGTGTATTACGGAATACAAATTAAAATAGAATAAGTGTATCTCTCTATCATTCAATTACTGCAGTGATTTCTTTTACTGATTTCAAGCTCTCTTTTGCTTTATCTTTTTCTTTTCCATTTTCCTTCCTCTTAATCCAATAGGTAGTCACAACACAGTCTGGTTCACACTATTTTTGTGTTATTAATGTCTGTAGAACACACCATTTATCTTATTGTTTTCTAATCATTACGGCAGGAAATACACTAAATTCAAATCTGTGTTGAGTCCATAAGGGATTCTCGTACCAAGTCTATATATCCAAGTGGTCTCAATTTTATAGAGTTCCTTCTCAATGTCACCACCTCTGTTGGGAATCTTTTGTTTTAGTATTCCCTTGAAACGTAATCCCTTGGGTTTTCCACCATGGAAGTCCTTAAAATGTTGTCCCAACGGGCTGTCTTTATCCGCTTCCTCAATGTTTGTAAGGTGTTCCCCAATACGTTTTCCTAGTCTTCGTTTTGTTTTCCGAATATACAATAGTCCGCAAGGACACTCTATACTATAGACCACCCTTTCTGTTGCACATGTTATCAAATCCCTAATTTCATATTGTTTGGTGTTACTCGCATTTCTGAATGTTTTTGTTCTCTCTACAAATTTACACACCATGCAGTTCCCACAGCTAAACATTCCTTTACTCTTTGGATAACTATCAAGCCATGTCACCTTCTTCTTGCTATTGTACTCTGATCTTACTAATTCATTTTTGAGGTTAGGTGCTTTTCTTGCTGTCAAATGTGGCCTTTCTCCCACCACTTTTTTTATTCTTTCATCTAACATCATAATGTGCCAATGTTTCTGCAATAACTCTTGAAGACTGAACCAAAGTGACCCAAAAGTAGTGATCATTCTCAATGGTTCATTTTTTTTGGTAACCTTCTTTTTGATTTTTCCTATTCTTAATATTGTCTAGAATCTGAGTTCTCGACTTCTCTCTAATTTTATTTCTCTCCTGGACCAAAAGACTATTGGGATATCCTCTGACCTCTAATCTCTTTTGTAAATCATCAGCCTCAAATTCGAAGTCACCATCTGCTGCGCAATTCCTTTTTAACCTGTGGAACTGTCCACCTGGAATAGACTTCTTTTGACATGGCAGATGATGACTTGTGTAGTGAAGCAAAGTGTTGCCAGTTGTAGGCTTTCTATAAGTCGTCGTTGTCAATGTACCTCCCTCCTTTCTAATTCTCAAGTCCAGGAAAGAAATTTCCTGTCTATCCCAGACAAATGTAAACTTCAGATTCCTGTCATTGTGACCTAATTGGTCCACAAATTTCTCTAGAGTTTCTTTTGTCCCCCGCCAGACCAGGACCACGTCGTCTATGTACCTCAGCCAGAGCCTCACATGCTCCTGGAAGAGGCACATAGGGTACACATCCTGACGCTCCCACAGTCCAAGATGGAGGCACGCGTATGCCGGAGCACAGGATGCCCCCATCGACGTGCCCCTGGCCTGGCGGTAAAAACGTTCATCAAACGCAAAGCAGTTATATTCAAGTAGGAATTCAAGTGCTTCAACAATAAACTGATTGTGGAGTGAGGAGTCCGGGAAATGTTCTCTCAGGTAGAAGGCTGCCGCTGCTAGGCCAACTTCATGTGGTATTGAGGTATAAAGTCCCTCCACATCAATACTTACAAGTTGATCATCGTCAGTGATGGTGAACCCATCAAGTGCCAACAGCACTTCTCCGGTGTCTTTCACAAATGATGGAAGTTCTTCCACCATCCCTTTTAGTTTCCCATCAAGAAATTTACCTAAATTCTCCATCGGTCCCCCTATACCCGAGACAATCAGGCGTTCTGGGGGGCATTCAAGGTTCTTGTGGACCTTGGGGATGATATAAAAAATTGGTATACGAAATGCATTGACCTCACAGAATGCAGCCTCCTCCTTGGTGAGGATTTCTAATGTTTTTCCTTCTTTTATAAGCGCATTAATTCTTTGTTTAATCATCATAAAGGGATTTTCCTGTAGTTTTTGATATGTATCCTGATCACTCAGCAGTCTCAAACACTCGCTTTCATAGTACTGGGCGGTCAGGATCACTACATTGCCACCCTTATCACTTCCCCTTATAATGATGTCATCTTTCTGTTTTAATTTTTCTAAAGCTTCTCTCTCTCCCTTTGTAAGGTTGTCCTTTCCTTTCATTGGTACCCATTTTACAGAGTGTAGATCGCGTTGAACCAGATCCCTAAAAGTTTTTAATTTATGGTTCAAAGGGGGCATGTATTTGGACTTCTTTCTAGTTCCAGTGGGGTTGGGATTTAGTACTTCCAGACTAGCCTCAGGATATTCATTCTCCCCTGTTTCATCCTTTAATGATTCCAGGTCTCTCAATAATGCTCTGTCATTTAAATCAAGGTGTGGTGTAACTTCATTGTGTTCACCTTGCGTGTCCCCGATGCCCGCACTTCCCCCAAACATGAGTTTTAAGGCTACACGTCTGAGGAAAAAGCACAAGTCGCGGTACACTGTGAACTCATCACCTCCACACATAGGAGCGAATGTAAGGCCTTTTTCAAGCAGGGACAGACTGTCTTGATCTAAAGTCAATGTGGTCAAATTGATCACATTGCTTCCCTTAGGGGCTATTTCTGTGCTTTCGCTACTTGGGCTCTGGTTTTCTTCTCTATTTCTTTTACTTTCTCTTTCACTTTTTCTTTCGAGCTCGTTTTGTCTTTCTGTGACTTTAATATCCCCCTCCCCTTCACTTCTGTCTCCAATTCCTGCTCCTCTGGCTCTTCCTCTACCTCTGATACGTCGTCCTCGTTTTCTGTGTCTAGTCCTAAAAAAGCCCAGCCCTATGTGAAGATAAGAAGGCCGTCATTGTACTATCCCACAACCCTCTATTGCTTTGAGAAAGCCCCGGGAGGGGCGAAATGCGTCAGCAGGAGGGAGGAACAGGAGTGAGCGCTCACGTGACCCCAAGCCGGCTGGACCCACGAACGCATGCGCAAAGGCAGCAAGCTACCGAGAGAGCCCCGCAGACCAGTGAGGAAGAAGTTGGGATGCCAGCATAACCGAGATGGTGAGGGCATAAGCTCGCTGTAACAAGCTGGAGCTCTGCTGAAAGCTGGGACACGTCCTTTGAACCTTGGAGCGGTAGGCATCCCACCCGGAACTGATGGTCTCAACGTCTATGGGGGCAGTGAGTACACGCATGAAAGCCTTGTGCTAGTAGAATACGCCATATCAATCTCCCAGTTACAGCATACATGGAGTGCACAGTTATCAGTTGGAGAAATCCATCAATACTGCAGACCTAGTTTGTTAGAGTTTGCAAAACACGGAATCTTTCCGAACGGAGAGACAGTCTGGTATTACACTTCAGAATCATAGGTCTCACATATGGAAGATGTCCACAAGCAATATAACATAATGTGTTCACCAATCTGCTGACCAGCATACTATTTTTGAGCACCTACAGTTTTTTGCAGCTGCTTTTTGAGGCCTCTGAGGTGTGCGTCGGTGGCGGGTCCACACATGGTCAGACCAGGATGGTGGCAGACACCACATGCATAAGCTGAGGCTGGGCGATGGTGTTGTGCATTGACCGCATGGTGACCGGTGGAACATTTGTAAGGGAGCGCTCCCTCCTGTTTATTATGTGGTTTTAATGGGTTTTAATAGAGTTAACCTAGCTGTGGATTTATCCATCCTTTTGTACTAATAAAGTTTTTCATACGCACATGTAGGACTATCTGGATTTATATTCTCGAAGTATGCATGTAGCCGTGCTCATCTATCAAACAGTATGGGCAAACGATTATTAATTTTAGCATTATAATACATTTATATTAGTAAATTTTCTGCAGCACTTTACAGGGCAGCTTGAGCAATTCTTCTATTTGTTCCCTCAGATACCACAATCTAACATCTATAGCATAGCAGTGGCAGTTTTAGGGAAAATCAATTAACCTACCAGTATGTTTTTGGGAAGTGGGGGAAAATTCATAAGGGTAGCCACAAAACAGCCCCCTTAGGGCCCTTTTACACTTTAATCAGTTGCTTTCAGTTAAAACAGAAAGAAAACTGATTTGCAAAGTAATGCCCATGTTTTCCTATGGCACCTTTCACACTTAACGCGTTTTAACTGAAATCTTTGTCACAATGCACTGCTATGGAAAAAACGCGCACTAACGCGCACTAACGCACACCAACTGATTAAGTGTAAATGGACCCTTACAACTCTGCCCCCCCCCCCCCCCCTGCAGTAACAGGCGCTGCTCCCCTGTTTCTAACAATCAGCTGTAAATAAATACCATTTTTGGGGGGATACCATGAAAAGTCACCTAAACTAAAACAAGACACTTATACAGGAATTTTTTTTAAAGAAAAACATTTCAGGATGAAAGGAAAAACAGCTTCTGACAGTAAAAGTGGGTTGTTGGATTTCAGCCTGGCTACAATTTGTTATCTTCCTTCTTTTACTCAAGATGTTGTGTGCAAGTGACAAACACTCTGGATTTGTGCCTGGATTTAGTGAAAACAAAAAATATTTCATTCCGGTTTGGAGAGCATTGAGCGGGTTTTCGTCTTGAACGTTCATTTAAACAGAATGTGTAAGCTTTGCGCTTCCAGGTTCCTGCAGTGATTGCAGGCGGCTTCACAAAACACGTTAGGTGAGGTTGATTTTGATGGACCATTTCACAATAGGCAAAACCCTTGCTGATCCCTTGTCATCACCCTTCAGGTTCTACAATAGAACAGGAAATGGTGGGGAACTTGCTATGAGAGAGAGTGACACTTTATTGATTGATTTGTGGGGGAAAGACTTAGGCCTTGTTCACATTATAAGTTGCCAGCGCTATCGCAAGCACTGAGCGATCTATTTAGAGTTTTTTAAGTGCTTTTCCCTGCGTTTTGAGCTTAGAAAATGGCTTTTCTAAGCGCTTTTGCAGGGCGATTGAGATTTTCACTTACTGATATCAGTCAGGAAGTGAACTCTTTGACCCAAAAAAGAATAAAATACAATGTATTTATTCTTACAAACGCTCTGGAAATCGCTATACAAATCGCTTTTTCAAGCGCTTAGCGATTTCCCTATACCTTCCATTAAGCCAACGCGTTTAGAAAATGGTACAGGCAGCCTTTTTGAAATCGGAAATTAATTGAAACGCACATATGCGAACACTCTCATAGGGAACAATTGCACAAGCTCTTTTAGGGCGATTTCTAAAATCGACCAGCGCTTTAAAAAATCATACGCTTATGGGGCTTGATTCACTAAACCGTAATAACTTATATCACAGCCGCACTAGCGTTTTCGCGTGCAATTGTGAAAGTTTGTGATTGCGCGTGAAAGCGCGCAAAAACATGCAACCGCTAACGCGCCCGTGATATGAGTAATCACGGTTTAGTGAATCAAGCCCCTAGTGTGAACAAGACCTTAAACTTGATATTGTTAGCTACGTTTGTTTTAACAAAATGAAACAGTGATTCAACCCAATGGCGACTAATCCAAAACCAAACTGTTTGACTGTGACATTTGTTAAAGTGCACCCTAGGCAATATGTGACATGATGAGAAAAACATGTGTATGTACTGTACAAAACATATGAATAACCAGGTTGTTTTACTTGTTTTATTTTGCAGCCTGAAAGAGTTAATTACTAGGCATGTCAGAGTAACCAAGCAGCTTGGGGTGACCCAAACCACCAGGAATGTATAGGGGGATAAAAGAGACAAAAGAGAAAAAAGCCCTCCTACTAAAGAGCAATGCTTGGTGTGATTTGCCTTCTTAAAACAGAAGGAAATTTGCATAAGTGACCATTTGTGGTCACCCACAATGCACCACTACTGAATATGCAAATTATCTCATTTTGCCCCTCTAAGCCAGGCTTGCCTCCAAAACCGCTGGTGTATAGCAAGCCTATAGCTTTAAATTTTACACAGCCACATCAAACCCACATGTAGGCAGCCTGTTTCAGACTTTTGGTCCTCATCAGTACATGGCAAGGATTGATATGGCTGTATGGGGATAGAGCTTGGACCAGTACAACAGAGTACCCAAGCAGCTCGTGGTGACCCAAACCACTAGGAATGCATAGGGGGATAGGCATGGAAGTGACAGCTTCTGTCTTGTCTGTACCTTGTCGGGAATATAGTATACATCACTGATAAGCAAATTAGAGCCATACAAGTTTTCCTGGAAGAATACAACTTCGGAGGGCAGCAAGAGATAAAATACATGAACTTTTGACCTTTTCTAAGTCTGGGATAGTTAATAGGCTGCCACTGATTAGAGACAGTAAAACATTCAACCTACTTTGTAAATGTTTGAATATAAAATAAAACGAGGAGGTACTTAAAAAGGTAATTTTTAGGAGTAGGAGGATAAATATAATTATTCATCTCATTAGTTTATTTTCACCGCGGGTTCAGTTTAAGTGGGAATTTACAAGATGCTACCTGATTTTTAAAGGACAGCAGAAGTGTATCTACTAGAGCTGCAGACAGGGCTGATCCAGTCAGGTCATTTCAGCACCACGCAGCCAGAGGCATAGAAATGCTAGTAACAGGGCCGGCTCGCTCATGAGGCGGGGTGAAACATTTGCCTCAGGCGGCAGATCTGGGGGGGGCGGCACCCACCTGTCCATGGATGCTAGGTGCCGCCCGCCGAGCTGGAGGGGTAGAAAGGGGGTATTGGGCCTAGCGGTGGGGAGGGGGCTCGGACCCCCCCCCCCTCCCTCGACTGGGTCCCCCGACCTGCGCTCCTCCTCCAGCGTTAAGTAAGTAGCGTGCATAAAGATGAAGAGGCAACGGGCGGGGCAATCACTCACCTCTTCCGCGTTCCATCGTGTGCTCCACTGACGTCACTTCCGGCAATGCCGCCCACTCCCCACCGCTAGGCCCAATACCCCCTTTCTGTCAGCTACCCCTCCAGCTTGGCGCCCCCTCCCCACCCACCCACGGCTGGGGGGGGGGGGGGGGAGCGATTTTTTTTAATTTTGCCTCAGGCGGCAAAAAGTCTAGGGCCGGCCCTGGCTAGTAATAGTAATAAATGAATCCATCTTGAATTAAGGGCACTGTTTTAGTTATGAGTCCAGCCTAAAAGAAAGATTTGTTGAATAAAGCAGCTCATTTTATGATGTTGCAGAGCTAGAGCCTAGAGATAAAAATGGTCGGGCTTGCATACTGTAAATCTCCCAGCATGCATCTCGGTAAGCAATGTTTTGTCCCCATAGTCACACAAATAGGATAAGGAAACAATATAATAAAACCTGGGTAACAACCTAACTGCTCACCAATGATCTGTGCAAAGTCTAATTCCTACCAGGTGGTCTATTTAAAGGACCACTGTAGAGAAAAAAGTAAGCAGGTAAAATCTGACAGAACCAACAGGTTTTGAACTAGTCTATCTCCTCATGGGGGATTTGCAGGATTTTGTTTGTTTTCAAAAGCATTTCCTGAACGGCAGTTTGAGGGCTGGAACCCACTACAGCGATTTTCTGAGCGTTTAGGGAGTGATTCAAACCGCTAGAGATTTCCCTAAATGCTTAGCTAATGTTAATGGATGGGCCAAATTCCACTGGAGCGATTGCGATTACCAAATCACAAAACTCAGGACATGCAGCATTTTTAGCATTTAGCGTTCGCATTACCATTTCTGCAATGTAAAGTATATAAACGCTGGTGTAATCGCTCATCAAAACCTACACAGAGCGATTTTGCTAGCGTTTTTACATTACTGCACACTGTAACAAAATTAAAATTAATTGAAAGGACCAATCAGAATTAAAAATGCTAATCGCTACTCAACCGCTGGCAAATGAATTACACTTTATAAAATCGCTCCCGAAAACGCTTATGAAATCGCTTACAAACCGCTCATACAAAACGCTAGCGATTCTGATTAGCAATAGCGTTTTTTAGTGGGTTCCAGGCCTAACTTCCAAAATAGTAAGATAACAGCCAGCCTCCCTACATTTTTGCACACTGTTTTGTCAGTTAGGCCCAGTGCACACCGAGCGGTTTTGGATGCGATCCGCCGGCCGCATCCGCCTGTAAAACCGGTCGGTTAATGTATCTCAATGAGATGGTGCACACCGGCGGTTTGAGGATCGTAGCAAACCGCAAACGTGCCTCCTGCTGAACGTTTGCGGTTTGCAGAAGCGTTTCTGCCTCAATGTAAAGGATACGAAAAATGCCAACCGCTCTGAAAAACGTTACTTCAGAGTGGTTTGCCAGGCGTTTTTGTTACAGAAGCTGTTCAGTACAGCTTTTACTGTAACAATTTGTGTAATCTGCTACACAAAAACGCAGCCAAAACCGCTAGGCATGTTTAGAAATCCACTCTAAACATGCCTAGAATCGCTCTGAAATCTGCTCCCAAAAACCGCTAGCATTTTGCAGATCTGCTAGCGGTTTTGGTGTGCGCTGGGCCTTAGACTTAGCAACTGCCATTCAGAAAAAGCTTGAGGGCTCGTTTCCACTATTGCGGTGCGGAATCGCCTGGATTCCACCGCTGATGAAATCGCATGCAGGTGCATAGGTTAGGCTATATGCGTTTTTAACCATGTCACTGCCTGTGTTAATTTACATTGGTTCCTATGCGGAATCGCACGCGTAATCCCGTAAAAAAAACGCGTAAGAAAAACGCATGCGATTTCCTTATTAAATACATTGCCTGTGATTTGCATGCATTCCACTCGCAGGCGAATTCTGCGGCTCTTTTGTGCGTTTTTTCACCGCTGAAAAAAACGCACCTCAACGCTACAGTGGAAACAGGCCCATCCACTTGCATTACATGTGCGAAACCGCATGTGTTGGACGCATGCGGATTCGCGATAGTGGAAACGAGCCCTGAGAAAACCCTGAGAATCCCCTATGAGGAGATGTACTAGTCCAAAACCTGTCAGTTCTGACAGATTTTAACTGTTTTTTTTGCACTGCAGTAGCCCTTTAAAAACTACTGATTGGGTTATATTTATATGTTTTAACCCCTGTGTCAACCTGTCCTCAATCTACCCCTTTTCCTTGTGTAGGAGCCAGCGTTGCACATGAATTTTCGCCAAAGCCATTTTCGCACTGAAAATGGCATTTTAGATTTCAATTTTTGCTAAAATACATTGTATTTTCTCATTATGGCAAAAATTCCTGAAAACGCAAAAAAATAATACATTTTGCCACAAAAAAGTAATTTTTTTTTCTGCAAAAAAATCTTTATTTTTACCACATAAATGCAAAAATATTTTATTTTAGTGTGAAAATTTGCCAAAGACCACAAACCTTTTACAAAATGATTTTTGGTGGCATTTTCGCTCAAACGTCGAATTTAACATTATTTTCGCAAAAATGAATGTGAAAAGAATATCTGCATTTTTGCTTATCACTGGTAGCAGCCTACACATTTGCAGAAGCTTTTCTTCCATGTACCGTATATAAGACAATCCTTCCATGGACTGCTGTTCCCTCCTCCATGTGCTGTGGCAGTCCGATTCCTCCATATGGAGCCTCTGGCCTTATGGGAAGTGGCTTCTCTCATCCAAGTTCAGCAGCCAATGTCAGATCAGATTCCTCATCGGTGGTTTAGCTAGAGTGTGGCGTTTTAGCATCATGTAGTGTTTTGATTGGTATGTTCATCACTTGTAATCCAATCATTCACCTAATCCTAACCTAGACCCACCCTAACCTAGACCTTACCCTAACGCTTAAAGGAGTTATCAGGCAAATTTAACAAAATAGCCCTAGCTCCCAGCATGTCCCTCGCCACAGCTCTGCCCGCAGCCGTTCACTGCAGCTCCGTCCCGGTCCCGGGCAATGACGTCAGGCCAACTTCCAGGTCGGCCTGTACTGCGCCTGCGCGAGTGGCGCTGTCAATCACCGCCACATGGACCGGAGCGGACTGACGTCATCGACGGGGGCTGCGGGCAGAGCTGCGGCGAGGGACATGCTGGGAGCTTGGGGCTGGAGGAAGCCCTGGGTAAGTAGCGCTTATTTTGTTTAATTTGCCTGATAACTTCTTTAACCTCCTTGGCGGTAACCCCGAACGTAGTTCGGGGTAAGCCGCACAGGAGGTTTTCTCCGGCCCTGCTGGGCCGATTTGTTTAATTTTGTTTTTGCTGCACGCAGCTAGCACTTTGCTAGCTGCGTCAGCACACCGATCGCCGTCGCCCCACGCTCGATCGCCGCTATCCGTCGCGCCGCGCGCCCCCCCCTGACCCCGTGCGCTGCCTGGCCAATCAGTGCCAGGCAGCGCTGAGGTGTGGTTTGGGACTCCCAAGCCCTCCAGGAAATCCCGTTCTTTGAACGGGATTTCCTGATCGGAGATCGCCGAAGGCGATCGAAGCGGGCGGGGGGATGCCAGCTGAGCAGTGGCTATCATGTAGCGAGCCCTGGGCTCGCTACATGATATAATAATAAAAAAAAAAAAAACTGCTGCGCTGCCTCCTGGCGGAATTTTTTATACCGCCAGGGGGGTTAAAGAATCACTGTGGCAGAACACTGTAAAATTTAAAATACATACATATAAAATGTAGATTTCTCCCAGAGTAAAATGCACTACAGATTAATTTTCTCCTATGTTCCTGCTGCTTACAGTAAGAAGTAAAATGTTACAGGTTTTGGACTAGTCCATCTCCTAATGGGGGATTCTTGGGGTTTTCTTTATTATTAAAAACACTTACTGAATCGTATTTGCTCAGTTCGACTCCCAAATTAGTGGGCAAAAGAATAGGTTGGCTAACATCTTTGTCTAGATCCTTTCCAGGGAATACTTGTGTAAAGAATAAAGGAGATTGTGACAATCCCTCATGAGGAAATAGACTAGTTCACAACCTGTCAGATCTCTCAGATTTTAACTGCCTGCTGTAAGGGACAACAACATAGGAACAAAGTAATTTATATTGCATTATTTTCAGGGTCCGTACAAAATACAGAATTGGTAATTACAGTGACAAAAGTAACATGAGGAATAAAATGTATAACATAATCCAAGACACAAAAGGTGAGAGAGCCCAGCCCTTGCAAGCTCAAAGTCTACAGGAAATGGGGAAAAAGGTGAGGTAGTATACAGTAATCATACCTAGAGGCAGTGTGTGTTTTAGAATATCTAGTAGGAGTGAAACTTGGCCTTAGGTCAAAGGGGAATGGCCTAAGGTAGAGAGTATGCTTGGAGAGTCTCGAGGGAGCGTTTAAAGGATACCCGAAGCGACATGTGACATGATGAGATAGACATGGGTATGTACAGTGCCTAGCACACAAATAACTAGGCTGTGTTCCTTTTTTTCTTTCTCTGCCTGAAAGAGTTAAATTTCAGGTATGTAAGTGGCTGACTGAGAAAGGAAGTGACTACAGTGTGACCCTCACTGATAAAAAAAATTCCCTTTTTTACCTCTTTCTTGCTGTCAGAAGCCATTTTCTGCTAGGAAAGTGTTTTATAGTTGGAATTTCTTATCAGTGAGGGTCACACTGTAGTCACTTCCTGTCTGAGTCAGGACTGAGTCAGCCACTTACATACCTGATATTTAACTCTTTCAGGCAGAGAAAGAAAAAAAAAGGAACACAGCATAGTTTTTGTGTGCTAGGCACTGTACATACCCATGTCTATCTCTATCTCATCATGTCACATGTCACTTCTGTTCTGGTATCCCTTAAAGATTTCAAAGGTAGGAGAGTGACCGATGTGTTTTTGAAGGGCATTCCAGAGGAGGGGTGAAGCACATGCAAAATCTTGAATATGTGAATGGGAGGAGGTTATTCTTATAAAATCTTTAAGGTATGCAGGGGCGCCTCTAGGCATAGGCAGTACAGGCCATTGCCTAGAGTGCCATTGGTCCTGGGGGGCGCCATGTTGCTGGATTAAGCCCTGCCCCCAAATTAAGCCCCATCCAAAATTAAGCCACACCCATGTGGGTGTTCTATTACTTGCTTCTGCTGCATCTACTTAGCGTAAGTTGCAGGCAGCTTACACTTCTGTGGCTTGTGCATGTTTCTTTCATCCTTTGTGACATCTCTGCCTCCTTCTGTGCCCTTTGTGCCTCCTTCTGTCCCCCTGTGCCTCCTTATGTCTCTTTTGCCTTTATTTGTCCCCTTGTGCTACCTTTGCCCGCCTGTTCCTCCTTCATTCCCACTCTGCCTCCTTCTGTCCTCCTGTGCCTCCTTCTGTATCCCTTTGTGCCTCCTTCTGTCTCCATGTGCCACCTCGGTCCCCTGCGCCTTCCTCTGTCGCCCTGTGCCCCTTTGTGCCTCCTTCTGTCCCTGTGTGCCTCCTTTAGCCCCCCTGTGACTCCTTCTGTCCCACTTTGTGCCTCCTTCTGACCCATTTTAGAGGGTGCCAGGCCGACCAGGCAGTCATGAGTGCTGTGCAGGGGGGACAGTGGTCACACCCCCCCGCCAGATGTTGCGTCCCCAGGTGGTGAACAGGCTTGTTCACTGGCCTGCAACCCGTAAGCTCACTTCTGCAGCCTTACATTACGTGTATTTTCTGGTGAAACACTGCACGCATTGCAAATCTTCTGATGAAAAATGCCGCATTATGATTATTTCCTGGTGAAACGCTGCCACATTACGATTATTTTCATGGAGGGGCGCCATGGGGGTGGGGCGCCACAGATTTTCTCGCCTGGAGTGGCAAAATGGCTAGAGGCGCCCCTGAAGGTATGTATGACTAAGGGTGTTTTTCGGGGGCATTATTAGAGGTCTGGTGGGTGGCGTGATTAGGGGGGTGGAATGGGGAATGGGCGTGCCTTAAGCATCCCTCTTTCTTATCTCAAAAGGTTGGGAGGTATGCCGCCTATCAGTAAAGGCTATAGGAGTTCCAGCTCTGGCGGTCCCGTTTTTGAGAAGAGCCAGTCTCAGGGCCCTTTCATACCGGGGCGTTGCAGTATTTGTACTGCACCCCACCACCGTGCAATGAAAGTCTATGGAGACTTTGATATTGTGACGTTACGACGTGACGGAAGTGACGTTTTCGCACATGCCTGTGTGAGGCTTGGTGGTGTATTCTCCACAGTCAGCATGCAACGCATGAGCTGGCGTGGAGGAGGTACACACACTAGCACCAGGAAACAGGCTATCCCTAGTATAGTGGAGGGGAGGACTGACTCCAATAGGAGATTGTGGCGCACAGAGCCGGTGCAGATCTGACAGCCACAAACAATGCTTTCGTTATAACGTCTCAGCGCAAAGTAGCGCTGAGCGCACAAACCAGAACTGAGGAGATCAGGACAGGTAGACAGAATGAACGTTTGCTAGCTAGCGGCACTTAGCGACAGCAAGCGTCCAAAACCAGACAGACTGGAATGAGGCAGCCAATGCGATGCGGCGATGGCGTGCCTCACAAAGACAGGACAGGATAGTCAGAAAATAGCAGGATTAAGATAGATGAACGTAACACAGATAAATATACAATAAGTATGTTTTCCTAGCGTATTACAATTACAGCTATCAATGAAACTATTTGTAACGTCTGACTAACATATGTATATATCGGCAATGAACCGATATATGACATAAGCAGGAACGCTGACTAGGACTGGAGTAATACAGGGAACAGGACTCAGAAGGATTCGCTATCTCTTCGCAGAGATGAACGCAATCCACAAACGGTAACAGAACAGGATTCAGAAGGATTCGTTATCTCTTCGCAGAGATGAACGCAATCCACAAACAGTAACAGAACAGGATTCAGAAGGATTCGTTATCTCTTCGCAGAGATGAACGCAATCCACAAACGGTAACAGGACAGGATTCAGAAGGATTCGTTATCTCTTCGCAGAGATGAACGCAATCCACAAACAGAACCAGAAGCAGGGTAACTACCTCAGCACGGGTGGTCACGGTACGCGCAACCTACCAAAACGTGCTGGAAAGCTGACTAACTGCACACAGGATATAAACAGTTCGTGTACGTATACATCAGCGACACTGATGTATTAACGTAACAGAAATACAAGGAAAATAATAAACGTGCTGGTATGCATATATATTGGCAATGAACCAATATATGATGCAAAGACCAGCAAAGTATCTTTATAACAAGAAACACGATCGGGGGCTAAAGCGACAGCAAGACTGGCTTACACTGAAGCTATGAAAACCCAAGGAAACCCTGCAGGAAGCAGATCTTTATACTGAGGTCATCCAATGGGAGCAGACATGCAGATTCCCACACAGGTGAATGATAATCAGTCACAAGCTGACAGCAGGGAAAGACAGACAAAGCTATGCAGCTTGCATGGAAATAGATCAGAACTGCCTGAGCTGCAGCACTACTACTTCCAGTAATAGCTGCTGCAGCAGCGATCATTACAGTACCCCCGCCTTTAAAAGCGGATTCCAGACGCTTTTCAAAACCGAAATTCCCAACAAAACAGTCTGACTGATAATTCATGATGACCGGGACAGCCCGGCAAGACCGAATTCCAGAATCAGTCCCCACAAGACTGGACCCATCAGAACCAGAACCTACAGAACCACGCCCATCAGTACCACAAGCCCCAGTGTCACACCCATCAGAACCATGATTTCCAGAAGAAAGCCCTCCGAAATTCCCTGAGCGATACCCACCGCCTTCCAGGAACCGTTCAGAAACGCCAAAGCCTTTGCAATGCCCACCGGTACTGTCTTTACCAACACAAAACCCACTGTTGAACCAGTCCAAGGCACCAGGACAGGTTTTCTCAGAGACCTCCCAGAACACCTTGAAGCTCCAAAGAGATCCCCATAGGTCAGAACGCCCCTTAGGCTCACATGGAGAACTATCAAGAACCCCTATGGAACCTAGGGCAATTCCCGAGTCAGGGCCACAAGGACAAACATCAATATCAGGGCTTTCAGGGACCAGAACCATCTCTGGGCATGCAGGCAGACTGGCAACATCAGAACGTGTTCCCACTAAGGAAGCATCAGAGCACGCTAACACCTTAGACACACTTGGGCATTCTGGCACACAAAGAACATCTGGGCACACCGGCACAAGAGAAACCTCTGGGCATGTCAAGGAACTGTGAGCCTCAGGGTCAGCCAAGACAGGACCAAAACCAGGACTGGCCAAAAAAAAATCATCATGACTAAACTTCGCAACCACTGGACTTTTACACGAGAATGCTGGATCAGACTTAGATGTCGCTGATTCCAGCAAAGTCAGTAACAAATCAGATTCAGGGGCACCAACAAAACAGGACAAATCTTCTGATGTATGCACTGAACCAGATAGGGACTCCACAACTACCTCTGGACTGGACAGAGACTCATTTAATACACTGGATTGGAGCTCATGAGGCGCTGCAGAACAAGTCAGTATTGCAGCAGCCCCCACTGGACTAGGCAAAACTGAGGAATTCCCTGGACAGGAAGGGGACTCTGGAACCTCTGCCACAGCGGCCAGAGAACTAGAATCTTTCAGGATACAGGGCTGGGTTTCAGGAACACTCATCAGACCGGACTGAAATTCTGAGATTTCTATTATTTTGACCAGAGAATCAGAATTATCCATGTTACAGGGCAAGACTTCTGGAACATTCAGAGGACAGGGCTGGAGTTCCTCGGCTGTTACAACACTGGAGAGGGACTCAACAACATTGGTTAAATCAGACTGTGTACAGGGCAAGGTATCTGACACACTTGCTGACGAGGACAATATTTCAATGGCTTCTGCTTTGCTGGGCAGAAATTCATCAAGTTTTATTAGAGCAGACTGTAATTCCAAAACAGCTGCTAGACAAGTGAATATTACTGCAACACCAACTGAGGTAAGCAGTGCTTCAGCCTCCTCTGCTAGAGGGTTTAAAGTATCCAAAATACTGGGTGAAGCATAAGACTCTGTGACCACAGCTTCACTGGACAGGATCACTGAACAGTCCATATTGCAGGGCAAAACCATGGAAGCACCTGCTGGACAGCATAATGATTCTGTGACCTGAGTTTCATTGGAGAGATCTACTGCACAATTCATGGTACAGGGCAAATTTATTGGAAAATTTTCTGAACAAGGTAATAATTCTGCGATTTCAGGTTCACATAGCAGATGCTCTGAGCTATTCACGAAACTAGAGCGAGGTGTAGAAACAGGAAGATCAAGACACAATGTTTGCGCATCTGCTGGATCAGACAGGAGTTGAACTTTATTAACACAGGTAATTTCTGCAGAAGTGTTTGCAGAGACAGGCAAGATTTTTCTGGTGTCTGTTTCACTAAACAAAGAGTCATGAGTACTGGCTAGGCTGGACTCGGAAGTCAGCAGGACCTCTGGATTCTCTGCTGAGAAATTTGCGCAGGGCAAGGTTAAGAATGTATCAGTGGCTTCTGTTTTACTGGGAAGTAACACTGAGTTATCCATGGTACAGGGTGGAATTGCAGGAACTTCAATTTCACACAAAAAGAGCTCCGAATCACCTGCTGAATCAGCCAAAGGTGCTGAAGCAGGCGGGTCAGAACGCCAAATTTGCGAATTCGGAGTCACAAAAAAATCATCCAAAATCAGTTCCCACACATCAATCAATGGAGCCACAAAGTCATACTCACACACACCAGTTTTTATTAGGTTATAGGCAGACTTAATGTATGCATTCAATACCAATTCACTTTTTGCACTGTAACATTGACAAAATGAACTTGAATCATTCTTCCATTCATTGACCAGAGCTTCCATCTCTCCTTTCTCAAATGGAGGATTCCAAGCATACTTAACAGGCAGATCATGGTTTGCAGATATGATTGTAGCAGGGACATATATTGGGTTAATTAGCAGGTGATTGGCAGATTCCTTATTCCTAAGAATCTCCAATACCTGTAGCAAGTGCTGAACTGTAGTGTATGCAAACTTTCCTTGCTTTACAAATAAGTTGATTTGTTCAATACTCTGTAATATCTCCTCATAATCATACTCAGATAATTTTTTTAAACAAAAATCTTTATTTTCCCTAGCCAGGGAGGAAAGTTCATTAGTAGTTTCATAAGTCCATTTAACTCCCCTGAAAGACAATTGCATTTCATTATCTGTTAATGGCAGAATCTCATTATAGGTCTCAGTCGCTAAGGATAACGACTCTGCAGATCAGACACGTTTCTTAGAACGTTTGCGTTTGGCCTTAGACCCTGCTGTTTTCCCTGCTGTTCTTGGTGATTTATTCAAGGCTGCAGGAAAATTATCAGTAACACCTTCTGCTTGCTGAACATTTTTGCAAGCAATTGACGGAGTAGCTGATTGACCTGCTGCCAGGAGTTCATTAAGAGGAAAAGGCAATGGATCTATGCGCAACCAGTTATGGATCACAAACGCTAGAAATTCCAGCGGTCTTTCTTTCAAATCGGAATGATTGAGAACATCAAATGCCCACTGGAATAATTCCCCTTTAAACAAAATATAACTTAGTTGGAGTGCCCAGGTTGAAACAGGAGTCGCTTGGAGATCAGGATTGGCCAGGAACCTGGCACATTCAGAGAAAAACTCATTTTCTGTTTCAGAGCTAAGTTCTTCAAATTTCTTAAAGGAACAGGAACCATAATTAACAGTGTCATACTTTCTGGGAATCCCCCCCACAATGGGGATTGGTAATGGGGTTTTCATAATGTGAGGCTTGGTGGTGTATTCTCCACAGTCAGCATGCAACGCATGAGCTGGCGTGGAGGAGGTACACACACTAGCACCAGGAAACAGGCTATCCCTAGTATAGTGGAGGGGAGGACTGACTCCAATAGGAGATTGTGGCGCACAGAGCCGGTGCAGATCTGACAGCCACAAACAATGCTTTCGTTATAACGTCTCAGCGCAAAGTAGCGCTGAGCGCACAAACCAGAACTGAGGAGATCAGGACAGGTAGACAGAATGAACGTTTGCTAGCTAGCGGCACTTAGCGACAGCAAGCGTCCAAAACCAGACAGACTGGAATGAGGCAGCCAATGCGATGCGGCGATGGCGTGCCTCACAAAGACAGGACAGGATAGTCAGAAAATAGCAGGATTAAGATAGATGAACGTAACACAGATAAATATACAATAAGTATGTTTTCCTAGCGTATTACAATTACAGCTATCAATGAAACTATTTGTAACGTCTGACTAACATATGTATATATCGGCAATGAACCGATATATGACATAAGCAGGAACGCTGACTAGGACTGGAGTAATACAGGGAACAGGACTCAGAAGGATTCGCTATCTCTTCGCAGAGATGAACGCAATCCACAAACGGTAACAGAACAGGATTCAGAAGGATTCGTTATCTCTTCGCAGAGATGAACGCAATCCACAAACAGTAACAGAACAGGATTCAGAAGGATTCGTTATCTCTTCGCAGAGATGAACGCAATCCACAAACGGTAACAGGACAGGATTCAGAAGGATTCGTTATCTCTTCGCAGAGATGAACGCAATCCACAAACAGAACCAGAAGCAGGGTAACTACCTCAGCACGGGTGGTCACGGTACGCGCAACCTACCAAAACGTGCTGGAAAGCTGACTAACTGCACACAGGATATAAACAGTTCGTGTACGTATACATCAGCGACACTGATGTATTAACGTAACACAAATACAAGGAAAATAATAAACGTGCTGGTATGCATATATATTGGCAATGAACCAATATATGATGCAAAGACCAGCAAAGTATCTTTATAACAAGAAACACGATCGGGGGCTAAAGCGACAGCAAGACTGGCTTACACTGAAGCTATGAAAACCCAAGGAAACCCTGCAGGAAGCAGATCTTTATACTGAGGTCATCCAATGGGAGCAGACATGCAGATTCCCACACAGGTGAATGATAATCAGTCACAAGCTGACAGCAGGGAAAGACAGACAAAGCTATGCAGCTTGCATGGAAATAGATCAGAACTGCCTGAGCTGCAGCACTACTACTTCCAGTAATAGCTGCTGCAGCAGCGATCATTACAGCCTGACACAGGTCAAGAACTACGTTACCGCGCAGCTTCTGAGTCGAGTTGCGGCAATCTGCATCAGCCCAGAAGCCATATTAGTCTATGGCAACACGTGGATTTTTAAAAAATGACAGCGCGGAATCGTATTTTAGCAAAACGCTTCTGCATATCCGAAGCAGGAAGTGACGGCAACCGTGCATCACGCGCGCATCACTTCCTGCTTGGCCGGTGGCAATAGCGCGGTGTTCCCTGAAGGCCTGTTTTTGGCGATGAGGTGCGTTGGGCGCGACGCTCCGCATCGCTAACCTTGGTTTACAGTGTGAAACCAGCCTAAGGCTCATTAGTATAAACAGCAGGCTGAGACTTCACTACAAAGCCGCTGTCACTGTAGACTTCAGGAAGCATCAAAGCTTTATGTTCATACACAGTTAAACATTAATGTGAAATATGTATAAATTAACTTTAAGTGAGCGGCGAAAGCGTTTGATCAGTGACTCTCTGCCCGCCGCCAGCGGACGCGGTGCCCAGTTCACTCCTAATAACGCGGGATAATTTTGCCCGAGCCGTAATGAGAAAACTGTAATGTAAAGCCCCATTAACAAAGAACTTTACTCAAGGAGGAGATGTTAATGAGTAATGAAACAAAGGGCTCTGTTACAGAGATTAAATGCTCCTGTGTCTAAGTACAAAGGTCATGCTGCAAAGTGCAGCTGCTAGTCAGCTCATAACCCTGCTCCAACCTTGGATTCACAGGGTTCAACGTCTGGCTCCCTCCCTTCCTGTTGCTAAGCCGACTAGCGCAAGGTCCAGCCAGGGTTCAAAGTTTAGCATGGGCGAGAGCTTGCTGGATACCTCCTTTGTGAACAGCTGCACATCATTATAAATAGCAAGACGGGGAGGAAAAAAAAAAGAAAAAGGAACAGAGAATGTTTATTCTGAGTAGTTCAAATATAAATGTGCAGGAACAGCACAAACTCAGGAAAACTGCTGGGCAAATGAAATGATAACATTAGGGTTATTTCCCACTGGGATGTTGCGATGTACGTCCTGTAAAAACAGGGTTGGTAGGGATGATCGGGAATGCCAATTTCCAATTTTGGCGGAATTTCTGATTTTCCCCAATGTCAATATCGTTTTTTCTGTTTTTTTCAGATTTTTTTTTTAATTTTTTTTTTTTGAAGTATTTTTTGGGTATTTTCTTTTTTGCATCAGTGAATGTTGTGCCTAACCCTAACCACCCCCCCTGGTGGTGCCTAACCCTAAGACCCCCCTGGTGGTGCCTAACCCTGAGACCCCCCTGGTGGTGCCTAACCCTAACCTCCCCCCTGGTGGTGTATATTGTACTGTAACTATACCTATCCCTACTCTCACACAGAACCCTCCCTGTACCTATCCCTAACCTCTAGACCCCCTAGTGGTGCCTAACCCTACCCCCCCCCTTTCTGGTGGTGCCTAACCCTAAGACCCCCCTGGTGGTGCCTAACCCTAACCACCCCCCTGGTGGTCCCTAACCCTAACTACTAACCATTATACGTATGAAAACAAATTTTAAATGATAAAATAAGTGTAAACGATAATTTACTTGTTACAGCCCTGAAAGTGAAATTTAAAAACGGAAAAATAAGTAAAAGCTCCTATAAGCGAAATTTAAAAACGAAAAAAAATAAGTAAACCACAAAGTTAACACGAACTTGTAAACCATATTTGTAATAAACCTTATTCTGTAAACGAAAACTTTTGTTAACACGATCCCTGCAACCGCTATTTCTCGGGCGCCCTTTTTTCCTGTCGGGCGCCCAATACCTGATATTTTGCATTGCAGTCTATGGAGGCGCCCTTTTTGTCCATTAGCCATATACGCCCTTTTATACTGGCCCCGGGGCTCCCTGTCTACCTAAATGGGGGCTCTCTGGCTACTTACAGGATGGGTCTTGTTATCTACAGGGGTGCTCCCTACAGGGGAAGGGGAATACTCTGGTTATGTAAACAGGGGGCTCTCTGGCTACCTAAATGGGGGTCTCTAAGGCTCCCTTTGGTGGGGGCGCCCTGGCTACCTAAACAGGGGGCTCTCTGGCTACCTAAATGGAGGCTGTCTGGCTACCTATAAGGGAACTCTCTGGTTACCTACAGAGGAGGTTTCCTGGGGGCTCTCTGGCTACCTACACAGGGGTTTTCTAGCTACCTACATGGGGGCCTACATGAGGAGGGGGCTCTCTAACTACCTATACGAGGGAAGCATCTAATACTGAAGAGGATGCATCCCACTACCTAATATTAGTGGCTCCTGTGGCTACCTATGCTAGGGGGCCCCTCTGGCAACCGCACCACAATAGTGTGCCCAAAAGGGGGCGCAATTTATAGACCCTCACCCTGGGCTCTATAGCCTGGAAACCGCCCTGCCTGTACCCAGTGACCCCGCCACATGTAGTAATAAGCCCAAGCAGACAGCACAACCACTTTCCATTTGCAAAAAAATCATAGCATCCTCAGTTTGCAGTCGCATTTATCCTTGTGAATATGATTTACATTATCTGTAGAGCTCTTGTGCCATCATCCAGTAAAACGCTCATTTTACAACTCATGTAACCCATTTCCCTTTAAATCGTTCATTTATATTCTGCAGACCAGAAGCCTATTTGCAGAATGCAGCAGAGAAGCGCCTAAGCAAGCATTCATACACAGGAATAAATGTTTCCGTCCTAAACAAATATTGTGAGAGCGGGAATTAGCATCTATCAGGCTTCCTATATCCAGGAGCGGTGTATAAATTATTGCTGCTCCTTCCTCTATGCCCCAGGACAGAACACCTTGTTCATTATCCGTATATTAAGGTGATTACACTGCAAGTTTCAGTAACACTGACATCTCGAAACCTGTAAAGTAAGGAAACACTGAAGTCAGCGCTTACGTCTGGTTTTCTGGGTCGTACTCAGTGCTGATCTCCTGACAGGTAAAATACGGAGACAGCAGCTAAATGTTGTCGGGTGTTAAACTCTAAATCACGTCTCGTGGCTACCATGAATGTTCGCCAAACCAGAGAAGTCTGGTAAAGCTACAAGCAGCCAGTAGAGGTAAAAGTGAACTCTGAGCTAATTTGTGGTCAGTTTTGCCATACAACAGAAGAAGGCTTAAAGCAAACTGAAGTACATTTTAAAACAAACAGTTTCACTTACCTGGGGGCCTCTGCAAGCCCCCAGCATCTGTCCTGTCCTGCGCTAGCCCTCCACGATCCTCCGTTCTCCCACCTCCGGCTACTTCCGGCTTCCCCGCCAGGCCACTGTGCCTGCGCAGCTCTGGCCATGTGTATCCTTCACATTCCAGTCCACAATATAGCACTATTGCAGACGGGAACATGTAGAAAGGATAAACTTGGCAGGGCTGCGCAGGCCTCGACTTACAAGTCGAGGAACAAAACGGAGGGGTGGCTTGTGGAGGACCGGCACGTGACAGGACGACTGCTGGGGGCTTGCAGAAGCCCCAGGTAAGTGAAACAGTTTTTTTTTAAATACTCTTCACTTCCGCTTTAAGGTGTCCATACATCAGAAAATGCATAGACAGATCGACCAAGAGACAGATCTCTCACTGATCGAATCGGAGAGAGATCTTTTGTCTGCCCATACACCCCAGGTTGATTCCTGATCGATTTCAGCATGGAATCTCACGCTGCTTCCCCCCCCCCAATATAAAATGTTCCCCAACAGTGGCCGGTGCAGTATACCTTACTTGTTTGTGTCTGCCATGTGTACGTGTCATCCCGCCGCCGGCTCACCCTGCTGTCACTCAAATCACCAGCAACGTTAAATACGATTCCCACTTCGAGTTGTAGCAACCCAGAGGGAGATGTAATTTGGGGTCTGGCAACCAATGGATTCCCGAATGACTCTTGCGCGGGGCATGCAGCATAGCACTAGTGCTATAATGGTGCCCGGCTTCGGCACTCGTCGCTAATGTCGGCCGGTGAAATAACCAGCTTTGTATGATGCCGACTCCATCTTCATGCACTCACCCTGGCTGGTGGTGTATACGTGTGGGCTGTGATGTGACGTCATGCCCACGTTATGCCGGCAATCACCTGGGGCACGTGTATTCTGACAGGTAAAGTATACTGTACCGGGCACGGGGGGTGGGGAAATTTTATATTAGATGGGACAGTGCCGGTGGTTCGTCACGTTCGTCACTCTTCCCGACACCCCTTGCCATTACTGCCGTGCACCTGATTGAGCAAGTCGGCCCCACATCTTGCAACATTTGCCCAAAATTGGTCGCTTAGTCAATCGGCCACACTCTTGGTAGCACTGATTTTCATCTGATTCGATAATAATTATCGAATGGGATGGTCAATCGGCCACCAAGTCGCCTGATGTATGGCCAGCTTTAATGTGTGGCCAAAGTTAGAGCATATGCTTGTCGTAAAAAGTGAGTTTTGAAGGAGTGCTTGAAGATTTTAAAGGTTGGAGTGTGATGTGCTGTGGAAGGGCATTCCAAACGAGGGGTGAAACACGTGAAAAGTCTTGTATACGTGAATGCGAGGAGGGGAATCTAGAGGAGGACAAAAGAAGGTCATGTCATGTGCAGAACTGAGATTGCGGGTGGGTTGGTATCTGAAAACAAGTGAGGAAATGAATGAATTATCCTTGTTTCAGCATCAGAAACGCCTCTTGTAATTATACATTGTTGTATATTGGTATGTAACCCCACCCTCCTAGTGATGTTTAACCTAGGCTATGATGTCACACAGCCTTCTCCCCAGATCACTCTGGGAGATTAACTGACATTCCTGTTTACTACACATGGGGAAGAAATACGCCCACAGTGATTCACCTTGCCAGCAGTACAGATGCCAGCATTACTGATTAATGTTATAATGTAAATCAGGGTGAAGTAAACATTTTACAATGGGCAAACATTGACTAAATAATTTATAAATAACATCAATTAAATATATTCTATTAAAGGGAAGGTTCAGGGGTGCTACATAAAAATTAAAAATCCACATCCACTTACCTGGGGCTTCCTCCAGCCCGTGGCAGGCAGGAGGTGCCCTCGGCGCCGCTCCGCAGGCTCCCGGTGGCCGACCCGACCTGGCCAGGCTGGCGGCCAGGTCGGGCCTCTTCTGCGCTCCATTGTGCATTCCACGCCGGCGCGCTGATGTCATCGAACGTCCTCCGGGCTGTACTGCGCAGGCTCAGTAGCCTGGTCGGGTCGGCTACCGGAGACCACCGGGAGCCTGCGGAGCGGCGCCGAGGGCACCTCCTGCCTGCCACGGGCTGGAGGAAACCCAGGTAAGTGGATGTGGATTTTTATTTTTTTTGTAGCGTCCCTGAACCTTCCCTTTAAGTAATGTTCCTTTTCCTTTTTATGCAGTATACCTCACCCTCATTTACCAAGCTATAGTGATGAGCACAAATTTTGCATAATCATAATTTCACATCATAATTCGCAATTAGGATGCAAAATCGAAATGAGAAATTTTGGACAAAAAGATAATTAATTTTATTTGTAAACATAATCAGGAATCGTAGTTTCCCAATTCCCACTATTCTCCTTAAAGAGAATCTGTATTGTTAAAATCGCACAAAAGTAAACATACCAGTGCGTTAGGGGACATCTCCTATTACCCTCTGTCACAATTTCGCCGCTCCTCGCCGCATTAAAAGTGGTTAAAAACAGCTTTAAAAAGTTTGTTTATAAACAAACAAAATGGCCACCAAAACAGGAAGTAGATTGATGTACAGTATGTCCACACATAGAAAATACATTCATACACAAGCAGGCTGTATACACCCTTCCTTTTGAATCTCAAGAGATCATTTGTGTGTTTCTTTTCCCCTGCAGCTATCTTCCACTGAAGTGTCAGGCTGTTTCTTCCTGCAGAGTGCAGACAGCTCTGCCTGTATGTAATTCCTCAGTATGTGAAAGCCCAGCCAGCTCAGATGAGGATTTATCCAGCTTGTAAAAGATAAGAGAGAAGCTGCCCTAATCTAAATAATACACAGGCAGTGTGCAGAGAGGGGCCTGGAGGGGGAGATGCATCACAGAACCACAACACTGAAGAACTTGGCAGCCTTCCAGACACAGGCCTGACAAGTCTGACAAGAGAGAGATACGTTGATTTATTACAGAGATGGTGATAGTAGAACGTGCTGCAGTAAGCCAGAACACATTAGAATAGCTTTTGGAACTTGTAGGATGATAAAAAACAGGATGCAATTTTTGTTACGGAGTCTCTTTAAATTGTACCAGAGATCTCTGCTCGCAAAGCTTTTTTACTTACCCAGGGCTTCCTCCAGTCCCATTGTCACGGAACAGCCGTGAGAAACGCAGGCGAATCGGGAGGATTCGCGCAGTCAATTTTCTGATCGCTTCCTGGTTAGATTTGCTCAGTCTTTGCAGCGATCAGAAAATGACATTTTCTTTTTTTAACATGATCAAAGAGTCCCCTTCCTGGCCAGTGACTTGTTAATTAGCATATGACTGGGATCTGGGCCTTAGCAGAGGTGTCATGGCCCATACTCACGGGCATCAAAAGTGGCCTGTCGCCAGCACACGTGAGCGTGCGGGCGACAGGCCGGCGACAGCTCCTCCCCAGGTCCCTCCACGTACACACGTGGAAGAGGGACCAGCGGCTCGACGGAAGCTGTCGCCGACATTCCTCCTCCCCCCGCCGGAAGCTCTGCATACCTCAATGGAGGTTGCTGTCGCTAGTCCGCGTACTCACGCGGACTAGCGACAGCTGCGGCGGAGTTGCGGCGGCGACTGTCGCCAGGCGATTGAACATTTCAATCGCCTGGCGACATCAGCGACGGGCGACAGTTCGGGGTGCGCGCCCGTTCAACGGCCCATACTCACGGGCGACCTGTCGCCGCAACACGCGCGCCCCGCGTGTTGCGGCGACATTTGTAGCCCGTGAGTATGGGCCATCAGAGTTTGTCCGAGTTGATCTCACTCAGATGTTAATTAAAACAGCAAAAGTCCTTTCCTTCAGAGGAAGCTTCCCCAGCCAGGGCTCAGACTCTCTGGAGCCAGGGAGCCAGTTTAGAAGTACATGGAGTTTATGATTTTTAGCATGTTTAAGGAATACCGTTCATAGGAGAGATGTGAAAGTTATCTCATTCTGCTGGTCCGGGTCTGGTGAATATTTTAATATTAAATTGAGGCCACTGGCATACCCAGAACCCGAGGTATTCCGCTACTTCGTAACCAGCCATGCAAAAGCACCCAAGTTTGTCATATGAACTGTCATATTCTGAGGAACATGAATCTGTGCCCGTTAAGTGTGTGTGGGTAGCGTAAGCCGAGATATGGAAAATGTCATATTTGGTGCTCACCAGGCACCCACCCAGGGAGTTAACCGCACCCTGTCCAGCCCCTGGGCTGGACCTGAGACTCCACCCAAAGATGGAGATCAGTCAAAAGTGTTTGCGAGGGACTCCTCCCTCAGTCCTCCAAATTCCATCTTCACAAGAGCATGCTGCTGCTAGCCAGGGGACCATGTGGTTAGTGGCCATCTTGTCTGAACTTTGCTCTTGAACTGAAACAAAGGAATTTTACAAGTTTTCCCAGAAAGGACATATTTTCACAAACTTTGAGTATCCATTTTTCTTCCCTTTTATTTTTTATACTGTGCTCTCTATAATTGTTGATTTTAATGATTTTCTGTATATATTAATGATTTATGTTGCATTTGTAATAAACGACGCTACCGTCATTTATTCGTTCAACTACCCTATTATTCAGCCGCACAAACTGAACCCTGACTTCTGAAGACTCGCTACTATTGTTGCTAACTAGACAGAATAGAGTGTGTTTAACCGTTTTATTTGCAGGTCTAGGCTCATCCAGTCAGTGAGTTCCTCTGTCTCATGGTAACAGAGGTGGTGGCAGTTATACCCTGAAATAGTGTGTAAATTGTATTACCGTAACTCACAGGCTCCCTTCTAGTCGGTCTGCTGCCAAAATTCCAGCGGTTTATGCACACCGATTGCGACCACAGATTGCATGGTCTGTGAGCTGAAACCGATTGGAAGGCATTTTGCGGTCCAGCCACTAGGGGCCCTATGACACCCATAAGCACGGATGCTTCCCTTGCCGTCCTCCCGCGGTCGTCCGTTTAGCAGCAATCAGCCTGGTATCTGGCTCAGTAAAGTCAGCCTGGGTCGTCTGCGAATGCGTAGGAAGTCCGCCCATGCGCAGAAGACCCAGACTGAAGCCAACTGTACCAGTTACCGGGGCTGATTGTGAATGAACGGAGGACAGCGGGAGGACGGTAAGGGTGGCATCCATGCTTATGGGGCTAAAGGAAGCCCCAGGTAAAGTAAAAAAATCTTTGTGAACTGAGATCTCTGATTTTCTTTAACATACGTAGCAATTTTGGTGACAATAGCATGTGTGGGGGCTTTGCTATTAGCCGCTAAAGTCGGCACGAAATTACACACAAATTACGCAACATTATGAATTGATTACACGAAACCACTTTAATGTCCAAACTGTGATTACGTATGGTCGTAATTACAATTTGGACATTCAATTGGTTTCATGTAATCCATTTGTAATGTCGCGTAATTGTTCGTACAATTTTGTGCTGACTTAATAGCAAAGCCTCAAAATTTAGCGTAATTGTAATTAGCAGATTACAATCATCACTACCAAGCTATATCTCCTCCCTCTAGCAACTAACCTTGACCTCCTTCCTACTGTAGCTCCATAACTAACTAACACAGAAAATAAGTAAAATCTCCAAAATGCCTAAGAAAAAAGTCTAGTGCCAGTAACAACAGCCAGTGCCAGAATCATCTAGTGCTAAAATTAACATGCATTGCATATGCATATAGCATTGCTTCGGGTGGCCTTACAAAAAGCTGGAGACACAGTTGATTTCAGTGCTGGGCCTTGCTAGCTCTATCCCTCCATTTGATCCAGTGGGGTACTCAAAGTTGAAAACAGATCCAGTGCCATGATGGCAATTGACCTACCTTCTCCTACTTTAGACAGGATTCAGTTGGCCTTAGCTGAACAGGTGCTTATATGGAGAATAGATAGAGACAACTTCTGCCAATTTGTGTTCACACAGGACTAGGAAAACATTTGTCCCTAGAGTCGGGCTTTAAATAGACAGTTGAAAGTGTGGAATGCAAGTATATCTTGTCCTGCATTCCCAGCACGAGGCCAAATGTTTGTTCACCTTTGTTGTTGAAAGGTTTGTATTTTCTTTTTCTTTATGCTCTGTTCTGAGCTATTTTTGTAGACCAGACAGCACTGCAGACACTGGACACTTGGCCAAGGAGGTGAATGAACTTCATCAAGTCCATCTGTGGTCTGCTGAACATCTACCAGTGTGGTCTGTCCACAGAAAAGCAATAAACTCACACTGTGCGTACTGAGCTTGGACTTGACTTTCCAAAGGCCACAGAATAGATACAGCCCACATTGTAAAGATGGCCTCACACATCAGAGGACTGTTTCTGTTGGAACATTTTCCCTGTTGGTCTTATGAAACTCCTTTCTTCTCACCACTGTAAAGAAATGACCAATCTCTCAAAGGAATGCAGAGGCTTTATTCTCTTTATAAAATACTAGGTGGACCAAGCCCATTAATATAAAAGGCTCTAATCCCTCCCAACCCTTAGCCCCTCCCTTAGAGGGAGACGGAAGAAGCGTTTGGATGAACCAGAGACTTCCTTCTACCAGGTAAGTATGAGATTTAATTTTTTTTATTCATAAGTATGCTTTATACATGAGCCCATGAGCACTTTTAAGATGTAATTTTACATTCAGAGGTTTGCTATCTCCTGTGGCGTAGCTAAGAAGCTGTGGGCCCCGGTGCAAGTTGTACATTGGGGCCCCCGAAGCACTCTATACATAACATTTGATATGGTAAACCAAAACCAATCAAGGACAACCACAGTGTCAGAGGTGCAAGAAGGGGATGGGGAACAGTGTGTTAATCATTACTACTATTCAAAGCATCTATAGAAGTGATTGATTCTTACCAGCACAGGACCAATAAAGAGCTAATACTGCAGTTGAAGGAGAGCCCTATGGGGCCCATCTGACCCAAGGGCCCTGATGCGGTTGCAACGGTGCCCCCCCTATTGCTACGCCACTGGCTATCTCTTTCTAAAGACTGTTTTTGTTCAGCTTTCTTAGCTTTCACCACAAAGCAGCACCCTGTCCAGGGCTGATCCTTTCCCTCTAAATTGGTCTATTTTGTTCTGGCTGCTCCTGGAAGAAAGAAATAAGAATGATTAACATCTGCGCCTTCTTCCGTGCTGCCCACGGTATTCGGCGTGATCTTCTTTTCCCACAGTAGAATGTTGGACTCAGACCGGGAACATGAGGAACAGACAGTGAAGCTAGCAGATGTGATTACTGAGGGTGTCGCAGTGATTGCTTTTGGAATCTTGCCACAGGCAGCTAAATGTTTTGAAATTCTTATAGGAGTATTTATTCATATTCGGAGCTTGATACTGAATCTGTGGGTCTCCCTTGACCAAGTCTAGGCTCTACAGATGTTAAAACAAAGTGCACGGGGGAAAAACATGGGTATTTAACGCTTCTCCTGCTTTTCTTAAATTGAATTGCTAATTTTGGATGTGTATTTTTTTTTAGCCATATACATTTGTTTACAACATTAAGCCTCGTACACCCGCTTGACTAAAGTTGGCGGATAACAACCGCCTCAGCAGATAATCAGGCGTGTGTAAAGAGGCTCCCGAACCCTGACCCCTTACACGCAAGCGGCAACTCATGCCTAGCGACGGCTGATAATTTTGTCCAAGCCGCTCGCCGCGTGATGTGCGCGTGCTCCGTTGTCCCTCTGAATAGCAACCGAGCGCGTCACAGCAGTGTTGCTCGCAAATTTTCGCCAAAGTCATTTTTGTATCGAAAATGGCATTTTCGATTTTGGCGATATGGCAAAAATGTGTAAAAAAATCTTAATTTTTTTCTGCAAAATGCAGAAATCTTTAATTGTAGCGTGACCATTCACGAAAATGCAAACAAATCGCTTATTACTAAATAATTTTTGATGGCATTTTTGCTCGAAAGTTGAATGTAACAATACAAATCTGCACGCATGATCCCTGCTAATCTCCGCCCCCAGGACTTGGAGTTAGGCGGTCCCGGGGGTGGAGATTAGCGGGGATTGCGTGCGCGAATGCACACGCATCCCCGCTGGCGGTGAGTGCCTGAGCGGAGCTCCGAGATAAGCCTGCTAGCCTGCGATTGCGGCTAGCAGGCTGTTAGAAATAAAAAAAAACCTGTATCTTTCAGTTGTACACCGATGCGATCTAGCGCAGCACTGTACAGTGGACAGCGTAGTGACAAAGCTGAGAACAATGGCACCACCGGCCGAATCGCTTGCGTTAGCGATCCGGCAGGCATTTCCATCTGTGCGGCTGAAGTGAAAACGGGCCCTTAAGCAATGTGCAATTGAATACATACCAAAAAGTAGGTGGAAAAGTTTCACCACAATTTCAACCACACAGACTCCTCGATGATTTATTGGAGAAAAGATAAAGACTTATCATGGAAAAGAGGGTATCAACTACTGATTTGGATGAAGTTCAATTCTTGGTTAAATTTCCTCTTCAACTAATCAAAATGACTGTGTCTAGTCACCCATAGTTAATTGTTTGCTTTTATTTGCACTACCAAGCACTGGAATGTTTCGGGAATAGCTGTGTTTAATGCAAAAGTAAATAAATTGATTACAAATGATTACAGGGAGAAGCCAGTTAGCTTGGTGTGCAATGGAGAAGCAGAATGGTTACACCCAATTGAGTTCAAAAGTACTTTTTGGGGGAAGAGATCCTTTATCCATCTCATTGATTCTGTTTTTATTATTACTTTTTCTTAAAGTCAGGTGGAAATTGATTTTTTTTTCCCAGTGAGTATTTCAGGCTGCAAAGCAACAAAATGTGAGTATTTTGAAAAGGTTTTCTTTTCTATATACGCTCTGTGAGTGTGTGTCTATCTTGGTTTCCTATTTTAAGTAGCAGTAGAGTATTTAGCCACGTTGCTTCTTGCCACCAATCTATTTCCTGGTCACTTCCTGATAGAAGCGGTTTGTGACTGGTGACCCTTGGCTGGTTCATTGATTTTGTTATCTGGACTCCTGGCCTCTAACCCATTACCTATTCCTGGACTTTGTTTCCGTGCTATCAGCCCTAACCCGAGAGTCCATGTTTCCCAGAGAACACAGGTCGGCCTGTTCTTTCTGCATCCATCTATTGGATTTGACTTGTTAAGATAGAAGCCGCATTAACGTGTGAGCGAAATACGTGTGACTGAGATAAAAGTGTAAATTAGTCCAGATCAATTCACAGGCACAGCTGAGACTTTTGGACTTGCAATTCCTCCTTCCTCTCCCACCTTCTGTCCCTTTTTTTTCTGCATTTTACTCCAGTAGTATTAAGTCCTCGCCATTCAAATCAGATTCTGTGCACTGAGGAATTCTGAAACCTGCTAATCCAAAATTTAAGAGCAAAAAAAAAAGAAAATGATTCACTTCACTGTGGTTTTAGCAATTTACAATCTGACTGATTTTGTTCATGCTGTCAGTAATATAAAATTAATGAATGAATCAGAGCTGGTGTTTAGGGAAGGGGTGTCAAAGAGGGCAATTATTCTCAAGGCCGAGCCGAGGCAGAGGCGAGAGAGGCTCCAGCCTCAGGGCGCAGTGGAGGAGGGGGCGCACAGCTCAGTCAGCTATTATTTCCCTATTGGCCTCAATTCAGGGGCGTAGCAATAGGGGGTGCAGAGGTAGCGACCGCATCGGGGCCCTTGGGCCAGAGGGGCCCTGAAGGGCCCTCTCTCAACTGCAGTATTAGCTCTCTATTGGTCCTGTGCTCATAAAAATCACTTCTAAAGATACTTTGAATAGTGGTAATCATTAACAAACTATTCCCCATCCCCTTCTTGCACCTCTGACACTGTAGTTGCCATTGGCAGGTTTTGGTGCGCCATATTAATTGTTCTGTATAGAGTGCTTGGGGGGCCCCATTGTAAAACTTGCATCGGGGCCCACAGCTCCTTAGCTACGCCACTGCCTCAATTCACTAAGCTTTATCAAACACTTTATCAAACGTTTGGTAATTTACCTAGTGGGTAAAAATCTAATGTTTAATTCACTAAGGTGGTATATATTTATCGAATGTTTTATCGATAAAACGTTCAATAAATCTATCACCTTAGTGAGTTCAAAATTAGATTTTACCCATGAGGTAAATTATCAATCGTTTGATAAAGTGTTTAATAAAGCTTAGTGAATTGAGGCCAATGTGTGTTTAAAATAGAGAGAAATAAGAAAAAGGGGATACATGGCTGCGACTGCAAGCCAGATAACTAGACAATAAGGTGTTGGGGGCTCTGGGACACCTCTTAGTCAAATAGCAATCAGTGTGGTACGGCTGGGGTGGGAGGAATGGAGGAGAGCACTTTGGTGTCTTAGTCTTGGGTGCTGGAGGACCTCGTCCTCCCGGCTCTGATTGTTCTGTTTCTCAGGGCCTTTAACAGGCATCCTGTACATGCCTCTTACCATATATATAATATATATATACATATATATCTTGACAGTATCATTATTATTGATTTATAAATCGCCAACATATTCTGGGGCACTGTACAAAGTAAGGAACGAACATGGGGTACATAATAATACAGAAATTGGTCACCACCAATATACAAAATTAATAATATTTCTATATAAATACACTCACATACTAGACATTAGGCCCGTTACATTAACGGGCGCTGGAACCTACTCCCGTGTCCCCCCTCTGCGTCGTCCCTCCTCAGCTCTCCGTGTCCTCTCACCTCTATTCCCTTCCATTAGGCCCAGGCTCATTCACACTATGGCCCATATGCAATTAACTCCTAGGAGATAATTTTCAGCATTTTACAATTGAAAAAGTACCCAAAATTGGGGGAAAAGTACTATTAAAATTATTTTGAGCATTCTTTTGCTTGCTGGTGATTTAGAATTCATTTTATTGAAAAGTTAAAAATATTATCTACAGTAGGAGAAAATTCAGGAGAAACAGTTAACCACTTAATGACAAGCAGACTTATAAAAACGTCCTGCTAGAGCCTCTTAACAGATCCAGGACGTTTTTATAAGTCAAACAGTGCTGCTCCCGCGCATGCACGTGCACGCTCCCGCGTGTGCACATGTGTTCCTGCGAGCATGCACGTGAAATTAGTGGAAAAAAAAAACATAGAAAAAATATACCTGTATTTCCAAATAATATATTGTCACCATACTTTGTACTAGGGACATAATTAAATTATTGTGATAACCAGGACAAATGAGCAGATAAAATGTGTGGGTACAGTAGCAGTGTTTATATTAAAACAATGAAATTGGAGAAATAGTGTATTTTTTCATTTTTTCCTTGTTTTTCCCTTTAAAATGCATAGAAAGTAAAGTAATTACTGAAAACAAATATCAACCCCAAAAAGCCTAATTGGTGGTGAAAAAAGCAAGATATAGATAATTTCATTGTGATTAGTAGTGATTAAGCTATTGGCAAATGAAAGGAATGAGCACTGAAAGGTGAAAATCGCTCTTGTCCGGTAAAAAACGCTTTGGAGTGAAGTGGTTAATTGCATATGGACCATAGTGTGTAATATGCATGGTAACACGAAAGTCCATTAACTTTCATGTTAAAATTCACATTGCAGTGAGCGTTCCAAAGGGTAGGGGCAGCATGACAAGTTTATGGATCCTGCTCATCTGAAGTTGTGAGAGGTGTGGTGCAGTGCCAGCAAGTCCTTCATGTATCCTGGGCCCAAACTGTGTAGGGATTTGCATGCCAACACAACAGTCCAATCTTGAAGAGTATTCTCCATCAATACACATTTTGAACTTTTTGAGTTCACGTACAGCCTTATAACAACCGCATTGGTTGCTACGGTGACAGATCCTCCACTGGTATCAATCCTTTAGCTACCATGCCGGTCCATTTACTTTTCAAACCTGTATATATATTTTTTTACAGTCACAAGACAGCTCAGAGCTGTTTATTGCATGTCATTATATATAGCCTGAACCAA
Source organism: Hyperolius riggenbachi (assembly GCF_040937935.1). NCBI lineage: Eukaryota > Metazoa > Chordata > Amphibia > Anura > Hyperoliidae > Hyperolius > Hyperolius riggenbachi. The sequence continues at coordinate 513,816,994 of NC_090647.1, read as the reverse complement.
TTCACAGCTTTCAGATGGAAGTTTCTGCTTTTAATAATGTCACACAACACCATTGACTCTTCCTATTCTAATTTCGCAGGAGGCGTTGTCGAGAGATTCGGGGTTGCTCTCTCGGCAGAGCGTCTGAGCAGAGATCACACATCTCACGTTGTAAAAATTTGGAAGTGAGAGAAGAAAGGTCTAGAGGTCTCCCAGCAAAACACAAAGGAGATTATTCCGCCGCTCTCGTCTACGCAAAACAGAGCCGGTGTAAATTTGACTATGCAGCCCGCATTATTACTGCAATGAAAAGTCACCTTGTGGGGATTTTGTGATAAACTTGAAGGAATATTAAAGTGACTGCACGCGACGCACAATCTGTTTTTTTTTTCCGAAAAATCCCGAAAGCAACTTGTAGAACATTTCTCGGAGGGCTTGTAGAGATGAATATTTAGCAATTCATGAGCAATCGTCAGACCTGCATGGAAAAAAAACTTTACTTACACCTGACAAAGAGGACTTTCGGGAATCAAGGCACTGTCTCTTCTGTAAAGCGGCACAAAAGTTCTAAATGCCCAATTATTTTAGAGGGATGCTGGGCTAGCACTGCAGGCTTGTATAGGTTGTCACCTCCGTTACCAAACCTACGGGTCTGATAGAAGGCAGGTTTTGCCCCCTAAAGGGCTCTGACTCTGACAAGGAGACCTAGGTTTGAATCTCGGCTCTTCCTGTTCAGTAAACCAGCACCTATTCAGTAAGGGGTCCTTGGGCTAGACTCCCTAACACTGCTACTGCCTACTGAGTGTGCCCTAGTGGCTGAAGCTCAAGCCCTTTGAGTCCCCCAGGAGAAAAGCGCAATAAAAATGTTATCTGTCTTGTCTTGATCCAACCACCATTGGAGTAAGAAGTGAGGACAGCATCTGTTCTACCCTCTTTTCCCCCGCAGTAAAAACTGCTGCTAGTATCTGTTCCCCCAATCCCTTTCTCCTTAATAAATAGTATGGCCAAATTCTGTGTCTCCCGGTGGCCATATTGGATTAATTTTCTAGTGGCTGCTGACTTACTGAGAGCAGGGTCAGACTTGCTGCAGATAGGTAGGGAAAGCATTAGCTGGGCCTGTGTCCTTGTTCCTCACTTGCTGTGAAAGCACTCCAAACAGCCCTTTTGAGGGCTAGCACATCGGTCTCCTGTGTTTTTTTTGTGTGTGACACTCCACAGCCGACTGACATCCAGAGCTGTGTGCACACACTACTGCTGATGCCTCATTAAGTTGCACACACAGAACCACTACAGTGCATTATTTTTTTTCACTGTATTCTGATAGTACTATTGCATTTCTCTGTGTGTGACACTCCACAGCCCACTGACACCCAGAGCTGTGCAAAATATGTTTTCTGCCCTTTAGGGATTAAAACCGAACTTTGCATGAACTCCGTAATCTTTGGTGGGACTTTTGCCATAGATCCATCTCTGGCATGCCCCTGTCCAGGTGTTAGACCCCTTGAAACAACTTTTCCATCACTTTTGTGGCCAGAAACAGTCTTTGTAGGTTTTAAAATTTGCCTGCTCATTGAAGTCTATGGCAGTTCGCCAGATTCGCCAGTTTGCGAACATTTTGCGAAAGTTAGCGTTCGCCGTTCGCGAACGGAAAATTCTATGTTTGCGATATTTCTACCCAAGAGTCCCTTCACAATGCAGAAGCCCACTACTTCCACTCAGAGATGCCTCTACCAAACGAATGCGGTCCATGATAAAACACTGTTAGTGATTCTAACCTTTCCACAATTTAGTCCTAACAGGAAAAATACATGTTTTTAGTGGAGTTCTACTTTAAGTTTAATAATAAATTACTTCAATGATTAATTCAGTAATTATTTGGAAAATATATGCAAAAAAACAAACTGCAGAGGCCTGGGAACAATAATTATGTAGCCAATTGTTGATGTAAAGGCAAATAAGAACAAGGTACGCTCGCTGCATTTAGACAATGGACTATTCCTGCTTTACTGCAGCACAGGTTGAGAAACTATCCATCAGTGAAGTCATACCCATTGTAATGGCTTCTCGTCTCGGAGAGCTGTCTGACATGTCGGATTTGCCCAGGTCGTGTCACCATGATCAGTCCGCATTTACCTTCATGATTACATCAGGGGACAATGGAATTTGTCTATTGTAACGCAACACTTGAAGAGTGGTCATATGTTACTCCTAATCTGTAACAACTTCTAACCACTGCCAGGATCTTTCTGTGTAAGCTGACTCAGAAATGTTCTCAAGGTGAGGCCTTGTTCACTGGCAAGAAGGGTAGAACCATCTTCTGGAGTTCCTGAAAATGCCTGTAGAGCAGGAATCATCTAATGGGAGGGCAGAGCCCAACTGGTAAACTGTGCCGCCATAGACCCCAAAGTAAATGGCAACGTGGCGTATCTAGAGGGTACAGGCACAGCTTTTGCAATGGGTGCCACTTCACCATGGGTCCCATGCCTGCCCCCTCCTCCCTTGTGCTGCTATTTATACTGTGGGACCCCTCTCATTACCATTACTGGCAGACACCTGCTCACTACCTATACTTATACTAGGAGACATCTCTTGCTACATATACTGGGGGGGGGGCCTGTCACTACCTATACTGGGGGGATACTTACACAGGAGGATACTTTCCGCCACCTTTACTGGTGGGCTACTTATACTGAGGTGGGGGGTTAGGGTTAGGCGTAGGTAGGGGGTAAGTGTTTGGCGTAGGCGGGGGTTAGTGTTAGTAGCAGGTAGGGAGGTTGGTGTAAGCCAGAGGTAGGGGGTAGGTCAGTGTTAGGCGTAGGTCGGGAGATTAGTGTTAGGTATAGGTAGGGGTGTTAGTTTTCGTAGGTAGGGGGATTAGCTTTCGGTGGAGGTAGGGTGGTTAATGTTAGGCATAGGTTAGGAAGTTAGTGTAAGGCAAATAAAGGGGGATTAGTGTTAGGTGTAGGTAGGGAGGTTAGTGTTAGGCTTAAGTTGAGGAGTTAGTGTTAGGCATAGGTAGGGGGATTAGTGTTAGGTTAGGTAGGGAGGTTAGTGTTCGGCTTACGTTGAAGAGTTAGTATTAGGCATAGGAAGGGTGATTAGCTTTAGGTGTAGGTAGGGTGGTGAGCGTTAGGTGTAGGTTGGGGAGTATTAGCAGTAGTTTTCTGCTACTTTGCTTTCCTGGTACCAAATACGCTGCAGCTGCTATTTATTCCTATAGCCGCTAAAACTGCTTGCTGTAGCCATTAATTCTTCTGTTTACACTATCTGCTAAAGACGCTTCACTTTTCCGGGTACCAAGTGTATTTACTGCTTAGTGTGTTTATTGCTGTAACCGCTGCAACTGCTTGCTGTGGCCTCTAATTTTTTCCATGCGCTCAGATTTCTGTCTGCGTGGAAGGTTGTCGATATTATACTCAATAGAGATGCCCAAATTGTTCAGTAGCTGCATGCACCCAAATGTTCTGCTTCCCATTATCATATCCCATCTGCTGCAAAATCTACTCTACGGCTGGTGAAAAATAGATTGGTGCCCCTCCGGTTCCTGCTTAAAGCTTTGTACATACGCATTTAAGGGCTGTCACCAGAGGATGAACAGGACTCGATCTCTCAGGCGTTAGTGCAGGGCTGTACAGACACGTGGCCAGCCTGAAGGTTATGCAGGGGGAAGGCATACCTCCCAACTTTTTGAGATGAGAAAGAGGAACACTTAAGCCACTCCCCTGCCACAACCCTGATCACGTCCCCTACTCACACATACCATAAAGATTTCATAAGAAAAATATGTTTTATAATTCAAACCAGACTGGTCCTTTCTATCCTGGTTCATTTTCCTTCATATGAACATTTTAAAAATAGTAATATATAAATTTAAAGGATGGGAATAAAGTTTAGAGTCAATCAAACACACATTTCTTAGTAGATATATATATATATATATATATATATATATATATATTTACATAGAAAGAGGGACAAAGTCCTGAAAGAGGGACAAATGAGGAGAAAAGAGGGACAGGGCTCCCAAATAGGGGCTATCCCTCCAAAAGAGGGACAGTTAGGAGCTATGGGAAGTGGCACATGAGAAGTGTCACCGAGTGGGCGGGGTAAGTGGCGAGAACAAAGCCCACGTTCAGCGCTTGACTAAGCTGACCACTGGCTGAGGCGCCAATGGAGGTCAGGACCGCTGTATACATGCTAGATTCTTAGCAGAGGCAGTCCCAACTGCCCATCAACGAAGAACCTTGTGCCACTAGGCCAAGTATGCTGTGCCTCTGCTTTCATGTACAGCAGCGCCCCTCCCATTCCATGTGCAGCCCCCTCTTACATGCGACTCATCCATGTACTGTTGCCCCTCTCTTTCATTAACTGCTTCCTTAAGCATCAGTATTTTAGTGAATGTTAAAAAAACTGTAAGTGAAAGTATATTACCCTTGGGGAGTCGTTGAACCTAATCTCAAAGCAGAGCCCGAAACAGCCTCAGACGGTGACCGTCAGCACTGTGAACACTACCAGCGACTTGTGCTGGATGACTGAGAAGGCTGGTTGAGACTGCTCTGGTTAGTGGAGTTCTGGATAACCGGACTCTACTATATATACAGTATATATACTGTATATACACACACAGAAAATTCTTGTTTTGTTACTCAATTCAAATAAAAAGTACAAAACTAGTTTGTTTATGTGGCATTTTTGTAACTCTACTTCTCATCAGTCCCAATAATTGCTGCAGGGTAATTAATGGTCTAGCTTTAGAGACAACGACTTGCAGAATATTTTTATGAGGATGCTTTTGGTTGAGCTGCACCTGTTTGGGGTCTTCACACTAATCGAAAATAATCCTTAACCAAAGCAAGGGCTGCTTCCAGCTCGCAACCTTCTAACTTGGTGGCTTGAGAAAAGTGCTATATTAATTAATCGTGCAGTCTGGAGTATTTATACCATGCCAGCTAAGTGGTAATACAATATACATCTATTTATGCGGCATGCAGCTAGGTCAAGGGCCAGTTCTTAAAATATGGATTAGGTTTAAAAAAAATAAATAAAAATAAAGTCTAAGTTATAGTTTTTCCAGGCAATTATTATTTATTTTTTTTTATTTTATTTTTTTGTTGGGGGAGGGGGGGTAATAAATTAATATTCAGAAGGACATTTTTTTTTCGTGATCACTGAGTTCACTTAATCAGGCACGACATTCTCGTACTCTTACTTGGGAAAATATACTGTAGTATATATATTTAGATACTGAATAAAAGGTATCTCAAGCAACATTTTTTCCCTTTCTTATAATGTCTAATGGTACCCAATACCATACACGATACAATAAAAACGTTCGATTTTTCCAATTTTTTTTTTACCAAAACCATCGAATCGAATGAAAGTTAAAAAGAATCTTTTTTTTTTTATAAAGAAAAACGAACGATTATCCAGTTTTTTGTATAAAAATCTGATCAGACAATTTGGAAAAATCTTTACATTCAATCTAATGGAATAATCAAACTAAATTAATCGAAAAAAAAATGAAAAAATTGTACCATGTATGGGAACCTTAAGGCTAACATAGTACCACACAGTATTGTATGACTTTATATGCATGCAGCTCAGATTACTGAAGATATCTAATATAAGCATTAAAGAGAACCTGAGGCGGGGTTCTCACAACGAAATCCCCATACAGAGGCTGGGTCTGCCTATAGAGCCCAGCCTCTGTTGCTATTTAGATCGCCCCTAAATCCCCCCTGCGCTCAGGGAGACCTCATAAATCACTGCCGCACTGCGCGGGCTGTGTTTACCTTTGTAACGTCAGTCTCCGCTCTCCCCCGCCTCCAACATCGCTCCGGTCCCCGCCCACGTCCCTTCCCTCCAATCAGCGGGGAGGGACGCAGGCGGGGACCGGAGCGATGCAAGAGGCGTGGAGAGTGGAGACTGACGTTACAAAGGAAAACAGCCCGCTCTGACAAGCTGCGTGTCAGCAGTGCAGCTGTTATTTATGGGGGGATTGCAGAGCGCATGGGGGGGCTTAGGGGCGATCTAAATAGCAACAGAGGCTGGGCTCTATAGACAGACCCAGCCTCTGTATGGGGTTTTTATTCTCAGAACCCTGCCTCGGGTTCTCTTTAAGTACATAACATGATTAGTTATAACTTATGAAGTGGAAGAATTTTATTCTGAACTTTCCTTACACTATTATTGTTCAAAATCCTGTAAATCTTAAATAATAATTAGTACTTATAGTAATGTATAAAATAAATAGAAAATAAATGTTATTTACAGTATAAGAATGGCGGCTCACCCTGCTGCCGATGAAATTCCGACGGCGTTAATTATTATCCCTCCTCCGAGTCATAGCAACTCGGCGGGGGAAGTAATTTGGGGTTATGACTATGCGGGCTATACACTATAGCATTGTGGCTATAGCGGCGACCAGGGCAGTTTCTGGGCTAAATTGCACCCAGGGCGAGGATGTAAAAATTGCACCCCCTTCCCTCCCACCCCTCTGGACTCGCGAACCCTTACTCTTTAGGGACAGTCACACAGCCACAGGTCACAAGTAGATCTGCATACTTACTAGTGACGAGCCGCTCATCCAGGAGGAAGCAAGGACCAGGAAATCACACAGGCGAAGAGAGCCTGGAAAGCCGATTCTTCCATGGGCGCCACGCACTGACAGCCTGCAGTACCGCTACAGGACATCAGGTGTCATCACACGGTGGTAACGTGATGATGACTTGATGTCTGACGCAGGCAGCCTAGGAGGAGTCAAGGAAGGTGATCGCGCTGGTAATCTTCTTTCTTCTTCCATTTGGCTGCACCGCGCGTCACCAGCTCCCTAGCGGTTATATCCTTCTGCCTGCACCCCCCTGCCAGTCTGCTCCCAGGGCGCTCGCCCTGTCCGCACTGCCCCAGAAATGTTCCTGGCGGCGCACAAGTTCATGCACTATTTGGCACACCGTGCCCCAAGAGCCCTGCCTCGCAGAAACGGCACTGCTGGTACACTATAACTAAGCTAGCTGGGGGAAATAAATAACTGGGTTCCCACTGTGTATCTTCTAATATACTGTATTAAGAAAACAGCAACTGCAAACAGTAATAGCAACTTTATGCAACATTTCTCTGTCATACTTTGTGCTTTGAGGGCCATTATCAGAGGGTCTTGCCACTGAAGATCTTCCATTTACTCTCACCTGGCTCTGGCATTCTTCCATGCACCAAGCACTAGGAGATGGATGTAAAGTGGCCCTGCAGGAAATCTGAGCAATAAATGTTATGATAAAGTACATAAACCAACGTTATCTTCCTTGAAAATGGCATGACAAAGCAATATTTGGTTCCCAATCTACTCTCTGAAGAATAATGTACAAAATAGAGCTATTGCCCAGGGGCGTAACAATAGAAAATGCAAAGGTTGTAACTGCACTAGGGGCCCTGAACCAGAGGGGCCCTTCTACCACCACTGCATTATTTCACCTTTGGTGTTATGCTGTATGTACAGGATGTTAACCCTTTGTCTGATTCCATGAAAGCAGAGAAAGGGTTAACATCCTGTGTTTACAGCTGACACAGCTGAGAGATCAAATTACAGTGGTGATTTGTCACAGATGAGGAAAAATTAGACAGGCTAGGGCATAACTAGAAATTACTGGGTCCCCCTGCAAAACTTTGTATGGGGCCCCCTCCCCCTGCACAATGAATAGGGTCTGTCTACAAATCTTTGTCTACAAAACTTTGTACAGTGGGATGCGAACGTTTGGGCAACCTTTTTAATCTACATGATTTTCCTGTATAAATCGTTGGTTGTTATGATAAAAAATGTCAGTTATATATATTATATAGGAGACACACACAGTGATATTTGAGAAGTGAAATGAAGTTTATTGGATTTACAGAAAGTGTGCAATAATTGCAAAATTAGGCAGGTGCATACATTTGGACACCACAAAAAAGAAATGAAATCATTATATTTAGTAGATCCTCCTTTTGCAGAAATTACAGCCTCCTAACGCTTCCTGTAGGTTCCAATGAGAGTCTGGATTCTGGTTCAAGGTATTTTGGACCATTCCTCTTTACAAAACATCTCTAGTTCATTCAGGTTTGATGGCTTCCGAGCATGGACAGCACTCTTTAACCACTTGAGGACCTAGGGCTTTCTACCCCTTAAGGACCGGCCACTTTTTTTCCATTCAGACCACTGCAGCTTTCACGGTTTATTGCTCGCTCATACAACCTACCACCTAAATGAATTTTGGCTCCTTTTCTTGTCACTAATAAAGCTTTCTTTTAGTGCTATTTGATTGCTCCTGCGATTTTTACTTTTTATTATATTCAGCAAAAAAGACATGAATTTTGGCAAAAAAATGATTTTTTTAACTTTCTGTGCTGACAGTTTTCAAATAAAGTAAAATTTCTGTATACATGCAGCGCGAAAAATGTGGACAAACATGTTTTTGATAAAAAAAAAACCCATTCAGTGTATATTTATTGGTTTGGGTAAAAGTTATAGCGTTTACAAACTATGGTGCAAAAAGTGAATTTTCCCATTTTCAAGCATCTCTGACTTTTCTGACCCTCTGTCATGTTTCATGAGGGGCTAGAATTCCAGGATAGTATAAATACCCCCCAAATGACCCCATTTTGGAAAGAAGACATCCCAAAGTATTCACTGAGAGGCATAGTGAGTTCATAGAAGATATTATTTTTTGTCACAAGTAAGCGGAAAATGACACTTTGTGAAAAAAAAAAAAAAAAAAAAAAGTTTCCATTTCTTCTAACTTGCGACAAAAAAAAATGAAATCTGCCACGGACTCACCATGCTCCTCTCTGAATACCTTGAAGTGTCTACTTTCCAAAATGGGGTCATTTGTGGGGTGTGTTTACTGTCCTGACATTTTGGGGGGTGCTAAATTGTAAGCACCCCTGTAAAGCCTGAAGGTGCTCATTGGACTTTGGACCCCTTAGCGCAGTTAGGGTGCAAAAAAGTGCCACACATGTGGTATTGCCGTACTCAGGAGAAGTAGTATAATGTGTTTTGGGGTGTATTTTTACACATACCCATGCTGGGTGGGAGAAATATCTCTGTAAATGACAATTTGTTAATTTTTTTTACACACAATTGTCCATTTACAGAGATCTTTCTCCCACTCAGCATGGGTATGTGTAAAAATACACCACAAAACACATTATACTACTTCTCCTGAGTACGGCGATACCACATGTGTGGCACTTTTTTGCACCCTAACTGCGCTAAAGGGCCCAAAGTCCAATGAGTACCTTTAGAATTTCACAGGTCATTTTGAGAAATTTCGTTTCAAGACTACTCCTCACGGTTTAGGGCCCCTAAAATGCCAGGGCAGTATAGGAACCCCACAAATGACCCCATTTTAGAAAGAAGACACCCCAAGGTATTCCGTTAGGAGTATAGTGAGTTCATAGAAGATTTTATTTTTTTGTCAAAAGTTAGCGGAAATTGATTTTAATTGTGTTTTTTCACAAAGTGTCATTTTCCGCTAACTTTTGACAAAAAATAAAATCTTCTATGAACTCACCATACTCCTAACCGAATACCTTGGGGTGTCTTCTTTCTAAAATGGGGTCATTTGTGGGGTTCCTATACTGCCCTGGCATTTTAGGGGCCCTAAACCGTGAGGAGTAGTCTTGAAACGAAATTTCTCAAAATGACCTGTGAAATTCTAAAGGTACTCATTGGACTTTGGGCCCTTTAGCGCAGTTAGGGTGCAAAAAAGTGCCACACATGTGGTATCGCCGTACTCGGGAGAAGTAGTACAATGTGTTTTGGGGTGTATTTTTACACATACCCATGCTGGGTGGGAGAAATACCTCTGTAAATGGACAATTGTGTGTAAAAAAATCAAAAGATTGTCATTTACAGAGGTATTTCTCCCACCCAGCATGGGTATGTGTAAAAATACACCCCAAAACACATTATACTACTTCTCCCGAGTACGGCGATACCACATGTGTGGCACTTTTTTGCACCCTAACTGCACTAAGGGGCCCAAAGTCCAATGAGTACCTTTAGGATTTCACAGGTCATTTTTGTTTCAAGACTACTCCTCACGGTTTAGGGCCCCTAAAATGCCAGGGCAGTATAGGAACCCCACTAATGACCCCATTTTAGAAAGAAGACACCCCAAGGTATTCCGTTAGGAGTATAGTGAGTTCATAGAAGATTTTATTTTTTTGTCAAAAGTTAGCGGAAATTGATTTTAATTGTGTTTTTTCACAAAGTGTCATTTTCCGCTAACTTTTGACAAAAAATAAAATCTTCTATGAACTCACCATACTCCTAACCGAATACCTTGGGGTGTCTTCTTTCTAAAATGGGGTCATTTGTGGGGTTCCTATACTGCCCTGGCATTTTAGGGGCCCTAAACCGTGAGGAGTAGTCTTGAAACGAAATTTCTCAAAATGACCTGTGAAATTCTAAAGGTACTCATTGGACTTTGGGCCCTTTAGCGCAGTTAGGGTGCAAAAAAGTGCCACACATGTGGTATCGCCGTACTCGGGAGAAGTAGTACAATGTGTTTTGGGGTGTATTTTTACACATACCCATGCTGGGTGGGAGAAATACCTCTGTAAATGGACAATTGTGTGTAAAAAAATCAAAAGATTGTCATTTACAGAGGTATTTCTCCCACCCAGCATGGGTATGTGTAAAAATACACCCCAAAACACATTATACTACTTCTCCCGAGTACGGCGATACCACATGTGTGGCACTTTTTTGCACCCTAACTGCACTAAGGGGCCCAAAGTCCAATGAGTACCTTTAGGATTTCACAGGTCATTTTTGTTTCAAGACTACTCCTCACGGTTTAGGGCCCCTAAAATGCCAGGGCAGTATAGGAACCCCACTAATGACCCCATTTTAGAAAGAAGACACCCCAAGGTATTCCGTTAGGAGTATGGTGAGTTCATAGAAGTTTTTATTTTTTTGTCACAAGTTAGCGGAAATTGATTTTAATAGTTTTTTTTCACAAAGTGTCATTTTCCGCTAACTTGTGACAAAAAATAAAATCTTCTATGAACTCACCATACTCCGTACGGAATACCTTTGGGTGTCTTCTTTCTAGAATGGGGTCATTTGTGGGGTTCCTATACTGCCCTGGCATTTTAGGGGCCCTAAACCGTGAGGAGTAGTCTTGAAACCAAATGTCGCAAAATGACCTGTGAAATCCTAAAGGTACTCATTGGACTTTGGGCCCCTTAGCGTACTTAGGGTGTAAAAAAGTGTCACACATGTGGTACCGCCGTACTCAGGAGAAGTAGTATAATGCGTTTTGGGGTGTATTTTTACACATACCCATGCTAAGTGGGAGAAATATCTCTGTAAATGACAATTGTTTGATTTTTTTACACACAATTGTCCATTTACATAGAAATTTCTCCCATCCAGCATGGGTATGTGTAAAAATACACCCCAAAACACATTATACTACTTTTCCTGAGTACAGCGGTACCACATGTGTGACAATTTTTTGCAGCCTAGGTGCGCTAAGGGGCCCAACGTCCTATTCACAGGTCATTTTGAAGCATTTGTTTTCTAGACTACTCCTCGCGGTTTAGGGCCCCTAAAATGCCAGGGCAGTATAGGAACCCCACAAGTGACCCCATTTTAGAAAGAAGACACCCCAAGGTATTCCGTTAGGTGTATGGTGAGTTCATAGAAGATTTTATTTTTTGTCACAAGTTAGTGAAAAATGACACTTTGTGAAAAAAAACCAATAAAAATTAATTTCCGCTAACTTTTGACAAAAAATAAAATCTTCTATGAACTCGTCATACACCTAACAGAATACCTTGGGGTGTCTTTTTTTCTAAAATGGGGTCACTTGTGGGGTTCCTATACCGCCCTGGCATTTTACAGGCCCAAAACCGTGAGTAGTCTGGAAACCAAATGTCTCAAAATGACTGTTCAGGGGTATAAGCATCTGCAAATTTTGATGACAGGTGGTCTATGAGGGGGCGAATTTTGTGGAACCGGTCATAAGCAGGGTGGCCTTTTAGATGACAGGTTGTATTGGGCCTGATCTGATGGATAGGAGTGCTAGGGGGGTGACAGGAGGTGATTGATGGGTGTCTCAGGGGGTGGTTAGAGGGGAAAATAGATGCAATCCATGCACTGGGGAGGTGATCGGAAGGGGGTCTGAGGGTTTGGCCGAGTGATCAGGAGCCCACACGGGGCAAATTGGGGCCTGATCTGATGGGTAGGTGTGCTAGGGGGTGACAGGAGGTGATTGATGGGTGTCTCAAGGTGTGATTAGAGGGGGGAATAGATGCAAGCAATGCACTGGCGAGGTGATCAGGGCTGGGGTCTGAGGGCATTCTGAGGGTGTGGGCGGGTGATTGAGTGCCCTAGGGGCAGATAGGGGTCTAATCTGATAGGTAGCAGTGACAGGGGGTGATTGATGGGTAATTAGTGGGTGTTTAGGGTAGAGAATAGATGGAAACACTGCGCTTGGGTGGTGATCTGATGTCGGATCTGCGGGCAATCTATTGGTGTGGGTGGGTGATCAGTTTGCCCGCAAGGGGCAGGTTAGGGGCTGATTGATGGGTGGCAGTGACAGCGGGTGATTGATGGGTGGAAGTGACAGGGGGTGATTGATGGGTGGCAGTGACAGGGGGTGATTGATGGGTGATTGATAGGTGATTGACAGGTAATCAGTGGGTTATTACAGGGGAGAACAGATGTAAATATTGCACTGGCGAATTGATAAGGGGGGGTCTGAGGGCAATCTGAGCGTGTAGGCGGGCGATTGGGTGCCCGCAAGGGGCAGATTAGGGTCTGATCTGATGGGTAACAGTGACAGGTGGTGATAGGGGGTGATTGATGGGTAATTAGTGGGTGTTTAGAGGAGAGAATAGATGTAAACGCTGCGCTTGGGTGGTGATCTGATGTCGGATCTGCGGGCGATCTATTGGTGTGGGTGGGTGATCAGATTGCCCGCAAGGGGCAGGTTAGGGGCTGATTGTTGGGTGGCAGTGACGGGGTGATTGATGGGTGATAGGTGATTGGCAGGTGATTGACAGGTGATCAGTGGGTTATTACAGGGAAGGACAGATGTAATTAATGCACTGGCGAATTGATAAGGGGGGGGTCTGAGGGCAATCTGAGCGTGTGGGCGGGTGATTGGGTGCCCGCAAGGGGCAGATTAGGGTCTGATCTGATAGGCAACAGTGACAGGTGGTGATAGGGGGTGATTGATGGGTGATTGATGGGTAATTAGTGGGTGTTTAGAGAAGATAACAGATGTAAACAATACATTTGGGAGGTAATCTGACGGCGGGTTTGCGGGCGATCTAATGGTGTGGGTGGGTGATCAGATTGCCCGCAAGGGGCAGGTTAGGGGCTGATTGATGGGTGGCAGTGACAGGGGGTGACAGGGGGTGATTGATGGGTGATAGGTGATTGGCAGGTGATTGACAGGTGATCAGTGGGTTATTACAGGGAAGAACAGATGTAATTAATGCACTGGTGAATTGATAAGGGGGGGGTCAGAGGGCAATCTGAGCGTGTGGGCGGGTGATTGGGTGCCCGCAAGGGGCAGATTAGGGTCTGATCTGATAGGTAAAAGTGACAGGTGGTGATAGGGGGTGATTGATGGGTAATTAGTGTGTGTTTAGAGGAGAGAATAGATGTAAACAATGGATTTGGGAGGTGATCTGATGTCGGATCTGCGGGCGATCTATTGGTGTGGGGGGGTGATCAGATTGCCCGCAAGGGGCAGGTTAGGGGCTGGCTGATGGGTGGCAGTGACAGGGGGTGATTGACGGGTGATTGATGGGTGATTGACAGGTGATTGACAGGTGATTGACAGGTGATCAGGGGGATAGATGCATACAGTAAACAGGGGGGGTGGTCTGGGGGGGGGGGTCTGGGGAGAATCTGAGGGGTGGGGGGTGATCAGGAGGGGGCAGGGAGCAGGGTGGGGGATAAAAAAAAAATAGCGTTGACAGATAGTGACAGGGAGTGATTGATGGGTGATTAGGGGGGTGATTGGGTGCAAACAGGGGTCTGGGGGGTGGGCAGGGGGGGGGTCTGATGGGTGCTGTGGGCGATCTGGGGCAGGGGGGGGGAAAAATCAGTGTGCTTGGTGCAGACTAGGGTGGCTGCAGCCTGCCCTGGTGGTCCCTCGGACACTGGGACCACCAGGGCAGGAGGCAGCCTGTATAATACACTTTGTAAACATTACAAAGTGTATTATACACTTTGTATGCGGCGATCGCGGGGTTAACATCCCGCCGGCGCTTCCGTATGGCCGGCGGGATGTTGCGGCGGGTGAGCGGCGCCAGGCGGAGGCGGAGGATCGCGTCACTGATGATGCGATCGCTCCGCCCATGCCCCTACAAGGACCGCCGCCAATTGTCAATACGGCGGTCCTTGCGGGGTGCACTTCCCGGCCGCCAATTGTACATACGGCGGTCGGGAAGTGGTTAACTCACACCACAGATTTTCAATTATATTCAGGTCTGGGGACTGAGATGGCCATTCCAGAAGGTTGTGCTTGTTCCTCTGCATGAATGCCTTAGTGGATTTTGAGCAGTTTTTAGGGTCATTGTCTTGTTGAAAGATGCAGCCCCAGCGCAGCTTCAGCTTTGTCGCTGATTCCTGGATATTGGTCTCCAAAATCTGCTGATACTAATGAGTGGAATACATGCGTCCCTCAACTTTGACAAGATTCCCAGTCCCTGCACTGGCCCCACAGCCCCACAGCATGATGGAACCACTACCATATTTTACTGTAGGTAGCAGGTGTTTTTCTTGGAATGCTGTGTTCTTTTTCCTCCATGCATAAAGCCCCTTGTTATGCTCAAATAACTAAATTTTAGTTTCATCAGTCCACACCCCTTTATTCCAAAATGAAGCTGGCTTGTCCAAATGTGCTTTAGCATACCTCAAGCGGCTCTGTTTGTGCTGTGGGTGGAGAAACGGCTTCCTCTGCATCACTCTCACATATAGCATCTCCTTGTGTAAAGTGCGCTGAATGGTTGAATGATGCACAGTGACTCTATCTGCAGGAAAATTATGTTGTAGGTCTTTAGGGCTGGTCTGTGGGTTGACTCTGACTGTTCTCACCATTCAACGCTTCTGTCTATGCGAGATTTTTCTTGGTCTGCCACTTCAACCCTTAACTTGAACTGAGCCTGTGGTCTTCCATTTCCTCAATATGTTCCTAACTATGGAAACAGACAGCTGAAATCTCTGAGACAGCTTTCTGTATCCTTCCCCTAAATCATGATGTTGAACAATCTTTGTCTTCAGGTCATTTGAGAGTTGTTTTGAGACCCCCATGTTGCTACTCTTCTGAGAATATCAAAAGGAGGAGGGAAACTTGCAAATGTCCCCTTTAGGTTCTCTTTCTCCTAATTAGATATACCTGCGTATGTAGGTCAGGGGTCACTGAGCTTACCAAACCAATTTGAGTTCATAAAATTAGTTCTAAAGGTTTTGGAATCAATAAAATGACAACATTATTTTATTTATTTATTTATTTCTTGTATTTATAAAGCGCCAACATATTACGCAGCGCTGGACATTAATTTAGGTTACAGACAATATTTAGGGGTGACAAACAGCAATATGACAATACAGGAATACAAGAAAACCAGATCACACAGCACAGTATGAGTACAAGGTAATGCTTAGTCAGTCACTGGATGGGAGCATGGAGTTAGGCAAGTTAGGTTCACTCAAATGCATAGCATGGGTGCACAGTAATAGAGGTGCATGATCAGGTAGGACACAAAAGGAGTGAGGACCCTGCCCAAAGGCTTACAATCTAGAGGGAGAGGTAGGGACACGAGAGGTAGGGGACCAGAGTTCGGCTGTGGGTTTAGAGCAATTGTGAGGGGTGGTAGGCAAGAGTGAAAAGGTGAGTTTTGAGGGCCTTCTTGAAGGTGTTGAAGGAGGGGGCTGCCCTAATGGGTGGAGGTAGGGAGTTCCATAGTGTCGGAGCGGCTCTTGAGAAATCTTGGAGGCGTGCATGGGACTGGGTGATGCGGGGGACGGTCAGGCGAAGTTCATTGGAGGAGCGGAGTGAGCGGCTTGGTGTGTATCTCTGAGTAAGATCAGAAATGTAGGTTGGACAGGTTTTGTGGATGGATTTGTAGGTCAGACACAATATCTTGAATCTGATTCTGGACTGGATAGGAAGCCAGTGGAGGGATTCACGGAGGGGAGCCGCCCTGGTGGAGCGATGGGAGGAGTGGATAATTCTGGCAGCCGCATTCATGATGGACTGCAGTGGGGCTATTCGGGTCTTAGGGAGTCCAGACAGAAGGGCATTGCAGTAGTCGAGGCGGGAAATTATGAGGGCATGGATGAGGAGTTTGGTGGTGGCAGGGGTCAGGAAAGGGCGAATCTTACAGATGTTACGAAGGTGGAAGTTGCAGGACTTTGTGAGGTTTTGGATGTGGGGAGTGAAGGAGAGTGCGGAGTCCAGGGTGACACCCAGACAGCGGGCTTGAGAGGTAGGGTGAATAGTAGTGTGGTTAACAGTGACCTGCACATCTGGGAGGTCCAGGGATGACCGGGGTGGGAAGATCATAAATTCCGTTTTGTCTAGATTTAGTTTTAGGAACTTAGCGGACATCCAGGAGGAGATGGCAGATAGGCAGGAGGAGACCTTGTCCATGGTAGTGGTGGATATGTCAGGGGTGTGGAGATAGATTTGGGTGTCATCTGCATACAGATGATAGTTAAAACCCATGGAGGAGATAACCTTGCCAATGGAGGATGTGTATAGGGAGAACAGTAGGGGGCCAAGGACCGAGCCTTGGGGGACTCCCACTGAGAGGTGGTTGGGGGTGGACGAGGACTCATTGAAGGAGGTCGTGAAGGAGCGGTTGGAGAGGTAGGATGAAAGCCAGGTCAGGGCGAGATCGTGAATGCCCATGGATTGGAGGGACTGGAGGAGTAGGGGATGATCTACTGTATAAAAAGCTGCTGAAAGGTCAAGGAGGAGGAGAATGGTGTATTTACCTTCAGCTTTAGCTAAGGCAAGGTCATTGACCACTTTGGTGAGAGCCGTTTCGGTTGAGTGGGCAGGCCGAAATCCAGATTGCAGTGGGTCTAGTAGAGAGTTGGCATTGAGGTACTGGGTCAGGCGTTTGTGAACCAGACGCTCAAGGAGTTTTGAGGCGAAGGGGAGGAGGGAGATCGGGCGGTAGTTGGAGGGTAGCGAGGGGTCGAGGGAGGGTTTCTTGAGCAGAGGCAGTACAGTGGCCTGCTTGAAGTCTGAGGGGAAGGTGCCTGTGGATAGGGAGAGGTTAAACATGGTAGTGAGGACTGGGGCCAGATCCGTGAAGTGAGGCTGAAGTAGATCAGAAGGGATAGGGTCAAGGGGGGAGGTAGTGGTATGGGAAGTCTGCAGTAGGTGGTTGACCTCCTCAGTGGTAGTAGGAGTGAAGGAGGTGAGGGGAGGATAGGGTGGAGAAGGAGTAGGTTGTGAGCAGGTGGGAGGTGAAGATTGAAGATTGGATATTTCCTGACGGATGGAGACTATTTTGTTGGTGAAGTGGGTGGCTAAATCTGTGGCAGAGAGGGAGGAAACAGAAGGTGGGGGTGTGGGTTTAAGCAGGGAGTTGAAGGTGCTAAAAAGACGCCGGGGATTGGAAGCTTGTGCTCCGATGAGCTTGGTAAAGTATTCCTGCTTCGCATGAGCTAGGGCAGTGTGGAACTGCTGCAGGTTAGTCTTGTACTGTAGGAAATCCTGGTTTAGTCGAGTTTTCCGCCATTTTCGTTCAGTGGCGCGTGTTTCCCTCTGGAGGTTGCGAGTATGGGTAGTGCGCCAGGGCTGGCAGTTAGGGGGTCGGTTGCGGCGGAATATTGGTGGAGCAGCTTTCTCTAGGGCTGATGAGAGAATTTGGTGATACTGAGCTGCAGCAAGATTAGGACAGGTTAGGGTGGGGAGAGTGGAGGATAGGCCATGGAGGGAGTCAGCAAGGACGCCAGGGTTGAGCTTGCGTAGGTCTCGCTGCCATCGACCAGGTGGGTGGGCGGGTAGTTTGGAGGTGCCTTCCGTGAGGAGGTTGAAGGCGAGAAGGTAATGGTCTGAGGGTGGAAATGGTGCGATGTCGAGGTCTGCAATGGTGGTGGATTTAGTGAATATAAGGTCGAGAGTGTGACGTGCAGTGTGAGTGGGGGCGTTGGTGTGTTGTACTAGGCCATGTGAGTTGGCTATGGTGAGTAGCCGGGTCGCAACAGAGTTCTTGGGTTCATTGATGGGTATATTGAAATCCCCGAGGATGATGGTGGGGAGGTCAGAGGAGAGGATGTGTGGGAGCCAGGAGGCAAGGTTGTCGAGAAATTGTCGTGTGGAGCCCGGAGGGCGGTATAAGACTGCAACAATGGCTGGGAGGGGATTGTAGAGGCGGATAGTGTGGGCCTCAAATGATGTGAATTGTAGGGAGGAAGGTGGAGTGAGGACACGGAATGTGCAGGATGGGGAGAGGAGCAGACCCACCCCTCCCCCGGTCCTGTTGTCTGGTCTGGGGGTGTGACTGAGGTGAAGCCCCCCGTATGAGAGGGCAGCCTCTGCGGCAGAGTCAGAGGGGGTGAGCCATGTCTCAGTGAGTGCGAGGATGGTGAGGGATTTGGAGAGGAAGAGGTTGTGGACCTCTGTAAGTTTATTGCGGACGGATCTTGCATTCCAGAGACCGCAGGGTAGGGGGAGCATGTGCTTGTGAGTGGGATGGATGGAAATGAGGTTGGGGCGAGGATGGGTGTTGAAGTTATTTGTGGACAGAGAGCTGTGAAGCGGGTCAGCAGGGGATGCTTGTCTGGCAGCAGGCTGTGGCCCAGGGTTAGGCGATATATCACCAGCAGCAAGTAAGAGTAGGAGGGAGAGAGTAAGCAAATGTGAATGGGATTTAAATGTTTGTGAGGTTTTTGAGCTGCTGGAGGGAGAGAGAGATTTTAGGAGAGCTAATAGTTCATGAAAAGCTGAGTAAGGTGAGCAAAGCAGAGCAGATGAAATGAATATGGAGTGAGGTACACTGGGAGGATGCATATTGCAATGCAACTTGTAGATGTTTGCAGACAGGCAGAACATAAGAAAAAGTGCAGTAAACATGGTAAGTGTCAATGATTATCAGCAGGAAATTTCCAACTCCTAAACAGTTTATATGAGTATGCAGTTAGTGCAAGCAAACCTGTGTACATAAAGAGTCTACTTGGTAGTGCAACATATGTCCAGCAGTGGCATTTTGAGCAACAGCATTGGAGGCAGTTGTGGATGCAGAGTAGTAGTTTCCAGCAGAGTCCTTTGGCTGTTGATTCCTGTTTGAATTCCTGGGTGAATTCTTGGTAAATTCTTGGTAAGTTGTTGCAAAGCACTTTGTAATAAATGGCACTTAGGAATTAAATGGCACCAAATGACCTAGGCCACAAGTGACCTTCTTGCAGCGTTTAAATAGGTATGATAGCTGCCATGGCTGAAATGGAAGTGATTCTCAATTAGAAATCAACAGTGCCCAAATTTATGCACCTGCCTAATTTTATTTAAACAATTATTGCTCACTTTTTGTAAATCCAATAAACTTAATTTCACTTCTCAAATATCACGGTGTGTCTCGTATATATTTAACTGACATTTTTTATCGTAACAACCAATGATTTATACAGGAAAATCATGACGATTAAAAAGGTTGCCCAAACTTTTGCATCCCACTGTATGATTTGTTATCAGTGGTTGAGCAGATGCAATCATTAGAACAATTGTGCAGGGAGCGGAAAGTTTTTTCTCTCCATGCCCTTAATTGTCAATTTCTCAGGACGGGCCCCCTGCGGCTTCTGGGCCCCCCTGCATACCTTGCAGGGTCTATTTCTAATATCCATACAGGGTGCATTTCCTATGTTTTCCTTCTGTCCTGTGCAAGAGTTCAGGTCCACTTTAAAATAACTCTGCAAATGAAAAAGTACCAAAAAGTAGCTGGAAAAGTACTGTCAACATTTTTCTGTTTTCTTGCTTGCTGGTGGCTTCAATGCATTTTATTTATAATGTGAAAATATTACAATCGGAGAAAACGTAGAAGCAAAAGTGAATTGAATAAGGGCCCTGATCTCCCAAAATGTCCTGGGAGGAGAATTCAGCATTTCTAAATAGCCTAGGCTAAGCATCACTGGGCTGAGCATCACTGGGAGGGCGGGGCTACATACCAATATACAGCAATATATAGATATAGGAAGCATTTCTGATGCTGACACCAGGAAACCGAATGTAAAATTGGATATTCTGAATAATTTACCACATTCAACTTTATGTCACTCGAGTTTATCTTCAATGATTAGCACTATTCACAGCTCATATAGAGATCATCACACTACATTACTTGTAAAGAGCTAACAGAGAGACTAAAGGGGGGCCTCGTGTAGCCTCTTAAAGTGGATCTAAACTCAGAACTTCCCCTCTGCTCTAAAAAATAAGGTCCAGCATGATAACCATTAGGGGGGAAAAATCTTCATTACAATTCATGGAAATCCTAAAAAAAAAAAACCCTGAACATTTAACTGGAATAGCTTTTCGAGAAGCACAGAAAGGGTTAAGCCTCCAGTCTTTATCTGTACAGTCAGAGCACTGTGAGTCACAGCTTCTGATAAAGCTACTTACACTATGATGTAGCTAAACAAACACACACAGCTGATTTCTACAGTATTTATATGTGGAATGAAAACTTTTCATTGTGTGCTGTGCAAGAGTTCAGGTCCGCTTTAAGGTCCAGGAGCCCTGGTGCAGTCACCAGCTCTGCATCTCCTATTACTACACCACTATGTTCCACAATGGATCAATAGATCAATGATGATGTTGTCAGTGAGGTGGAGGGATGACCATAGTCACACTAGATTGTTGTCAGCCAATGCAATCACAAACAGTAAAAACCTAGTGTGTGTACATAGATGTGGGTATAACTCCAGTATTTTTTGATTGAAGCAGCAAATTTGTACTAATTTGGCGCTGCCATAGGCACCAATGTTTTTTCTTCAGAAGTGCCCGGGGGGGGGGGGGGGGGGGGGGTAGGGTGTTAGGTTAAGGGCCCCTGCAGATGCAATACAATCATCTATCTGCAGATGCAATACAATCATCACATCGCACCAAACGCATCGCACTGGTAGCTTAGTATGCTGGAGTTTAAGCAGGTAGTGTGGGGGGGGGGGGGGGGTTTAAGAATTAGGCAGGTCATTTGTGCGGTGGGAAGTTAAGGGTTAGGCCTTAGGTAGGTAGTTTGCGCGGGGGGCAGAGTTGAGGGTTAGACTTCAGGTACCTAGTTTGCGCAGTGGGGGTTTAAAGGTTAGGCGTTAGGTAGGTAGTTTGTGCGGGGGGGTTAAGGGTTAGACTTCAGGTAGCTAGTTTGTGCAGTGGGGGGGGTTCAGGGTTAGGTGTCAGCGGGGAGGGTTCTGTGTGAGAGTAGGGTTAGGTTTGGCTGTAGTAAACTATCGGTATTTAATACCATTATTTTACTATCGGCATTACTGGGCGACCAGATTTCCAGGCGCCTTTATTGGATGTACACTTTTTGGTGGCTAGGGACACTGCATCAGGCAAGCGGGGACTGGAAACGTTTTACCTTAGCTGTTGCCGATAACCCAGTACTGTTAATTCTGCACTGAGATGAACAGGCCACGAGCTGTCAGCACCAAAAAGGAACAGAATGTCCATGTTTTCTCTGCTGGCTAATTTGTTTACCACGGTGGGTGGTAGAGGTCCCCTTTAGGAGGTCAGTGATTTTTGGCACTGGCCTTCTATGATGTGGTAGATAAATATGGAAATTTAAAGGCTAAATAACAGACAAATATTTGCTCAGGCCTGCAGTCATCGTCAGCCTCCGCTGTGTGTAGGTGACTATTTTTGTGCTGTTCCCCATCACACGACGTTCCTTCTGCCATGAATGCAGGGCAGGAAAACGTTTGTTTTAAGGCATATTTTGCCTATGACTCATATGTTCTTGCCGAGCAATTTTTATCACGTTTATCAGGTTCACGGATGAAAATTTAGACTTAAGGTGACCATTCATCACTCGATGTAAGGCCAGATCAGCCTGTTTTCTAGGGGTGGGGTAGGCGGGTGTCAGTCTTGGCGCTGTGAGGGAGGGGGGGAGTCGCGGCCACATGGTGACTCAGTGGGGAGAGAAGCCCGACTTCTCCCTCCCTCTCCCTGGGGCCCACCTCCCTGCTTCCCACTCCACTGCAGAGTAACCGCAACGGAAGACTCTACAACCAACTTAGCTCCTTCCCGGCTCCAGGCGATGTTCACTTGAGCCAGGCTCCTCTGTCTGGGCGCACCTATGTCTGGCTACCTATACTGGGGCACCTATGTCTGGTTACCTATACTGGAGACACCTATGCCTGGCTACCTATACTGGGGCACCTATGTCTGGCTACCTATACTGGGGGCACCCATACCTGACTACCAATACTGAGGGCGTAGTATGGGTTCGCGAGTCGAATATGACCAGAGAGGGAACAATTGCCTGGCCACACACTGTAGTGATTTCATGCTTAAATCTATTGGAATTCATCCTCGCGCCGCCACCTGCCTGGTCCCCCCCCCCCCCCTTGTATAAGTGTCTGTCTATGACTGTATGTAGTGTTACCTGCTCACCACTCTGCCAACACGGGTCCTGGCCTCCTACCCAGAGTAGGATCATACACCAGGCAACCTAGGAAGGTGCTTGGGGCCTACTGGGTGTCAAGGGGCCCACCTGCCACCTCATTTGACCTCCCTTCACTTCAGCTTACCAAAAGGACCACAAGGAACCCCCAAATCTACTTCCTTGCCTAGGGCACCATTACATCGTAATCCATCTCTGCCCCTGCCATGTTTGGCATCACCGCAAACGTCTGAGTATAATTTGCCTTCATAAAACGGAAGGCATTTGCAATAATTCAGCTTTAAGGGAGCAAATGTAGTTTCCCATGATGCATCACTTCAGAATATGCAAATTATCTCTTTATAGCTCATGCTATGCTTCATGCACACAGCTTGTTTCAGACTTTCCGGCCCTCATCAGGAAATTGCTGAAGTTGTTGATGTGGACTCTCTGGGATAGGGCTTGGACCAGTACTGCAGAATACCCAGACAGCTTATGGTGACCCCACAACCACTAGGAAAGTATAAGGGGCTGAAAGAGCCTGGAAGGCCCTCCAACTAATAAGCAAAGCTGAATATAAGCTGCATTTTTAAATGTGAAGGTACGGTATTTGTGATAAATCATCTTGAAGTGGCAATGGTGATTTCCCATGATGCACGGCTTCCAAAAAATGCCCCCCCACACGCACACGTGTTTTTTCGTTTGTCACCATGGGCCCAATCCAATTAACTTTTTCTCCTGAGTTTTCTCCTAGGAGATAATTTTTCATCTTATGTTTAAAGTAACATTAGTACTCTGCAATTGGAAAAGTACAAAAAAATAGGTGAAAAAGTACTATCACAATTATTCTGAGTATTTTCTGGCTTGCAGGTGGCTTAAAAGGCATTTTATTGATAAGATGTGAAAATATCACCTAAGAGAAAATTTAAGAGAAAATATGAATTGGATCGGGCCCTGTGAGCTGTGAGCTCTGTTTCCATTACATCCGGACTACAGAGAAACTGTCGCTCAGAGCTCGTTCACACTGGGGGTGTTTTCAGGCTTTTTTCAAGTACAGGCGATTTTTAAAATCGCCCACAAAACGCTTATGCAATGAATCTCTATGAGAAGGTTCACATCAGCGCGGTTTGTGAGCTGTGCGTTCAGCAAATCGGTGCCTGGACCATTTTTGGGGCGTTTTTGCTATAATGGAAGGTATAGGAAAAGCGCTAAAAGCTCACAAAATCGCTTTATGCGGCGTTCGCGTTTTTTAGAATAAATGCATTGTATTTATGCTTTTCCGGGTCAAAGAGTTCACTTCCTGACTTGAGTCAGGAAGTGAATTACAAAACCGCTCTGGAAAAGCAATTAGAAAAGCGCTTTTACCAGAAACACAATGCGCAGTGGAGCACCAGGAGGGGGAAATATAGCGCACAAAAAACTTAAAACGCTTGCTTTTGCGTTTTCGATTTAAGGTGTGAATGAGGCATCAGACCCCTGGTTCCTTAAACCCTCACAGTGAGATACACACATAGAGACACACACAGACACACACAGACACACACACACACACACACACATACCACCCACCACACACACACACACACAGACACACACAGACACACACACACACACAGCCACACACACACATACCACCCACCACACACACACACACACACAGACACACACAGACGTATACACAGACACACACACACACACCACCCACCACACACACACACACAGACACACACACACAGACACACACACACACGGACACGCACACAGACACAGACACACACACACAGACAGACACACAGACACACACACACACACAAACACACAGACACACACATACACAGACACACACACACAGACACAGACACACACACACCACCCACCACACACACGGACACACGGACACACACACAGACACACACACACAGACAGACAGACACACAGACACAAACACACACACACACAGACACACACATACACAGCCACACACACACATACCACCCACCACACACACACACACACACAGACACACACAGACGTATACACAGACACACACACACACACACACCACCCACCACACACACACACACAGACACACACACACAGACACACACACACACGGACACGCACACAGACACAGACACACACACACAGACAGACACACAGACACACACACACACACAAACACACAGACACACACATACACAGACACACACACACAGACACAGACACACACACACCACCCACCACACACACGGACACACGGACACACACACAGACACACACACACAGACAGACAGACACACAGACACAAACACACACACACACAGACACACACATACACAGACACACACACACAGACACAGACACACAGACACACACACACAGACACACACACACAGAGACACACACACACAGACACAGACACACACACACAGACACACACACAGACACACACACACAGACAGACAGACACACACACACAAACACACACACACACAGACACACACATACACAGACACACACACACAGACACAGACACACAGACACACACACACAGACACACACACACAGACACACACACACAGAGACACACACACACAGACACAGACACACACACACAGACACACACACAGACACACACACAGACACACACACACACACACACACACACACACACACACACACACACACACAGACACACAGAGACACACACACACAGACACAGACACACACACAGACACACACACATACACACACACACAGACATACACACACACACACACACACAAACACACACACAAACACACAGACACACACACATATACACACAGACACACACACACACAGACACATACACACAGACAAACGCAGACACACACACGTACTGTATATTTTATCATGTTTACATGTCACTTCAGGTACCCTTTAAAGAGAACCCGAGACGGGGTTCTGAGAATAAAATCCCCATACAGAGGCTGGGTCTGTCTATAGAGCCCAGCCTCTGTTGCTATATAGTTCGCCCCTAAGCCCCCCCCCCCCCCTGCGCTCTGCAATACCCACCTAAAACACAGCCGCGCCGCTGACACGCAGCTTGTCAGAGTGCGCTATGTTTTCCTCTCTCCTGTCAGTCTCGCCGCTCCCCGCCTCCTGCATCGCCCTGGTCCCCGCCTGCGTCCCTTCCCTCCCCGCTGATTGGAGGGAAAGGACGCAGGCGGGACCGGAGCGATGCAGGAGGCTGGGGGAGCGGCGAGAGTGACAGGAGCGAGGCAAACACAGCGGCTGGGATTTATGGAGTATTGTAGAGTGCAGGGGGCAATTAGGGGCGATCTATATAGCAACAGAGGCTGGGCTCTATAGACAGACCCAGCCTCTGTATGGGGATTTTATTTCCAGAACCACGCCTCGGGTTCTCTTTAAAGTGGACCTGAACTCTTGCACAGGACAGAAGGAAAATATAGAGAAATGCACCCTGTATGTATTTAGAGAGTTTAGACTGTCTAATTCCCCCCTCATCTGTGACTAATTACCAGTATAATTTAATCACTCAGCTGTGTCAGCTGGCTGCCACGGCAGAGCAGCTAATTTGCAAACTCAGGATATTAACCCTGTGTCTGCTTCCGTGAAAACAGGAAGTAGACACACTGCAGATTTATTTCAGGATTTGCATCAGGTGTAACAAAGAAATGTTTTTCTTTAAACATTATTATTCTCTTGCTTATTTTTTAGAGCAGAGAGGAAGTTCTAAGTTCAGGTCCCCTTTAAGCATTCCTCTTTGTTCAGTACATGTTGAAGCTGGGAAATGAATCTCTGACTTATTGGCAGAATACATTTCTTCCAGTCTCCTTCATTTCCCTGTCTCCTGCCCCAACCTGTGACACAAACCTCTTCTGTGTTCCTGACTCTTTTCTTGTCAATACGTTATTTAGTCAAGGACGAATTGCCGTAGCTGGTTAGTGCTATATTTTATCTGCGAGACGGGACCGGAGCTGTCTGCATCCTGAGGAGACTGCAGAGAGTACAGCAATATTATTCCATAACTTTTATGGTTGAAAACTGGATGCTACAAGGTTACAAAACCTGTTAAAAAACTGAAAGCAAATAAAAAGGATAGATTTAGAAAGTGGAAAACTACAGCTGGGAACATATTTGTTGGCACCTCTCGATGAGAAAGAAGAAACTACCTTGCCACTTATTGAAGAAGTGTTTTTTGCCTCGTGAAAAGTGATTGAATAGAAAGTTCTTGTCGCATGTATACCTGCATGCTGAGTAACTGCCAGGGGAGGAGCACTTACAGCTATGGGGAGTACCAAAATGGGGGGGAGGGGGGGGGTCCAGTTACTTACCTTTACTGTGACAGCGGGGTTCTCCTACAGAGCAGGTATTGTTGTTGCCAGGCTTGGATGGAATCATGATGGCTGCACTGTTATGGGTGGATGGAGTCATGGTGGCCACACTTGTTAGCAATGGGGGAGTCATGGTGACCACACTTATTTTGGAAGGAGGAGTCATGATGGCTGCACTCTTATGTATGGGTGGAGTCATGGTGGCCACACTTGTTATGGGTGGTGGAATCATGGTGGCTGCACTGTTATGGGTGAGGAAGTCATGATGACGGCACTGTTATGGATGAGGGAGTCATGGTGGCCACACTTGTTAGGAATGGGGGAGTCATGGTGGCCACACTTATTTTGGAAGGAGGAGTCATGATGGCTGCACTCTTATGTATGGGTGGAGTCATGGTGGCCACACTTGTTATGGGTGGTGGAATCATGGTGGCTGCACTGTTATGGGCGGGGGAGTCATGATGGCGGCACTTTTATGGCTGGGTGGAATCATAGTGGCCATACTTGTTATGGGCGGATGGAGTCATAGTGGCCACACAATTATGGGTAGGTGGAGTCATGGTGGCCACACTGTTATGAGTGGATGGAGTCATAGTGGCCGCACTGTTATAGGTGAGGGAAGTCATGGTGGTCATGCTGTTATTTCTGGGGGAGTCCTGGCCACACTTGTTATGGGTGGATATTTGGTAGCAATGTTATTATTTTCCCCAGAATCACCTCAGGCCATCAGTCCTGCCGTAGATCCTATCTAATATCCATAGAAAGAGATAAAACATGCAGTCTGGAGAAGGCACCATTCAAGGTGTTTATAGGGGTGCCTGCATGGCATGTTCCACGGGGAAGGGGGGGGGGGGGTAAAATAGTGTTATGTAGAGTTGTGGTTCCTGTTATGGAAAGCAAGCCAAGAGAATTGAGAAAGTGGAGTTGGTTTGCTCAGACTATGCCAGCAATGTTTTTCATGTGTTTAGTTTTGAAACAGATAAAAAAAAAAAACAGCAACAGCAGGCTGACTAGTTAATTAAGAAACGATATTGAAATGAGGCAATCTGAGATCAGGAGCATTTATGTACATATGAGAAGGATCAGTACTGGTATATAAAAGCAGTCCTTGGAGAGCCATGTCTTGTTTGTCAGTGAGGGTTTCACTGCATAGACAACATTGTCTGCCGTCCGCCCGTCTACCCTACAAGTTATCTGAGATAGGAATGGGGGGAAGGGGGTTACTTTTTACAGAAGCAGGAAATTTGGGTGCTCGCAGTTAGTAGACGATTTGGGCGCCAACATAGGCGCTAATGCAAATATCGACTATTGGGCACCGAAAGCAGAAATTTGGGAGTCTGATAAATATTGTTTTGATATTTAGAACATTATAGCTTTCAAAATGTTTATCGTTTTGAGAAACATTAAAAAAAGAAAATTAAAAAGTTATAGTGTTTGATTTCTTTTTGTCTTTTATATTTACTATTTTTTTTGTTTTGATAAATGATCACTTTGATAATTTATCGTTTGGAAATTATGAGGTTAGGAAGGGGGGCGTTTTAGTGTTAGGCATCAGGAAGGGAGGTTTTAGGGTTAGGAATCAGGAAGGGGAGCGTTTTAGTGTTAGGCATTAGGAAGGGAGGTTTTAGGGTTAGGCGTCACGAAGGGGAGTTTTAGGGTTAGTTGTCAGGAAGGGGGGTTTT
This sequence comes from Hyperolius riggenbachi, assembly GCF_040937935.1. Classification (NCBI taxonomy): domain Eukaryota; kingdom Metazoa; phylum Chordata; class Amphibia; order Anura; family Hyperoliidae; genus Hyperolius; species Hyperolius riggenbachi. The sequence goes on along the minus strand of NC_090647.1, from coordinate 513,788,388 downwards.
AGGGTTAGGCATCAGGGAGGGGGTTTTAGTGTTAGGCATCAGGAAGGTGGGTTTTAGGGTTAGGCATCAGGGAGGGGGTTTAGTGTTAGGCATCAGGGAGGGGGTTTTAGGGTTATGCATCAGGGAGGGGGTTTTAGTGTTAGGCATCAGGAAGGGGGTTTTAGTGTTAGGCATCAGGAAGGGGGTTTTAGTGTTAGGTATCAGGAAGGGGGGTTTTAGGGTTTGGCATCAGGAAGGGGAGGTTTAGGGTTAGGCATCAGGAAGTGGGGTTTTAGGGTTAGGCATCAGGGAGGGGGTTTTAGTGTTAGGCATCAGGAAGGTGGGTTTTAGGGTTAGGCATCAGGGAGGCGGTTTTAGTGTTAGGCATCAGGGAGGGGGTTTTAGGGTTATGCATCAGGGAGGGGGTTTTAGTGTTAGGCATCAGGAAGGGGGTTTTAGTGTTAGGCATCAGGAAGGGGGTTTTAGTGTTAGGTATCAGGAAGGGGGGTTTTAGGGTTAGGCATCAGGGAGGGGGTTTTAGTGTTAGGTATCAGGAAGGGGGGTTTTAGGGTTAGGCATCAGGGAGGGGGTTTTAGGGTTAGGCATCAGGAAGGGAGGTTTTAGGGTTAGGCATCAGGGAGGGGGTTTTAGGGTTAGGCATCAGGAAGGGGAGTTTTAGGGTTAGGCTTCAGGAAGGGGGTTTTAGGGTTAGGCGTAAGGAAAAGAGAATTTTAGGGTTAGGTATCAGGACACAGGGTTTTAGGGTTAGGCGTCAGGAAGGGGGTTTTTAGGGTTAGTCTTCAGGAAGGAGAGTTTTAGGGCTAAGCGCCATGAAGGGGAGTTTTAGGATTAGGCATCAGGAAGGAGATTTTAGGGTTAGGCGTCAGGAAGGGGAGTTTTTTTACGGGTTTGGCATCAGGAAGGGGAGTTTTTTTACGGGTTTGGCATCAGGAAGGGGGTTTTAGTGTTAGGCGTCAGGAAGGGGAGTTTTAAGGTTAGGCATCAGGAAGAGGGTTGTAGGGTTAGGCATCAGGAAGAGGGTTGTAGAGTTAGGCATCAGGAAGGGGGTTGTATGGTAAGACGTCAGGAAGGGCGTAGTAGGGTAAGACATCAGGAAGGGGGTAGTAGGGTAAGACGTCAGGAAGGGAGGGTTTTAGGTTAGGCGTCAGGAAGGGGGTAGTAGGGTAAGACGTCAGGAAGGGGGTAGTAGGGTAAGACGTCAGGAAGGGAGGGTTTAAGGTTAGGCGTCACGAAGGGGGTAGTAGGGTAAGACGTCAGGAAGGGAGGGTTTAAGGTTAGGCGTCAGGAAGGCGGTTGTAGGGGTAGGCATCAGGAAGGCGACAGGAAGGGAAGGTTTTATGTTTAGCTGTCAGGAAGGGGGATTTTAATGTTAGGAATCGGAGGTGGGTGTTATGTGTCAGAGTTGGGTTAGGTTTTGTTGTAGTAAAATATCGGTAACTTTTACCACTGTTTTACTATTGTCATTACCACTGTAAATATTTTTTCTTTTTCAATGGGCGCCCAATTCACAACGGTACTTATCATTTATAGCTATATCGGCTTCACGCAGTGCCCATTTTTCCTTGCGCCTCTATTTCATGCACGCCTATTTACCACCGAAAGAAAATCATTATGTACACAATCAGCATTATTTTCCTTTTTTTTAAAAAAAGCTTGCATTTCTGGCCACAACAATACCTGCATGGAGGTTTCATGTTCCGATTATAACTGTGTGGGTTTCTCTAGGTTTCCTGGTCTCCTATCATAACCCAGAGACAACGGTTAAAGAGAACCTGAAGGGAGAAGGATATGGAGGCTGCCATATTTATTTCCTTTTAAACAATACCAGTTGCCTGGCAGTCCTATTGATCTATTTGGCTGCAGTAGTATGTGAATCACATATCCAGGGACGGTTCTAGCTACAATGAAGCCCTGGGGCCAAAAGTAGCCTGGGGGCCCTACTGAACTCGGACAAGGTGAGTGTGTGCGTGTCCCCACTACTTCCATAATGCTGGGGAGGGAGGAGGGAGCGAGGGGGGGAGGGGGCTCGGCCACATAATTTATTGGGGTGATGGGGACACTTGGGGGCTCCTATGGATTGCTGGGGCCCTGGGGCAATTGCCCTCTTTGCCCCTATGGTAGCGCCGGCCCTGCACACATCTGAGATAAGTATGTGGGTAATCCAGTCAGACTTAGTGTTGAGCCGAAATTTTCGAAATTTCGCGTTACTATAATTACGCATGCGAAACTTGCTATTACGATGCGAAATTATGGTAGCGTAATTGCCATTAAAATCGTAATTGAAAAAACGCTAAGCGTAATTTTCAACACGTAATTTCGCGTTTCGTTCATAACGTAATTTCGTGTTAAACCATAACGTAATTTCGCGTTAAACCATAACGTAATTTCGCATTTATTCGTAAATTCGCGAATTTCGTAGATACTTGTTAGCAGGGTTGCTCGCGAATTTTCGCCAAAGCGATGCGAAAATGCCATTTTCGGGTTCGCTTAATTTTCGCGAAATTTAGCTTAATTTTTCGCGTTTTCGTCTGCATGGCGATTTTTGATTCGAAATATCACTACATGGCGAATTTTATATGCGAAATAGCACATGTAGACAGCATCAGGGGCAACTGTCGCGGACTCCTCGTAATGCGAAAACGATCTTTTCGCTTCTCGAAGTCTCGAAAAACAACTCAGCATTCCGTAACGCGAAAACTAAGCGAAAATTAACGCTTACAGTAATATGAACTATCGCGAAATTACGTTATGCAACTACGCTTACAAACGGTTGCATGCAAGGCAAACGTAATTTCGCGATACCCACTGTAATGCGAAAATTACGCGAAAATTACGCTTACGCGGAATTTCACGAAATCCTTCTTCATTACGATTATGTACTTACGTCCATAATCGTAATTACACTAATTACGCGAAATTTCGCGAAATCGTAATTATGTCATTACGCTCATCTCTAGTCAGACTTCAATCAGAAACACCTGATCTGCATGCTTGTTCAGAGCCTAACATAAACATAATCAGCCTTCAGATTCCTCTCACGTCAGGTGTGCTTTCGTTGTCTTCTCTATAACCTCCTTAGCGGTTATGCCGACACTGTGTCAAGCAGACCACTCTCTGTCCTCAGGAGTGCCCCTGGATGAATTAATGTGATGTAATAGCTGCAAAACCTTTAGCTAGCACTAGGCTAGCTAGTACAAGTGTCTGGTACCCCCCCCCCCCCCCCCCCCGTCGTTAAAATTAGCCCTAGACTGTAGCAGGGATTGTGAACCCCAGTAAGGGACAGTTGCAATGGGCCATATTCACTAAAAATCAATGAAGCAGGGAGCACACAGCAATTTTGCCATGACATATGCCAACTACATAGCGCATAGTTTATCTCCTGCCAGCCCTGCGTGCTGTTAAACTCACACCTAGCCTGGCTCATGTCATGAACCTAAGAGTGCTTTGCTTTCTTGCCAACTACCCAGGCCCCCGGCCACAGTCCAGAAAGGTGAGCTTACTTACACAGTCTAATATAAAAGAAAAGAACCGAGAGCCCAATATAATGTAGTAAGTATTGGAACACGAAGGGAATAATGAAAAGTAAGTATTATACTTACAAACGGGGTTGCCCTTAAAGCAACCACTGTAAAGGCAGGTGGGGAGATTAGGCCTGTCCCCACTCAGGACTAAGATGTCGCTCTCTGTGGATAGAGGAAAAAGAGGGTGTACCACCCTTCCACCATGGGTGGATATCTTGTTTTGTAAAGAAGTACAGAGGCGCCAAAATGCTAAAATCGTTTAAAACGTTCAGGAGGAGGTGGTGGACCAGCCACTCCAAAACAGACACGACGCTGTCATTTAAGGTAGTCACAATTTATTCACATACTCCTAGAAACAACTGGCAACGCGTTTCATGGGCATAGTCCCGCTTCATCAGGCAATAAACAACAGGAGTGTCGCACAGCAAGGGGTCCAATATCAGCTTGGCACCTCTCCGATTTTAGCATATTTTATCCTTGTGGCGCCTCTGTATTTCTTTACTTACACAGTCTGTTCATAGTATTCAAAATCTCTTGGGACCTCATGCTACATGGAAGTGGATTGAATGTGTGTACCAGACGTGTGCAGGGCGGAGCAACCCATCTTCAGGAGCCCGAGTACTTCTAAAGACTTCTGAAGCCAAGCCAAACAGAAGAGAGCAGTCTGCGACCGATCAGTCGTGGACTGCTAGCGGGGGAACGCGGGGACCGTGAGGAGAACAGGAAGGCTCTATAGGACCCAGAGCCTTCTGCTCAGGTAAGTATCTGTTTTTTGTTTTTAATTTCGCTTCAGACTCCCTTTAAACTGGCATTCAGGAAATGCTTTTGAAAACTAAGAAAAGCTTGAGAATCCTCCCATGAGGAGATGAACTTGTCCAAAACCTGTTAGCCTGTCAGGTTTTAACTTCTTATGTTTTTCACTGGAGAGGTCCTTTAAAGAGGAACTCCAGTGAAAATAATGTAATTTAAAAAGTGCTTAATTTTTACAATAATTATGTATAAATGATTTAGTCAGTGTTTTCCCATTGTAAAATCTTTTACATCCCTGATTTACATTCTGACATTTATCACATGGTGACATTTTTACTGTTGGCAGGTGATGTAGCTGCTGCATGCTTTTTTGGCAGTTGGAAACAGCTGTAAACAGCTATTTCCCACAATGCAACAAGATTCACAGACAGGAAACTGCCAGGAGTACCACGGTCCTCAGAGTTTCTTGTGGGAGGGAGTTCACCACAAGATCAGTCATACAGCGCCCCCTGATGGTCTGTTTGTGAAAAGGAATAGATTTCTCATGTAAAAGGGGGAATCAGCTACTGATTGAGATAAAGTTCAATTCTTGGTCGGAGTTTCTCTTTAAGCTAAACGGTAGTCAACAGGTAACTGTAGGTTACTCAGGAGGAGTTGGTGATCTGTGAATTGTTGCAACACTTTGAGGCAAAATTAATTTAAAATAATGTTGTATCTCATGCATATAAAAACTATTCCTAAACTGATGCTTTAAACAAATAAGCTTTCCCCAGCCATGCCTGTATAGGGATAGGTGTTTGGTAAACAGATGACTGTAGCATTACTGGTGACCTTGTGTACAGCAGCGACCTTGCAGCATAGGTCATGCATGGTCAGGTACGCACCATACAAACATGGCATTACCTTTCTGTTCCAGTAAAGCATCCCAGACACTGCTAAATCCCAACTAAGAGTATTAAAAAGAAAGCACGTGCCTGCTGGCGAATGGAGATCTGCTAAACGCTCCTCTCTAAACCCCGAGTCACATGGTCATCGGTGACCTCTTGGCTGTTTTGTGTACTCCAAAAACAGACATCTGTTATGTGAATTGTACACGCCTGAGGGCTTAATCTGTGGAATGGTGCTGTGAATGACATATGTCTGCACTGACAGGGTCTCGCTATGATGCCTATTACCTAGCAATGGCCATTACAGGGTTTCACTAATTAACTTTGAAAACTCAATTTAGGATGGTCCAAACTGCATGACAGCCTCTCCAAAATGGTAATTATCACTTGCAAAATAAATCTCAGCCAGACCGGTTTCCTTGCTTGGATTTCTGTGTATAGAGGCCACTACTTATATATACAGAAATCATCATTAACCCTCCCGGCGGTTCAATTTTTCTGCCAAATAGGCAGAAATCCTTTTTTTTTTTTTTAAATTTTTTTGTTTCATGTAAAGCTACCAGAGTGGTAGCTACATGAAACACCACTAGAGGGCGCATGTATCCCTGTAGTGCGATCGTCGCCGGCATCAATAGCAAACAGGGGAACGCGTCTATAACTCGTTGCCCTGTTTGGCTTCTCCTGTCGCCATGGCGACGATCGGAATGACGTCATGGACGTCAGCCGACGTCTTGACGTCAGACGCCTCCGATCCAGCCCATAGCGCTGCCTGGAACTCATTGGTCCGGGCAGCGCAGGGCTCTGGCGGGGGGGGCCTCTTCCGCCGCTGCGTGCGGGCAATCGCCGCAGATCGGCGGCGATCAAGCTGTATGCGCAGCTAGCAAAGTGCTAGCTGCGCGTACAGCACTTTAAATGGGCAAAATCGCCCCACCAGGGGCTGAGATATCTTCCTGCGTGGCATAGCCCGAGCTTAGCTCGGGCTTACCGCCAGGAAGGTTACAGTGAAAGACAACTTGTGTATTGAATAACTGTTCTCTTAAAGGGGCACTATGGCGAAAAATTGTAACATGTAAAATATGTGCAAACAAACAAATAAGAAGTATGTTTTTTCCACAGTGAAATGAGCCATAAATTACTTTTCTCCTATGTTGCTGTAACTTACAGTAGGTAGTAGAAATCTGATAGAAGTGACAGGTTTTGGACTAGTCCATCTCTTCATAGGGGATTCTCAGCAAGGCTTTTATTCTTTATAAGGATATTCCCTAAAAAGGATTTAAACAATGATGCTGGCCAACTTCCCTGCTCACTACACAGTTTTCTGGCAGTTGGACAGAGCAACTGCCATTCACTAAGTGCTTTTGAAAATAAATAAATCCATGTGAATCCCCAATGAAAAGATGAACTAGTCTAAAACCTGTCACTTCTGTCAGATTTCTACTACCTACTGTAAGTGACAGCAACATAGGAGAAAAGTCATTTATGGCTCATTTTACTCTGGAAAAAATGTACTTCTTATTTGTATATGTTTGCATATATTTTAAATTTTACAATTTTTTGCCATAGTGCCCCTTTAAGTCTCAGCTTTAAATATTGCTATGAAGAATACCTCATTGTAACAATTGTGGAACTATCTCCGTGGTCAGCGCACAAGATGTGCGCTGACACTGCGGAGGTCCTCCACAAGCGTATAAAACGACAGAACCCAGCTTTGGTGTAATGCACTTGTAGAGGGAAATTCCCACCGGCAGATGGAGCCGTGGAGTGCAGAGGAACAACCCCTCTGCACTGCCACAGATGCCAGTTGGGAATTGTACGAATTGCAACACTGCAGGGCAAGATAGCCCTCGGAGAGAGAGAGTGAGCACAGCGAAAGAATGTATGTGTGTCCACCAATCTAGTCGCCACCCAGCGACGGTGAACACACAACAACGGAAACGAAGTGGGAATGCAATCGCAAGAGTGGCGATTGCCAATGTATGTGTGTCCACCAATCTAGTCGCCACCCAGCGACGGCGAACACACAACGGCGGAAACAAAATGGGAATGCAATCGCAACAGTGGCGATTGCCAACAGTGACACAAGACTGAATAAAGACAGAGCACAAGTGTAGCAAGACAGACACAGCAATAACAATGATCAGAACGTCAAGGAAAGTAACAAACGCTAGCTAAACGCGAACACCGCACTCATTCGCAACAGCGAACGCCTTGAAGACTCGATCACCACACGTTAGACGCCCAGTGATAAGCGTGCCACCCTAACTAATCAATGTAACACAAACACGAAATAGAGAACGCGAACGCTTGCTAAACGGTTACCTCACCGAGCCTACAGCAAGCATTCGTACTAGACAAGACAGAGAGAAGGAGTAGCCAGCAGCAACCGCAGCTCTGGCCTACACTCCCAGACAGAGCACAAAAGGAACCACCGCCACTACCGCTAGAGCGGATGCGATCCAGACAGACAAACAGATGGAGCAACCAGTAGCAACCGCTGCTCTGTCTTACACCCCTACAGACAGAACGATTTCCTGTCGACCACCGCTGGCAACAAGACAATCGCAACAGACAGACAGATATAAGGCAAAACAGATAATACAACCTGACTACGCTAGAAGGGATGCCTAGTGCAGTCCCAAGGAATTACTCTAAGATAATCTTAGCAAACAATAGCAAGGCTGATACTCCAGGTGAGTTAGCAGGAACAAACCATTATGACCAGCAAGGAATTCTGGGAGCAAAAGGTATTTATACTGCAAGCCATCAAACGAAGGAGCTAAGCAATTTGCATGACAGGTGTATGCAAATTCCTCACCCGCAGAGCAACTCTGAAAGTTGCAAAGTGAAGACAGGTCTCTTTTCCAGAAACCTGCAGCACTCAGACCTACAAAATGGTCAAAAAGATGTCTGTCTGTGCAGAAAGCAGAGCTGATCATTACACTCATATTATTTAAAATCTGCCTAGTATACATGAATTGAAACACTAAGCTACTTAGGGCTATTTTTACACAAATGCATTCCAGACCATTGCCTGGAGTGCCATTGGTCCTGGAGGTGCCACGTCCCTGGATAAAACCCCACCCCATACTAAGCCCCACCCCCACGGGTGTTCTATCACCTGCTTCTGCTGTGTGTGTGCAGCAGTAGGAAGTTCGGTTTCCTGAGGAGCAGCAGCATCACAAGGTCCGGATAGTGTAAGTTGCAGGCAGCCTCCACTGTGTCCCTCTGTGCCACCCCTCCCCTCCCTGTGCCTCCATCTGTCCCCCAGTGCCTCCTTTAATCCCCCTTTGTGTCTCCTTTTGTCTCGTGCCTCCTTCTTGCCACCTCTACCCCCTGTGCCTAATTCTGTCTCGCTTTGTGCCTCTTACTGTCTCCTTTAGTCACCCTGTGGCTCCTCTCCGTGTCCCGCCGGCGTCTCCAGTTACCGGTTGGATCTGGACACTCGGCATTATCACACCGCCTGCTACGCGTCATCACAGCGGCTGGCGTGACAGTCCTGCTTATGCACGGTTTCCTAACTTGAAACCGCGCATGCTCAGGACTGTCACACCGGCCAGCGTGATGATGCGTAGCAGCCGGCTTGATGACGCCGAGCATCAGGATCCAGAAAGAGTCGACCCAACACCTGGCCCAGGTGTCGCCGGTAACGGGAGCCGCCGGCGGGGCACGGAGAGGAGTCAGGAGGAAGCCGGTGGACCTCGTGGCCTACGGTGGGCTGAAGGAAGCCCCAAGTAAGTGAAATTTTTAATTGTAGGGTACTGCTCAGGATCCCTTTAAAGTGAACCAGAGACGAAGCACCCTCATGTATTTTACCATATATATCAGTGTGAACATTAGAGAAAACACCTACCCTGCTCTCTGTTTCATCCTTCACTGCTCAGCCTGCTTGTTATCAGCCCTGATAAAATCCCCGACTGAGCATTCAGTCTGGCTTTGCTCAGGAATCATTATAGCTGAGTCTGTCTTCTCTGATGTCTTTTTAAGCCCAAGCCTGCACCCTTCTGGCTCTGCTATAATGACGCAGCTATAATGATTCCTGAGCAAAGCCTGATAAAATCCCCGACTGATGCATTTGTTTGAACATTTGCATGCAAGAGTGCGAAGGGTTAATAGATTTTTGCTGTTTTCTAGCCACACCCCCTTCAGCACCTGCCTTTCCTTAATAACTTATGTAATGTCCTAACTAGATGCGATGTGCCTGGATATATGTATTTTTTTCTTGTTACTGACCCCTGTGGCTAGGGTGTAATTCAGTGCACTCCCTCCTTCCCCTGTATGTGTTTGTCAACATGCACACAGCTTATGCTGGTGTATGTGCATGGTGCACATGGATACATTACGTTAGCTCCCTTGTGCGATTGGTAAGATGCACTATCTGTCCCAGGAGAGGACGTCAGGATGTGTGCTCCTAATCACTAGATAGGTTTGATGCAATGAATGTGTTTGCATGTCTGCACTATGCATGTTACAGGGCCAGAGTTAGGACACCTATGTTTACCTGGGTACTTCTGCGCAGTATAGGTGACTAAGCATAAGAATGCATTCTTCTGTGAACTAAGACCCCGACTTTTAACTTAGCTGTAGGGATAACAGTTGTGCCTGGATGAGTGAATCTGTGAATGCATTTGTTTGAACATTTGCATGCAAGAGTGCGAAGGGTTAATAGACGTTCGACTGAGCATTCGGTCTGGCTTTGCTCAGGAATCATTATAGCTGCGTCATTATAGCAGAGCCAGAAGGGTGCAGGCTTGGGCTTAAAAAGACATCAGAGAAGACAGACTCAGCTATAATGATTCCTGAGCAAAGCCAGACTGAATGCTCAGTCGGGGATTTTATCAGGGCTGATAACAAGCAGGCTGAGCAGTGAAGGATGAAACAGAGAGCAGGGTAGGTGTTTTCTCTAATGATCCCACTGATATATATGGTAAAATACATGAGGGTGCTTCGTCTCTGGTTCACTTTAAGGTGGCCACACACACACCACACAGTTTTTTACATTTCTTTTTTAATTTAAGATCTACAATTAATTTTTCTGATTGATTGTAACGTCTGTAAAATCTAACCAATGTATCACACAGGTGTGTTCAAGCTTTCCCTAATTATGAAAAAAAAAAATGATTGAAAACTCTGATTTGAAAAAATTGCTTGTGTCTCTACATTATGTAATTGTCAATCTGCCACTCACCATATAAAATATAATCTAGCAAAACATTTATTAGAGATTTCCGTCATTCCTGAATCCGAGAAAAAACCCCCCAAAAAAACAGGAAATCAGATCGGAATTTTCACTCAAAAAAATAAAAAGAAGCCTTTGATTTTTTTCTGCAGAAATGATCTTTTTAATCAAATTGCTGTAAAATCAGATCATTTTATTGTATCGTGTGTAGCCACTTTGAAGGTGACCACTAACGGTCCAATTTTTTGTGAAAAATCGTTTGAGAAATTCTGATCGGAAGAAAAATCGTTCATTACACCATCAACGAACCAATCTTTGCTTCCTATCTATCACAACCAACAAAAAAAAAAAATCCAAATTTTGGTTTGACCAAAATCAAATCGGACGACTATTTTTATAATCGTTTGTAATCGATTGTACCCATCAATGGAGATTATTTACAATCAATCCGATCAGAATTTCTGATCGCTCAAACGATTTTTTGCTAAAATTGGACTGTTAGTGGCCACCTTTAGACAAATATTGGCCAATTTCCATCAATCGGAAAGAATGTAACAATACCGTAATCAATACCTCCTTGATCCAAAAAAATGATTTCATGGAATAGTCATTTGAGCAGGAATGTATGGGTGCCTTAATTCTTCAAATCAACTCCATCTAGATTATTATTATTATTATTTAGTATTTATACTGTATAGCCAGGGCCGGATTTACCATAAGGCACTGTAGGCACGGGCCTATAGGCGCCTGATGATGGAAATGCGGCTCACTCCCCACCCTGAGTGCCCTCCCTCCCTCCTTCCCTATGCAGGGTCCTGATGAGAGTGTAAATGAGAGGTTGCTCACCCTGCTCTCAGCATTCCACTGACAAGATCTCCCTTCAGTCAGGGGCACCTCTAGCCACCGGCGTACCTACCGGGGATGCGACCCCCTCAGCCGCAGGGGGGCCCGGGGCTGCTCTGGGGCCCGCTCACTGTGCGCGGGGGGAGCGATTCTGGACCCCTCAGCAAGGTGCTCAACTGGCCGCAGCGTCTAATAGACGCTGCGCCAGTTCATTCCCCGCAGCCCTGCTACAGCAGCCTGTATGGTAGTGTTGTCCGGATCATGAACGATTCGGATCTTTGATCCGAATCTATTTTATGAGTCGATCATCCGAATCATCAAAATGAGTGATTCGGATCGCAAAAGGGGGCGGGGCCAGGAGCGACACGCCCCCTCTCAGCGGGCAGCGGGGTCTTGGAAGCAGAGCTGAGATGGATCGCTCTGTTGGAGGGGAGGCAGCCTTGCAGGGAGACAGGTAGATGAGAGAGAGGGGACATCGGTGACACTGCCAGATATGTGTAGAGCAGCGCAGGGACAAGGTCCTCCAGCACCCAAGGCTGAGACACCAAAGTGCGCCCCTCCATCCCTCCCACCCCAGCTGTCACACACTGATTGCTATTAGACTAAGAGGGCCACAGGGCCCACAACCTCCCCAACACCTTAATATCTAGTTATCTGGCTTGCAGTCACTGCCATGTATCCCCTTTTCTTATTTCTTTCTGCTTCATACACAATTAGGAATGACAGCTGAATGAATTGTGCGCCCCCTCCTACACTGCGCCCTGAGGCTGGAGCCTCTCCAGCCTATGCCTCGGCCCGGCCCTGGTGTAGAGCACACATACTGGCTATAACGTGCTGCCCATTATAGGCTGGCTGTTCCCTAGTTGTGCAGTGAACACATTGGAAGCTTTTGGCTCAGCACAGCTCAGTAACTTTGCAGACAGTGTGATTGAAAGGCAATATAATCCTCCTGCACTCGGCACTAAACAGCTGCACTTATCTTCTGGGAATGCTTTCTTTCACTGTGCGACCTTTTCTTTCAAAGTGTACAGATGAACATATAGGTGAAATATATGTAAAGCATATGACTTCAGCATGTGGGTATTACGTGCAAACATTTCTGCTCTCTGCTCGTCCCTCCTCCCTTCTCTGTCCACTCCCTGCCCTCTGTCCATCTTCTCCCCTTCTCTGTGTGTCCACCCCCCTCTCCTTCTCCTGTCCACAGACATGTCCTGCTGTTCATTTCACCCCCGAATGCTTCCGGTAGTAAAATGATCCGAGATTCGGATCAAAGATCCGGATCTCTTCAATGATCCGATTCGAATCATCCGGATCATTGAAAAGATCCGAACTTCCCATCTCTACTGTATGGTCTCCGGCAGGCAGAGCAGGGCTACGGCAAGATGGCCGCCGAAGAAGCCCTACACTGGAGACTATTTGTGTTTCTAGTACAGGGCTTCGGCAGCCATCTTGCCGTAGCCCTGCACTCTGCCTGTCAGCGCGGGAGATGTGCTGCAGGAGGACTCGGGGAGCTGCGAGCCAGATGCCGGGAGAGGAGAAGACTTCTGTCAGGTAAGTGAATTGTTTTTTTTTTTTTCCAGGTGCATTTTTTTTTCTAGTGTCTGCTGCCTACATTGTGATTTTCAGGTGTCTGCTGCCCACATTACGATTTTCTGGTGTCTGCTGCCTACAGTGGCGGCTCCAGGAAATTTTTTTAGGGGGTGCTATGCAGGTGCTGGACCAATTTCCGGGGGAGCTGACGACCTGCGGCGCGCGAAGCGCGCCGCGCCAAAAATGGGTGTGGCCACAACCTGCGGCGCGCGAAGCGCGCCGCGGCGAAAAAATGGGCGTGGTCATGACCGGATGAGGGCGGGGCTAACTGTAATTTAAAGTGAACCCAGGGTGAGAGTGATATGGTGGCTGCCATATTTATTTCCTTTTAAACAATACTAGTTGCCTGGCAGCCCTGCTGATCTATTTGGCTGTAGTAGTGAACTGAATTACACCAGAAACAAGCCATGCAGCTAATCTTGTCAGTTCTGACAATATTGTCAGAAACCCCTGACCTGCTGCATGCTTGTTCAGGGTCTATGGTTGAAAGAATAAGAGGCAGAGGACCAGCACGGCAGCCAGGCAACTGGTATTGCTTAAAGGGAGATAAATATGGCAGCCTCAATATTATTCTCACCTCGGGTTCCCTTTAAAAGTGCAACGCAAAGACAGAGGGCCCAAGTTTTGGTGACCCTTTTCCCAGAAAATTCACATAATTGTGCAGGTTTTCTCAAGAAAATACACGTAATGTGAGCAGATTTTAACAAAAAACACGTCCAATGACCCCAATATGCACAATCGTTATCAGATATGGCCCCAATATGCACAATCGTTATCAGATATGGCCCCAATATGCACAATCGTTATCAGATATGGCCCCAATATGCACAATCGTTATCAGATATAGCCCCAATATGCACAATCGGTAGCAGATATGACCCCAATATGCACAATCGTTAGCAGATATGACCCCAATATGCACAATCGTTATCAGATATGGCCCCAATATGCACAATCGTTATCAGATATGGCCCCAATATGCACAATCGGTAGCAGATATGGTCCCAATATGCACAATCGGTAGCAGATATGGTCCCAATATGCACAATCGGTAGCAGATATGGTCCCAATATGCACAATCGGTGGCAGATATGGTCCCAATATGCACAATCGGTGGCAGATATGGTCCCAATATGCACAATCGGTGGCAGATATGGTCCCAATATGCACAATCGGTGGCAGATATGACCCCAATATGCACAATCGGTAGCAGATATGACCCCAATATGCACAATCGGTAGCAGATATGACCCCAATATGCACAATCGGTAGCAGATATGACCCCAATATGCACAATCGGTAGCAGATATGACCCCAATATGCACAATCGGTAGCAGATATGACCCCAATATGCACAATCGGTAGCAGATATGACCCCAATATGCACAATCGGTAGCAGATATGACCCCAATATGCACAATCGGTAGCAGAAATGACCCCAATATGCACAATCGGTAGCAGAAATGACCCCAATATGCACAATCGGTAGCAGAAATGACCCCAATATGCACAATCGGTAGCAGAAATGACCCCAACATGCACAATCGGTAGCAGATATCGCCCCAATATGCACAATCCGTAGCAGATATGACCCCAATATGCACAATCCGTAGCAGATATGACCCCAATATGCACAATCCGTGGCAGATATGACCCCAATATGCACAATCCGTGGCAGATATGACCCCAATATGCACAATCCGTGGCAGATATGACCCCAATATGCACAATCCGTGGCAGATATGACCCCAATATGCACAATCCGTAGCAGATATGACCCCAATATGCACAATCCGCATCACCTGAAAAAGAAAAGAAAAACCCATTTACTCACCTACAGCCAGAAGACCTTCTTTCCCGACCTCCCGTCCCGAGTCCCGACCTCATTGTGGCGCGCAGCGCCCGCGCGCCCACGATCCTCTTCCTTCCCGACGTCACGACGAGACTTCCTGCCTGCATGCAGAGAGCAGGGCTACGGGAAAATGGCCGCCCGAAGTCTGCAGAACAGGGCTCCGGGCGGCCATCTTACCGTAGCCCTGCCTGCTGCTCCGTGCTGCCGGTGTGTGAACTGACTTGGCGTCTTTTAGACGCCTGAAGTCAGTTCACTCCAGGGGGTGCTTTGGGGGTGCTTGGACAATTCTAGGGGGTGCTCGAGCACCCCCAAGCACCCCCCTGGCGCCGCCACTGGCTGCCTACATTACGATTTTCTGGTGACTGCTGCCCACATTACGATTTTCTGGTGTCTGCTGCCCACATTGCGATTTTCTGGTGTCTGCTGCCCACATTGCGATTTTCAGGTGTCTGCTGCCCACATTACGATTTTCTGGTGTCTGCTGCCCACATTACGATTTTCAGGTGTCTGCTGCCCACATTACGATTTTCTGGTGACTGCTGCCCACATTGCGATTTTCTGGTGTCTGCTGCCCACATTACGATTTTCTGGTTTCTGCTGCCCACATTACGATTTTCTGGTGTCTGCTGCCCACATTGCGATTTTCTGGTGTCTGCTGCCCACATTACGATTTTCTGGTGTCTGCTGCCCACATTGCGATTTTCAGGTGTCTGCTGCCCACATTACGATTTTCTGGTCACTGCTGCCCACATTGCGATTTTCTGGTCATTGCTGCCCACATTGCGATTTTCCGGTGTCTGCTGCCCACATTACGATTTTCAGGTGTCTGCTGCCCACATTACGATTTTCAGGTGTCTGCTGCCCACATTACGATTTTCAGGTGTCTGCTGCCCACATTGCGATTTTCAGGTGTCTGCTGCCCACATTACGATTTTCTGGTCACTGCTGCCCACATTGCGATTTTCTGGTCACTGCTGCCCACATTGCGATTTTACGGTGTCTGCTGCCCACGTTACGATTTTCAGGTGTCTGCTGCCCACATTACGATTTTCAGGTGTCTGCTGCCCACATTACGATTTTCAGGTGTCTGCTGCCCACATTGCGATTTTCAGGTGTCTGCTGCCCACATTACGATTTTCAGGTGTCTGCTGCCCACATTGCGATTTTCAGGTGTCTGCTGCCCACATTGCGATTTTCTGGTGTCTGCTGCCCACATTACGATTTTCTGGTGTATGCTGCCCACATTAGGATTTTCTGGTTACTGCTGCCCACATTGCGATTTTCTGGTGACTGCTGCCCAGTGCCCACATTGCGATTTTCTGGTGACTGCTGCCCACATTGCGATTTTCTGGTGACTGCTGCCCACATTGCGATTTTCTGGTGACTGCTGCTCACATAAGGATTTTCTGGTGACTGCTGCCCACATTAGGATTTTCTGGTGTGTGCTGCCCACATTATGATATTCTGGTGACTGACTGCCCACATTGCGATTTTCAGGTGTCTGCTGCCCACATTACGATTTTTTGGCCCACATTACGATTTTCAGGTGTCTGCTGCCCACATTACGATTTTCTGGTGACTGCTGCCCACATTGCGATTTTCTGGTGTCTGCTGCCCACATTACGATTTTCTGGTTTCTGCTGCCCACATTACGATTTTCTGGTGTCTGCTGCCCACATTGCGATTTTCTGGTGTCTGCTGCCCACATTACGATTTTCTGGTGTCTGCTGCCCACATTGCGATTTTCAGGTGTCTGCTGCCCACATTACGATTTTCTGGTCACTGCTGCCCACATTGCGATTTTCTGGTCATTGCTGCCCACATTGCGATTTTCCGGTGTCTGCTGCCCACATTACGATTTTCAGGTGTCTGCTGCCCACATTACGATTTTCAGGTGTCTGCTGCCCACATTACGATTTTCAGGTGTCTGCTGCCCACATTGCGATTTTCAGGTGTCTGCTGCCCACATTACGATTTTCTGGTCACTGCTGCCCACATTGCGATTTTCTGGTCACTGCTGCCCACATTGCGATTTTCCGGTGTCTGCTGCCCACGTTACGATTTTCAGGTGTCTGCTGCCCACATTACGATTTTCAGGTGTCTGCTGCCCACATTACGATTTTCAGGTGTCTGCTGCCCACATTGCGATTTTCAGGTGTCTGCTGCCCACATTACGATTTTCAGGTGTCTGCTGCCCACATTGCGATTTTCAGGTGTCTGCTGCCCACATTGCGATTTTCTGGTGTCTGCTGCCCACATTACGATTTTCTGGTGTATGCTGCCCACATTAGGATTTTCTGGTTACTGCTGCCCACATTGCGATTTTCTGGTGACTGCTGCCCAGTGCCCACATTGCGATTTTCTGGTGACTGCTGCCCACATTGCGATTTTCTGGTGACTGCTGCCCACATTGCGATTTTCTGGTGACTGCTGCTCACATAAGGATTTTCTGGTGACTGCTGCCCACATTAGGATTTTCTGGTGTGTGCTGCCCACATTATGATATTCTGGTGACTGACTGCCCACATTGCGATTTTCAGGTGTCTGCTGCCCACATTACGATTTTTTGGCCCACATTACGATTTTCTGTTGAACACTGCCCACATTACGATTGTCTGGTGAATGCTGTCCATGTTACAATTTTCTGGTGAACGCTGCCCACATTACGATTTTCTGGTGAACTCTGCCCACATTACGGTTTTCTGTCCCACATTACGATATTCTGGTGAACGCTGCCCACATTACGATTGTCTGGTGAATGCTGTCCACGTTACAATTTTCTGGTGACTGCTGCTCACGTTACGATTTTCTGGTGACTGGTGCCCACATTACGATTTTCTGGTGAACTCTGCCCACATTACGATTTTCTGGTGAACTCTGCCCACATTATGATTTTCTAAAGGCCCACATTACGATTTTCTGGTGAACTCTGCCCACATTAAGATTTTCTGGCCCACATTACGATTGTCTGGTAAAATGCTGCCCACTTTACAATTAATTTACAGTGAAACGCTGCCCCATTACAATTATTTGGCACCTATGGGGGGGGCCCCATCCAAATATTCGCAGGGGGGCCCAGTGATTTCTAGTTACGCCCCTGCCTCTAGCTACTTTGTATTGAGGGTACTTTGAGTTCCTAAGGGGCACCTGTATGGTGGGCAAGGGAAGTAAGGGAGAAATTACAGCTGGGCCAGCCAGCACACCTGCGGTGCGGTTCGGTGGGGGTTTGTAGGTTCATGGAGGGTGAAGACATCTGTGTCTATAGGTGCCTGTGAGGTAAATCCGGGCCTGTATATAGCACTGACATCTTCCTCAGTGCTGTACAGAGTATATATTGTTTGTCACTAACTGTCCCTCAGAGGGGCTCACAATCTAGTCCCTACCATAGTCATATACTCTATGTCTATGTGTGTATTGTGTAATGTATGTATCGTAGTCTAGGGTAAATTTTTAGGGGGAAGCCAATTAACTTGTCTGTATGTATTTGGGATGTGGGCGGAAACCGGAGTGCCCGGAGGAAACCCACACAGATACAGGGAGAGCGTTCAAACTCCTTGCAGAGGTTGACCTGGCTGGGATTCAAACCAGGGACCCAGAGCTGCAAGGCAAGAGTGCTATCCACTACGCCACTGTGCTGCTAGATCAATCAAACCGTTTGTTGTACTTTAGTGTTAATTCATTATACATTTTCCGTATCTCCATCTATCGCACAGTTCCCGTCTCTGCCGCAGCTCAGTTACGCTGTACCTCTCCATAAGACACAGAGCAGCTTTTGCAGAGGTAAACTAAGGTCAGCAGCAAGTTACTACTTACACTATTTTTGTCACTGCTCTAATGCTGTTTGACCTAACAGATAATTATGTCCGTAGCACTGGAGAGAGCTGCCATCACACAGCATTCAAGTGCAATGTCCTCATACACAAGTCCTAATATGCCACCAGCAGTGTTTGTGTGCTATCCTGTGTCACTGATGGGACTACCCGATGGAAGGGAACAGCTTCGGGTTAGATAAAGCCACAAACGGACATGCTTGTCGCCTGAAATGGTCATTGATGACTGTATTGGCTGACAGCTGGGCAACTAGTTATGGGGATGAATGATTGACCTGGCTGAGGAGTACATATTGCAGCCGCATCAGTTGGGCCGCTAATAGTAGAACATTGGTAATTTAAATGACCAATATATTATTTACTATGCACCATCCAACACCCATTCTAACCTAAACCCTCCGATATAAAAGCCTAACCCCCATACCTACCTAAGGCCTAATCCTAACCATCCCCCCCTCCCCCCCGTAACACTCCCAACTTTGGCCTACTTACCCTCCGTAAGTGCATAAAAAAAGAGACCCTAGACCTTGTCCTCCTATGGCCCTGCAGCCTGATTTGAGCCTTGGCCTCCTTTCAGTTTCTGCTCCATCTATCTCCTGTTTTCCAAGGCATCTCTGACGGTTAACAATTTAGGTTTTACGGGAACAGGGTGTTAGCCCATTGCCCAACCCCCAAACGTGTAGGACCAGGGTATCCTATTTAGTCTGGAACATCACCTTTGACCTGTCCAGCTAAGGAGACCCTATCAGTTGACAGGCAACCGCCGGCCTAGCTTTCAGGTTCACTTGGTTACGCGTGTCCCACTCCTGCGACAAAGTAAGGATACTGTTGGTGGGGAACCAACCCCCTACCTAAGCCGGATATAAATATGTTTATCTGCCCTTTAACATGACAAAGGGGACCTTATTGGCCCCAAAACAATTGTCAGATGTACAGTCAGATGTCTTCAGGTGTGTATGTGATGGGACAATAAATTGATACAAGTTCCTGCAAATTTTCTTTCAAATTGGATTGCTTGTTTGCCTACGGATTCAGCACCAGCATCCACTATCACCAGGTGTGCAGTATTGATCTAGAAGTATCCTGTTATGTGGGCTGCCCACACCAAGAGGGTTTAGAAAGAGATGGTATAGATTGATTGATCGATAGACATACATTATATCAATACATATAATCATTGGTGCATCTGTAAAAAATGAAAACATTATTTATTAATGGTACTTTACCGTAATAACAAATGTCAATCGGGTTATAAAAACACAAGTCAAATAGCCATAAATAAGGACTTGACATCAGCACAGCACGTGTGACCAAAGGTCGAGAGACCTCACCTAGCACTGTACCAGCTGCAAAACAAGTAAATAACATTGTACGGAACTGGGGCAGGATAGAGTCCCACAATCTGAATTGTGCACAGGACAGCAGATGCATATCTATCACATTGAGAATCTAGGTACTGTTTAGGTAGTGTTGGTGTTCGAATTCCAAACACTGTTCTGAATTCACACTTCAGCACCATTCAGCACTAAACCTGTGGACAGGCTCAGGGGCAAGTCACTTACTTGTGCATTTCACATTACTCCAATACTTCCTTCTTCTAAAGCCCAAAGGAGGAGCAATCCCTGAAAAATCATATCGCAAAATCGACTGCATTTTGTATTTTGCAATGTAAACTAGAACATACAGAGGGAATACCAGCTGCTGCATTGACCTGGGTATAAACCCACATTTGATATAAGATGCTGCTTTTTGGCCAAAGAAAAACATGGGCTACAATTCACTAACCTTATCTCCAGTCTTTAATACCGTTTTTGAGCTGTATCTACTGTTACCACCATGGTGATAAGTCATTTAGTATTCACTAAGCAATTTACCTCATGCAGTCCTAAAGCTAAGGATTGATTCCTAAAGTTAAAGTTTGAATCCTTAAATTAAAGCGGAATATAACCCGGGCACTTCAACTTTGCTCTAAAACATTATTTACAGCATATTATATGCAAAAAGCATTTTTTTTTTACTAGACCAGCATTGGAAGGGTTAAACACAGAGGTTTAAAGTTCCGTGGAGAGATATGCAGAAGTTCAGATTGTTACATTCTATTTAGTTATATGTATCTATTGAGAAATGTTACACACTCTTTGGCTGTTCTCCAACTCCTTCTCAGTCAGAGAAATGAGTCACATTCAACACTTAGATACATTTATGTAAACAAAATGTATCTATGTCAGCTTCAGATGCGTTTGCAGAAATCTCCAGGAACTTTAAAGCACTGTGTAACCCTTCCAATGCTGGTCTAGTAAAAAAAAAATGCTGGTTGCATATAATATACTGTAAATAATGTTTTAGAGCAAAGTTGAAATGCAGGGTTATATTCCGCTTTAACAACGGAATTCTAAACTTAACTACCTAATGACCGTGTCACGCTGATAGGCGTGAACGTGGCGGATCCCCCAGCGCCGCGTCCCGCCACTTGGCGTTATGTCTGGGAGTCGTGGTTTGCAGGGGATTGCACGCGCTGATGCGCGCGCATCCCCGTTTGAATGACGGAGCTCAACTCTGTTATCAGTCTACCAGCGGTGCTAGCAGACTGTTAGATGGCGAAACCACCGTCATTGTACAGCGTTTACATTGTACAGCATTGCGATCTACGGCAGTGCTGTACTGGGGACAGCCGTGTCACTCAGTTGTCCCCTGGGGTGGCACAAGAGTGATCGGCTCTCATAGGCTGATGCCTATGAGAGCCAATCGCTGTCATTGGCTGGCGGGGGGGTGGAAAGATTGAATAAAAAAAAAGAAAGAAAAAAAAAAAAAAGACAGACACATTTATTGTAAAAAACATTAACAAATAAATACGTTAAAAAAAAAACTAACATCACAGGAGCAATCAGAGCCCACCAACAGGAAGTTCTGTTGGTGGGCAGAAAAGGGGGGATCACTTGTATGCTGAGCAGGGGCGTAACTAGGAACCACCGGGCCACCTTGCAGAAATTCTGACAACAACCCAACCGCCCCCCTCCCGGGCCCACTCAGGGTCGTTTTGAAGGGCTAGAGGGGTCGCAGCACAAGGGGAAAGCCATGACCACACATCGGCGGGGAGATGGGACAGTATCCTCCCTCACCTCGGGCTCTCCCCTCTGTGCTCCCCTCCACACAATCTATCAGTGTTTGTGCAGGTGGCGGGCAGTGGGCAGGAACACATTCCGGCCTGATCGGGCCAGTTCTACTGCATAGACGCTTTGAGCCTTAGCAGTAGAGCGGACCTGATTGGGTTCGGCTATTTCTGTGGGAGCCTGAGGGGAAAGCCACTACTGCATCTGGCTGCATGCAGTAATGACTGCTATTGTTTTTTTCCCCAGGGGTCCCAGCGGTAGAAGGTTTCTGCGGGAAATGACGGACGTTAGGCAGTCTTGGGGCTGTCCAAGGTGTGACGCAGTCATTAGGTAGGTAAAGTAAACCTGTAAGGAACCTCGGGAGGGGAAGCCTCTGGATCCGAAAGAGGCTTCCCCTCCCGAGGTTCCTTACAGGTTTACTTTAACTACCTAATGACTGTGTCATACCTTGGACAGCCCCAAGACTGCCTAACGCCAATTGGCGTCAAGTCCTGGAGCTGCAGTTTAATAGCATGCGCGATCGTTCCCTGCTGGTTCTACTAGCTGTGATCGCGTCTAGCAGGCCGTTAGTAAACGAAAGGGGAATGAAAACCCCTTACATCCGTACAGCGCTGCTATCTAGTGCAGCACTGTACAAGGGATACTTGGCTGTCCCTTTGAGTGACAGGGGATCAAAGCCCTCTCATAGGCTGATGTCTATGAGAGGCGGAGAAGTGGACAGATCGCCTTCCTAATCAAATCAGGATGAGGCAGGGGGGTTGAAAGAAGAGGGAGGGGGGGGGGAAACTCAGGCACTGTAAGCCTGATAAAAAAAAACAAAGAACACAGGATCGCAGGAGCGATCAGAAACCTCCAAAAGAATGCCCTGTTAAGGACAATAAGACCCCTTTTCCACTAGCCGTGATCTGCTTAAAAAAAGCGGATCGTCTGCTTTTGTCCGATCGCTACTGCTCGGTGATTTCATGTTAAATCACAATGCATGTTTCCATTCCAATTTTCCCACGAATCTCCGGGGTGCACGATTATTGGTGTGATCGAGTTTTACTCCCGAGCTCATGGGCTCATGTCGATATTGCTGCAAGTGGAAAAATAAGCTTTTGCAAGCGCAAACACAATTGCGATTGCGTGTGAAGAGGTGTGGAGGTTGGCACTACAGCTGAAGTTAATCTTGAGTGGGGAGCTGGCAGGGTCCACTCTGCTTCATACAATATGGTGGTGAATGCGTGCTCTGGTAATAGCCATAACATTACTGTGTAGGAGAAGGGAGAGAGAGAAGAAGAGACCGGCACTGCATTCGACTGTTTATTCCATATTGTAACATTGGTGATAAAAACACGTGACAGTGTATAATAAAAGACATACCAGTTGCTGAAGTATTGTGGATGACGGTGGGTGCTGGGCACTGTGGGCCTAACAGCCGTTTCGCGCAGAAATGCGCTTCCACAGAGGCTCTAGTCAAGAGTCTAGAGCCTCCGTGGAAGCGCATATCTGCGCGAAACGGCCGTAAGGCCCACAGTGCCCAGCACCCACCGTCATCCACAATACTTCAGCAACTAGTATGTCTTTTATTATACACTGTCACGTGTTTTTATCACCAATGATACAATATGGAATAAACAGTCGAATGCAGTGCCGGTCTCTTCTCCTCTCTCTCCCTTCTCCTACACAATTGCGATTGCAAGTGGAAAATCAGCCTATAAGGAGGTTAGATTAATTTGTGTGCTGAGTTGTAGGGCTGTGCAGCACGCTCACAAAGCTGCACAGCCCTGTATTGTGAAAAATGGCCTGGTCACTAGTGGGGAGTAAGCCTGTGGTCCTGAAGTGGTTAAAGGCCCGTTCTCACTAGGGCAATTAGCAGTAACCTATGGCAGCAATGTCACTTCCCCGATTGACGCCGATCACGGGTGTTTCACCACTAGCGCCAATCGCAAAATGTGTTACCTGCAGCATTTTGTCACGATTCTCTAAGTGCTGCCGTTTTGCGCTTTTAAGTGTGAATGGGCCCTAAAGAAAGGATGTTAATTCCCAGAGAGGAATGTAAGTGATAACAACTAAAGTATGTGAAGAATTATCACCTGTATCATCACAGGGACCTCCAATCAATATTGCTCAGGCATTGGATCCTTAATGATCCCTGAGGCACAAGCATGACCGCTCACAATGTTATTTTTACCCCCGCTCCATTGTCCGTCCGTTGTCATCCTCCTCCTGCCCTCCTTCATAATACCAGAACACATCGTTAGCCTTAAGGCTAGGAATGTGTCTGTACAGCATGGTTTCCAGAACTTTTGCCCGAGGGATTCTTTTCCTATCACTGATTGGGGGCTGAGCGGATCAGGTAGCCACAAAAACCGCCGCTCCCGTAGGCTGCCATGGCGCTGCACTGAGAGACTGTGTGTCTCACATATTGTGCAGGGAGGCGGGGGAGCAGAGGGGGAATGGCAGCTCAGGAAGCCCTGCAGGAATTTTGAACCCTCTTTACTTGTTTACCTCCGAGATAGCGACAAAACTTGTTGCTAAACTTGGGGGGCTATAGCGAGGTGGTGGGGGGCAGACAGCAGCAGTTGGGGGGCACAGAGGCATGTCATTAGGCAGAGAACATGCGTCTGTGTCCCATCTGCCCCCCAAAGATCCACCTCGGATTCTCTGTTGAGTTAATGATTCTGAGCTGTCTGCACTGGCGTAACAATAGGGGATGCGACCCCTGCCGTCGCGGGGGGGGGGGGGCACCGGGCACCCCTAGGGCCCGCTCAGGGACTTTTGGGGGGCAGGAGGGGTCGCAGCATAAGAGGAGAGTGTGTCAGATCGGTGGGGAGGGGGGAAATCTCTCCCCCCTCCCTAAACTCGGGCTCTCCTCTCAACGCTCCCCCTCCTGCAATCATTGGTGGTGTTCGTGGCAGCAGCGGCGGTGGCAGGATGACTCAATACCTCCTTCTCGCTGGAGGACTTCCGTTCTCCAAGTGCTTCATTCAACTTCCTGTGTAAACAGGAAGTTGCACTTAGAGAACTGAAGAGCTCCGGTGAGAAGGAGGTAATGAGTCATCCTGCCGCCACCACCGCTGCTGCCATGATTGCAGGAGGGGGAGCGCTGAGAGGAGAGCCTGAGGTGAGTGAGGGGGGGGGATTTCCCCCCTCCCCATTGATCTGCCACACTCTCCTCTTATGCTGCGACCCCTCCTGCCCCCCAAAAGTCCCTGAGCGGGCCCTGGGGGGGGGGGATTATTTTTTTTGCAGGGGGGCCTAGGGATTTCTAGGTACGCCCCTGGCTGTCTGCTTTATTTTTTAGAATCTTATGCAGAATGGGGTTCTTTATAGAGAGAAATATACACACCAGGCACACAGTAAGGGAGGAAGAGAGAGACATCATGGGCACCTTTAGATAAGCAATGTTTAAGCAATTTTTCAAAAAATACTGCTCAGATCGCTTTAAACATTCTTTTCTTAGCTGGTACATAAAATTAAATGGCAGGATTCTTTAAAAAAAAAAGTCATTTTTAGGACTAGGAGAATAGATATAATTGTTTATCTCATGAGTTTATTTTCACCTTGGGTTTCCTTTAACCCCTGTCTGGTCACTGGAACTATTGGAAAGGTACGAGGGCAGCACCCCTGTCATTCAATTTCCTCCTTACCTGCAATTGAATTTTATTTACACAAAGATCTGTGTCTGCCTTTAGAAATACAACCATGTGATGCCATTCCACTTAGCACAGCTTATTTCCTGATAGCCGCTTACTCTTGCTGGAAGGCTGCTCCAAAAGTTAGAGTTTTAAAGGACAACTGAAGTGAGTGCTGCTGGTCTATTTGGCTGCAGTACTGTCAGCAGAATACCTGAAACAAGCATGCAGCTAATCTTGCCAGATCTGACAATAATGTCAGAAACACCTGATCTGGTGCATTCTTGTTCAGGGTCTAATGCCTGGTACAAACAATGCAATTTTCTGTAAGATTGACTGTTCAAATCGATTATTTCTGACAGATCTGATTTTTGATTGTTTTTCCGATCGGACCTGTCGGAAATAATTGATTTGACCGTCACTCTGATGGAAAATTGCATTGTGTGTACCAGGCATAAGGCTAACAGTAATAGAGGCAGAGGATCAGTAGGTGTGCCAGGCAACTGGCATTGCTTAAAAGGAAATAAACACGGCAGCCTCCATATCACTCTCGCTTCACTTGTCCTTTAAAAAAGAAAACTTAAAAAAAATGGCCTACAGAAGTCATACCGTGTAATTTCACAACTCTGCTTCTCGTAATTGTCAGCCAGATTAGTCAGTAAAAAGATAATGAGGAAATCATTATATATACATATATATATACACGTGTGTAACACATCACTTCCAGTAATTGATCTTAAAATATCCGCCCCTCCCTTTAGCGGGCTCTTAGCCGTCTTGAGTCACTTCAGGCCTCCCCCATCTCTGTGGATCTCTGCACTCGGCTGGGGTGAAAGGGTTTTTTGAGGATCTCCTTATTTGTTTATGGAGGGGGAAGTGATGATTCCTCACCTCGGCTGCCCTTTATTTCTCTGTTGTTGGCCAGTAGCCACCATCCCCTCTGGCTATGTGATATGTCATCATTGTAGAGCCAGAAGCCGAGGTGATGCTGGGCCAGCTCCATGTTCCTGGAGGGGAACTGAGGTGAAGAATGTGTGGCTCTCCTACTTTCTAAATGCATTCTCATCTTTTGCTCCACCCTGTTGTGACCTGCACAGATTAACCCGGACCAGCACTCTAGAGGTCTAAGTCTACTGCCAATTATAAACCCAAGTGGCGAAAGATGGGACCAGCAGGAGGCCTATATCAGAATGCTGGCCTTCAGTGCTGCGTCATGACCCAAAAATGAATTTAACCCCATGTTACCCCCAAACCACACATAAGTTGCTCTAAAAGGGGTTGATTCACAAGCTTACTTATTTTTCACCTTAAATGTAAGGAGAGCTAATGCAAGAGATAATTAAATAAGAAGAGATAATTAATCAGATAAACAGATAAGGAGAGATAAACCATGAGTTAAGTCAGATAAGGAGAGATAAGCCATGAGTCAAGTCAGATAAGGAGAGATAAACCATGAGTTAAGTTAGATAAGGAGAGATTAATCATGAGTTAAAGAGACACTGAAGCGAGACTAAATCTCGCTTCAGGTCTTATATATAGCAGGGGCACGTGTGCCCCTGCTAAAACGCCGCTATCCCGCGGCTTAACGGGGGTCCCTTCACCCCCAACCCACCCCCCGCAAACCTGGGTCGGAAAAAGGTCGCTGGAGCTGAGCTTCCTGGAGGCAGGGCTAACGGCTGCAGCCCTGCCTCCAGTCGCGTCTATCAGACGCGCATCGCCGCCTCTCCCCCGCCCCTCTCAGTGAAGGAAGACTGAGAGGGGCGGGGGAGAGGCGGAGGTACGCGTCTGACAGACGCGCATGGGGCAGGGCTGCGGCGGTTAGCCCTGCCCCAACCAGGAAGCGCTCCCCCGCTGCTCGGAGGGGGTTTGGGGGGACAGGGACCCCCGTTAAGCCGCGCTATAGCGGCGTTTTAGCAGGGGCACGCATGCCCCTGCTAGCTATGAGGTCTGAAGCGAGATCTATTCTCGCTTCAGACTCTCTTTAAGTCAGGTAAGGTGAGATAAACCATGAGTTAGGTCATTTAAGGAGAGATAAATCATGAGTTAAGTCAGATAAGGAGAGATAAACCATGAGTTAAGTCAGATAAGGAGAGATAAACCATGAGTTAAGTCAGATAAGGAGAGATAAACCATGAGTTAAGTCAGATAAGGTGAGATAAACCATGAGTTAGGTCATTTAAGGAGAGATAAATCATGAGTTAAGTCAGATAAGGAGAGATAAACCATGAGTTAAGTTAGATAAGGAGAGATTAATCATGAGTTAGGTCATTTAAGGAGAGGTAAATCATGAGTTAAGTGAGATATCGAGAGATAAATCACGAGTCATTTAAGGAGAGTTAAACTGTAAGTCTATAAATAAGGTGAGATAATTCAACAGAAAAGCTTTGTGAAACAGCCCCAATAAATGCCTAATTACAGTGGTAGAGTACATAGCACTTTTGGCTTGCAGCACTAGGGTGTCCAATTCATATCTGGGCCAGGACACTATCTGCACGAAGTTTGTATGCCCCTCCTCCCCCCCCCCCCCCCCCCCGATTTAGTTACTGCCATGTATCCGCTGTCCTTGTTCTCTGCTTCGAACACAATAGGGTAATGATAACTGAGCGAGTTGTGCGCTCCCTCCTACACTGCGCCCTGTGGCTGGAGCCTCTCTTGCCTCTGCCTCGGCCCAGCCCTGCCCAACCCCCCCATGTTTGTGTGTGTTTCTTCCCGGCATTCTGGTTTGCTTGCAAATCCTAAAAACATAGGGGTTGATTCACAAAGGTTACCCATGTTTCACCTAAACTGTAAAGAGTACTAATGCATGAGATAAACAAATAAGGAGCTAAACCATGAGTTATGTCAAATAAGGAGAGCTAAACCATGAGTTATGTCAAATAAGGAGAGCTAAACCATGAGTTAAGTTTGATAAGGAGAGGTAAATCATAAGTTAAGTCGTTTAAGGAGAGCTAAATTGGGAGTTAATAAATAAGGCGAGATAATTTAACTGAAAAGCTTTGTAAATCAGGCCCCTAGAGCTATGTTAAAGTAAACCTGAGGTAACCCTAAGGTGAAAAAACTAGATAATCATCTAAGAAGACGGGAGCCTCTGGATCCTCCTGGAGACCACCGCAGCTGCCAGGGACCCTCCTGAGATTGCAGCAATGCTCTTCCTCATTCGCAAGAGCAGCAAGATGCACCCGATCGAGTAAAGCCGCGCAGTAGTACAGAGCTGAGCAGCGACTGCTTCCAGTGCAGGCGTGGCCATACTCACAATGGCACAGTGCAGCCACAGCCATGCCTGAAGAGTCGCAGTCAGAAATCCACAAGCTCTTGTTGGATTTCTTTCAGGTTTTAGGCTGGGAGGATGAGAGAACTCTCTGCAGGAGTACCTATTGGTTTTCATTATTTTCACCTGGGGTACACTTTAAATCCCCCCCCCCCACTTAACAAAATTGGTGTTAGTCTATGATGGGGGCATGAGATTATTATGACTATGGTAGGGACTGGATTGTAAGCTCTTCTGAGGGAGGGGCAGTTAGTGACATGACTGTGTAGTCTGTAAAGCACTGCAAAAAAAGTCAGTGCTATATAAATACTCAATAATAACCATCTCCAATCTTTCGCTCAATCCACAATACTGTTTCACTCATATCATATCTATACTTCATATCATATCATATCTATACTTTCTCTTCATGGACCTGAAACTTCACTAAAGGCTTAAAGCCACCATTCAGGTGTAAATGTTATAAATGTATTTTGCCCCTCCCACTTTGACAGTCATAGTTTATCACATTGCATGTAAATGCATGCGCTCGCACGTGCCCGCGCATTCGCAGAGGCATGGACCCCCTAATAGGTCATCGATCTTTACGGGCAGCCAGCAGGACAAAAAGGAACACCGGAGCTGCGACGAGGGACCAAAATGACATTCTAGGGGCTGGAAGAAGCCACAGGTACGTGAAGATACATTAACATTAGAGTTGGGCCGAACCTCCGATTTTCGGTTCGCGAACCGGGTTCGCGAACTTTCGCGAAAGGTTCGGTTCGCGTTAAAGTTCGCGAACCGCAATAGACTTCAATGGGGATGCGAACTTTGAAAAAAAAAAATAATTATGCTGGCCACAAAAGTGATGGAAAAGATGTTTCAAGGGGTCTAACACCTGGAGGGGGGGATGGCGGAGTGGGATACATGCCAAAAGTCCCCGGGAAAAATCTGGATTTGACGCAAAGCAGCGTTTTAAGGGCAGAAATCACATTGAATGCTAAATGACAGGCCTAAAGTGCTTTCAAACATCTTGCATGTGTATACATCAATCAGGTAGTGTAATTAAGGTACTGCTTCACACTGACACACCAAACTCATCGTGTAACGCACCGCAAACAGCTGTTTGTGTAGTGACGGCCGTGCTTTACTGGTGCGCACCATGGCGAGAGTGCAGGTTTTGGTGGCTTTACAGCCCATATGGTCACCTGGCTGATGTAGCTGAATGACAGAACAGTGACTGTCCAGCTGATCAAATTTGGTCTGACCACAATGAGGCAACGACCTTATTATCGTGGGTGTGCCCCCCGAGACACTCATCTAGGCGCCGGTCATTGCTCCATTGTGATACGCAAGCCCCTTCACCACGGCAAGGTAATGATCACGAAGGGGAATGGGCGCATGTACATGCCTTTTCTTTTGTTGTTGCAGCTGCCCGCAGTGCAGCCAGAAAAATTAGGCAGTCATGTACACGCACCCGAAAAATTATTACAGCGGCCGCTGCTAGCAGCGGCCTAAAAAATTCAGCAATCCGCCTGGAGTCCCGGACCCTGTTGGTGGTGGCGGAGAAGGTAGTCAAGCGGCCTGCAGGCAGACATGCTGTGTGGAGGGACTGGGAGCGACTTAGTCTTCTTGGGGCAGGCCAGGCAGCCAGTCACACGGCGTGCAGGCAGAGATGCTGTATGTGCGGGGACTGACTTAGTCTTGGGGCGGGCAGCAGCCCTCCGGGATCCATGCCTCATTCATTTTGATAAAGGTGAGGTACTTAACACTTTTGTGACTTAGGCGACTTCTCTTCTCTGTGACAATGCCTCCAGCTGCGCTGAAGGTCCTTTCTGAGAGGACGCTTGCGGCAGGGCAGGAGAGAAGTTGGATGGCAAATTGGGACAGCTCTGGCCACAGGTCAAGCCTCCGCACCCAGTAGTTCAAGGGTTCCTCATCGCTGTTCACAGCAGTGTCTACATCCACACTTAAGGCCAGGTAGTCGGCTACCTGCCGTTCCAGGCGTTGGTGGAGGGTGGATCCGGAAGGGCTACGGCGAGGCGTTGGACTAAAGAACGTCCGCATGTCCGACATCACCATGAGATCGCTGGACGTCTTTGACTGCGTGGACACGGGAGGAGGATTAGTGGCAGTGGTACCTAGCTGGCGTTGTGCCGTCACATCACCCTTAAAGGCATTGTAAAGCATAGTTGACAGCTGGTTCTGCATGTGCTGCATCCTTTCCACCTTCCGGTGAGTTGGTAACAGGTCCGCCACTTTGTGCCTGTACCGAGGGTCTAGTAGTGTGGCCACCCAGTACAGCTCATTCCCCTTGAGGTTTTTTATACGGGGGTCCCTCAACAGGCAGGACAGCATAAAAGACGACATCTGCACAAAGTCGGATCCAGTACCCTCCATCTCCTCTTGCTCTTCCTCAGTGACGTCAAGTAAGTCAACCTCCTCCCCCCAGCCGCGAACAATACCACGGGAAGGTTGAGCAGCACAAGCCCCTTGTGATGCCTGCTGAGGTTGTTCTCCTGCCGCTGTCCCCTCCTCCTCCTCCTCCTCCCCCAAAGAAACACCTTGTTCATCATCCTCTGAGTCTGATTCGTCTTCTGCACACGACTTCTCTTCTTCCTCCTCCTCCCCCCTCTGTGCTGCCACAGGTGTTGAGGAAACAGCTGGGTCTGATGAAAATTGGTCCCATGCCTGTTCCTGCCGTAACGGTTCCTGGTCACGCTCATTCGCAGCTTCATCCGCCACTCTACGCACAGCACGCTCCAAGAAGTAAGCGTAGGGAATTAAGTCGCTGATGGTGCCCTCACTGCGGCTCACCAGGTTGGTCACCTCCTCAAACGGCCGCATGAGCCTGCATGCATTCTCCATCAGTGTCCAGTTGTCGGGCCAGAACATCCCCATCTTCCCAGACTGTTTCATTCTACTCCAGTTGTAGAGGTAGTGGGTCACGGCTTTCTTCTGTTCTAGCAGGCGGGAGAACATGAGCAGGGTCGAGTTCCAGCGAGTCGGGCTATCGCAAATGAGGCGTCTCACCGGCATGTTGTTTTTGCGCTGAATTTCCGCAAAGCGTGCCATGGCTGTGTAAGACCGCCTCAAATGCCCACAGAACTTCCTGGCCTGCTTCAGGACATTCGCTAAGCCAGGGTACTTTGCCACAAATCTTTGAACCACTAGATTCATGACATGTGCCATGCAGGGTATGTGTGTCAGCTTCCCCATATGCAAAGCGGCAAGCAGATTGCTGCCGTTGTCGCACACCACGTTGCCTATCTCCAGGTGGTGCGGGGTCAGCCACTCATCCACCTGTTTCTTAAGAGCAGCCAGGAGAGCTGCTCCAGTGTGACTCTCCGCTTTGAGACAAGCCATGTCTAAGATGGCGTGACACCGTCGTACCTGGCATGCAGCATAGGCCCTGCGGAGCTGGGGCTGTGTAGCTGGAGAGGAGAACTGCCACTCAGCCAAGGAGGAGGAGGACAGCGAAGAGCATGTAGCAGGAGGAGAGGAGGTGGCAGGAGGCCTGCCTGCAAGCCGTGGAGGTGTCACAATTTGGTCCGCTGCGCCCTGCTTGCCATCGTTCACCACCAGGTTCACCCAATGGGCTGTGTAGGTAATGTAGCGGCCCTGCCCGTGCTTGGCAGACCAGGCATCCGTGGTCAGGTGTACCCTTGACCCAACGCTCTTCGCAAGAGATGACACCACTTGCCTCTCAACTTCACGGTGCAGTTGGGGTATGGCCTTTCTCGAAAAATAAGTGCGGCCTGGCATCTTCCACTGCGGTGTTCCGATGGCCACAAATTTACGGAAGGCCTCAGAGTCCACCAGCCGGTATGGTAACAGCTGCCGAGCTAACAGTTCCGCCACGCCAGCTGTCAGACGGCGGGCAAGGGGGTGACTGGCCGAAATTGGCTTCTTCCGCTCAAACATTTCCTTCACGGACACCTGACTGCTGCTGTGGGCAGAGGAGCAGGAAGCGCTCAAGGGCAGAGGCGGAGTGGAGGAGGGTGCCTGTGAAGGTGGAAGGGAGAAAGCGGCAGAAGCAGATAATGCACCTGATGGAGGAGGAAGAGGAGAAGGAGGGTGGCTTTGCTTTTGTGTGCTGCTGCTGCTTTTGCTCAGGTGGCCATCCCATTGCTGTTTGTGCCTTTTCTCCAGGTGCCTTCGTAAGGCACTTGTCCCTACGTGAGTGTTGGCCTTTCCACGGCTCAATTTTTGTTGGCAGAGCGAGCAGATGGCTTTGGTCCGATCTGAGGCACACACATTAAAAAATTTCCACACCGCTGAGCCACCCTGGGATGTGGGCACTATGGGGACCTCAGCAGCTGATGCTGAAGGGCAAGTTGGATGGCTGTACATAGGTGGCAATACATGGTGCCGGACACTGCCACCAGCTGTTTCTGACGAAGAGCTGCCCCAGCTTCTTTCAGCAACTTCTCTCCTCCTCCTACTCTCTGACTCCCCCTCTGAACTGTCCCCCTCTTCATCTCCTCTATTGGGTACATACAGAGGATCCCTATCATCGTCATCATCGTAATCATCCTGCCCAGCTTCGCTTGCCTCAGACAAATCCAAACATGCACCAACATCAGTAGGTCCTTCATCCTCCTTACACGTTACATCCATAATGTTGCCGCGTAACTCAGACATATGAGCTGGTGAAAATTCATCTGGCTGTAACAACAATGGCTGTGCATCAGTGATTTCACCACTAAATAATTCTTGCGAAGTGTCAAATGCAGCGGAAGTGGTGCTAGTAGTAGCACTGGTGGCTGAGCAAGATGAGGTGTTCTGTGTCGCTAAATACTCAACCACGTCCTGACAATCTTGGGAGGTGATGGGACGTGCCTTCTTCCGAGCACTGTACTGTGGGCCAGGTCCACACGAAATTACATTTACACGACCTCGCGCAGACCTGCCGGGTGGCCTTCCTCTGGCTCTGCCACTACCTCTTCCTCTACCTGTTTTGTCCATATCGGGTATGCACGGAGTGGTATATCACACTGCGTGCACTCACGTAGGTAGGTGGGTTCACTTAACTGCACAGGTATACAGTGGCGGGTTCACAGAACAGGTATGCAGTGGCGGGTCCACTGAACAGAACAGGTATGCAGTGGCGGGTTCACTAAACAGAACAGGTATACAGTGGCGGTTCACTAAACAGAACAGGTATGCAGTGGCGGGTCCACTGAACAGAACAGGTATGCAGTGGCGGGTTCACTAAACAGAACAGGTATACAGTGGCGGTTCACTAAACAGAACAGGTATGCAGTGGCGGGTCCACTGAACAGAACAGGTATGCAGTGGCGGGTTCACTTAACTGCACAGGTATGCGCACTGATGCGGTGGGTTCACTGAACAGAACAGGTATGCAGTGGCGGGTTCACTTAACTGCACAGGTATGCGCACTGATGCGGTGGGTTCACTGAACAGAACAGGTATGCAGTGGCGGGTTCACTAAACAGAACAGGTATACAGTGGCGGTTCACTAAACAGAACAGGTAAGCAGTGGCGGGTCCACTGAACAGAACAGGTATGCAGTGGCGGGTTCACTAAACAGAACAGGTATGCAGTGGCGGGTTCACTGAACAGAACAGGTATACAGTGGCGGTTCACTAAACAGAACAGGTATGCAGTGGCGGGTCCACTGAACAGAACAGGTATGCAGTGGCGGGTTCACTTAACTGCACAGGTATGCGCACTGATGCGGTGGGTTCACTGAACTGAACAGGTATGCAGTGGCGGGTTCACTTAACTGCACAGGTATGCGCACTGATGCGGTGGGTTCACTGAACAGAACAGGTATGCAGTGGCGGGTTCACTTAACTGCACAGGTATGCGCACTGATGCGGTGGGTTCACTGAACTGAACAGGTATGCAGTGGCGGGTTCACTTAACTGCACAGGTATGCGCACTGATGCGGTGGGTTCACTGAACAGAACAGGTATGCAGTGGCGGGTTCACTAAACAGAACAGGTATACAGTGGCGGTTCACTAAACAGAACAGGTATGCAGTGGCGGGTCCACTGAACAGAACAGGTATGCAGTGGCAGGTTCACTTACCTGCACAGGTATGCGCACTGATGCGGTGGGTTCACTGAACAGAACAGGTATGCAGTGGCGGGTTCACTAAACAGAACAACTGCACAGGTATGCGCACTGATGTGGTGGGTTCACTGAACAGAACAGGTATGCAGTGGCGGGTTCACTTAACTGCACAGGTATGCGCACTGATGCGGTGGGTTCACTGAACAGAACAGGTATGCAGTGGCGGGTTCACTTAACTGCACAGGTATGCGCACTGATGCGGTGGGTTCACTGAACAGAACAGGTATGCAGTGGCGGGTTCACTAAACAGAACAGGTATACAGTGGCGGTTCACTAAACAGAACAGGTAAGCAGTGGCGGGTCCACTGAACAGAACAGGTATGCAGTGGCGGGTTCACTTAACTGCACAGGTATGCGCACTGATGCGGTGGGTCCACTGAACAGAACAGGTATGCAGTGGCGGGTTCACTAAACAGAACAGGTATACAGTGGCGGGTCCACTGAACAGAACAGGTATGCAGTGGCGGGTTCACTAAACAGAACAGGTATGCAGTGGCGGGTCCACTGAACAGAACAGGTATGCAGTGGCGGGTTCACTAAACAGAACAGGTATACAGTGGCGGTTCACTAAACAGAACAGGTATACAGTGGCGGTTCACTAAACAGAACAGGTATGCAGTGGCGGGTCCACTGAACAGAACAGGTATGCGCACTGATGCGGTGGGTTCACTGAACAGAACAGGTATGCAGTGGCGGGTTCACTAAACAGAACAGGTATACAGTGGCGGTTCACTAAACAGAACAGGTATGCAGTGGCGGGTCCACTGAACAGAACAGGTATGCAGTGGTGGGTTCACAGCACAGGTATGCAGTGGTGGGTTCACAGCACAGGTATGCAGTGGTGGGTTCACAGCACAGGTATGCAGTGGTGGGTTCAATGAACAGGTATACAGTGGCGGGTCCACTGAACAGAACAGGTATGCAGTGGTGGGTGCACAGCACAGGTATGCAGTGGTGGGTTCACAGCACAGGTATGCAGTGGTGGGTTCACAGCACAGGTATGCAGTGGTGGGTTCACAGAACAGGTATGCAGCCAGACAGGAACAAGCTAAGCCTAACTAATCTTTCCCTGAGAGACAGTCTGCAGCAGCTCGCCCTACTCTGACTAATGCAGGCACACGAGTGGCCGTAATGGCCGCCGCTGCCTGCCTTATATAAGGGGGGGTGGGGCTCCAGGGGCTAGTGTAGCCTAATTGGCTACACTGGGCCTGCTGACTGTGATGTAGAGGGTCAAAGTTGACCCTCCATGTGCATTATGGGGCGAACCGAACTTCCGCAAAGGTTCGCCTGCGGGACGCGAACGCGAACCACTGAAGTTCGCATGGAACCGTTCGCAGGCGAACCGTTCGGCCCAACTCTAATTAACATGTGTGCCTCGGGAGTTCTTTCATCTTATGCATAGTTTTTGAAAGAATGCTATATTGAAAAACAAAACGGTTCTTGGACTTGGCCGTTGGGCCCTCTGCGAGAGGTGAAAGTGACATGGTGTACTACTTATCCTTACAGAGTCTACACAGAGTTATTAGAATAAATATGACATACGATAAGCGCAGCAAATATTGAGGTTTCATTCCTTATCTGATCTCGCTATCAGTAAGAATAACCTAGAACTAAGATCACAGCGGCAACACCATTTCCCAGTTTTCGTTGCCCTTTAAGGATGAACTCTGGCTCTGGCCATAGTGAGTAAGACAGCTGCAGCAAAGTCCTTCACTGAGAGTTCCCATAACTTTCCACTCCTTCATCCTTATCTCTTAACCCCTCCACTTCCTGCTCACTCTCTCTCATCAAAACGCTTCCTCCTCTTATGCTCACTGCTTACCTCCTGACCTCTCCATTTCCTCTTCTCCTGAACTTTAATTCCCCCGCCCTTTTCATCATTATGATTCATCATGATCTCCTTTACTGATACACAGGAGCTGCTTGTTTAGTCTGGTGCACCCATTGCTCGCCTTTCACACTATAACTGAGCAAACATGTAGGGGCTTATTCATGAAGAGCTGGGGGAATGTTTGTTTTCTGTACTGCACACTTAAAGGACAACCGAGGTGACATGTGACATGATGATATAGACATGTGTATGTACAGTGCCAAGCACACAAATAACTAGGCTGTGTTCCTTTTTTTCTTTTTCTGCCTGAAAAAGTTAAAAATCAGGTATGCAAGTGACAGTCTCTGTCTGGGTCGGACTGGGTCAGACTATAGCCCTCACTGATAAGCAATTACAGCCATAAAACATTTTTCCTACCAGAAAATGGCTTCTGAGGGCAGAAAAGAGATAAAAAGGGTCAATAATTCATAGATTTGAGCTCTGGCATACTTCAATGACGGTGTCATTGAGCAGAGACAATGAAACAGTAAAAACCTGAAAACTAGATTTAAATATAAAATAAAACTGATATATCTAAAAATGACATTTTTAGGAGAAGGAGGATAGATACAATTGTTTTTCTCATCAGTTTATTTTCACCTCGGATGTCCTTTAAGGTGGTTATACATCTCTCGACTTGGCGGCCACTGCGCGTTGCCCATCCGTCTTCCGAATCCCCCACTCTTCCATACATGCCGCTAACGGGGCGCGTGTGTGACGTGAGGTACGCGCCATGTGCTACATACGCCAGCGGTGTGTATGGCGCTAATGGAAGAGCGGTGAATTCAGAAGACGCATGGGGCGGTGCATGGTGGCCGACATAGGACAGGTCAATGTACAAATGTACACACAAGGGGCACATTTTATTTATACACTAGGGCAGTGATGGCTAACCTTGGCACTCCAGCTGTGACAAAACTACAAATCCCATCATGCCTCTGCCTCACCGAGTTATGCTTAGAGCTGTCAGAGTATTGCAATGCCTGATGGGACTTGTAGTTCCACCACAGCTGGAGTGCCAAGGTTAGCCATCACTGCACTAGGGCAGCAGGGGTGAGGCGGCAGATGTGGAGGATAGGGATTCAGAGCTCCTAAACCAGTTATGGGAGGGAATCATGGTGGCCACACTTGTTATATGACCCCTGGTAGATGGGTTCCAAGATCATTGGGGTAACCAATGGGGGGAGGAGGAGTGTGAATAGTAGGCAGGGGATTATCAAAGTTTTCCTAGGGGCGGGGGTATAAGTACATTGGGCTGGATCCTCCCACAGAGATCTGATGGCCGCCCTCCATCCATTCTCCATCATAGTGGAGGGAGGGCAGGCCAGGCGCTAGGGGGGCCCAGTCCTGTACATTATGCAGAGCACCAGCAGAGCAAAATACATTTCCTGCTTCTGACTATGATAAAGGTCCATCTTCACTTCCTCTTCAGTTTGCAAGTGCAGTATAGCAGACAATTTATTGAGTCCATATGGTGGCAAAGAAGAGCAAACATGGAGGAGGGAAGCCAAATAGGCTTACAATTTAAGGGGTGAGGGAGAGAGACAAGACAAGACAAATAACATTTATATCGCGCTTTTCTCCTGGCAGACTCAAAGTGCCAGAGTTGCAACCACTAGGACACACTCTATAGGCAGTAGCAGTGTTAGGAAGACTGGCCTAAGGTCTCTCTACTGAATAGGTGCTGGCTTACTGAACAGGCACAGCCGAGATTTGAACCCTTGTCTCCTGTGTCAGAGGCAGAGCCCTTAACCTAAGGGAGCAGGAGGGAGTTATGAAGATGACGGGTAAGCAATGTTTAACTGATGGGTCTTTAAGGCCTGCTTTAAAGAGTTCGAGGTGGGGGCGAGCCTGATGGAGTAAGGGAGATCCATAGGCTATCATTCATAAAACAGCTGTCGGTAAGGAGAATCAATGCGGGAAAACGTGGCGTAGCTAAGGAGCTGAGGGACCCGATGCAAGTTTTACAATGGGGCCCCCAAGCACTTTATACATAACAATTGATACGGCGCACCAAAACCTGCCAATGGCAACTACAGTGTCAGAGGTGCAAGAAGGGGATGGGGAACAGCTAGTTAATGATTACCACTATTCAAAGTATCTATAGAAGTGATTATTATGAGCACAGGGCCAATAGAGAGCTAATACTGCAGTTGAAGGAAGGCCTCTCGGGGCCCCTCTGGCCCAAGGGCCCCGATGCGGTCGCAACCTCTGCACCCCCTATTGCTACGCCCCTGCTGCCGGTATTTTAGACTTCTGGGTGGGCATTCATAGAAAAGGATACAGTTGCGATAGGAATGCGGAGATTTCCCAAACAAGGCTGGCGGTAGGCAGGCGGTAGGCTTGCGGAAACAGGAGAAGCTGCGGAGTTGATACATTTCTCCGTGTTCCGCTCTACTGCAGCTGCCTGGGGGAGGTCTGTGTCTCCATTCACTTACATTGTAATCGCCACATCAGAGGGGGCGGTATTCCCCGTCCAATCTTTATGAATTGACAGTTTGTTAAATTTTTTATGATAATCACCGCACAAGGCGGTGATTTATCGCTCTGCTCAGAAATGTCAGCTTCGCATGCGGAAAGAGCCTTTATGAATGGAGACTTTGCTAAGAGGTCGGTAAAGTGAGCTGTTTTAAGCATTTCCGCATGCGGAAATGCTTTATGAATGATAGCTATAGAGTAGGGTCTGCTCTGGAGTAGAGTGGGGCCGAACCTCCGATTTTCGGTTCGCGAACCGGGTTCGCGAACTTCCGCGGAAGGCTCGGTTCGCGTAAAAGTTCGCGAACCACAATAGACTTCAATGGGGATGCGAACTTTGAAAAAAAAAAAATTATGCTGGCCACAAAAGTGATGGAAAAGATGTTTCAAGGGGTCTAACACCTGGACCCCCAGGTGGAGGAGTGGGATACATGCCAAAAGTCCCCGGGAAAAATCTGGATTTGACGCAAAGCAGCGTTTTAAGGGCAGAAATCACATTAAATGCTAAATGACAGGCCTAAAGTGCTTTCAAACATCTTGCATGTGTATACATCAATCAGGTAGTGTAATTAAGGTACTGCTTCACACTGACACACCAAACTCACCGTGTAACGCACCGCAAACAGCTGTTTGTGTAGTGACGGCCGTGCTGGACTGGTGCGCACCATGGCGAGAGTGCAGGTTTTGGTGGCTTTACAGCCCACATGGTCGCCTGGCTGATGTAGGTGAATGACAGAACAGTGACTGTCCAGCTGATCAAATTTGGTCTGACCACAATGAGGCAACGACCTTATTATCGTGGGTGTGCCCCCTGAGACACTCATCTAGGCGCCGGTCATTGCTTCATTGTGATACGCAAGCCCCTTCACCGCGGCAAGGTAATGATCACGAAGGGGAATGGGCGCATGTACATGCCTTTTCTTTTGTTGTTGCAGCTGCCCGCAGTGCAGCCAGAAAAATTAGGCAGTCATGTACACGCACCAGAAAAATTATTACAGCGGCCGCTGCTAGCAGCGGCCTAAAAAATTCAGCAATCCGCCTGGAGTCCCGGACCCTGTTGGTGGGTTCACTGAACACAACAGGTATGCAGTGGCGGGTTAACTGAACAGGTATACAGTGGCGGGTTCACTGAACAGAACAGGTATACAGTGGCAGGTTCACTGAACAGAACAGGTATGCAGTGGCGGGTTCACTGAACAGAACAGGTATGTAGTGGTGGGTTCACAGAACAGGTATGCAGTGGCAGGTTCACAGAACAGGTATACAGTGGCGGGTTCACTGAACAGAACAGGTTTACAGTGGCAGGTACACAGAACAGAACAGGTATGCAGTGGCAGGTTCACTGAACAGGTATGCAGTGGTGGGTTCACTGAACAGGTATGCAGTGGTGGGTTCACTGAACAGGTATGCAGTGGTGGGTTCACTGAACAGGTATGCAGTGGTGGGTTCACAGTACAGGTATGCAGTGGTGGGTTCACTGAACAGGTATGCAGTGGTGGGTTCACAGTACAGGTATGCA
This sequence comes from Hyperolius riggenbachi, assembly GCF_040937935.1. Classification (NCBI taxonomy): domain Eukaryota; kingdom Metazoa; phylum Chordata; class Amphibia; order Anura; family Hyperoliidae; genus Hyperolius; species Hyperolius riggenbachi. Next base: position 513,747,999 of record NC_090647.1, on the reverse strand, counting down.
GTGGTGGTTTCACAGAACAGGTATGCAGCCAGGAACAAGCTAAGCCTAACTAATCTTTCCCTATGAGAGACAGTCTGCAGCAGCTCACCCTACTCTCACTAACGCAGGCACACGAGTGAGCTTAATGGCCGCCGCTGCCTTCCTTTTATTAGGGGGGGAGTGGCTCCAGGGGCTAGTGTAGCCTAATTGGCTACACTGGGCCTGCTGACTGTGATGTAGAGGGTCAAAGTTGACCCTCATGGTGCATTATGGGGCGAACCGAACTTCCGCAAAACTTCGCCTGCGGGACGCGAACGCGAACCACTGAAGTTCGCATGGAACCGTTCGCAGGCGAACCGTTCGGCCCAACTCTACTCTGGAGACGTACTAGAGACCAGCGAGCAGGTTTTGTTTTGACCACATTTGGTAGAGGGAACTGTGGTGGCTGCATTGTTATGGGAAGGGATTGTGGAGGCCACACCCAGCAGAATCACCCCAAGGTGTGTCTGTCTGCGTGCGTGTGTAAAGGTGGGGGGGGGGGGTGTGTGATGTGAAAACTGTGGGGGAGCTATTAAAATTCTGCTGTGGGAACCACACAGAAAAGAAATATGAGGCATAGTCAATTGCATATGTTTGAATTCATAATTTACTGTATATTGCCATATCTATAACTAACTGAACAATACTAGACAGGCATTCAGCTAGAAAGACCAATCTCCTATACTGAAGTGACACAATGCTGTGTGGGACGGATCTCTGCTGTTAATGGGTCGCCCTCGTTGCCAAGGACACAAGCTGCTCTTGTGATGTTGTCTTAAGCCTGATAAGCCAGTTTCAGAAATGGAAGACAATCAGAAGAGGCCAATATCCTGCCAAACCAGTGGAATGCTCTTGAAGTGGAGGAAGCAGTTAGTCTGGAGTGGCGGCCTTTACTCCCGGCCTGGACTCTATGGGAGCGTCTATCATCAGGGTCACCATCTGAGATGTCATTTGTGATGACCTCAAACCAGAGGTTGAAGATTGCCCGTACTGGTCTGGAAACGCCTGCAGCTTTCATGACTGCTAAGCAAAGCTGAACTGCTGCTATTCGCATCTATTTCTTTTCATGTTACTTTTAAAGGACCACTGAAGCAAAAAAAAAAAGTAAGCAGTTAAAATCTGACAGAACCAACATACTTTAGACTGGTCCATCTCCATACCTCCCAACTTTTTGAGATGAGAAAGAGGGACAATCAAGCCACGCCCCTGTCACACCCCTGATCACGCCCCATCACACCCCTAGTCACACACAGTGATGGGCCGAACAGTTCGCTTGGCGAACCTCTCTGGGCCTCTTACTACTTCCGGGTCGCAATGACCCGGAGTAGTACGCCTGCGCTGCCCGGCGGATCGCGTCCTAGATCACGCTCCTGTTGCCAGGCACTCTGCGCATGAGCGTGACCAGGGCCGGCCCGCTCATGAGGCGGGGTGAAACTTTTGCCTCAGGCGGCAAAATTCCAGGGGCGGCACCCGCCCGTCCGTGGGTGCGGGGAGCCGGCCGCCGAGCTGGAGGGGTAGCTGGCAGGACGGGGTTATTGGGCCTAGCGGTGGGGAGGGGGGTCGGACCCCCCCTCCCTCGCCTGGGTCCCCCGTGCTCCGCTCCCCTCCAGCCTTAAATACAAGCAGCCGCTATGTGTAAGAGGCACGGGCGGGTAGGACTCACCTCTTCCTCGTTCCAAGCGTGCGCTCCACTGACGTCACTTCCTGCAGCGTTTTTTTTTGCCTCAGGCGGCAAATAGTCTAGGGCCGGCCCTGAGCGTGACGTCACTCATGACGTCACGCACATGCGCAGAGAGTGCCCGGCAACAGGAGCGCGATCTAGGACGCGCTCCGCCGGGCAGCGCAGGCATACTACTTCGGGTCATTGTGACCCGGAAGTAGTAAGAGGCCCATGGATTTAGAGATGTTCGCCACATCTCTAGTCACACATACCATAAAGATTTCATAGGAAAAAATATGTTGTTTTATAATTCAAACCACACTGACCCTTTCTATCCTGGTTCACTTTCCTTCATAGTAACATTTTAAAATTAGTAATATATCAATTTGAAGGATGGGAATAAAGTTTACAGTCAATCAAACATTTAGTAGAGAAATATATATATTTATATAGAAAGAGGGACAAAGTCCTGAAAGAGGGACAAATGAGGAGGAAAGAGGGACAGAGGGACAGGGCTCTCAAAGAGGGACAGTTGGGAGCTATGCATCTCCTCATGATGGAGTCTCAGGGCGTTCTTTGTTTTCAACAGCTTTTCCTGAATGGCAGTAGCTTAGTCTTACTGCCAAAATAGTGCGCAATTGAGTAGGGAGGTGGGCTGGTACTGTAACTTACTGTTTTGGCAGTTAAACTGCCGTTCAGGAAATGCTTTTGAAAACAAAGAAAATCCCGAGAATCCCCCAAGAGGGATGGTCTGGTCCAAAACCTGTCAATTCTGTCAGATTTTAACTGATTACTTTTTTTGCTGGAGTGGTCCTTTAACAAACGGTCAGATAACCACAATGTCATTCCTTAAAGTACTCCTGAACCCATATAAACCACCTGTGAAGTAAAAAACCATTGAGAAATATTTAGGATCTCTCTCGCCGTCCTATCTGGCACGCCAGGTCTCCCGTTCCACTGCAATTAGATTTTATAATTTCGTCATGCACACAGTAATGGCGCTGACCTCCTAAGTACTTCTGGGTCAGCGCCAACTTCTGCAACACATTGCGCGTCTCCGTTCCTTAGTGTAGCCGGTTGTTCCCTGCTCTGGCTACGCATTGCGCGCACATGCTCGCAGCTCACGTGCTTAGTTAGAGCTGTGAGTCAGTTAAAATATGACTGCGCATTTGAAGCCGGCAGGGATGCGCATTTGAAGCCGTCAAGGACGCGCATTTGAAGCCGGCAGGGACACGCATTTGGAGCGGTAATTATACCGCTATTAAACACAGACGAGCATAGCCGAGAGAAGATCATAGAGGCATTGCTGGGGACAAACTGCCTCTCCACAGCATTGACGTTCCAATAAAAGTCGAAGATTACGGAGTGGCAGTGTGGGGACACCAGGAAGCAAATAATTGTGAGGTTTGTGCTGTGACTTAGGCCCTGTTCAGACTATGTGCGTTTCTAGCCGTTTTTACAGAACGCATACAGAAAGATTTTACGCATAGAAACGGCTACTAATGTTTTCTAATGGCCTCATTCACATGTATGCGTATGAGACGCATACGTTTCTCATCCACATTGTTGCACGCAGTTTTGTGCGTCACGCACAGAAACAAACGCAATGAAAGTCTATGGATGCGTATCAAAAACGCGTACTATTGCGTTTTAGCATAATTTTTTTTTTCCTGGGTCACGTGTGTGTGCAAAACGCAATAGAATACGCATTCGAAAAATGCATGCGTTTTTCAACTTCCGTTTCTTTAAATTTATACGCGTTCTACAAACGCTGACAGTCTAAACAGGGCCTTAGTCACGGCACCTGCAGCAAAAAACCCCAGATGTATTTTAAAAAACACTCATGGTTCAGGGGTACTTTAAGGTGCCCATAGACCTGACAATAATGGGCAGAGTCGACAAAGAGACACATTTATCTCTAATCGCATCTGATTAGAGATAAATTTGCTTCTTGTCGAAGCTGCCCCGCTGCACATAGCGTCTCTGATGTCAGACGATATGCGCCGCTAGCGTGTATGTGGAACCCCGCGAGATGGTCGGACACCACGTGGAGGCTGACACAGGACAGGTAATGTATAAATGCACACACGAGAGGACTTGTTCCAAAATCTTCCGCCATACTGCCGTGCACCCGACACCCAACTTCGGCCCGACATCTTGCAGCATGTGCAATCGACCCAGGCGCGGAGCTAGGGGGGGTCGGGGTAGGACAAGTGCCCCGGGGCGCCGGGTCCCCAAGGGCGCCCAGCTGAGCTTCGGTATTTTTTTTTTTTTTTGCGGGGCTGAGGGGAGGGGAGCAGCGCAGAGAAGAGAGAGAGCTGTGCGGACGGTGGGGAAGGGGGGCCATCTCCCCCCTCCTTCCCTCACCTTAGGTGCTCTCTCTCTCCCTCGCTGTCCCCTCCAATGTCCGGGTGGCTGGGCTGGCAGCGGTGGGCGGAACTCACCTCCGTCTCGCTCCAGCGCCGGCCGGCGGCCGGAAGTTCGGGTGCGCAGCCGCTGCTCTGGTCTGGACCAGACCAGAGTAGCGGCAGATCCATCCGGCGCTGCGACAAGACGGAGGTAAGTTCCGCCCGCCGCTGCCAGCCACCCGGACATTGGAGGGGAGAGCGAGGGAGAGAGAGCAGCTCTTCTCTGCGCTGCTCCCCTCCTGCTGGGGAGGGGGACACCTGGCTACCTACTCTGGGCACATATACCCCTGGCTACTGGCTACCTACTCTGGGCACATATACCCCTGGCTACCTACTCTGGGCACATATACCCCTGGCTACCTACTCTGGGCACATATACCCCTGGCTACCTACTCTGGGCACATATACCCCTGCCTACATATATTGGGCACATATACCCGTAACTACATATACTGGGCATATACCCCTGGCTACCTACTCTGGCCACATATAACCCTGGCTACCTACTCTGGGCACATATACCCCTGCCTACATATAATGGGCACATATACCCCTAACTACATATACTGGGCATATACCCCTGGCTACCTACTCTGGGCACATATACCCCTGCCTACATATATTGGGCACATATACCCCTAACTACATATACTGGGCATATACCCCTGGCTACCTACTCTGGGCACCTATACCCCTGGCTACCTACTCTGGGCACCTATACCCCTGGCTACCTACTCTGGGCACCTATACCCCTGGCTACCTACTCTGGGCACATATACCCCTGGCTACCTACTCTGGGCACATATACCCCTGGCTACCTACTCTGGGCACATATACCCCTGGCTACCTACTCTGGGCACATATACCCCTGGCTACCTACTCTAGGCACATATACCCCTGGCTACATATACTGGGCATATATACCCCTGCCTATATATACTGGGCATATATACCCCCTGCCTACATATATTGGGCATATATACCCCTGGCTACATATACTGGGCATATATACCCCCTGGCTACGTGGACTGGGCATATATACCCCCTGGCTACATATACTGGGCATATGTACCCCTGGCTACATATACTGGGCATATATACCCCTGGCTACATATACTGGGCATATATACCCCCTGGCTACATATACTTGGCATATATACCCCTGGCTACATATACTGGGCATATATACCCCTGCCTATATATACTGGGCATATATACCCCCTGCCTACATATATTGGGCATATATACCCCTGGCTACATATACTGGGCATATATACCCCCTGGCTACGTGGACTGGGCATATATACCCCCTGGCTACATATACTGGGCACATATACGCCTGACTATATATACTGGGCACATATTATTCTCCTGGCTACATATACTGGGCATATATACCCCTGGCTACATATACTGGGCACATATACGCCTGACTATATATACTGGGCACATATTATTCTCCTGGCTACATATACTGGGCATATATACCACTGGCTACATATACTGGGCACACATACCCCTGCCTACATATACTGGGCACATATACCCCTGGCTACCTGTTCTGTGGACATCTCTACCCCTGGCTACCTGTTCTGGGGACATCTATACCGCTGGCCACCTATTCTGGGGACATCTATACTGCTGGCCACCTATTCTGGGGACAACTATAGACCTGGGGCTACCTATTTTTGGGGAACCACGTCAGATTGAGTGTATTTTGGAGAACTGCTGCCAGGTGAGAGGTGTCTACCATATTAATGGGGGCATTCTACCTATTTATGTGAAATGCTGTCTATTTATGTGACTCATGACTGCTGAATTTGTCTTTTTGGGGGCCTCATGGTTACTGAATTTGTCTTGTTGGGGGCCTCATGATTTGTTGGAGGCCTCAAGATCGCTGAATTTGTCTTGTTGGGGGCCTCATGATTGCTGAATTTGTCTTGTTGGGGGCCTCATGATTGCTAAATTTTTCTTGTTGGGGGCCTCATGATTGCTGAGTTGGTTATGTTGGGGGCCTCATGATTGCTGAATTTGTCTTGATGGGGGGGGCTCATGATTGCTGAATTTGTCTTGGAACATGCTGGAAGGTACATACTGAGGGAGGGTGGGTGAGCGTGAGCCTGCTAACCTCCATATACATTTGGCTCCACCCATAACCACGCCCACATTTAGTATGTGACCACGCCCCTTTTTGGCGCGGCGCGGCGCAGCCTTGACTTTGGGGGGGCGCATTAATAGTCTTTGTCCCCGGGCGCTGAAAATCCTAGCTACGCCTCTGAATCGACCACGCTACTAATTTCCGTCCCGAAATTGGTTGCTTTGTCGGTTGGGCATGCACTTGGCGGCACCGATTTTCATCCAATTTGTTTGTAATTGAGATGATACACAGATGATTTATTAACCCCATGGTCCTACTTAACTATAGTCATTAGGAAGAATAGCAACTATTGTTTTTATCTTCTAGCAATACGGCGATATGAAACTAGCTGCAACATGTATTGTTTTGTATGTGATTTGACTAAAGGCAGAGGCGGCCTTAGGCGTGTGTCATCTGTGCACGTGCACAAAGCCACCATTCCCTGGGGGGGCACCACATGCGCTCACTGAGGGACAACCTGGTCACTATGGCTGCACGCCACTGCCAATGCCTCACGTCAGTGCAGCACTAGCCGCCTGCCTCATGTCAGGCTCAAGACTTCCTCATGCGTATTGCGGCATGCGGAGGCTTCATCAGAGTCCAGATTCAAACATGACTACAAAATGTGCTGTTTGGAATTTGACCACATCCAGTGTCTTAGCAACAGAGGATGCTAAGGCTGCAACCGCCCCGGGCCCATGGAGTTAGAGGGGCCCACCCACAACCACAGTGGTGCTATCCTACTATTGATCACTTCTGTATATGCTTTAAATCCCCTCCTCTGTGCTTACACCTCTAATACTGTGGATGTCCTTGGCAGGCTCTGTGGCTCCATATGAATTGTTATGTATGTAAATGTAATGTAAAACTTGCACTGGGACGTAAAGCTCCTTAACTTTGCCACTGACCATACCCCTTTAGCACTTATTTCTAATTAACCATTAAGGACCACGGGCTTAAACCCCCCTAGTGACCAGACCATTTTTTACAAATTAGGCCACTGCAGCTTTAAGAACTTGCTGCAGGGCCATACAACTCAGCACACAATCGATTCCCCCCCTCCCACCACCTTTTCTGCCCACCAACAGAGCTTTCTGTTTGTGAGCTGTGATCGCTCCCCAAATGGTTGTTTTTTTCTTACAAATATTTATTTGTTTTATTTAACAATAAATGTACCTATTTTTTAAATTATTTTTTTAATCCTCCCTCCTCCCGCCAGCTAATCAGTGCAATCGGCTGTCATAGGCTTCAGCCTATGACAGCCGATCACTTCTTTGCCACCCAGGGGGACAGCTGTGTCACACGGCTGTCCCCAGTACAGCGCTGCCATAGATCGAGTAAATAGATGGCAGTTTCGCTGTCTAACAGTCTCCTTGCGGCGATCACCACTGGAAGACTAATGGCGGAGCGGAGCCATTAGGACTTCGCGCCAATTAGCATGGAGCGGTCCCGGGGCTGCCGCCGAGTTCACGCCCATGGAGCGGTCGGCAAGGGTTTAAATGTATTTAAAGTGAACCCCAGGTGAAACTAAATTGAAGAGATAAACAATTGTACAGAGTATACTGTTTTGTCATTTAACTGTCCCTCAGAGCGGGTCCATCTGAAAATGGCGCATGTGAATAATGACGCACGGTGTTGCCGCTAATCCATTTGACGCTTATCGCTATTTAACGTGAAAGCCTTATTGTCATTTAGCGTTAACACACAGAACCCTCTCTGTATCTATCCCTAACCCTAAGACCCCTGGTGGTGCCTAACCCTAACCACCCCCCTGGTGGTGCCTAACCCTAAGCTCCCCCTTGGTGGTGCCTAACCCTATCCTTGACAGTGTTACATTAAATCCATTCACTGTTTTGCAGTTAAATAACGTCTGCTGTTTGGCATATGAACGGCACTATTGATAAATAACGTTACTATGTGCAGTTTTTTTTTCTTTTTTCCCTGTGCGCCATTATTATGCAGTACTAATGATAAATAGCGATAATCGTATCTTTTTAATGCGGCACCATTTTTATGCATGGGCGCTGTGCGCCATTATTCACTGATCCGCTCAGAGCGGCTCACAATCTAGTCCCTACCGTAGTCTATGTATGTATCATGTGGTGTATGTATCGTAGTCTAGGGCCAATTTAGGGGGAAGCCAATTAACTTATCTGTATGTTTTTGGGTTGTGTGAGGAAACCAGAGTGCCCGGAGGAAACCCACTCAGACACAGGGAGAACATACAAACTCCTTGCAGATAGTGCCGTGGGACCCAGCGCTGCAAGGCGAGAGTGCTAACGACTATGCCACCCTGCTGCCCAATATCTCCATATGTTTTCCTGTCGGCTTGAGGGAACATAGACGGCACTGGTGTTTTCTAGTAAATAAGAGGCAGTGACCTCCATGAGGGACCAGCACAGATTGTGGAGACTTGGCACAGATCTGGGAACTCTCGGGACACTTTGATTCCCTGCAGCTCTGAGGCCAGACGGCATCGCCGGTACACAGCCAAGGCTATTGTACCTGAACAGCAAGAGCTTGTATACAAATCACAGAGTCACCTTTCTGCTCCAGTTTTTTTGTTCAGCCTCCTTCCCAAACGCACTGGCAGCACACGGTGTTCCCATCCATACTTAGAAGTGTGACACACTGCGCTGCTTCACTGCTCTGTGCTTCCTATTCCTCAGAGAACAGTAAAACAGCTCCAGGCAGTAGGTTGTCTGTCAGTGACCTATAAATGCTGGACTATGGCATCCTGGCTGAGAAATGATGCTATACACATCACCCTCCATTTATATACATATTTGTATTTAAAGTGGATCCGAGATGAACATTTACTCATTGCATAATTGTGTTCCTTTCCTATTGTTTATAGGGCATTCCTCAACCCAAATACTTTTTTGTTTTTGTTTGAATACTCTAATTCCCTATAAACTAAACAAGCCATGCCCACAGGTTTTCAGAGAGCCAAGGCATTTTCAGACAGTAGCAAGGGCTCATGGGAGCTCAGTCTGGGCAGGAGGAGGGGGAGGAATTACTAGCCAGAGATTTCAGAGGCAGAGGGGAGGAGGAGGAGGTATTAGGTTTTTTCACAGGCTGAGTGCTCAAGATGCAGATAAGCCTGCCTCTGTGTAATGTTTACAAACAACATGGCTGCTGTCATTGTATCACAGGAAGAAATAATCATGTTCTATTGAAGCTGTTTGCAGCTAGATTTGCTGTATAAACTATCTAAACTGTAGATAAGATATATAGACAAGTTACTTGTTATAGTTAGTTTTCCATCTCGGATCCGCTTTAAGACTTTGTTTACATGGGCGTTTTTGGAGTGGTGAAGCGCTCCGTTTTGCCTGCTCTCAAGCACTTAGACTTAAAGCAAAACCTGAACTGAAAATGAAAAGTCAAAATAAACGTACACACATCATACTTGCCTCCCGTGTAGTCTACTCATCAATCTCTTTCTTCTCTCCCATGTCTTGTTTGTCCACCGTGATCAATGGAATTCTCCGTCCTCAATTTTCAAAATTGCCATTACCTAAAAGAACTTCCTGGTCAGCACACTGTTAAACTATAATATCGTCCACTTGAGCCTTAGGGAAACATGGACATTCCCTTGCTCATCAGTTGTCCTTTCAGTTATAAATGACAGCAGCTGATATATAACTGACAGCAACTGATATATTTCAGTTCGGACAAAATCTTGCCAGAACTGGAAGGGATCATTAGTAAAAGAAAATGGTGAGCTTATGAAAGGAACTGACGGCGAGGTTAGTATGTAATATTCATTTGCAGCTACATCATATGTTTATTTTAAATAATTGTACTTGGTTCAAGTTCACTTTAAGGTAGCCATACACTGGTCGATAGCCACCAGATCGACCAACAGACTGAACCTGATCAGAGCGGGATCTACACTGCACACAGATTTTGAATCGATTTCACCATGTTGTTGTCCTTCTGTTGAATCTCTCTGTCCTCATTTAAGTTGAACCCATACGGTCATCCTAACCGTAGATTTCTATGGGAATCATATCTGTTTGTCAGGAAAAAATTGTGCAGATCAGCACTTTGGCATACACTCACCATAGTAGATCCAACGGACTGAGAAGTGTGAACAGGTTCATAGGCTCCGTCAACTGTCAGTTTTGGGATCTGGCAAAATGGTCCCCAAAAATGTCAAATTTGCATTGAAGTGTGCAGTGGGGCCTTAATCGCGGCTACTAGCATCCTTTGGCACTTTTCTTTTGCCTGAGGAAGTGGGAACATACGCATCTGAATTTGTCTTCATTGAGGTAAGCCGCCTCACCTTTTCTATGTTACTGTTTTTAACCACTTGAGGACCACAGTGTTAAACCCCCCCTAAAGACCAGGCCATTTTTTTGTTAAATTGGCCGCTGCAGCTTTAAGGCCAAGCTGCAGGGCCGCAGCACACAAGTGATCCCCCCCTTTTCTCCCCACCAACAGAGCTCTCTGTTGGTGGGGTCTGATCAGCGTACGAGAGAGAACGGCGCCGGAGACTTGGGCGCAGGACATAGCCAGTATATGGCCGGGCCGTGTTAATTACTATTCCCCCTCCAGGCCGACATGGATAGTGGGGGAATGAAATAATTCGGCTTCCAGCAATTGCTGGAAGCCGAATTATTGTTTTAAAAACAACTTCAGGTCCGTCTTCTGACGGCGCTGAAGTTACTCCCTGTGCCTGCGATAGCCGTAGTTCCTATTACGGCCTATGGTGGCGCCGGATGCGCCCAAGTCTCCTGCGCTGCTGCGCCAGTTAATGAAGTTTTCTCATATCTGGGCGCCTCTTTCCCCTTTCTAGTGCCTTGTCCATCAGTGAATAGGGGTGTTAACCCTTGATCCCCGGTGGCTTTGATCACCTCCTAGGTCAATCGGGTTGCTATTTATTACAAGAGTGCGACCACCTCCAGCTTGTCTGGAAACCCAAGTGGAGTCGGGTTTATACATCTCCACCTGCCTTCAGCGGTAGGCTGCCCTTCTGCAACCCACCGTTGTGAGTATTTCTTAAGGTGGCCATACACTTATAGATTTGCAGCAGATTCGACCATCAGATAGATTTCTGGCAGATGCCTGTCAAGTCAAATCTGACAGGAATCTATCTGATTTGTGCCACACACTAGGAACAGATTTCCATTAGAAATGGATCGAAATGCATTATTGGACCATTAGATCCAATGCAACTCTATGGGCTATCGATCTGCTGCCAGCAGCAGATCGACCTAGATTTTCCATCCTGATCAAACGGAACGAAAATGGACGCAAATTGATCGATCAATAGATTTGATAGAATCGATTTCCAATCGATCAATTCCATAGAATCGATCGATCGATTGATGTCTGAAATCACCCCCAACAGTCACTAACATGTCATACTTCCATTCATGTCAATGTAGTGACAGTATCTATTGAAGGGCAGCACGGGTAAGGGTTGTCAAACAAAATCTGCAACATGAGTTCATGTTGAACAGAAAATGAATGGCAAAATGGAATGTGAGCAGTAATATGGCATTTTTAGCCCTTTTGGACATGTAGGCTCTACAGCATGGACACCAGGGCCAGTACTAGACTTTTTGCTGCCTGAGGCAAACTTGTGAGGATGCGCCCCACCCCCCGAATGATCGCACAGCATAGCACAGCATAGCACCCGACAATTTACTCTGCTTCATACAATGTTCTCACATGACATGCTGCAGTTCAACACAATAGCACACTGGCTGGCTGTGAGTCTGTGACAAACAAACTGCTCACCCTCAGCCACTCTATTCCTCCTCAGGAAGGTACACACAGTATAAAAATGCTGCCCCTGAAATCTCTGCGCCTGATGCAAATGTTTCACCTTGCTTCATGAGAGAACCGGCCCTGATTGACACACCTCACCCTCACGAAGAAAATGGGCACCTGTTCTCCACGAAGTAATTGCACAAGGGGTTATTTTGCAAAGCTTTCTTCAGGCAGCTAACTGTTATACACAAAATGCTTGGTAAGACCTAGGAGACCACATGCAAATATTGTATGTTCTATTTTGAACATTTAAAAACTAGGTCAAATATTTAAAAAACATACTTCCACAACCTCAGCAATGCTTTAAAACTGGGTCCCCCATAACGGAGCAAGTTTCATGAGCTTGCTCTTTAAACATAACGTGAGATGACTGAGGCAACGCAATCTTTGGCTCTGGATCAGTGAGTTGGGCGCCCAATGGGGAAAGTAGCCAATCAGCTGATTGTAGACGATTGGCTACAACTAGCAGTTGTTTGGTTGCTGGGCTTAGAATTTAGGAGGGGGAGGTTCGTTTTAGGAACTTGAAAGGGGTTAGTGTTAGGTATAAAAGGGAGAGGCAGGCCTGGATTTACGTCACAGGTGCCTGTAGGCACAGATGTCTTAGCACCCTAGACTTTGCCCTCCAAAATAGCAGCAATGCTAGGGGTAAAACTGTACTTTTCATAGCACAGATGGCAGCCAGATTTAAATGGTAAAATAATATTTGTGGCTACAGCATTGCTTCCAGTGGGCAGACATAAAGGGATCATGGCCAATTCTCTGATAGCTTGCAAAACATGTTTCTGAAAAAAAAATGTGGTGAACTGAATACCATTTATGGAAATGGATATCGGTGCTAAGTTTATTTATATTGGAGGGTTGATTAGGGTTAAAGGGATACTGTAGGGGGGTCAGGGGAAAATGAGTTGAACTTACCCGGGGCTTCTAACGGTCCCCCGCAGACATCCTGTGTTGGCGCAGCCACTCACCGATGCTCCGGCCCCGCCTCCGTTTCATTTCTGGAATTTCAGACTTTAAAGTCTGAAAACCACTGCGCCTGCGTTGCCGTGTCCTCGATCCCGCTGATGTCATCAAGAGCGCACAGCGCAGGCCCAGTATGGTCTGTGTTTGCGCAGTACACTCCTGGTGACATCAGCGGGAGTGAGGACACGGCAACGCAGGCGCAGTGGTTTTCTGACTTTAATGTCAGAAATTCCAGAAGTGAACTGGAGGCGGGGCCAGAGCATCGGTGAGTGGCTGCGCCAACACAGGATGTCTGTGGGGGACCATTAGAAGCCCCGGGTAAGTTCAGCTCATTTCCCCCAACCCCCTCTACAGTATCCCTTTAAAGGCTAGGCTGAGGGTCAAGGGTTAGGGTGAGGGTTAGCTTGGGGGTTTGGAAAAAGAGTCAGCAGTAGGGGTGAGGGTGAATTGTTAGCATTGGGGAAGGGATATGTAATTGTAGCTTACCGTGATAACACAAATATCACACCTTATCAAAGATCACACCTTATCCTCACAAGTTTGCCTCAGGCAGCAAAAAGTCTAGAACCGGCCCTGCAGGGACCCAGCACTTCAAGGCGAGACTGATAACCACTATGCGGCTGCTGTACAGTACCATAGGAATATGATTGCATGGTGTTGCTATGCAATGATATTGTCCATTTGCGACAAAACCCAACGGATTCAGTGTGAAATTCATTCAGTGTGAGATTCAGTAAGAATTGCAGAGAAAAATGGACTACACATAAACAATGAGCAAAGTCGGCTTATGTGATAACAAAACATAAGTTTTTTTCCCCATCTGCCATGTTTTCCACGCTTCATCGATTGCTCATTAAAGGGAACCTGAGGCGAGAAGCGTCGCAGGTTCCATACTTACCTGGGGCTCCCTTAGAGACTTCCGGTTGCCTGAATTCCAGATAACTGGGACTTTGCTGTATCTTTTGTATTGTCCCAATGAAAAGAAGTACTAACAATCAAACTCCCTTTCCCTGAAGAACTCACCTCATCTCAAGTTTTCAGCAGCCAAAAGGTTAATCCCCCTGTGAAATAACACGAAACTGCTGCCATCTTGACTAAGGGCACATATTGGACGTATGCCTATAAACGTAAAGCCATTTAAACTGCCCACATCCATTTTCCTTTCCTGCCGCTAAAGAGGTGATTGATGGTGACCCGCACTGCTGTCTTCAGCCTGTGCCCTATCCCTTAAAACAGGTCAAAGGTTGATATGCTTTGCGCTTGCTGAAGAGTCTCTGGTGCCTTGTCAGCCACACTGAACAAGTGAGTTTCTGCCTGAGGAAGCCAGTAGCAGTATCTCTCTGTAGTGTGATCTCCCTATTCCCAGAGCCAGAGAGAGAGAGAGGAGAGAGGCAGTGCTCTCCCGCCTGCTGTCACAGCATCTCCTCCGCTCCTGCCAAGAACAACTGCCCTGCAGAAGGGACACAGAAACGTGAGAGCAGGCAGAGAACAACACATCGTAATACAAAATCACGAGCAGGAAAGAAGATAATTATATTTTTATTAATTATATAATCAGGCCAACAGGGATCGATTACGGCTTGATATGCCAAGCAGATCATTTGCGTCTCGATTGGGCAGGGATCGATTTCTACTGTACGTGGCAAGATAAGCTGTGCTGAAATCTATCAATCATCAATGGAACCATAAATTATTATTATTATTATTATTGATTTATAAAGCGCCATATTCCGTGACGCTGTACAAAGTAAAGCCTGGCACACCATGCAAGTTTCACTTCCCATCCTATTCCAGCGAGTGATCAGATCGATATTCAGGTCTGACATTGATGGAATATAGAAGAAAGCTAGCGTCCAACGTATGTGATTGTTTCAAAATTCGATCAGATTTCTGATAATTTTTCAGATTGTATATCAATCGAAAATGATTTGAAAAGACGTACACGCAGAATGATAGCACTTCAAACGATATTTTCCAACATGTCCAATCTGCTTCCGATCGAGAAACAGATCGATTTTGAGCTTGGGATCAATCGCAGGTAATCAGTAAGCTGTATATTTTTTTTCCCAGATCCGATCAGTGGAAATTGCATGGTGTGTACCAGGCCTAGGAAACAAAAATAGGGTACATAAAACACACAGACAATATCACACACAATATATCCACAAAAAGGTGGCCACGCACCATACAATTTTGCAATCAATTTTTCTGACTGTAACATTTCAAAAATATGACCAATGTACCACACACCTATGTTCAATTTCTCCCCAATTGTGATAAAAATAATAATTGGAAACTCTGAGATAATTGCTAGGCCACCTTTAGAACATGATACAGAATTGAGTAGACATAGTGATAAACGTAAAATTATGATCAGTGGTGTTGCAGAGGTAGCAACTGCACCAGGGCCCCTGGACCAGAGGAGCTCTCCTTCAACTGCTTCATTGGCGCTATGCTAGTAATGATCACCTCTATATATGCGTTGATTAGTTGTAACCATTAATAGATTGTTCTCCTTCCCTTTATGTATAGAGCGCTTGAGGGGGCCCAATATAAAACTGAGGGCTGGGGCACACCGAGCGGCTTTTTGAGCATTTCTGCAGCCGCTTGCGGCTGTGGATACGCTAGGGTAATGCATTTCAATGGGGTGGTTCACACCAGAGCGGGAGGCGTTTTGCAGAAACAGATCCTCCCGGGGTGAGGCATTTTTTGGATTGCGGAGGCGTTTCTGCCTCAATGTTAAGTATAGGAAAAACGCAAACCGCTCTGAAAAACGGTAGATCAGAGCGGTTTGCCAGGAGGTTTTGTTACAGAAGCTGTTCAGTAGCCCTAGACCCTGCCAGGCAACTGGTATTACTTAAAAGGAAATCAATATGGCAGCCTCCATATACCTCTCACTACAGTTCTCCTTTAAAGATCCGATCCCCCGTGATGATTGTTATCGCTGCACGATGCTAAGTGATGCTAAGTGATGGTGCGCTTGTACCCACGACGCAAGATCGCAGAATCGGCCGCTTGTCGCTCAAACTAAATCGCCGGTTGGTAAAATCGTTGGTAAAATCGTGACGTAGGTACACAGCTTTACTGGGATTATAACAAAGTGGAAGAAACTGGGAACAACAGCAACTCAAACAAAAAGTGGCAGGCCATGAAAATTCACAGAGCTGGGAAAGGTGAAAGGAGCAGCTAGACAAGGCATCCACTTCCACAGTCTCACTTGCCACAGGATCAGCACACACTGCAGTAGGTGGTTAGGGTTAGGCACCACCGAGGGGGTAGTTAGGATTAGGCACCACCAAGGAGGGAGGGGGGAGTGGTTAGGGTAAGCCACCCTCTGTGGTGGTTAGGGTTAGGCACCACCAGGGGGATTGGTTAGGGTTAGGCGCCACCAGGGTGGTGGTTAGTTTTAGGCACCACCAGGGGAGTGGTTAGTTTTAGGCACCACCAGGGGACGGTTCAGTGTTGCCAACCTTTTACGTTATTTTTTACTGACAAATACCTTAAAATTTACTGACAAAAGATTTTTCTTACTGACAAACCCCCTGCGCCGCGCGTAGCGCCGAAAAAATGGGCGTGGCCGCGCAACAGAATGTGGGCGTGGTCATGGGTGGGGCCAAATATACATGATTTTAATATTGCTGTGAAAGGTCTGCCAGGGAAGTTTGAGCTCTGCCATAGTGTTTCCCCCCTTTCCCCCAAAATACATGTAATCTTACAGCATTTCACCAAAAATCCACGTAATCTGGCAGAGGTTCTTCCAAAATACAGATAATATGGCAGTGATTCCTAAAAAATAGATGTAATCTGGCAGCAGCGAAGCGATTCCCCCAACATACACATAATCTGGCAGCAGTTCCCCAAAATACATTTAATCTGACAGCAGTGGTTCCCCAAAAATAGGTAGCCCCAGGTCTATAGGTGTCCCCAGAATAGGTGGCCAGGGGTATAGATGTCCCCAGAACAGGTAGGCAGGGGGAGAGATGTCCCCAGAACAGGTAGCCAGGGGTATATGTGCCCAGTATATGTAGGCAGGGGTACAGGGCTGGTTCTAGACTGGCACATATGAGGGGGCAGTCAAATGGGTAGGGGGCAACATGTTCGAGGAAATTTGCAGCGACTAAAGTGGCCATGGCAAGTAAATGCACATAATGAGAGACAGCGTTTCACCAGTAAATGCACATAAGAGACAGCCTTTTACCAGTAAATGCACGTAATGACAGACAGCTTTTCACCAGTAAATGCACGGAAGAGACCGCCTTTCACCAGTAAATGCACATAATAAGAGACAGCTTTTCACCAGTAAATGCACATAATAAGAGACAGCTTTGCACCAGTAAATGCACATAATAAGAGACAGCATTTCACCAGTAAATGCACATAATAAGAGACAGCTTTTCACCAGTAAATGCACATAAGAGACAGCTCTTCAGTTTTCACCAGTAAATGCACATAATGGCAAACAGCCAGTGTCCTCAGTATATGAAGCCAGCAGATATATGTGCCCAGTATATGTAGCCAGAGGTATATGTCCCCAGTATATGTAGGCAGGGTTATATGTGCCCAGTATATGTAGGCAGGGTTATATGTGCCCAGTATATGTAGCCAGGGTTATATGTGCCCAGTATATGTAGCCAGGGTTATATGTGCCCAGTAGATGTAGCCAGGGTTATATGTCCCCAGTAGATGTAGCCAGAGGTATATGTGCCCATGGGTAGCCAGGGTTATATGTGCCCAGTAGATGTAGCCAGATGTATATGTGCCCAGTAGATGTAGCCAGGGTTATATGTCCCCAGTAGATGTAGCCAGAGGTATATGTGCCCATGGGTAGCCAGGGTTATATGTGCCCAGTAGATGTAGCCAGGGTTATATGTGACCAGTAGATGTAGCCAGAGGTATATGTGCCCAGTAGATGTAGCCAGAGGTATATGTGTCCAGTAGATGTAGCCAGAGGTATATGTGCCCAGTAGATGTAGCCAGATGTATATGTGCCCAGTAGATGTAGCCAGAGGTATATGTGCCCAGTAGATGTAGCCAGGGTTATATGTGCCCAGTAGATGTAGCCAGGGTTATATGTGCCCAGTAGATGTAGCCAGGGTTATATGTGCCCAGTAGATGTAGCCAGGGTTATATGTGCCCAGTAGATGTAGCCAGGGTTATATGTGCCCAGTAGATGTAGCCAGGGTTATATGTGCCCAGTAGATGTAGCCAGGGTTATATGTGCCCAGTAGATGTAGCCAGGATTATATGTGCCCAGTAGATGTAGCCAGAGGTATATGTGCCCAGTAGATGTAGCCAGGGTTATATGTGCCCAGTAGATGTAGCCAGGGTTATATGTGCCCAGTAGATGTAGCCAGGGTTATATGTGCCCAGTAGATGTAGCCAGGGTTATATGTGCCCAGTAGATGTAGCCAGAGGTATATGTGCCCAGTAGATGTAGCCAGGGTTATATGTGCCCAGTAGATGTAGCCAGAGGTATATGTGCCCAGTAGATGTAGCCAGAGGTATATGTGCCCAGTAGATGTAGCTAGATGTATATGTGCCCAGTAGATGTAGCCAGAGGTATATGTGCTCAGTAGATGTAGCCAGGGTTATATGTGTCCAGTTGATGTAGCCAGGGTTATATGTGCCCAGTAGATGTAGCCAGGGTTATATGTGCCCAGTAGATGTAGCCAGAGGTATATGTGCCCAGTAGATGTAGCCAGGGTTATATGTGCCCAGTAGATGTAGCCAGGGTTATATGTGCCCAGTAGATGTAGCCAGGGTTATATGTGCCCAGTAGATGTAGCCAGAGGTATATGTGCCCAGTAGATGTAGCCAGGGTTATATGTGCCCAGTAGATGTAGCCAGGGTTATATGTGCCCAGTAGATGTAGCCAGGGTTATATGTGCCCAGTAGATGTAGCCAGAGGTATATGTGCCCAGTAGATGTAGCCAGGGTTATATGTGCCCAGTAGATGTAGCCAGAGGTATATGTGCCCAGTAGATGTAGCCAGAGGTATATGTGCCCAGTAGATGTAGCCAGAGGTATATGTGCCCAGTAGATGTAGCCAGGGTTATATGTGCCCAGTATATGTAGCAGGGGTTATATGTGCCCAGTAGATGTAGCCAGAGGTATATGTGCCCAGTAGATGTAGCCAGGGTTTTATGTGCCCAGTAGATGTAGCCAGAGGTATATGTGCCCAGTAGATGTAGCCAGGGTTATATGTGCCCAGTAGATGTAGCCAGGGTTATATGTGCCCAGTAGATGTAGCCAGAGGTATATGTGCCCAGTAGATGTAGCCAGAGGTATATATGTGCCCAGTAGATGTAGCCAGAGGTATATGTGCCCAGTAGATGTAGCCAGGGTTTTATGTGCCCAGTAGATGTAGCCAGGGTTATATGTGCCCAGTAGATGTAGCCAGAATGTATATGTGCCCAGTAGATGTAGCCAGAGGTATATGTGCCCAGTAGATGTAGCCAGAGGTATATATGTGCCCAGTAGATGTAGCCAGAGGTATATATGTGCCCAGTAGATGTAGCCAGGGTTATATGTGCCCAGTATATGTAGCCAGGGTTATATGTGCCCAGTAGATGTAGCCAGAGGTATATGTGCCCAGTAGATGTAGCCAGAGGTATATATGTGCCCAGTAGATGTAGCCAGAGGTATATATGTGCCCAGTAGATGTAGCCAGGGTTATATGTGCCCAGTATATGTAGCCAGGGTTATATGTGCCCAGTAGATGTAGCCAGAGGTATATGTGCCCAGTAGATGTAGCCAGAGGTATATGTGCCCAGTAGATGTAGCCAGAGGTATATATGTGCCCAGTAGATGTAGCCAGAGGTATTTATGTGCCCAGTAGATGTAGCCAGGGTTATATGTGCCCAGTAGATGTAGCCAGGGTTATATGTGCCCAGTAGATGTAGCCAGGGTTATATGTGCCCAGTAGATGTAGCCAGATGTATATGTGCCCAGTAGATGTAGCCAGGGTTTTATGTGCCCAGTAGATGTAGCCAGGGTTATATGTGTGTGATTGAGTGGCTGGCAGTGGCAGGCGGCAGCGAGCGGAACTTACTTGCGTCTTCTCTCGTCGCCGGCGCGGGATGATCTGCCACTACTCTGGTCTGGTCCAGACCAGAGCAGCAGAACTTCCGGCGCAGGAGCGAGACGGAAGGTAAGTCCCGCCCGCTGCCAAATGCCACTGCCAGACAGTTAGATCAGGAGGGGGACAGTCAGCGAGGGAGAGCACGAAGGTGAGAGAAGGGGGGGGGGAGATTGCCCCCCTTCTCCACCGCTGCCCACAGCTCTCCCTCCACTGTGCTGCTGTCCTCCTGCAACAGAGCGGGCGGCCTATTGGCCGCCCTTTTACGGACGCTGCTGAATTCCTTACGGAATTCACGGGCAGCGTAATTTGTGTAAAAAATTACGGGCTGCCCGTAAATTTACGGGCGGTTGGCAACACTCGGACGGTTCTGTGTGAGGGTAGGGTTGGGTTAAGCTGTATTGTTGAATTACGTAACAATTTTTAACACTAATATCTTTTTGTTATTATTTCCTGTCTGTTTTTACAACGGTATTTATCATTAACCAGGTTTGACAATGATGTTTATCGCTATCAGATTTCATTATCCACCGCCACCATTTCGTTATCCAGACAGGCCCTTTTTTCACGGTGCTTTTTTTTCATGCACGCTGTATATTGTATGATTGATAAGGGACCCATTTTAAAGGCGCGTACACACGCCTGATTCCTTCAAACGTCTGACCCGCCCGCGGGGTGGCCGTTCTGCCGACAGTTTGTCCGTGTTGTACAGTCAGCCGGCAGGCTGATAAGGCTAGTTTTGACCGATCCGCTCAGCGGATCGTTCAAAACCAGCCATATCAGCCTGCCGACAGACTGTACACACGGGGAAACTGTCAGCAGAAATGACGACCCGTCGTTTGAAGAGATCAGGTGTGTACGCGCTTTAAGACAACTAAAAGCCGAATCAATTAAGTCCCATTGGATTAAGCACTGATTAAAGCTGGCTATACGCTGGTCGATGTGGCCAGATAGATCCCTCTGAGATCATTATCAGAGGGATCTATCTCATCAAATCCCTCCAGTCCACGCACTGTACACAGATTTTCAATAGATTAGGCCAGTGACCTGTGACTAAACACCAGTGACCTGTGATGAAACACCAGGGACTGAATATGATGAGCTCCATTGCACGTGCCTGTGTGACCACTAGAGCTGTACAATATTTGGCCTTCTGTGTTTGTCACGTGACACACAGCTTCCTGGGAGTGAGGAGACAGGAAGAAGCCCAGGCAGTAAAAAGAAGACACGGGAGGAAGCTCCGATAGACAGGTGAGAGTAGCTCCGTTGCTGCCTCAAAATAAAGCTGTGCTTCCGAACCACTATCGATCCAGTGAAATATTTCACCCTGCGCAATCAACGGAATCGATCGATTTTGGCTAAAAATGGATAGTTCGGGAATAGTTTGCGTAATCGATTTCCACCACATTTGATCACCTGATTAAATCGACCAGAGATCCATAAAAAAACATTAACTAGTGTATGGCCAGCCTTAGATTAACTTTTATAATTTTTACCTTTTATTATTTATAATAATAAAAAAAATTTGAGTGGCAAAAGTTTTTCACATTTTCTCTATCCTTTCTCCTATCTGTTGAAGTTCAAGATGTGACTGGAGATACCAGGAGAAGCAGATAAGCTAAAGAGACAATAGATTTACCCAGTGGAGTAGCTAAGAAGCTATGGGCCCCGGTGCAAGTTTTACACGGGGCCCCCCAAGCACTCTATACACAACAATTGCTATGACGTACCAAAACCTGCCAAGGACAACCACAGTATCAGAGGTGCAGGAAGGGGATGGGGAACAGCATGTTAAGGATTACTACTATTCAAAGCATCTATAGAAGTGATTTTTACCAGCACAGGACCAATAGAGAGCTAATACTGTGATAGAGGGTGGACCCTACGGGGCCCCGATGCAGTCTCTACCTCTGCACCCCCTATTGCTACACCACTGGGGAGAGACATTAACACAAAGGAGTGGCTGAGAAAAGCAGCTTACCAGTCTGATGCCTGGAACCCACTACAGCGGGTTTTTTTTTTACGTTTAGGGAGCGCTTTAAACCGCTAGGGATTTCCCTAAACGTTCTGCCAATGTAAATGGATGGGACAGATTCCACTGCAGCAATCGCAGGACATGCAGCATTTTAGGAGCTTTTCCATTCCAATGTATTGTATAGGAGCAGGGAAATCTCTTCCAAAGCGCTATCACAAATCGCCAGTGCGATATCGCTTTGTGCTTTTTAGAGGTTTCCAGGCCTTAAAGGGAACCTGAGGTGAGAGTGATATGGAGGCTGACGGGTGTGTTTCCTTTTAAACAATGCACATTGCCTGGCTGTCCTGCTGATCCTCTGCCTCTAATACTTTAGAGCTATAGACCCAGAACAAAAAAGTAAATCAGATGTCTATGAAAAATCTGACAAGATTAGCCGCATGCTTGTTTCAGGTGTGTGATTTAGACCATACTGTCTGACCAGAAAGATCAACAGAATGCCAGGCACCTGGTATAAAAGGAAATAAATATGGCAGCTTCCATAGGTTTCACACCTCGGATTCCTTTTAACCAGAGATGGTTGTAGTCATCCAACTTTGCTACGCTGGAACTATTCATAGTTTTATGCAATTACGCTTCGCCAAACTACGGCTTCGAAATCAAATATTCGCTTTGTATGCATTACGTAGACTACGCGTTAAAATACGCAATTACGTGTAGTGTGAAGCGTAGTGTTTGCCGATGCTTATGCCCGCATGCAGAAAATTTTACGCATTAATTTTTCTTTAAATGCTGATACCGAGAACTCTACTATGCGTTCATCCCCCTTGTAAGCATACAATCGCACGCGGAAAATTAGATGCGAGTAACACATCCGTAGTTCACTACGCAATACACATGTTAACTACGCATAGTGGGCATAAGCTACGCGTAGCGGTACTTCGCTACGCGTTAATTCGTAAGCGTAGTTTTGAAACTTCATCTACGAACTACAATGCGTAGATGCGAACTACGATGCGTAGATGCGAACTACAATGCGTAGATGCGAACTACGATGCGTAGATGCGAACTACGATGCGTAAATTTGCACTGGCGTAATTTCTGCTCATCCCTGCTTTTAACACAAGAGATGGTCTATTTATGTCACTTCCAGGATCACAAGGCAATTTCTAAGCAGAAATGCTGTTTTTATCAGTTCTTCAAAGCATGTTATGAGCTAAGGAAAATATTATTCAAAAATTGATAAGAATAAGTACTGCTTTTATTTAGTAAGTTTTCCTTCAAGCACACTTCACTACACAGACAGACACTTACCAATAAAACAATTATTAACAATGTTACAACATCGTGTCAGTGCCTAACAAAGGAACGTACAATATAATGGGTAAGAGGAATAGAAACTCATGTGACTTTTAAATGGAGGAAGAAGTAGTGGTTATGGGCCCGGTTTTTATAATTGCCAGAGATCTGACTGTTATTCATGCCGGTAGCTCCAGACATTGGGTGATGTGACTTGCAGATACCTTTGATGTTGCCCGGGACAGCCTATCAGCAGGTGCCCCCGCGTCTCCCTCTGTCCTGACATCTGTGACAGCACACACTTCTGAGGAAGTCAGGCACCGCTCAGGCCAAAAGGTTGCCTACATTTTTTTTCGATATTTAGTTAAACATTATTAGATGATTTTGGATATTATGCATTCTTTATTCTTGTTGTTGCTTTTTTTGTGATTGTTAAATCATAATCATCACTCTGCACAGTATCCTCACACTTTCATATCGACATTTTAACATTGAAAACCAGAAAAATAGGGTATGTTATATTAAAGAGGAGCCATAACGACATATAGTAGAATGCAGTCAATCATTCAAGATACCCACTTCCTGGTTTCATCACCAGAAATACTTCCTATAGCTATATATTGTTGTATATTGGTATGTAGCATACATTTAAGGTGCCGGGAAATGGGGGTGCAAGGCAATGCCGAAAAACAGCTCACCCTGCTCCTGCAAAAGTCCCGGTGGCATTAATTACTATTCGCCCTCCAGGCCACCATTGAGTCGGGGGTAAGACTCCCACTGTTTCTTAAGCCCCATACACACACTCAACAGCGGTCTTTTATGCAGCACAATTATCAAACAACTTTTGTTGTGAAACAAATTAAACAACCAAAAAAAAGTTGGATTGACGTCTTATCAGTTGTGTGAACAATAGCAAGCAACTTTATTTGGGTTGTTCAACTTGTTTCACAACAAAAGTTGTTTGATAATTGTGCTGCATAAAAGACCGCTGTTGAGCATGTGTATGGGGCTTTAGCCTAGGCTTTTTATCTGTTCATCATGTGGAATTCCGCCACTGAGTATTCTGGGAGACCTGAGATCTTTTTTACTGGCTTAAGAACTCTGCTGCAAATGTTGGGAGTTTTTTGAGGAAAAGGAGTCACCAGGATGTGGACGGAGCTAACCGTTGTAAAACTCTGTTCTCAATACAGTGCTGTAGAAGAAGAAGTCAGTGCTATATAAATACACATTAACCTATTTTGGTTCCTGGACGTAGAAACTACGTCCAGGAACCATGCGCGCTCCCGCGGCCGATCGCACGCGTGCACGCGCGCTCCTGACCCGTGGTTTGTTAGCCAGGCAGTCAGTGAATCGGGCTATGGTGCCCGATCACTGATTCCTCTCCTACGCTGAAAAAGCGACGGCTTCTTTCGTAAGCTGCGCCTTTTCTGGCTGTTACCTCCCCCATGCGTCGCTCTAAGCTGTTACGCTTAGAGTGACGTCATGTAAACAAACTCATGGCCGCCATCTTGTGGCCAAAAAGTAAAACTACAACTAAAAGTAAAAAAAAAAATAAAAAATCAACACACATTTACATTATAAACCTATAGTTTACATCCCACCCTCCCAAAACTACCCAAATAAAATGTTTAATATAAAAAAAAAAAAACATGTAGATATTTACCTAAGGGTCTAAACTTTTTAAATATCAATGTAAAGATGATATATTTCTATATTTTTTTTATTTTAAACTTGTAAATAGTGATAGATGCAAAACGGAAAAAATGCACCTTTATTTCCAAATAAAATATTGTCGCCATACATTGTGATAGGGACATAATTTTAACGGTGTAATAACCGGGACATATGGGCAAATACAATACGTGAGTTTTAATTATAGAGGCATGTATTATTTTAAAACTATAATGGCTGAAAACTGAGAAATAATGATTT
This sequence comes from Hyperolius riggenbachi, assembly GCF_040937935.1. NCBI lineage: Eukaryota > Metazoa > Chordata > Amphibia > Anura > Hyperoliidae > Hyperolius > Hyperolius riggenbachi. The sequence goes on along the minus strand of NC_090647.1, from coordinate 513,722,751 downwards.
TTTCCATTTTTTTCTTATTCTTCCTGTTAAAATGCATGTACAGTAAAGTGGCTCTTAGCAAAATGTACCCCCCAAAGAAAGCCTAATTGGTGGTGGAAAAAACAAGATATAGATCAGTTCATTGTGATAAGTAGTGATAAAGTTAAAGGCTAATGAATGGGAGGTGAACATTTCTCAAGTGAAAACGACGGAACGCGAATGGGTTAATAATATGGTAGGACATTCGACTGTGACTATGGTACAATTAGATTGTGAGCGCCTCTGAGAACAGTCAGAAAAGGGGGACATACAAAAGAGGGGGATGAGGGAGGGATAAAGAGGTAGAGGCACAAGACAGAGAGCCTGGTGAGAGAGGAGAAATGGCAAGAAGACCTCTCACCAGGACTGCAGACATCACCAGTGCTGTTTGGCAGGGACATGCTGTTAAAGTGGACCTGAACTCAGAATGTCCTCTCTGCTCTAAAAGATACACAAGGGCATAATAACCTTTAAACAAAAAACATTTCTTTGTTACAGCTGATACAAATCCTGAAATAAATCTGCACTCTTTCTACTTTTTGATTAATGGAAGCAGACATATTGTCAACCTCCTGTTCTTTCAAATGAGCTTATCTGCCATCTCTGCCATGGCAGTCAGGTAACACAGGGAGAGATCAAATTACAACTTGTGATTAGACAAATGAGGTTGAATTAAACAAGCTAAACTCTCTAAATACAGTACATACAGGGTGCATCCTATATAATAAAACCTAAATGTCCCTGCGTCATCCTGTCCGTGTCCGTGTGCTTGTGCTACTGCGCATGTGCCGATGGGACAGGAGGACGGGGCCAGGGAGCCGGTTGGGCATGTGCGCTGGCGGACGGGTGCACGCATGGTGGACGGATGTGCATGCATGCGCTCTGACATGCGGCGGTGGCGGCTGTGTGACAGAGACCTACAGCCCCTATTTAAACGGGCTTAGGTCAACTAGTTTCTCTATGTTTTCCTTCTGTCTTGTTCAAGAGTTCAGGTCTACTTTAAATGAAGCCACTGAAATCTGAAAAGAGGATAGGGTCATGGGGGAAGACAACAGGGTGGGAGGGGGTGCTGGGAAAAGAGATAAGATTACCTGCAAGCTAATCTAAATTGCCTGGAGCTTGCTTCTCTGCTTACTACAGAAGTCAGCTGTTAGCACCTATATCACTGGCTTCTGCAACAACCAACTGCCCTGCATTATTGATGAATTACTCTGATCAGGATAAATAATCAATAGTCCAGGGCACTCTGGTATTACAGCAGCCAGTGCACATGACAATGACAGGCAACTTCTGAAGCACTAAACACATCCTGCCACCTCTCCCTACTAATGTCCCAGCTGCAGCACAGCAATCATTCTCTCCACTCACCCTGTTGCTCCCCACATTCACTCACTGCAGGCTGTGTGTAGAGAGAGGAGACCCATTGCCCACAGGACAAGAAGAGGGAGGGGTGCTACATCCAGTGCTGGAAGTAATACAGTCCCATGCACTGCCTGCTGCTATTTTCCTGAATGTTGCCTGAACTATGAAAAAAAGTCCCAGGTGGAAGAACACAGTGGCTGAGCACCACAGCGGCACCCTTAGCCATGACTACACCCGGGGCTGTAAGCACCTGTAGCATTATGTTAGGTATGCCACTGGCTGAAAGAGAATCTGTACTCTAAAAGTCTTACAATAAAAACAATACCATTCTATTCATTATGTTCTCATGGGCCCCTCTTTGCTGTTTCTGCCATTCCCTGTTGCAATCCTGGCTTGTAATTGCCAGTTTTAGGCAGTGTTTACAAAAAAAAAAACATGGCAGCTAACCAGCATGTGATAGGTTGAGAGAAGCTCAGTCTGTGACTCATACAGAGCCTGGAGGGGGCATGGAGTGGGTGTGTATAACTTCTACCTATCACAGCAGAGCAGCACATTCCTGCCTGAGCTGACAAAGGAAAGAAGATTAGATTATATAACAGAGATAATACAGCCACTGTGCAACTAGGAAAGGCTGCAGTAAGACAGACCACATTAGAACAGGTATAGGAACTTATAGGATAGAAGAAATAAGGCAGAAAAATTTGTTACCGAGTCTCTTGAAAGTAAGTACCGTATTTTTCGGAATATAAGACGCACTTTTTCTCCCCAAAAAATGGGGAGAAAAAGTCCCTGCATCTTATATTCCAAAGGCAGGGAATCCCTGACTTAAAAACGCCCGCCGATACGAACCGCCGACCCGCCGCTACGTCGGGGACTCCCTGCCTTGACCCGTGTGGTCTGCCGGTCCCCACTCCCCCGGTAACAATAATTGCAGAGCGACTCACCTCCCTATGGATTCTAGCGCTGGGTGGTCCACTCCGCCTCCATCTTGTCACCCCTGTAAAAGAATCATTAGCGGCAGAGCGGCTCACCTTCCTCCAACGGCGGCGATCTGTAGTCATCTTGCGTACCGCGCGGCTTCCCCTAGTGATGGCTCATGTTAATGACTCATTGAGTCATGGGGAATGACTCATTGAATCATTAACATGAGCAGTCACTAGGGAAAGCCGCGCGGTACGCAAGATGACTGCAGATCGCCGCCGGAAAAATGTGCATATCTGTGGATCATCCCTAATAACCGCTGTAAAGGCCCGGTTCACATCTGCGTGTTTTTTGCGGAGCCGGCCGTACGGATTGGCCATCTGGATCTTGGAAAACGCTCCGTTTTTACAGCCAGTGTGCTGTAAAACGTCTGTTTTCCATAGGTTCCTATTGTGCTGCAAAACCTTCCGTTTCCGTTCCGATGAGCGAACCGGTCTGGAAAATTGGGTCCTGCTGCACTTTTTTGTCAGTTCAACGGACGGTTCCGTTTGCAAAAGCTAATGTGAACCGAGCCTTAGCGTTGCAGTGCAATGCCGTGGTCACATCGCTCCACAATGCCGAAAACAGCCTTCGGGGATTTCCACGTTAATACGCTGTAATCCCTGCCTGGCAGCGGGCCAAGCAGGAAGTGAGCCTCTCTAGCGCTCACTTCCTGTAGCCCGAAAAAAGATAAATTGCGCAGAAGTGTACTGATGAAATACACTTCCGCGCATGCCTACCGCAACACTACAGCGGGAATTATTAAAAATGCACGCGTCGCCATAGACTTACATGACTTCTGGTCCGCCGCACGTCGCAGTGTTTATGGTAACGTAAGTATTCGCTAGTGTCGGGGTTGCAGCGATTACATCACTTTTGCCGCATCGCTTAGGTGTGAAAGACCCTATAGAATTTCGCTGTTGTAGCATTGGCCTACGTTAAAAGCAGGCCAACGCACCACGCCAATGTGAAAGGGGTCTGAAGGATACATGATTAAAAAAAAGGAAACAAGCTGATCTACTTACCTCGGGCTTCCTCCAGCCCCTTGAAGTCTCTGTGTCCCTCTTCTGCGGTCCTCTTAGTATCGACCATCGACCTAGCGAGGTCGACGGCATCTGAGCATGCGCGAGTGTGTGCCGCTCCGTGCCTCGCACAAGTGTCCGGGAGCGTTCGGCGCAATAGTACTGCGCCTGTGCAGAATGCTCCCAGCCATGTGAGTGCAGCTCGCGCATGCGCAGAGGCCGCCAATCTGGATGGGTCGCCGGCTGCTACGGAGGGCACATGCTCAGTAATGACCTGGAAGCATACTTTTCATTGCCTGTATGCCCTACTGTATGCGACAATAACAGGGCACAGAGTTGCATTGTGACAGTTTTGAGACGTTGCGTTGTTAGTTTGCATTGCGACTTTAACGTCGCATCAAAACGCAACGTCCAACTGTGAAAGTAGCCTTCTCCAAAACCTTTCATGTCTGTTGGATTTTAACCAACTATGGTAAGTGACAGTGACATAGGAAGAAAGTAATTATTAGTTAATTTTACTCTAAGACAAATGTGCATATTATCTATATGCATTTACATGAACATTCAGTTTTGAAATTTTTCGCCATAGTGGTCCTTTAAAGAGAACCTGAACGCGGTAAAATTACTTAAAATAAACACATGATGTGTCTGCAAATTAATATTACATACTTACCTCATCATTAGTTCCTCTTATGCTGGGAATACGCAATGATATTTTTCAGCAGATTTACTTACCGATTGATTTTCCGATTGTTTTTCAGATCGATTTTTATTCACTTCTATGAGAAATCGATCAGAAAAACGATTGAAAATGTCGGAAATTATCTACTGAACCATCTATCTGGCAAAAAAATCTCATGATGTATTCCCAACATAAGAAGCTCACCATTTTCTTCTAACAATTCAATCCAGTTCTGACTAGATCTAGTCAGACTTGTTTCTCCAGAAGCTGAAAGCCTAAAGGCTCATACACACGTCCAACACGCACCCAACCACATGACCAACCTGACAAACCACATGACCTGTACGTACACACGCCTAGATAGCTAAATAACCAACTCAACATACTGCGCACGCAAGAGGCCTGACGGACTACACATTCAAAACAAGTACAAGTCTTTCAAACAACTTGTACACACACACCAACTGTGCACCAACTGCATGACATCAGACCAACATAGATCCAACAGTTAAGCCGGCCATACACTAGCCGATTACCCGCCGATCGACAGCAGATTCCATCACTGGGATCGAATCTGCTGTCATATCGTTCACGCTAAACGCTAAATTTCGATCTATTTTGTTTCCGAAATAGATCGATCCCGTCGATCGCTCCGTGCGGGAAATTACCGTCAATCGCCCGCGGGTAGTGGCGTACGATCGACGCAGGTATACATTACCTGAAGCTGGCTCCCGCCATCTTCTCCGCTTCACCTCCCAGCTGGCATCTTCTCCGCATCACGGCATCCGGCGGCATCCGTGTGTAATATCCTGTGTCACTGCAGTGACAGCGGAAGTACAAATAGAGGGCGCTGTATTTGAACTTCCGCTGTCACTGTAGTGACAGAAAGTTATACGCGGATGCCGGATGTCGTGATGCGGAAGGTAATGGGAGAAGATGCCAGCCGGGAGGTGATGTGGAGAAGATGCCCGGGACCAGGCTTCAGGTAATGTATCCGGGGGGGGGGGGGGGGGGGGAGGGACAGGCGACAGCGGCAGCTCAGCAGATGGTGAATCGGTTTCAGGCTGTAATCGATTCACAATCTGTTTGCAGCAAAGGCAGTCATATGATCCCTCTCTGATCAGATTCGATCAGAGAGGGTTCTATCTGTTGGTTGAATCTGATGGCAAATCGACCAGTGTATGGCTACCTTAAGATTAATCAAACCGCCTGTTATAAGTTGCTCATAAAGCTGTTTGTACGCGCACACATGCCTGATTATCATCCAACAGACTAAAGTCAGATGATAATCAGGCTGCAGGTTGGTCCGTGTGTACTTACAGCTTTAGGGCCTTTTTCCACTTTATCAGTTACTGTTAGTTATAACTGATAGGACTACTGATGTCCACGGTAATGTCCATGTTTTTATATGGCTCAAGTGATATTAATAGTTAACAGAGTGCTGACCCGGAAGCTGTTAGGGGGTCATTGCCATTTTTAAAGTGTAGGATGGAGTATTCCATTGATCACAGTGTTCAAACAGGAGACGGGAGAGGAGAAAGAGATTGATGAGGAGACTACACAGGAGGTAAGTATGACGTGGGTGTGTTTATTTTGACTTTAATTTTTCAGTTCAGGTTTGCTTTAAGCTGATGTTCAAAGTAACGGAGATGATAAGCAAAACGTCAATAATACTTACTGACAAAAGAATAATAATAATAATACAGCTTTTACTATCACTACTAGTGATAATGGCAACAACACCAAAAATAGTAAAGGTAACAATAATAACCACAGGCAATAATGATAACACCATCAGCTAATAGTAATAATATTACCATAACATCCAACTAAAATATAGTTCTAATAGTTGAGAGCAGATGATAAAAAAATAGAAATAAAACATTTTATTATTATTATTTATATAGCGCCGACATATTACGCAGAGCTGTACAGTGTATATATATATATATATATATATATATATTGTCTTGTCACTAACTGTCCCTCAAAGGAGCTCACAATCTAATCCCTACCATTGCCATATGTCTATATTATGTAGTGTAAGTACTGTAGTCTAGGGCCAATTTTTTTCAGGGGCAGCCAATTAACTTATCCGTATGTTTTTGGAATGTGGGAGGAAACCGGAGTGCCCGGAGGAAACCCACGCAGACACGGAGAGAACATACAAACTCTTTACAGATAGTGCCCTGGCTGGGATTCGAACCAGGGACCCAGCGCTGCAAGGCGAGAGAGCACTAACCACTACGCCACCTCACCATATAAATGAAAAATAGTTTTATTAGTATGGAAATAATTGAAATATAGTAATGCAGATAATAATAATAAAGTTACCCTATCAGCCAAATATGAAGCAGTTGTATAAAAATAAAGAGAACAATAGCTGAAATAATTCAGATGAAAATGATAACACAAATTAATACTAATCATTAAAAAAAAGTATCATCAAAATGGAAAGTAGTGTTAATAGTATGGAAATAATTGCAATATAGTAATTAGTACTAATTATACAGTTACGAAAAAAAATTAGTAATAAAAAAAATAGTAATCAAAATGTTATCATCCAAATGGAAAGTGGTTGTATTAGTTAGCATAGCAATACTAGAATAATAATAATACAGCTGAAAACAAATAATAATAATGTTATTCTATCATCCAAATGTAAAGCTGTCTAATAAAAATAATACTCATCATTATGTTCTCCTATCATTAATAATAATCATATTTTCCTGGCGTCCAAGTGAAAGTAGCTGTGGTAGTTAGCATAGCAATAATCAGCAGACCAGGCATGAGCTGTAATTAGAGTTGCAGTGACAGCCTATTGATCCCATGTCGGGGTGGAGAGGCCCCCCCATCCTGGTGACCCCAGTGGGTAGGCAGTGCTGTGTGTGTGTGTGTGTGTGTGGGTGGGTGGAAGGGTAAGCAGAGGATGAATGGCACACCAGGGGGAGGGTCTGTGTGCAGTGACTGGAGGAGGATCAGTGCTGCGGGGAGGCTGCTGCTGTGACACTCACACATTGCTGCAGAGACACACAGACATTGCTGGAGCCACCATCACTCGCAGACGTGGGATTTGGGGACATTTTCCAGGCGGCCAGGACAATGCGGAGACGCCGGCAGGGGTGAGTGTGTTGCCGCCGCCGCTATTGTTAAAGGGAAATGGCCACGGCTGGCTGTAATGCTACAGCTCCAGCCCTATGTCTGACTCAGCCAGGCTGGGGAGAGGAGGGAGGAGGAGAGGGAGGAGGGGGGAGACTGGAGAGAGGGGAGATCATTCATCAGCCAGTCCAGCATGATCAGTGCCCCGGCTGCTCTCCTGCATGTGGGATCAGGGACCCCCTTCTGCAAACTTTGCAGGGGCTGCATGGCTGGCAGGGGCAGGCAGGGCTGTGTGCCTGCAGGAGACCTCACTAGTGGCAGCAGGAGGAGGAGGATGTCTGGATTGGTGATCAGACCTCTGGCTCAGGGGCTCATGGAAATGAGGTAATGCTGCACCTTGGGAATCTGGCACAGTGACATTTCAAGGGAGGGCGCCCACTCCCACCCATGGGCCATACTCCCCCCCCCCCCCCCCCCTCCACTGGCAGAACACTGGGAGGGTCACACAACTCCCTTCTACTTACTTACAGGAAAAAGGGGGGGAGTAATGATTAACCTGGGTGGGAAATGTCACCAACCTTATAGTCTGCACCCACAACCTGATTTTTTTGCTGCGACTTTTCGCTTCGAACGATTGTTGTCATGATTCCGCCACCCTGGGTATCTTTTTGCGATCGTGTTTAGCAATTGCGATCGTCACATCAGATCGCTGAACAAATGATTGTTTAGATTCTGTAGAGCGATCGTTTGTGCCGTCGTTAGTTCGCATTCCGGAAAATGGATTGTGGGAATGATCGTTCGACGCTTCGCCGTAGATTTCCCGATCCTTCTTCTGGTGGGTACTAAGGTGTCATGTAGCCAGATTGGACTCGTGGGGGGTGCTGATGAAGATTTGCTACATAGAGCGCAGAATGTTTACTTGTCGTATTACTGTAATAATCACAGGGTAGTTTTACCCAGAACTGTGTCTGCTATGCTGCTCTCATAGTACACCAGACTAAAGACAGAAAGGCTCTGTCCGAACTGTGAGTACTTGTGGTGCTAGCTTATAGGGCTATACTGGAAAAGTAGGACGGCCAAGCTGTCACTCCCATCAACAGGCTGATTGATGTCTTACCTCTGGGCTGTTTTATTATTGTACTATTATTGTTATTTTCATATGATATTTTGAGTGTGCTTTACCTACCAATCCATATGTTGCGTCGCATCAAATGGAGTGCTAGCTCTTTGGTCTATGAGATCTATATGGCAGCCTAACCCTCTCCTTTTGCTGCTTTTTTTGGGCAATCACTGCAGCCTGAAATTCTCCTTGTTTTTTGCTTAAAAAAAAAAATAAAAAAAAAAATGTCACAGTTTTAGTTGGAACAGCCAAAAGATAAAGATGCTAGGCTCTCTGGAGCATGATGTGATTTGTTCCACAGAGTGACATCTTCTGTGTGGCAGTATTATTATTTCAGAGTCATGTCAGCCTGGGACAAGTTGTCATGTGTTGACTTTTATGATGGCGCAGAAGATACAGTGTCAACACAGAGCGGAGGGACCAGTTTTTTTGAGCGGAGTGGAAAGGTCCGGGTAGACTTGAGGCAGTGCTGTGGCTAGGCTTGCTGCATGTTATGACTTATACGTTATGGTATGGCCGTATTCACAAATGATATATGCCTTGCAGAAAAAAAGACAAAAGTAAAATATGAGGTGTGATACCCTTCAGTATGTTTAGAGTGGGATATGTATTATTTAGTATTTATATATCGCTGACATCTTTCACAGCACTGTACAGAGTATATTGTCTTGTCACAGAGGAGCTCACAATCTAGTCCCTACCATAGTCACATGTCTATGTATTTGTCGGGTACTGTATATATTATAGTATTATAGTCTAGGGCCAATTTAGGGGGATGCCAATTATATTTGTATGTTTTTGGGATGTGGGAGGAAACTGGAGTGTCCAGAGGAAACCCACACAGACATGGGGGGAACATACAAACTCCATGCAGATAGTGCCCTGGCTGGGATTCAAACCAGGGACCCAGTGCAGCAAGATGAGACTGCTAACCACTATGCATTAATGCTGCCCATATATATGGTTCCATTTACTCGACTAGGGTGTTATGGGAATATAAAAAAACCAAGTGTGATATGTGTGTATTGGTTATTATTATTATTTCTCATTTATAAAGCGCCAACATATCCCGTGGCGCTGTACAAAGGAAATATGAAAAAATAGCACTCTAGACTTGCTAAGGTGGATAGCACTCTTGCCTTGCAGCGCTGGATCCCTGGTTCAAATCCGGCCAGGTCAACGTCTGCAAGGAGTTTGTATGTTCTCGCCGTGTCTGTGTGGGTTTCCTCCGGGCACATCGCTGTGGAAGATGTCAGCGCTATATAAATCCTAGATAAGAGTAATTATAACCCCTCAAGTTGCTGGTACTCAATCTCAGACCTGCAGACCACTGCACAGAAATATAGATCATCTATTTTATAAGCCTGCTCTATGTGTTCAGTAAAGGAACCTAATGCAACCTGTTTCTATCATTCATCGATTTTAGGACCCTCACAGCCAGGCGGTGTGGTTGGTTGCTTTTGGCTATTGCACGGTGCAGATTGTCTTTAGTCTTATTAAATAATAACTGATGCAGCTGGAATGATGCTGGTTCAGGTACGGGGTCCGGGGTCTGCTCATAATGAAATTACAAGTGGCAGGTGCTCTCCATCTCCTTTCAAAGGGGTGGCGGAGGTTACACGCTACAGAAAAAGTCATGATTAGAGTATTTAGCAGAGGAGGGAAAATGACTGTTTTAGTGACTCAACGCTGAGTGGCCAATAACTGGCAGGACTCCCAGGTTATGGTTTTACTCATCTCACAAGTGTGGTTAAACTGTGACCGCAACTGGCTGTGGGGGATAACTGCATTGTTTTGACCTTATATTGCAGTTTAAGATGTCACAATTTAGAGACCGATTGTCGCTTGTTGGCTTGGAAAAGCTTATAAAATATTATTTTTCAAACATAAGCTTAAATACACATGATGATTTTTGTTGTGATTGATTTTATTTTTATTTTTTTTTTACCTTTTACAATCTAGATTTACTATAGCTTATATGTTTTATGACTGTATGGTTGGTTGGCTGGCTATTATTTATATGGAGTGTTGATTAAATGGATAATATTTAATAAATCACTGAGTAAAACTGAACAGATAGATTTAAGGAACCAGTCTTCCCAAAACCAGAACATTTGTAGCTACAGGCTACATTGATACCAACAAGCAAAAAAATGAAAACTGTAAAGTTAAGGGCCAACTGATTTTCAAGGCAAATTGGCACCTGGGTTTTGAAGCAGTTGCATTGGGCGCTTGGTGGCGCAATATTAATTTGTGCACCGTGACCTGATATCGGGATAGTGATTGGGTATAAGGATGGTGATAATAGAATATTAGTAACATAACATTACTGATAATCTACTGTCTGCAAGTACTTGGCGCTCAAATGAGTACGAAGTTGTTTTAAATGTTTGCCCTGGGATTGGCCACTTTTAGTATAAAAACATAATTGTTTATTACTAATATATACAAAGACAATTCACCTCCACTGGTCTACTGGAAAGTTGGTACATGTTTGTATGGGTGGCACCTCCAACTGTTGGCTACGCCTACATTTTGACCACCCAGCTAGGTCTTCACATCACCCAGATAAAGTGCTTTCTGAGAGCCTAACCACCAAAGTTGGCAACAAACATGGCTGCATTATACGTGTCTTTATAAACCACACATATAGTGCAAAAAGCATCAGACATTAGTCTGGATTCATCAAGACTTATTTAATCTATTACCGACAGCTCAGTAAATTACCGAACTCGAATAGTTGATTTCAGGCTTCATCAAAGTTATCTACAGCTGTTAGCGAGCATTCGATAATCATTTGGCAATGATGCGATAAAACGGAAGAAAGTGCAATTCATGAAAATGAAAGTGGGCGTGGTTCAGCGTTACATTTAGGATTAGTTATCTCCTTCACTGCTCTGTCGTTATTCCTGTCAGATCGTTGCTGACGGAGAAGATGGAGCCATTTGAAGTGGTTATGTATCGGCTGAGAGTGATTCAAAGGCGCAGAAGGGCAAGAATAAGGTCTAGAAACATATCAATTTGCAAGAGAATGGATTTATTTGCTATACCAGGACATCTGCATTTCACTTGAATTATCTTGTAAGAGAACACAGGCAGTGCCAGGGTTAACTAAATTGCTAACTGCACTACATTTTTTCAGAAAAGGCTCTTATCAAGCCGTAGCTGGCGAAATTGTGGGATTGTCCCAAAGCCACTTCCAGAATCCTGGTCCAGGTGTTAAGGCCTATTCGGAATGTTGCTATGTGGTGTTCAAAGGACTGCCTTTTTACCCACAATTCCACGGGAATTGCCCTTGTGTTAAACTACCTCTGTAAAATGGAAATATCGGCACGTTACCGAATGGTTACCACATTGTTATCGATATTTTTTCGACTTCACACCGAATGTGGAAAAACCTTGATGAATAAAACTAGAAATAGATAAACTTCAAATTCGATAATTTAACGAACTGGAAAAAGTTATCGCAAAGACAATGATGAATCAAGGCCCATATCCTCCAATGGGGTTTCATCCTCCATTAATGCTGTTTAGTCAGGACAGCAAGCTAGTTTCCTATCGGCCGGTTCGGCTGTTTATAGTTTTCTCATTTGCAGTAGCTGCTATGGAGATTTTTTATATGATTGCAGTGTTGATATTACTACTAGGCTCCTGTTTTTTCAGTTGTGTGTGTTTTGAATAAAAGCTGCCATTTATGTGTTTGCTGTGCTAGGAATTGAGGTGTGGCAGGTTGACGTGCTTCTTTGTCACTGCTCAGAAAGGTGATTGTATATATCCTATTGTGGCTTTTAGTATATCATCAGAGCAGGTTGTAGTAGAAGGTGCAAAGTATTATGACGGCCTGTGGAGATTGTGAAGTCATTCCGGTCCAGTCTATTGTGAATCATGTTGCTCTGGAGTTTTATTATGGTTGCAAAAAGATTGTATTTATTTCATTTCTAATACTACACTACCAAATGATGACCTTTTATACTTGCTTATAGTATATGTGCCATGTTTCATTTGTCTTATGTGGGGTTTTGTCTTTATAAGTATATGCTAGTCAGTTGTGTCGTACAATGTAAAGCCCATTGATTAATATCTTATTTCATTACGTAATGCAAAATTTCAAGTAAATGTGTTTTATAGGTGTAAACTGTTAGTTCATTATCAAGTAAGTCATGCTACCCCTACCCTTAGGAATGCCTTGCTGCACCCAATCAAGACAGCTCCAACCCTGAAGGCATTTAAAGCTAAACTGAAAAGCCACCTGTTAAGTCTGGCATTTTTCCCCCTGTAACACATCAAAAACCGCAACCTGAACTCAAAACTTCTTCTCTGCTCTAAAAGATTAGCAACAGCATAATAACCTTTACAGAAAAACATTTCTTTGTTACAGCTGATAAAAACCCTGCAATATGCCTACTTCCTGCCTATGTGGAAGCAGATATAGGGTTAAAGGGGAACTGAAGTAAGAGGTATATGGAGGCTGCCATATTTATTTCCTTTTAATCAATACCAGTTGCCTGGCAGTGCTGCTGATCCTCTGCCTCTAATACTATTAGCCATAGCCCCTGAACAAGCATGCAGCAGATCAGGTGTCTCAGACTTTAAAGTCAGATCTGACAAGACTAGCTGCATGCTTGCTTCTGGTGTTATTCAGATTCTACTGTAGAGAAATAGACCAGCAGGGCTGCCAGCCAACTGGTATTGATTAAAAGGAAATAAATATGGCAGCCTCCGTATACCTCTTATTTCAGTTCCCCTTTAAGCACTGTCTTCACTGAAAACAATTGGGTGAATCCTCAAAAGTTTGCTGGCTACCATTTTTAAGGAGCCCTGACTACTACACTTCTGGGATTCGTCCAGCCCTGGTTTATAGAGTCAAGTTACAATTATCTCTTCAAAGCACATTATAAACCCTGAGATTAACAGGCTGCAGCTTGTTTACTATCAATACAGTGTAGTTGTTTATACTGTACATACTGGGGAGAACGAGCCTGTATCGTAAACCTACCACCAAGTAGAAGTACACTAAAGGTGCCCATACACCTATAGATCTTCCTGTTCGATTCCTGGCAGATTTGATCAGTCTGGTTTCACACTTGTGTGGTGTGACTGTCACGCGGCGAGAGAGGCTCCAGCTCCACAGTCCCTTTAACATTACCCTTTGGCAGAGTGCGCTGACAGGGTAGTGTGCATACTTCCTGTTAGGCAGGAAGTACGTCACTGGGATTCCTGTCGGTCCATGCATTTGCTCTGCACAGCGCTCTGACGTTCTCACTCGCTGCTCCATCATTCATTTGCATTACTGCATAATCCCTGCAGTAGGCACGAATTATGTGGTAACTCACGGATGACTTTGCGGCGGCCGGTAAGCAGCGATTTATCTACTTATGCTGCAGCGCATTGCATTAAGTATCTATAGACTTTCAGTTAGTTAGCTCACTGCTTGCTTCGCCATAGTGTGAAAGGGCCCTGATCGAATCTACTAAACATCTATTGTACCAACCTGTATGATTGATCAAATTTCAATAGATTTGTTTACCTAAAAACCATTGTATCGATCAGATGAGATTGAAAATTGAGTATATTGTGGGCAGGGGAGGAGCCGTGGTCAATCACAGGGCAATGCGTCAAACGGTGCCACGCTGTGGTTTGATAGATTTCCTACTGATGTCGATATGTTGTATATGTGTGTGGTAGGAATTAATTACAGATCCGATCTGATTTTGTTCAGGGAGTTCCAATCAGTTTGTTACATTGGGTAAAAAATCTGTGAGTGTGTGGCCACCTTTACTCTGGCATCCTGGGACTTGTAGTTCAGTGGCAGAGAGCCTCACAGTTCTCCATTTAGTAGATACTTCATATTGGGGTGTGGGGGTGCAGCAATGCTTTTTGGGTTTCTGATGCCTGTACTGTCTGTTTGTTATGTTTCTGTGTCTGTGGAGAAAACATGCCAGAGGAATCTAAATACACATCCTGGTTATCGGCCAAGCAATAGATATGGACCCGGTTTGGCTCCCTAGAAGACACGATGTTCAGGACTCTGGTTCTGTCACCAGTTGTGCTGATGTAAGTGCTGCTATACATAATGCTGCCCAGCTTCGGAGTAGTAGTTGGTGGCTGGATAGTGTAATGGTTAAGGGCTCTGCCTTTGACACAAAAGACCTTGGTTCGAATCTTGCTCTATAGAACGTACTGTAGTGGCTGCGCCCCAATATAAATGTTCTGTGTCTGTGTCACGACATGTCTAGGAGAACTCATGGAGAAGCATGTGATTTGTTTGATCAGCTGATAGATTTGCAAAGCTCTCATTTACTGTGAACACATCTTGCTTTAGCACATGATCATGACTAGCAAATCAGAGACTTGCATGCCGTATCACCTGACCAAACTGATCACATGCTTCTCCATGAGTTCTCCTAGACGTGACCATCCCTATGGCCAAACGCATGCTATCATTTTATCAGGGACTAGAGAAGTATGAAGCACAAATTGGTCTAAAGAGATGTGATATGTGATATGTGATAAAAGCGTTTAAAAACAGTTTAAAATCGACAAAGAAATGAGGTAGCTTACCTCAATGACGAAAAATCTTTATGGTACAAAGGATTTTATTAGTGATAGCACAGGCAACACGTTTCACGGGTCTGAGCCCGCTTCCTCGGGCCAATAACAGGAACAGTGACCAATAACAGTGCCAAACTAAATGAAAAGTCCAGTGTAGGGAGTAGTTTTTGTAGTTTTTTGGGTTTTTTTTTGTTTACATTTCTTCCATTACCACATTGCTGTTACATACTGCACAATCGGGCTCCCTTTTGTCTCCTGTGCCTTTTCTTAGAGGGTGCTTTGACACTCACAGCCCACTACATATAGAGAAGTATGAGAACAATTTATTGCAAAGTTTGGGACTTCAGATTTTACTAGCTTGTTCCAGATGACTAGCTAAATAATCACTTCAGCTGATGTGTGTCCACATGACCTCTGTCATTGACGTATGCGTTGCCCAGCAGCTAGCAAGCATGCAGTTTAATAACTGAGAGTAGCGGAAGTGTCGCATTGTTCTGCACCGGTTCTGCTGTGACAACTCCTGGGTCACCGCACTGTCTAATTTATCTGTAGCAGCAACTCCTACGGAGATCATGCTCAGTGGGCTTTTTTGGTAATTTATTCTTTCTTCAAATAACAGTGCAAAACAGGTGGTTTTCCACTGCTGAATACTCAGCATTGTGCTTTTAAAACAAAGAGGATTAACAGGCATTTCTGCAGTATTAGCCTGCTGTACAATGCTGTTACTTTTACCTGACATGCCACATGTTCACTTTAACAACTAGGTAGTGCGACAGGGGACAAGAAACATTGCAACCAATGTTTTCCAAAGGGACAATCTCGCAAATGTGAGCACCTGTCTAAACCTTGCCATTTCCTGTCATGAGAAATGTGACCATAGAATGGTTGTAGCTTTGTGTTTACGGACAAGCCCTTGACCTGGGCCTTGGCGAGATAAATATATCCGGGTGGCTCATGCGCTCCTGCTGATATGATGTTATAACGTAATATTTCTGAGTTGTGCATTCTGTTGTGATGATGCTCTGTGGACAGCTGCAGAAGGAATATGGAGCAACCTGTTGAGAGTGTTTTCTGATCTTTTGTAACTAGAGCTATGACTTTTATATGTATGGATGTTGCCCGTCCGGTATTTTGTTTACAAGGATTGGACCTTGACCTGGATATTGCAGAAGGGTCATCTAAATCGGTACATCGCTGCGTAGTGAGCGTCCATAAATCTATGAACACGCACTACATTGTTGTCAGCTGAATGTTGGCTGGAAATTGTTTGGGAATCTAGTGTGAGTACTAGTCGTCTTGTTAGAAGTAATCTGTCATGTATTGAAGTACCTGCAGCAGGGCACCTCCTGCTTCCTCCACCCCCACCCCATAGAACAGAACAAACTATTAACCCCAATACATTGTAGAATAGCTGGGCTTGTAGGTCCTTGCAATTTAAGTCTTTAATCAATAATTTCAGAAGTAAATATGGTGCTTTATAGCAGTAAGGGATAGGAAGGGGGTGAGGTGGTATAGCCTATCGGCCGAAACCGCTTCGCCAGGGGCTTACTAAGTTACTAAGCTTACCTCGACGAAGTGGCTTTGACACTTCTTCTTTTTTCCTATCCCTCACTGCTTTAAAGCACCATAGGAACTTACAAGGTCATATGTGCCCAGCTACTCTCCTTTGATGTACCACATGTGTGTCACTGCGGTGTTCTTACCAGGCTCTTTTAGCCGTGTGCTCCACCCGGCTAAATTTGATGACCACCCGGCTGTCATCGGCTCAACTCCTTATTCTCCTCCTATGCTGTAAGCAGGGTTGCGCAGAGAAGCACCATCCCTGCGTTTTCCCGTCAAGCCCCACCCGACTACTTTTTCATGCCACCCGGCAGGAAAACATTTCTGTGGAGAACACGGCACTGTGTTCTCAGGTCTGACTTATCAGCTTAAAGGGAACCAATTCTGATACTTACTGTGAAGAGAGGGTAGCCTCAGGATCCGAATGAGGCTTCCCGCACGCCCGCCCCCCGTTGCTGAGGACTCCGTGCTGCTGCGCATGCGTGCTCAGTTGGCTATTGCGTGCACTTTATCCAGGAAGAGGAGATGCGCGGCCCCGATGTGATATTGACAAAGCGGACCTGAACTCAGAACTTCTTCTCCGCTGTAAAATAATAACAGCTTATTAACCTTTAAACAAAAACATTGGTTTGTAACCCATGATACAAATCCTTCAATAAATCTGCAATGCGTCTGCTTCCTGCTTTCGTGGAAGCAAACATAGGGTTAACATCCTGTGTTTACAAATTAGCTGCTCTGCTGTGGCAGAAGAGCTTCCTGAGCTGACACAGCTGAGAGATCAAATTACAGTGGTGATTAGTCACAGATGAGGGGCAATTAGACAGGCGAAACTCTCTAAATACATACAGGGTGCATTTCTCTAGGTTTTTCTTCTATCTTGTCCTCTTTAAAGAAGTACCCTGTCTTGGTATTTAGTGCTAGCTCTGTTCTCTTTAATTCAGCTACTAATCACTGTGGTTGCTCAACAATCATTTTTTTTCCTTCCACATTTTGATGATATGGGCATTATTCAAGTGAAATTTCAGTTCTAGTGAAAACCGAACCATTGGCAACCCACACATGCCTTCACCATAGCAGTAAACACATTACTTATTCAGCTACCTCCCTGCCAGACTTCAGTACTTGGCCTATCCAGTGTCCAGGCACTCAGCCAAGCACTCTAATCTTCCAGCAGCAGTGCCCATACTGGGCGCACCGCAGTATAAGCCACGCCCACCATTTCAGCAGTCTTCCACAGCATATTGTAAGGAAGGGGAAAAACACTATGCAAAGATTAATGACAGTAACGCCTATGGAGGTTCTTGTATTTAAAGAGGAACTGTAGTGAAAATGACATAATGAATACAATTGCGTATTGTTTACAATATTCATTCATCGATTATTTAGCTAGGGTTAGCCCATTGTAAAACCTTTCCTCTCCCTGATTTACATTCTGAAATGTATTCCTGGTGGTGACATATTTAGTTCTGCCAGGTAATCTGTACAGAATGTTCATTTTCTGAGCGTTCTTTGCACAGAGAGAGATACTGCTTGCATGGCATTTGGAGAAAGACGTTATTTCCCACATTGCAATGAGGTACACAGACGGCAAACTGTCAGGACCATGGTCATGACATCACACTGTGGGAGGGGTTTCACCACAATATTAGCCACACAGACCCCCCCCCCCCCCCCCGATGATATATTATAAAACAGGTAAAGATTTCTTGTGGGAAAGAGAGTGTCAGCTACTGATTGGGATGAAGTTCCTCTTTAACACCTCCTAGAGAGACCTTTAAATATTACCCAGTTTATAGAAATGGAGAATTTAGTTCTGTGAGACGTTCCTGAAGGTTCTTTCGTCCTCTTTGAAGAACGCGATCCCATCACTGAATCTTCATCCTGTGTTAGTGTTTGTCAACCTCAAAATAGCAGCCAGCAAAGTGACTGATTTGTGTGGCCTGTCTCCTCTGCCAGTCATGTCTCCTCTGCCAGTCATGTCTCCGCTCTCCTTCTGATAATTCACAACTTCATGGCTCAGGCCTGGAATGTAAACGTATGTGTGGAGTTGTCAGTGATCCGTTTCACAAGGGGAGGATTTTGTGAAAGAAGATTACAACTGATGGGCTAATGTTTATTTTAACGTCATGCTGCATTAACTCCCTAATGCTACTTTGCATGGCCTGGTTTAAACCGTCGCCTGCGCCGCTTTGGAGGGAACGCTTCTCTGATGGCTGGACCTGGCTGCAGAGGTCATCTTCAGCGTTGCCACAGCGGTCTGATGGCTAGCCTATTTTATGACAGATTTTCATTGGGTTTCTGTGACTTAATAGGATACAATAGATTTTATAGCTGTTTACTACACTGTAGAGGCCATAAATCTCTCGGATAAAAATTAGTTTTGCTAAGAGCCTGCCTGATCGACAATGCGACCAATTTCGGGCTAAAGGTGGTCACATGTATCGATTGGACATGCTGTAAGATGTCGGGGCGTCGCAGTCTAACGGGCTGCGAGCAATATTGGGACAAGCGACGAAACCTCCGGCGCTGTCCCCCCCCCCCCCCTACTGTATAAATGTGCCCCCTGTGTGTGCATTTAAACATTACCTGTCCCACATGCCCCCCCCCCCCCCCCCCCCGGGGTGCCCATCCATCTTCGGATTCCCACTTGCTGAAATCGACCGGGAATCAGCCTGCTGTGTATGGTCAGCTGACAGATCTCACTCTAATCAGAATTGATCAGAGAGAGATTTGTCTCTTGGTTGAATCTGCCCATCATCGCTAGATGTATGGCCACCTAACGATCTGAACAATGTTGTACCTTCATGCTCTGAAACCAGAAATCAGTTCTATGCCGATCGAAATCATGTGACCAGTAGCCGACTCCCTTAGATTGATACGGTGTTTTCCATCCTGCTCGAGCGAGTAAATTGGTCGATTAGACCAGGTATCTGACACTTTCCAAAGATCGAACAGAATGGGACTTAATCAATTCTCCCGCGATCCGCTGAAATGATCAAATCGAATAGTTGATCTTACAGGACAATTGATTAATATATAAGAGTCAGAAGATTGCGTACACACACACAGTTACAGTCAGCCCCAGAAATCGGGATTTGATCTCTAGGATTACGGTTCAAGGCCGAGTGCTGTACAGTCACGTCACCAAGTTAGACTAGATGCTAGTGATGCATTCTGTTGCTATGGGGACGGAGGGATAGCGGCGTGCCAATTGACGTATCGGGAAGGGTAAGGAGAACAATTATTTCAGCCATTCTTGGCGACGTATCAATGCCTCTATACATGTTAGAGTCAAGTGTTGGGTTATGTCATTTTATAGGTTTAAACACCTCCAGGCATGGAGCTGTTAGATTGCGTGTGGTAGGGAGTTCCAAAAGGTAGGGGCAGCATGACAGAATGCTAGATTTTTATTTGCTGTAAATATTATTTGCTGTAAAGATCAAATAAGAGAGACAGGTGACCCCCAATGTCATTAATGAAGTTGTTGAATCATTAATGACTGACCTCTATTTGGGTGCATACACACATCCAATTTTGATTGGCCAATTTTACCACGCCCTTGTAGTATGACAGCTTACCTACACAGCCTGTTCATGACATTGTAATTCTTGTTGGCCCTCGTACTACATGAAAGCGGTTAAATCGTCCATTCTTTAACAATCAAAATTGGATGTGTGTACAGGCTTGAAATGCATCAGATCTGTTTCTGCTGCTTGACAATTGCGATCGTGATTTGCATTTACAAGTGTGAACAGGACCTGAGACCTGAGAGCGCTGACACAGGCACATAGCATGCCATAAAACACAGTGCTGACAAAGGCTGCTTTCTCTACATTATGTTGACCTGAGGATCCGGCATTGACTGTACACATCATTAGTCAGGCTTTGACATGATTGGGTTTCTGTCAAATGCTGTTTAGCTAAGCAGAGCTATCATAGAAAGTGGGGCAGTTCCCTGAGTGAGAGAGCATGTGGCTCCCGCCTATGCATCAATTGCAAGCAGCGCACATGCAGAAATTCCTGTATTCCTAGCAAGCTTCAGCGTGAGGCGCAGAGAGCCCTTGTCCGCTGTGGCTTACGTAACAAAAATAGGTGATTGATGTATTTGTAATTGTTTCAGAAAACCTAATCCTCCCGAGTAAATAATGTCTATTGTGTGTTTTGTTGTGTTTTTTGTTTGTATTTTTATGTTGTTTATGTTCTCCGCTGTTTTTCAACATGTACACGTTTGTAACTTGGACGAAACTTGTTTTTAGGTGGTACTGTTTTGTTGCAACAAAAATCATGTTTGTTGAATAATGTGTATCCGCAAAAGAGAAAAAGAGCTAGTTACAGTAATTCTATGCAAGGCTGTGGAGTTGGAGTAATTTTTGGTTACCTGGAGTCGGTGGTTTCATAAACTGAGGAGTCGGAGTTGGAGTCAGATGATTTTTGTATCTACTCCATAGCCCTACCACCAGGGGTGTGGAGTTGGAGTCGAAGAGTCAGAACAATTTTGGGTACCTGGAGTTGGAGTCTGTGGTTTCATAAACTGAGGAGTTGGAGTCGGGTGATTTTGCCTATGGCCTCAATTCACTAAGCTTATCTCCTGTCTTTAATAACTCTTCTAGAGTTGTCACCATGGTGATAAGGCATGTCGTATTCAGGAAACATTTTACCTCAGACAAGCCTAAAGTTACCTCTTATGTCTTTAAGTTAACTCTCCAATCCTTAAAATAACTCCAGAGTTAAAGACAGGCTGTTAATTAACTGCGTGTGAAAATAACTACAGAGGAGGTAAATTAACTACAGAGGAGGAAAATTAACTACAGAGGAGGTAACTTAAGGAATGAAGAGGTAAGATAACTCTCTCACTGTGTGAGGTAAGTTTTCTCTTGCCTTATTATCTCCAGCATGATCTTAGTGAATTGAGGCCATTGTTAGTGGGTGTGGTTATAGATAAGGGCAGTTGGTGCTGTTTTTTTTTCCATGCCTGCCAGTGAAGATGCTGACCTGCAAGCTCATGAAGGATCATACAACATGATCAAATAACACAGCGAGTATTAATAATTTCTTGATCTATGTTTTTTTTATCTTCTTAGCAGCGTCTTGATTTATATTCTTCCCCTGCTACTGTAATCTTTTGGTAAAGTTCCTCTTTGATTTCCTGGTTATAAACCTTTATCAGATGAGGAGGTGTCGTAGGGCGGCACCCAGACGAGGGCAGAGCGCTTGCTATATTGCCAGTTTCCGGCCTGCCGTCACGATTGCCGGGCCTCGGATTTGTTTTATTTAGCCGCGTGAAGCCTGTAATTCAGTTAACCTGCGCCGCCACTTATTATCTTTATGGAATGCGAGTCATAAAATGATTGGTACATATTTGCAGGCCTAAGCATTTCGCCCTTGGCTGAAAATGAGCCGCAGTGCTGAGTATAGACAGCGGCTCGTACCCGGTGATGAGTAACGACCTACTGCCTTACATATATAGTGTTATCGCTCACACAGGAGGGATGGCAGCCTCCTCAAGGCTGACTGTAGGCCGCATCCGCTGCAAGAATGGCATTCAGCACGAGGGCACATTTTGTTTGTGTTTAGTCGCTCTTTCTGTGGCCTCTTGGGAGCCCTGATAGGGGAAGCCGCGTTAATGAATGCGTGAGCTGCGTCAGGAACATCCTGTGTGATGGGGAGAGCGCTGGGCTGGACGTCTCTCGCAGAGTAAACAGAAGCGTATAAACTTGTAAGCTCTCAGTACAGATCAGTATGTTTCCAGACCAAGGTTAGCTTGCCAAGCATGGGCCCAGCACAAAGCAGGCAGGTCACTGAGAGATTTAAAGCGGACCTGAACTCTTGCACTGGACAGAAGGAAAACGAAGAGAAATACACCCTGTATGTATTTAGCCTGTATAATTCCCATGTCATCTGTGACTAATCACTACTGTAATTTGATCTCTCAGCTGAGTCAGCTGGCTGCCTCGACAGAGCAGGTAATATGTAAACACAGAATGTTAACTCTGCTTCCATGAAAGCAGGAAGTAGACAAACTGCAGATTTATAGCAGGATTTGTATCAGCTGTATTAAAGAAAAGCTCCAATCAGCTTATAGAGGCAGGGAGGGAAGGGACGCAGGTGGGGAGCGACGCTATAGAGGAGGCGGGGGAGCGGCGAAGAGTGACAGTCTGCATGTAGACAGCCTGTTAGCGACACGCTGCGTGTCACTACCATGGCGGTTTGATTTATGGGGGACAGCAGAGCGCAAGGGGGGGGGGGGCTGTATAGTAACAGAGGCTGGTGACTATGCAGAACCAGCCTCTGTGTGCTAATAGGATTCTTATAACCTACCAACAGCCAAGAAACAATGAGAGACAGCTTGAGATAAGGTTTTACTGCAGGAAAGTTCAAAGGGTCATGATTTCTGCTTAATATAGCTTAAAAAGAGTGTGGTTTTAATACTGCAAATGTGACAGAATGATGCAATGTTATAAAAATAGCTATGGTATATAAAAATTAGTATTTTCTTTGCTACTAATATTGTATTTATTATTCGTACTACACAAACAATTCACTATATCATAAGTTTTTGTTCACTTCCGGTTCATTTACCGGTAAGCAGAAGTCTTAAGCTGCAAAACCCTCCTCCGAAACCAAAATATTATTTTGGCCCTTTTGTCCTTAGCACAGAGCGCTGGCCTCTATCCCTTCCCTAATCGCAGCCCACCCTGTTAGCCCTAATCCGTTAACCGCCAAGCCACTGTGCTGTTGCGGCCCAGATGTCGGCCTCCTTTGAAGGTAAAATAATATTTTTGCTTGAAGTAGAAGAATGCTGACGTCGAGGAGAGATTACCTGAGGCAGAAAGAGAAAAATGATGAGTAACGATCAGATGTGGCGATGATTCAGCGTTGTGGATTGTGCTGGCTCCTATCTGCGGGGCGGAATGGTAGACGTGACGCAGCAGCACGCGGTTCTGGGCAGGGCGACGCACAGGCGCTGGGACAGCAGCGGTAATCTGAGCGCGGGCGTCCCTGTCCTGCGCGCTCACTTCTGAGAAATCACTATCTGCTCATTAACATTGTTTTTCTGGCAGCACCTGTTAAAGTTCGAGCAAGGCCCGAGGCAGCCTTGAGTTTGATACACTCTGGTGAACCCTAAGCCAGGTTCTGCTCTGGAGATAATTGACTTTTTTATTTTTTAATTCTCTTTCTAAAGCTACGTGCGGACTTTGAACTTTCGTCACCCGAAACGATTGCTGGGAATCATTTCGGATGGGAGTTTCGTAGGAAGGCCAGGCAGACTGGATAGTGTATTCTGTTCTGTGGCGAAGGGATGGGGGAGCAGTGTCTTGCTATGGAAACATCAGAGGACGTTTCCATAGCAACTGTAGAAAGGGGGGGGGGGCTGTTTGTCCCACTAGATTAGTTTTTCAGGAAAGATTTTTACATATCCCTGAAGAGCAGGGTTAGGTTAAAATGCACCTTCAACATGTGGAAAGTAGCCAAGAAGGAACCTTCTGCTTTGTGCACCTTGATTACGCATGCAGGAAAAGGGAATACCTGGACTGTCTGAAATGTAGACTACAGAGTCCAGGTTACAAAATTGGTGCAGTCTGTGCTTATAGTCCGTTTTGGAAAATGATACCTGGCTGCAGGTTAAAGGGAACCTGAAGTGAAAGGTATATGGAGGCTATCATATTTATTTCCTTTTAAATAATAACCGTTGCCTGGCAGTCCTGCTGGTCTATTTGGCTGCAGCGGTGTCTGAATCATACCAGAAACAAGCTTGCAGTTAATCTTCTCAGATTTTTGACAGAAGCATCTGATCTGCATATTTGTTCAGGGTCTATAGCTGAGGCCGGTTTCAAACTGAAAACCGCACCGCCAAAAACGGGCCTTTAGGGAATGCCGTGTTACTACGCGGTATTCCCCATCTGGCATTGCGCCAAGCAGGAAGTGATGCGTGCTTGCAGTCACTTCCTGCTTCGGGGTATGTGGAAGTGCACGGAAGCGTATTGTAAAAATATGCATGAGACGTCACATTGGTAATTTCTTAAAAAGCCTGCGTCGCCATAGACTAACATGACTGGGCCGACGCAGATCGCCGCAAGCCACTGCAGAAGCTGCGCGGTAACATGGCTCTGGACCAGTATCGGGAATGAGGCGAAACCGTCACTTCCGTCGCGCCGTACACTCGCAGTATGAAGGTCTCCATAGACTTTCACTGTCTGGTGGTGGGGTGCGGTAAAAATACCTCACCGCTCTGTGAAAGGGCCCACAATCAACAGAACAGCCAAGCGACTGGTATTGTTTACAATTTAAATTAATATGTCTCCTCTCACTTCAGGTTCCCTTTTAAAGTGGAAATGTTTCACCCCTTCATGCCATAGACCAAAGGTTTAAAATGCATAAGTTTGTGCGCTCCCACGTGCATTCGGCAGAACGGACGTCCACAGATAGGCCGTTTATAAACGCCCATTTTGCGTGAAGTGGTTAATTAAATTAATCACATTGCAACTTATACTGTGACAGTAATTACCAAAAATAAGACATTCATATAAGAGAGCTGGCACTTCCTGTTTTGCTTGTTGGCAGCATTGTGAGGGGTGTGGCTTACAACCCGTGATGACGCCTTACCCCACCCCGCCCACCAAACCCTCTCGGCTTCCTGAATAGCACCTAAACAATACCCTCATTACAGTGAATATAAAGAAAGCAATGTGATTTATCTGATATTGGCTAATTGGCACTCTACACAGATAAAAACAAAAATTCTCCTCAGCAGAGACATCGGCAGCAGCAATTACTTGACAGCAGTTATAATCTTGGTGAATTTTGCCTTCTTAAAACAGAAGGAAATTTGCAATAATTCAGCTATAAGTTAACATTTGTGGTTACCCACAATGCATCACTACTGAATGCAAATTATCTCTTTCGCCCCTGTAAGCAAGGAGGGCATCCAGACCCGCTGGTGTATAGCAAGCATATAGTTTTAAATATTACACAGCCACACCAACCCCACATGTAGACAGCCTGTTTTGGGCTTTTGGCCCTCATCAATACATGGCAGGTATCTCTGCAGTTCTAATCTATGCCTCTTTCCATAGCTAATGAACATATTGGGTGGCGTTTTGGATGCCAGCTATATTTTTTTTGTAATTTTGTGTCAGAATTTTGGTTCTTGTCTGTTCCCTCACAGGAGAGATTTATCCTCTCTCTTGTTATGCTGGAAGCTAGCCACAGGGACAGGAACATTTTAATTAGGCTGCATTTCCACTTGTGCGGTGCGGTGCGGAATCGCCGGGAAATCACCGCAGACGAAATCGCATGCGGGTGCGATTTTGCATGCGTTTTTTCCCGCGATTTCGCATAGGGAAGTAGGTGGGCGATTTTAACCATGTCACTGCCTTTGTAAATTAACATTACCTCCTATGCGAAATCGCATGCGAAATCGCGTGGAAAAACGCATGCCAAAACCGCATGCGATTTCCCTATTAGATACATTGTATGCGATTCGCTTAGCGGTGTGCGGGGAGCGAATTCTGACGGCTCTGCCGTGCAGATTTTCCCCACACACAAAAACGCTCTGCACAACGCACAAGTGGAAACAGGCCCATCCACTTGTATTGGCTGTGCGAATCCGCATGCGGACAACGCATGCGGATTCGCTATAGTGGAAATGAGCCCTTACTGGTACACCTGAACGGAGAGAAATATGGAGAATGCCATATTTAGTTCCATTTAAACAGTTCTAATTTTCTGGCTGTCCTGCTGATCTTTGGCTGCAGTAATATCTGAATCACACTCGTGAAACAAGCATGTGGCTAATCCAGTCAAAAATATCTGATCGACATGCTTGTGGATGGCTAAAAGTATTAGAGGCAGAGGATCAGCAGGACAACCTGGCAATGTGCATTGTTTAAAAGGAAATAAATATGGCAGCCTCCTTATCCCTCTCAGTTCAGGTGTGCTTTAAGGGGAATTCTCTTCCGTAGAGAAGCACCAATAAATACCTTTACAGCGTCAGGATGAGAAATGTTGCAGGTTTCGTGGCTATGTTTTGTTCTTTTTAAAGGACAACTGAACTGAGAGGGACATGGAGGACGCTATATTATTAATGTAGATTGTGTGGCTGTCCTGCCCATCCAGAGAGATCTGTCACTTGGCCTAATCTGGCCATCATTAGATGTATGAGCACATTTAGAGGCAGAGGATTAGCAGGGCTGCCAGGCAACTGGTATTGTTTAAAAGAAATAAATATGTCAGCCTCCATATTCCTCTCACGTCCGGTCCCCTTTAAGCAGTCTCGCCGCTGGGCTCCTGGGATTCGTCCAGCCCGGCGTGCGACAGAGAAGCCAGGATATCAGCCGCTCGGCCCTGAGAAAGACATTTATCCGTAACAACTCCCATAATTCTATCCATGCAGGCCCACTCTAAAATAGCCACTGAAAATTCACCACAGTTCTGCTTTAATATGTATCTTCTCTTATTTTTTTTTTTCCACTTGGCTTTCGTCTCACATTAATTATCACATTTCCCCTTTTTGAAGTGTCTGCCGCTGATTCGCTTGATTTATGGGCAGAAACAGCAAAAGAAAAATTTGCAATTGACCTTGAACTGCTGAACCGAGCTTTGGCTTGCTTGCAGGCTCCATAGAGCCCCATAGAAGGCAGACAACCTGTGGTTCACCAGCTGTTCTACTCCAACTCCCAGCATGCTCTGCTAATCACACAGCCCTCTGAGGAGATGAAGAACAGCAGGGATTAAGCTATTATTCCCAGGAACCGTGGCTGTCCTGTCCGCTGTCATTATTTTCTCATAACAAGATTAATTGCAGCATTATGTTCTTATTTTATAAAGGGGGCTTTTATACATATTTAGAGCTTTGTTTGCTGTTTTGACTGAATGGGGACCAGGTTACTCTGGAGGGTTTGGTGTCCTGGGTTCTCAGCTGTGTGCTAAACCTCAGATCTCAACAGGGCACTGTGGGGTGTGAATGGGAACAGATACAAATGTTGAAGTAAAGGACACCCGAACTGAAAGGGACATGGAGGCTGCCATATGTGGACCTGAACTCTTGCACAGCACAGAAGGAAAACATAGAGAAATGCACCCTGTATGTATTTAGAGAGTTTAGCCTGTCGAATTTCCCCTCATCTGTGACTAATCTCAAGTTGTAATTTGATTCCTCAGCTTTGTCAGCTGACTGCCATGCCAGAGAGGTAATTGGTAAACAGCAATGCTCTCAACTTCGAATTCGGATTAAATTCGAATAGGGTTATTTGAATTTCATCCTACTAATTACAGCAGCTGTGGCCGAGGTGGGGTTAATCTTACTCATCAGGCTTCTTCTTCGCTCGTCCCTCGGCGCCTCCCACACTGCGTTTCAATCCGGCGGTCACGTGACTATACACTTCCTCCTTCAACCCGGAAGGAGGAAGTGTATGTAATCACATGACGCCGGATTGGAATGCCTCGTGGGAGGAGCCGAGGGACGGAGCAAGAAGAAGCCTGATGGGTAAGATTAACCCCACCTCGGCCACAGCTGCTGTAATTAGTAGGATGAAATTCAAATAACCCTATTCAAATTTAATCCGAATTCGAAGTTGAGAGCATCGCTGTTGGTAAACACAGGATGTTAAAAATATGTCTGCTTCCATGAAAGCAGGAAGTAGGAAGCAGAAATATAACTTTTGTTGTGTGAATACTTCATCCTACTAATTACTGAATCTGAGAGAGCCTAAGCGCTTTGAGTCCTATGGGAGAAAAGCGCTATAGAAATGTTATTGTATTGTATTGTATTGTATAAGTAGACCAATGGGCATGAATCCTAAAGCTTTTTCATCTGTTTTCCTCTGTTTCCACCTTATCAAGAGCAATAATACAATACAATTAAGGTAAAGGGAATATTGAAATGAAGTTAATCAGGAACAACTAACTTTGAGTGATTATTTTGCTTGTAAATGTGCTGCAAGGTTAGTTTTATCAATTAGGTGATAAGCCATTTATGAGAAGTTTTGTGAGCCCAATGCGGATTTATTGCAGGGTAGGCATCAGCTGTAACAAAGAAATGTTTTTTCTGTAAAGGGTATTATGCTGTTGATTATCTTTTAGAGCAGAGAGGAAGTTCTGAGTTCAGGTCCACTTTAAACAATACCAGTTACCTGGCTGTCCTGCTTATCCTCTGTCTATAATACATTTAGCCATAGGCCCTGACCAAGCATGCAGCTCAAGTGTTTCTGACTGAAGGCTGACTGTATAATCCACATGCACACTCCCTCCTCCCTTCTGCCATCACTGTAAAGCATAACGGTAGGCACCATGACGTAGGACTGAGCAACCAATGAGTGTGGTTCACCGCTGCTCAGTCTGTGCATCCGCACCCCACAGTGCATTGATTAGTTATATAGTGTTGATTAGTTATATAGATGTCTTTGGAGCATAGCATAGAATCACTTCAGCCAAGCAGAACCCAGCTGTAGCTGTTGGTACTTGACCTGAAGAAGCGGAATAGACCCGACAGAATGCGGTGTTGTTGTGCAATAGAATTCAAATTCTCCACCACATATGCCTGATGTGAATGTTTGCCACCACTCAGAAAGTTTATCCTTTATACACCTCTGTTAGGAGTTTGTAATTTTATAATTTTTGTTTTCATAACTGCAAAAGCCTAATTAGTGCAACCACTAGAGTCCCGAAAATCCTGGGACCAGTACCAGAGCGGAAGCTGGTATTCCTCCGCGAGCATGAATTGGTGGTGTCCCAATCAGGGCTGTGGAGTCGGAACAATTTCAGATCCCTGGAGTCGGCGTTGGTGGTTTCAATAAACTGAGGAGTCTGAGTCGGATGATTTTCGTACAATTTCCACAGCCCTGGTAAGTATAATAGCCTCATCCAGAAACCTGGATGCAGAAAAACTGATGCAGAACTAGTGGAAATAGGCCCTTAGAGTAAGGAGTCAGGAGTCAGAGCAATTTTGACTACCTGGAATCATTTCAAAAACTGGTTTCTTAAACTGAGGAGTCAGAGTTGGATTTTTGTACCGACTCTACAGCCCTGGTGGTTGCTTCCCTTGATAGCCGACTAGTGAGTGCATCCTTCTTTTTGTATATATTGCTGGGTGCAGATAGATACCACACTATTGGCTCCTGGTCTCTCTTTTTGTATTTTCGGTCTCCGGTATGGGACTGTAGACAACACAATTACTTAACTAATACTAAACACAAATAAAGAACCATTGTTTTTTGGTGCATAAAAAGGCCGTGGCCATCTTTATTGGTTTCAACTAAAGCTTAAAGAGGTCCAAATAACTTTATTAAATTTAAATAAATAACCAACACTCCAGGATAGGTCCACCATTACAGTTCAGACCCACTTAGTACATATTATTAAACCGCAAGGACCCCTTCACGTAGACCAATAAAGCTTGACCACGACAAATCTCTTCTTGACGGGAGGGTGGGTGGGGAGCTTGTCCCATCCACACTGGAACCTAAGGCAAAAATCAACTGCACAGCACCTTCTTATATACCCTTAAAACCCCTCTGATTGGCTGTTGCAACAATGTTTAGGCCTAGCAACACCTGGCAGGTTCTACCTTACACCTACAGCGACCAATCACAACTCTGCCTACATTTTTCTTCCTCACTACCTAGGAGAAAATAGACAGCCAATCAGGGGGTTAGTTACCTCAGCCATAGGGGCTATCGCAAACCCCTCATAGCAATGTTAAATGCAATTTACCATAACTCATACCTGAAACTATCAGTCCTTATGGTTGTCACAATCCCATGATGGGCCTGCTTTATAAATACGGCCCTGTACATTCTTGTAGGATGCTCTGGTCCCTATCTCTTAAATAAGCACTTGTGACTTGCTGTGGAGATGGCATTGCAGCCCTGCCGTTCGTTGTGTTGTAGTGCTGCTGAGCTGCCTTTTATAGTTTATGATTTGATAGCTATTGTGTGACAAATGGAAGTCCCTCTGTCACCCCCTTTGGAGGTTATATTCATTGTGTCCCGCGTCTGTGTTACCTCAGTGTTGGCATTAACCTTCGTGGCTCCAGATAAATGACTCATGGACGGCCTTGGACCTGTAATGAGCTCAGGATGACATCATGAAGATTAGTGAAACTTGTCCTTCATCTTAAAATGACACCATTTTCTATATATAATAATCCCATAGAATTGTGACCTAGACCCGGAGGCAGCCTAAGCTAAACGCTCTCTCAGACACAATAACAGCTTTAGTCAGAATTGCTCCCGCCATCGGCTGCAATAAAAAGGCGGCCGTGAGGCTGTGTACGTCTCACTCAGGGCTGCTTTCACAGTGATGGCCGCAATCCATGAAGTATAGAGGCCAAGTTACAGACTACCCAGCAAGCTCATGGTGAACTAGAACTCATTGGAGTGTGTAAGGGGCTACAATGGACCTAAAAGCCCTCTTACTAAAATGTTAAGCAAAACAAATGTTTGCCTCCTTAAAACAGAAGGTATTTGCGATAATTCAGGTTGGAGTGAGTATATGATGTTTCCCACAATGCATCACTGTTGAATATGCAAATCATCTTGTTTTCCATGTAAGCTAACCACGCCTCCAAAACTACTTTAGAGGCAAAATAATGCTTTGTTTTGCTTTCACCTAATCACTCAGTGGGCCTTTAACACCTTATGAAGTTGGTCTTTATTATCCACGAAATATGTTGTTTTCTGTTGCTGCTTAAACCCGTTATTGTCACAACCTAAACCCCTAAATGTTCCTTATACTTCTTTTTAACATTTTTAAGTTATGCTTACGCATAGAAGGAAACTGAGGTGAGGGGGAGGCTCAAATATTGATTTCCTTGTAAAAAATGCAAGTTACCTGGCTGTCCTCTTGATCATGTGTCGCTAACGCTTTTAGCCATAGACCATGAAGGAGCATGTAGATCAGATGTTTCTGACTGACATCTGACTGCATTAGCCACATGCTTGTTTCAGGTGTGCGATTCAGACACTACTGACGCCAGAAACATTGAAACGACTGCCAGGCAACCGGAATTGTTTAAAGGGAACCCGAGGTGAAATGGATATGGAGGCTGTCATATTTATTTCCTTGTAAACAATACCAGTTGCCTGGCAGCCTTGTTGATTTTCTGGCATAAGTAGTGTCTGAGTCAAAACCCTGGAACAAGCATAAGGCTAATCCAGTAAAACGAGAGTCAGCTGAGCCAGAGTACCTGATCTGCTGCATGCTTGTTCAGGCTCTTTTAGAGACACAGGGTCAGCAGGGCTGCCAGGCAACTGGTATTGTTTAAAAGGAAATAAATATGGCAGCCTGCATTTCCCTCTTACCTCAGGTTCCCTTTAAAAGGAAATGAGTATGGCAGCCACCGTATGCCTCTAACCTTGGGTTACCTTAACCAACAGCTGTCCTACATTTTAAGGGTTTAGGTTGTTTTTTTTCGTATTCAAATACGTATACCTTTGTTTTAGAGCATGCCCATTGTTTTGAAGTACAGTGAAGAGGCCACGAGTGGAACAGATCCATAACTGCACACCAGGCATCTTTTTATAAGTAGTAGCCTACCTCCTGTCCTATCCAGTATGTACAGTGGCTTTCACTGTGCTTGTATTGATAGTAAATTGGCTACAGTGTGTGCTTATTCCGGTTCTCCTCTTTCTAAGCCCCCCCCGCCCCCCCTCCTGGCTTGAAATTGTGTCTCTACACTTCTTAATATTTCTGTGCAGATATTGTGGCACTTCTGAAACCCCTGAGTGTGGGGTACAGGTTAGTGATGAATCATTTTCTAACAGAAGCAATAGGAGTGATATGCATTTTCAAACTGCGAAAATTAGCAATGTTAATACTGTAGCATTATTGGCTAGATCCCAATTTAAAGGACACCTAAACTGAGAGAAATATGGAGGCTGGCCTATTTATTTCCTTTTAAACAATACCAGTTGCCTGGCTGTCCTGCTGATCATCTGCCTCTAATACTTTTAGGCCAGTTGCACACGCACTGCTGAAATGTGCCACGGTGCGGCAACAGGGTCACCTGGATAGCGCCGCCTCCCAGCGGGTGATATACTCCCTGGTGGGCTTCAATAGCGGGCCCGTCTGGCCATGTTCACTTAGCTCCACAGTGCATGTTGCTTTTTGGCACAATTGTTATACGTGTTTTCGCCATGCTATGAGTTTACCATAGTTATACGTGACAACCGTGGATGGGACTGCTCAATAAAAACAAGTCAGTATTTGCTTTCTTCCAGATATAGCTAAAATTACACAAAGGGCTTCTAAAAAGGGTTCATATAGTTTTTTACTCTCATGATCAATATGTGCATCCATGCTCTGGGTCATTAGCGCCCAACAACATTTCTTTATCTCCGTACCATAAAGTACAACTGAAATTCAATATTCAGCTGGTGCAATAAAAAGGAGCTGGATGGGTGCCAACTGGGTCAGCACTGCACCGTGTAATTCACTTTATTTTTAAATTGTTACCTACGTGACTAAAGAGAGAGGAAGCTTACTCGTGTGTTTTTTTTTTTTTTTGTCTCCCTGGTGGCACTTCCTGAATTTTGCCCAATTAAGTTTATCTTTCTTAAACATTTGAACTCCTTCTTGGTAGAGGATAATGGGCAGAACAAAAGGTCAGGCCGTCAAGACAGCGCGTTAATTAGGCTAGCGCAGGAGTGTCTTTGGTATGTGACAATTAAGTGGAAATCCCACAATTCCTCCTGCACGGCTGCCATTTTTTCCCCACAAGCTGAATGACGGGTTTGGCGTAAAGGGCAGCGGAATCCACCTCTGTGACAGGCTAAGCTTTCCTTGTCTCCTGTTATGAATCGGAAGAAGCTGATTTCCATAAAGTGGTGGCTCTAGCAGATTTTTCGTTTGCAGAGAGATGGAGTTTTTGTTGCTCTTCAGATTTTTGGTTTAGTATCGTGTTTTTTCTTTTTAAGTCTTATGTATGGATTGATTTCAAGTTCACAAAACCAAACTTACCTCATGCACACTACAGAGCACAGATCCTAGTGGCACCTTCACCTGAAGAAGCAGGCATAGACCTGTGAAACGTGTTGTAACTGGTACATAATAAATGTAAACAAGTGTGTTCCTATTAGTATGTCATTTCTTAAAGTGACTCTGTAACAAAAATTACAATGTTTATTCTACCATCCTACACGTTCCTAAACCTATTCTAATGTGTTGTGGCTTACTGCAGCTCTTTCTACTATAACCATCTCTGTAATAAATCAATGTATCTTTCCCCTGTCAGACTTGTCGGCCTGTGTCTGGAAGGCTGCCAAGTTCTTCAGTGTTGAACTGTTCCTCTATGCACACTCCAGTGTGTGTTTTATTTACATAAGCCAGCAGCTTCTCTGCTATCTTATCAGTGATAGAAGAGAGCTGGATAAAAATCCTCCTCTGGAGGCTGTGAAAGGAGCTGGTCTGTCACATACTGAGGAATTAACGACATAGGTAGAGCTGTCTGCAGGAAGTCTGTAATGTTCAGTGCATGAGAGAAGCTGGGGACAGAAGGTAAACACACACTTGAGATTCAGAAGTAAGGCTGTATACAGCCTGCTTGTGTATGGATGTATTTTCTATGTGTGGACATGCTGTACATCAACCTACTTCCTGTTTTGGTGGCCATTTTGTTTGTTTATAAACAAACTTTTTAAAACTGTTTTTGACTACTTTTAATGCGGCGGGGAGCGGTGAAATTGTGACAGAGGGTAATAGGAGATGTCCCCTAACACACTGGTATGTTTACTTTTGTGCGATTTTAACAATACAGATTCTCTTTAAAGCAAACCTAAAGTGACGTAAACAAATCTCACCTAAGAGGAGGAAAGGTTCTAGATCCTATAGAGTATTCCCGGTCCTCTCTGCGTCGCCTCGTTCCACTGTTGTTGTGATTTGGCCCTCCTTGGGCTTCTTCGTGTCCCCCGAAGAGGAGGAGATCTGTACTGTGCACAGGTGAATCCAGCATGCGCATGTGCAGTAGAGATGGCCCAGCCTTGGAGAACTCATGGAGAAGCACATGATCAGTTTGATCAGCTGATAGATTTGTAAGGCTCTGATTTGCTGATTTACAAATCTATCAGCTGATCAAACTGATCATGTGCTTCTCCATGAGTTCTCCAAAGGCGGGGCCATCTGTAATGTGCAGTACGGAAGCATCCATCTTTGTAAGCACTCTGGGACATGAGTGCTCCTGAAGCCCTTTTGAGAGGTCCCGAAGGTGCAAATGTTGAACGGGGAACAGCGGTGGAGTGAGGACTTTTTTTTTTAATTTTTTAATTTTTTAAATTAGGTTGCTTCAGGTTTGCTTTAGCAGATACTGTAAAGGTGCCCATACATCTAGTGATGAAGCACCGCACTGTGGGCGACATAGTACAGGTAATGTATAAATGCACACAATGGGTGGGGGGCACCTTTATACACTAGGGGGAACAGCGCCGGAGGTATCGTCTTGTTCGTCGTCCATCATGATATTGCTTGCCGTTACCGCTGTGCACCTGATCGTTGACAGCACAATATCTTGCAGCATGTCCGATTGATACATGTGACCAATTTTGGTCTGAAATTAGTTGCATCGTCGATCAGGCATGCTCCAATGTTCATCCGTTTTGGTAATTATCGGATCGGATAGTTTATCGGCTGCCTAGTCGAGAGATGTATGGCCGCCTTAAAGAGAGTCTGAAGCGAGAATAAATCTCGCTTCAGACCTCATAGATAGCAGGGGCATGTGTGCCCCTGCTAAAACGCCGCTGTCCCGCGGCTTAACGGGGGTCCCTGATCCCCCAAATCCCCTCCGTGCAGCGGGGGAGCGCTTCCGCATTGGGGCAGGGCTAACCGCCGCAGCCCTGCCTCCCGCGCGTCTATCAGACGCGTACCTCCGCCTCTCCCCCGCCCCTCTCAGTCTTCCTTCACTGAGAGGGGCGGGGGAGAGGTGGCAATGCGCGTCTGATAGACGCGCTGAGAGGCAGTGCTGCAACCGTTAGCCCTGCCTCCAGGAAGAGCAAAATTTACGACCAAGTTGGTCGTTGATTTTGCAGGGGTGGGTTTGGGGGTGAAGGGACCCCCGTTTAGCCGCGGGATAGCGGCGTTTTAGCAGGGACACACATGCCCCTGCTAACTATGAGCTCTGAAGCGAGATTTATTCTCGCTTCAGAGTCTGTTTAAGTAAAACTTTATTTGGCTGCAGGGCCAAATTTACCTGCTGCTGGGAAAGTGTGCCTTCCCCAGCCTGGCACGCTTGGCGGGGTATGCAGAGTGGACGGCAGGGAGCCTTCTATAGTTACCTGTCCGAATGGCTGGATCGGTTTCTTCTTCCTCCACCACAGCGGCAATGTAACCCCAACATGTCTTCTCTGTTCCGATCACATGATATGACATGATCGGGATCCAGGAGACACTGTCAGCGTTACAGCGGGGGGTGATGGGAAAGACTCTTCCATCATCCATCTTCCACCACCGGGTGGCGCTGTAACACTGACACAGTCTCCTGGATCTTGATCACGTCATATCATGTGATCGGGACCCAGAAGACATGTCGGAAGTTCAGAGCCGCGGGTGGAGGAAGAGTAGAAGCCGTCCGGAACAGGTAACAGCATAGTGCCGGCCAGCAGAGGTTTAGAATGCACAGCAGTTTCCAAACAAAATATTTAGTTTGAAGCTGCATATGGGTTAACAAGTTTACGTTAAACTATGTTACATGATTTTGCAAAAATGATAGTTCGTTGCGAAACCAAATCGCGTTGTTGGTATGGGACTCAATTTATCCTGCAGGAGAACTCACGTAGGTGAAATCGATCACCTCTAGTGATCGTCTGGCTTGCTTACAGTTTGCTTGCAGAACATCAGAAACCTCTCTCCACTGATAGTTTTTACGTTTTATTCTCAGCGCTTGTTCTCCGCGTCTTTGTAGCATTCGTATTTGATGAAGGTTGGTGAGGATGCCCGCTATCTCTTGTATGTATCCTGCTTCTGAGCCCAACCAGTTCCTGTCAGCTGCGTGACTTTGTAGAGTTAGAATCTCTAGCAATTGGATCCTATTAATAAAATGTTGATGAGAGAAAAAGCTGCCAGGAGGATAAGGTTTGTAGTTCATTCACAGTTCAAGGTTGTCCTCTGGTTTAATGTCAGGCGGAGGTCAGGCTGTGTTGTCTAATATTAACACAGGCTCAAGGATGTGTGCGATTGGCTTGGCAACCGGGGAAAATAAGCAGCTGTTGCCGGTACAGATCAGAGCAGCGTTTGTTGTTTTTTTTGTTCCCTGTTCTGGAGGAGGACTGTCACACCCCTACTGAAAACACAGTGCTGGACTTTGCCTGCACCCCCTGCCCTGTACTTATTGTTAACAGCGGGGCGTGTTAGGCGCAGGGTTCATGGTAAAACAACACTGGCATCTGTTACCTAACTTCAACCTGTGCGAGGAGGGCTTTCCGCATTGTGCCGTTAAAGTCCCAGTTCATCTATTTTTTTTTGTTTGTTTTTTTCAAAAACTTGAATTGGATAGAATATTTATTTTAAAGTGGATCCGAGATAAACTTTTACTCATTGCATAATTGCGTTCCTTTCATATAATTTATAGGGCTTTCCTCAAGCCCAATCCTTTTTTTGTTTTGTTTTAATACTCTAATTCCCTATAAACTAAACAAGTCTTGCCCACAGCTTTTTAGAGTGCCTTGGCACTGTAGCAAGGGCTTATGGGAGCTCAGTCTGGGCAGGAGGAGGTTAATAGCCAGAGATTTCAGAGGCAGAGGGGAGGAGGAGAGGGGACTAAATTTGTCACATTACACACAGGCAAGCTGATAGAATCTCCAGCCCTCAGCTTGTGACAAACAGAACATGGCTGCCCTCATTGTATCACAGGAATAAATAATCATAAACTATTGAAGCTGTTTGCAGCTAGATTTGCTGTGTAAACTATCTAAACTTTAGATAAGATATATAGACAAGTTACTTGTTATAGTTAGTTTTTCATCTCAGATCCGCTTTAAAGGGAAGGTCCAAGCAAAATAAAAAGATGAGTTTTACTGACCTGGGGCTTCTACCAGCCCCATGCAGCCATCCTGTGCCCTCGTATTCACTCACTGCTGCTCCAGTCCCCCGCTGGCAGCTTGCCGACCTCGGAGGTCGGCGGGCCGCATTGCGTACATTTTTACGCATTCCCGCTAGTGCAGGAACATTAACACATACATTTTTACGCGTTACTGGTTCAATGCGTACATTTATATGCATTGAACTACTAACGCGTAAAAATGTATGTGTTAATGTTCCTGCACCCACCCTTACCTTTTCTATATAATCTGCAGTACTTCCTGCTTTCATGGAAGCAGACATAGGGGTAACATCCTGTGTTCACAAATTAGCTGCTCTGCCGAGATTCTTGAGCTGACACAGCTAAGAGATCAAATTACAGTGGTGATTAGTCACAGGTGAGAGGGAATTAGACAGGCTAAAGTCTCTAAATACATACAGGGTGCATTTCTCTGTGTTTTCCTTTGTCCTGTGCAAGAGTAGGGAAGTTGGTTCCCCGATCGGCGTGAAGTCCTGGGGGCGGAGATTAGCGGGGATCATTAGCTCCGCTCCGTAAACAACCTGCCAGTCGCGATCACAGCTGGCAGGCTGTAAAAAAAAAAAAAAAAAAAAGGTGAAAATACTTGTACAGTGCTGTGATCTAGTGCAGCGCTATCCCCAGGAGAGGCTCACAAACAATCGTCTCTCATAGGTTGATGCCTATGAGAGACGATCACACTGACTGGCTCTCCAGGGGGAGAGAGGGAGGAAATTTTTATTGAAAAAAAAAACATTTTAATAAAAGGAAAAAAAAAAAAAAAAAAAAAACAAACAAACCTTGCAGCAGCAATCAGATGCTACCAACAGAAAGCTCTGTTGGTGGCAACAAAACGGGGCACGATTAATTTGTGTGCTAAGTTGTATGGCCGTGCAGCACACTGTTAAAGCTGCAGTATGCTGAACTGTAATAAATGGACTGGTCACTAGAGGCCTGTACGCCTGTGGTCCTGATGCGGTTTAGTAATGCGTTAGTCAGTGTACTTTCCTAGTTCCGGGGGCTATTGAGCAGGACAGAGGCCGAGATATCAGGCAGGTACAGGATTCTGTGCAGCGCCTTTGTGAAAGAGAATGTTGTGTTTGCCGCTTCATCATATCTTGTTCTCAGAGCAGAATCAATAATGCAATATATGTGCAGTAATGATCGATAAAGCCGTAAAGATCTGCGTAATATCAGATTTTCATGTATGAGTGGAATGTACCTATATGGAAACTCTTGTCACCGTGGATGGATTGCAGTTCTGTACTACTTACCGGGCAGCTTTTACTGCACATTTAATACGGCCAGAAATCACAGCACGATATGCAACATGAGAGTATAGTGCAATTAAAGCGTATGCCCAGCTTCTTCCTCACCGCCCCTCCCCCACTGCATAAGCTCAGAGTATATCTGAGACTTAAAGGGCTTCTGTGGAAAGATTGAAAAAACAAAAACTGACACTTACCTGTGGCTTCAATCGGCCCCCTGCAGCTCCCATGTCCCGCGCCGTCCTCCTACGGTCCTTTGTTCCCCGCCGCTGGCACCGGTTAATTATTTGTCTTCGATCGCCGCTAGGAGACTTTTTTTAGACGTCTAATAACACTGTACAGAGCTGCGATCTAAGGCAGCGCTGTACTGGTGACAGCCGTGTCACATGGCTGTCCCCCTGGGGGAGACAGGAGCTTTCGCTGTCATAGGCTGGCAGCAGGAGGGTTGTAAAAATAATAAGAAAATAGCTTTATTTATTTAAAAACCAGTTAATATTTATAAAAAAATAAAAATAAACAAACAAACATCCTGGGAGCGATCATAGCCCACCAACAGAAAGCTCTGTTGGTGGGCAGAAAAGGGGGGGGGGGTAATCACTTGTGTGCTGAGTTGTATGGCCCTGCAGCGAGGCCTTAAAGCTGCAGTGGCCTAATTAGGAAACAATAGCCTGGTCACTAGGGGGGTGCTCAAGTGGTTAAAGGCTGATCTCCCCTCTGTGACCAATAAATTGCCCGTAGACGAGGCCTGATATGGCTATCCGGTACACCAGGCCTGCTCACCCCTCCATCCCTCAGGCTGGAAAGATCATATCTCCCGCTTATCCCTGAAAGCTGCTGTGAAGCAATCGTGAGTACAGAAGAGGTTAAAGCTACAAGCGGTATTACAGGCTTCATACAGACCATAGAGTCCCAGTCTGCTATTGTGTGTTTGCTTGATATGGCACGCGGCCAGTTCTTTTTATTTTTATAATTTTTTTTTTCGTTCGGGTCTTTGTTAATTTAAAACCTCCATCAGTATTGGTTGAGCACTTGGACTGTTTACTCCTACCCAGCCGACCTTCCAGATTGGAAAAGGTTGTTGGAGGTTAATAGAGGTTAGTTTTCCACCTCTAATATTTTCCAGTCCTTGAGGTCATGGGAGAATGCCTGATAAGGGAGTAACCCGACCCCTGTTACATGACCCTGTAATTATTGCTGCTGCCGCTGCAAACATGTGCCCCATGCTGAACGTGAGACCTGTCCGGCCGGCTGCCCCCTGCCTGTGCATGTCTGGAAAATATGTTTATGAAATATCTTGTAACCAAAGAAGCGGGTAAAGAGATACGGTACCGAGCAGGGTTATGTACACATCGCAGCGTTAATGTTTTGATCACATCTTACGTCAGGCCTGTATTTTTAACTGGCGTTTCCAAGAAGAAAGTGCACCTGTCATTCAAGACTCTTATTCCAGGTTAACAGCGGTCAAAAATGGGAATTAAAGTGGAATTTCAGCCCAAATTATTTTTATTGTAATTTTGCTTAGACCGGGGGATGGCCTGGACCTTGGTAACAGGGTCGTAACTAGAGGGGATCAGCCCCTGTAATTGCAGGGGGCCCAGAGCTGTGGGGGGCCCCAGCTAGTGACTTTCCCCTTCTCCGATATATGAGATTATACTTCAGATCAGGTGTTTTTGTGGCTACACTTGTTATGGGTGTGAAGATCAGGATGGCCACACTTGTTTTATGACCCTTGTGAGATGGTCCTCCAGGCCGTGAAGGACACCAGAGGGAGGCAAGTGAATGGGTGTAAACATCAAAGTTAGGGGACCCCATGAATTGTAGTTACGCCACTGCTTAGTAAGATTTATTTATATTGCTTTCTGGAAATCCTGTTTAGGGATTCCCTTATCAAAGTTATGCTGTCCCAGTAACTGGTTCTTAAAGGGGAACTGGAGTAAGAGGTATACGGAGGTTGCCATATTTATTTCTTTTTAATCAATACCAGTTGCCTGGCAGCCCTGCTGGTCTATTTCTCTGCAGTAGTATCTGAATAACACCAGAAACAAGCATGCAGCTAGTCTTGTCAGATCTGACTTTAAAGTCTGAAACACTTGATCTGCTGCATGCTTGTTCAGGGGCTATGGCTAATAGTATTAGAGGCAGAGGATCAGCCGGGCTGCCAGGCAACTGGTATTGCTTAAAAGGAAATAAACATGGCAGCCTCCATATACCTCTCTCTTCAGTTGTCCTTTAAAGAGCAGGAAGTGATTTCACATCTCTACATTCCACTCACTTCCTGGAAGTGAGGCATTATGGGTGTTATTTGGTAACTGCTTTCACCTGTATCTTGAAATCTCTGCTGTTTTGCCTAAAGGGGCACATTTTTTGAATACCTGTGAGGTTCTTCTTGCTGTCTGCATCCTTCGGAGAAGATCCCCCTCAGATCCTGATACATACACTACACATACACATACATAGACATAAGACTATGGTAGGGATTAGATTGTGAGCCCCTCTGAGGGACAGTTAAGTGACAAGACAATATACTCTGTACAGCGCTGTGTAAGATGTTGGCGCTATATAAATACTAAATAATAATAATCCTGTCCTAGATGGTCAGTCTAACTGCCAAAATAGTAAGATACCAGCCAGCCTCCCTTCTCACTTGCACACTATTTTGTCATTTAGACTTAGCAACTGACATTCAGGAAATGCTTTAGAAAACAAAGAAAACCTTGAGAATCCCCCATGAGGAGATGAACTAGTTAAAAACCTGTCAGTTCTGTCAGATCTTAACGGCTTACTTTTTTTTCGCTGTAGTGGTCCTTTAACTATTTAAACAGTAGCAAATACCCTTCCTTGCTTTGCCCAAGTTTAAAATAAAACAATTTGACCAGAGTTAAGCCTTGTACACACCCTAGATGATAACGACTGCCTTCGTCAAAGATCTAGCTTGAGTAGAGCTGCTCATGATGCCATCCAACGCCTCAGCCAGCGATCAGACAAGCAGATCAATTTGTCTGGTCACTGGCAGAGAGCAATGTTCTCCTCAGTCACTCCGCCCCCCACGTAACGTCACTTGCACGCCGCTTTGTCTGAAACGTAGACTCCCATACTCTAGGAAACTATGTTAGGGTGGGATGTGTACATATGTGTACAGTATGTGGCCCCAATGAACTGAGTGAGTGTCTTGCCATTTGGTTATACTGGAGTTTCCAGAGGGACTCATTAACGAAAACTTCTGCTCAGTTCTTCCTGAGAACACACCCTCGTCGTTCAGCTTTCCCTAGGCAAGTGCAGCTATTGGTTAGCTACCCAGACTCTAAAGGTGCCCATACATTCCTCGATTTTCCTGCTTCATAGACCATTCAATTTGATAACTTCATTTGATCGGGGGAGAATAGAGTATGTTCCATTCTGCTCGTTGGGTGGAAATGGGCTGATACCTGGTCGAATCAGTCGATCATAAAGGAATCGGCTACTGTTCACATGATTTTGTTTGACACAGAATCAGGGCTGTTGAGTCGGTACAACAATCATCCAACTCCGATTCCCCAGTTTATGAAACCACCAACTCCAGGTACCTAAAATTGCTCCAATTCGACTCCAACTCCACACAGCCCATGCAGGGCTATAGAGTGGGTACACAAATCATCTGACTGTTTAATTTATAAAACCACCAACTCCAGGTAACCAGAATTGCTCCTACTCCTCAACTCTGCCCTGAACAGAATTGATTTTTGGTTTACGTAACCATGGTCCTGACAGCTTGCTGTCTGTGAACCTCATTGCATTGTGGGAAATAACAGCTTTTTTCCAACTACAAAGCAACCAGTATCTCCCTCTGTGCATAGAACTCATAGTAAGGCCTCTTGCACACTACACGCAATTACGTTTTTTTTTTTTGTTGTTGTTTTTTTTTAATACGATCCAATTTTTTATTCCGATTAAAAAAAGAATAACTGCATGCTGCTAAGTTTTTAATCGGAATTAAAAATCGGATCATATAAAAAAATCTGAATCGCATGTAGTGTGCAAGAGGCCTTATGAACATCCCATACAGATCACCTGGCAGGACTAAAGATGTCTCCACCAGTGATACATTTCATAATGTAAATCAGGGAGAGGAAAGATGTTACAGTGGGCAAACACTGAGGCCTCGCACCTAAAGAGTTTTGCGGTTTTTTTTTTCCCATTATCCCGTCACTCCACTGCACGCTGCGTTTCTGGTAAAAACACTTTTCTAGATCGGTTTTGTAATTCACTGCCTGACGCAAGACAGGAAGTGAACTCTTTGACCTGGAAAATAATAAATACAATGTATTTTTTCTCAAAAGCGATCACGCAATCGATGCACAAAGCGATTTCGTGAGCATTTTGCGTTTTTCCTATACCTTCCATTGAGGCAAACTCACCTCAAAAATGGTACAGGCAGCGCTTTGCTGAGCGAATCGCAAACGAACCGCTCAGCTGTGAACTCTCTCATAGGGAGTCATTGCACAAGTGTTTTTAGGGTGATTTTCAAAAATTGTCTGCACTTGAAAAAAGGGCAAAAATGCCCTTAGTATGAACAAGCCCTGACTAATTTTTATTATAAAAAATAAGCAATTCTATTGTTGTTTTCACTACAAGACAAATAACATTTATATCGCGCTTTTCTCCTGGCGGACTCAAAGCGCCAGAGCAGCAGCCACTAGGGCACGCTCTATAGGCAGTAGCAGTGTTAGGGAGACTTGCCTAAGGTCTCCCTACTGAATAGGTGCTGGCTTACTGAACAGGCAGAGCCGAGATTCAAACTCTGGTCTCCTGCGTCAGAGGCAGAGCCCTTAACCATTACACTATCCAGCCACTGTTCCTCTGTAAGTTCACTTCCGGCCCTCCCCTTTGCTGGTCTTCTAGAATGATTCACCTCTGGTGATGTCACCACCATTATATACCTGTATAAATGGTAGAAAAGACATTGTTATTATATGTATCGTAAGCCATCTTTGTGTGTTTTCCTGCCGCCTAGCTGCTCTGTGACAGTTGTGATGTGTGCGTGTGATTGGTACTTCTTTAAAGAAAAAAAAATATGTGGTATGCATAACCTTCTGTTCTGTCACTTCACAGAGGACTTGACATGAAGGGCAATCACAAAGCCACGCTGTAGACAATGCGCGTTGTACGCATTAACATATTTCAAAGGTGAGAGCATTGCTGGGGTGTAATTTCCTCCTTTTGGTTATCGCTGTAAATGGCATCTCATGTGAAGGACGTGGGTGTTGGTATGTGAAGGTCAGTGTTGAGATCGGTCTCAGTCTGTGGAGGCAATTTTTACATTTTGAAAGAGTTTCCGCGAGGACCTTGAAATCTCTGTTGTTTCTCCTTGCCAAGTAGCGTTTTCAGCGACAGCGTTGGATATATTTTATCAACCTTGCCAGAAGCACATTGTTGCCGCGTTCCCGAGCCTCGCAAACAAAAGCCGCTGATCTTAAGATCGCGGCTCCCATTGTCTTAACTTGAAATATTAATTGTTTATTTGTGGAGCTGTCGGGAGTCTGCGGGCGGCGCGGGCATTTTATTTGCAGAGAAGAAAGGTGTATCGGCCGCAGC
Source organism: Hyperolius riggenbachi (assembly GCF_040937935.1). NCBI lineage: Eukaryota > Metazoa > Chordata > Amphibia > Anura > Hyperoliidae > Hyperolius > Hyperolius riggenbachi. The sequence continues at coordinate 513,678,518 of NC_090647.1, read as the reverse complement.
GCTGGGCCTGGTGGCTCTCAGACGCTAACTCCTTCTGCAGATTGCTTTGAATAGGCGACGAGGAGAGGACGCTCTCTACCGCGCTGTGACAGGACAGGAATGCACAAGTAACATCCTTTACAGGGAGGCATCAAGTTTTCTTCAGGGTTATTTAAAGCCCCATCTACACGATACGATTCTTTATACGAATCAATTACGATTCTATTTACGATCCGATTAAATCCGACATGTCCGATCGGGATTCGATTCGATTCAATTCGATTTGCTATTGTTTGCAATGGCAAATCGAACTGAATTGAATCGAATTCTGATCAGACATGTCGGATTTAATCGGATCGTAAATAGAATCGTAATTGAATCGTATAAAGAATCGTATCGTGTAGATGGGGCTTAAAGGACCACTATTCCGAAAATCATAAATTTGAAATACATGCAAACACCTACAAATGAGAAGTATGTTTCTTCCAGAGTAAAATGAGCTTTAAATTACTTTTCTCCTATGTTGCTGTCAAATACAGTAGGCAGTAAAATTCACAGAACCGACACATTTTGGATTAGTCCATCGACTCATGGGGATATTTAAGATTGCAAGTGAACAGAGGCGCCAGAAGAATAAAACAATATGATAAAAGCTTTAAAACATGGATGTGGTAGAGGTGGAAACCTAGCCACTCCAAAGGACACTGAAATAAGTACTTTTTCAAGTAAAGCAACAAACAATTTATTTGTACACTCCACAACAATACAACGCGTTTCGCGGGCGTGACCCCACTTCTTCAGGCAATTCAGATAGGAGCATATAGCTCTTTTCTAAAGCACTTAGTTAATGGTAGTTGCTCCATCTAACTGCCAAAAAAGTGTGCTGCGAGCAGGGAGGCTCGCCAGCATCTTTGTATAAATTTTCCCCAAGCACGTCGCCAGGATTAACGAGTGCCACGTAATAATGATATTATGCTGGCACTTGTGCAAGGGGGGAGCAGAGGTACAGCGCGCAAGCTGTCTCTGGCCCCACCCCACAACTGTTGCCAGGCCACACCCCACAACTGTTGCCAGGCCACACCACTCGCCACTGGTGCATGGCACACACCCACAGCCTCCCTAGCTTTCTAAAAACATAAGTGCTGGGGCAGACGTGGGTGATCCTGAAAAAGGGTCGGAAATGGTTAATTCCTTTTTTCCTATGTAGCTGTCTCTTTTACAGTAGGTAGTAAAAAGCTGACAGATATGACTTTGGACTAGTCCATCTTATGGGCATTGCACAATCCAATCTAAACATATGTGTATTAAGGATGGGGGAGCACTGAACTAGGGCATTAAAAAGGAACAATTGGCAGATCCCACAGAACACTTTCGAAGGTCCATCACATGAAGTCCATGTTTCGGTAGATCTCCACTGTTGTGGTACTGTCAATAAAACTGAAGCGAGCTAAAAACAAAAAAGTTACTCACCTATGGAGAGGGAGGGCTCTGGATCACATAGAGTCTTCTCACTCCTCTCTCTGTCCCCTCGTTCCACCACCCACCAAGCCCCAGCAAAGTTCTGTGACCATCTTGGTCAAATACATCTTGGGCCCTCTTTGGGCAGCTTTCGGAAGTGCTTGCGTAATCGAGTACTTCCAAAGACAAGCAGCTCTGTACTGCCGCTCCTTTTTGGATTTTTGTATTTAGGGACCCAGATACTTCCGAACCTTCAAAGAAGGCACCAGATTTGAATGGGAGACAGCCGTGGACCGAGCGCATGGGGAGAGGACTGGGAAGGTTCCATGTATTTCAGAGCCTTCCTTCTCCATAGGTATCAAAGTTTTTGTTTTTTAGCTGGCTTCCTAGTTGCTTAGCAGCATGGTGTATTACAGTGCTGATGTATTATCTGATTGCTGTGTTCCAAGACCATAGAGCTGTTGAGTTCTGCAGCTCTCTCCTCATCTCTGTGCTGGATTTGGAGGTAGGGGGGCACCACGATTATATTGCTGCTTTGCCCACCATTCAGACCTTCTATACGGCTACTGTTCAGTGCTATACGATCTCAGAATAGCGCCTGTTATTTAAACTTGAGAATGTTCTGGCCTTCGCTTGGGATTCATCACATGCTGGTTGCGAGTGATAAATGTAATATATTCCATTGTAATACTTCACATTTAGCTGCCTACAGCTCTACTTGATCACTTGTTTTATTTTTAAAGCTAATCTGAAGCAGAAATAAACGTATGAGATAATGAACTGCATGTGTAGTACAGCTAAGCAATAGAACATAAGTAGCATAGAAAAGAGCCTCTCATTGTTTTCCAGTACAGGAAGAGTTAAGAGACTTTGGGCTTGATTCACAAAACGGTGCTAACTGTTAGCGCGCTGTGAAAAGTGCTTTGCGCGAAATTTCGCGTGGTAACTATTATCGCACACAAAAATTTGCATTCGCGCGTTAACGCAAAGTTTTCGTGTGTTAATGCTCGCGCAATCAATCCGCGTTATCGTGTGAAAAATGTGTGCAAATGCGAATTTTTGTGCGAGATAACCGTTTTTTCACGTGAAACCCGTTTTTTCCACGCTCAAACACGCGCAAAGCCGTGCTAACAGCCACGCTAATAGCACCGTTTTGTGAATCAAGCCCTTTACTTCTTATCTATGCAAAAGAGCTTCTCTGAGCTATTTGACCCATTGGGTCAAAGACGGTCCCATTTTCTAAAGCACTTAATCAGCAAAGAAACAGTGAGAGACAGCTTGAGAAAAGGTTTTACTGCCGGAAAGTTCAAAGGCTTATTATTTCTGCTTTGTTTATGGCTTAAAGTGAATCCGAAAGCCAAATACTTTTTTTTTTTGTATGAATACGCTAATTCGCTATTAACTAAACAAGCCTCGCCCACAGATTTTCCAGTGCCTTGTCACTGTAGCAAAAGGGCTGATAGGAGCTCAGTCTGGGCAGGAGGAGGAGAAGGAGGTGTTACTAGTCAGAAATTTCAGAGGCAGAGGGGAGGAGGGGGGTGGGGGGGAGGAGAAAGGGATGAATTTGTCACAGGCAGAGAGCTGGAGATGCAGAGCAGCTTGCCTGTGTGTAATGTGACAAACAGAACACTGCTGCCCTCATTGTCTCACAGGAATAAATAATCATAAACTGTTGAAGCTGTTTGCAGCTAGATTTGCTGTGTGAACTTTGGATAAGATATATAGACAAGTTACTTGTTATAGTTTTTCATCTTGGACCCGCTTTAAAAGACAGAGGGTGGTTTTAAAACTGCAACTGTGACAGAATGATGCAGTGTTATTAAAAAAGAGCTATATAACTGAAAATAAAAATATGAGATCCTTTTCTTTGCTACTAATTTTCTATTCCTTATCCGTACTACACATACAATTCATTATATCATAAGGTTTTTTTCTCACCTCAGGTTTGCTTTAATAGAAAGTATAGTTTAAAAATAAACAGTATAAAAACAAAAGAAATAAGTTGACGTACCACTGTAGAGATAGACATTATAAATGCAGAAATAGGCTATACTTACCCTTTAAAGAGAGATCAGTAGGAATGGATTTGTGCTTAGCAGAGCTGTGTTGTAACACAGAGACCTCTGTACCCATTTCATGCTAGAAAGGATCTGTGGTTCAAAGAGTCCATCAAGAATGCGAATATTCACTGCTAAATAATTTCAGCTGTGCAGGCTTACTGATAAAAGATTTATATTTGCTTCATTATTTAGCTTTACTGACTGCGAGGACAACATGGCATAGTGCGCCTGCTATGCCAAGCCTCATGTGTATGAAAATGTGTAAATCTCCCCTTCTGATGGGGGCTGCTCTGCTGCATACTGATATCACTTCCCATCTACAGACCTACAGATGTGCAGCCACACTGCTGTACATCGACTGTGCTCAGTGCAGGTTTGCCTGTCTTCGTATACTGATTGAAAACAATAGACTCTATGGAGATCTGTTTTCTTAAAGGAACACTATCGATCTACATATTTTTTTCAATTGAGATAGGAATTGTTTGGGAAGTGATGCTAAGTACTGGTGTATACATTTCACTGGCAACTTCTTTGTTTACTGTTATCAAAATACTTTCAGACTTTACTGACGCCAAAACTGATGGCAGCATGAGCCATGAGGAGAGGGGAAATTCCCCTCACACTTCATCAGTTAACCCTGTGTGTAACTCTGTGTGTGATAGAGAGAGAGAGAAAGCTCACAGCTTTTATCACAGATTTTGATACTGTTTTTGCTTTCTGAGAAGAATACTCTGTAGTGTGATATGCAACACTGGCTGTGCATTGAAGCAGACACCCCTTCTGCCATTGATTTGTCCCAATATAGCTAAATCCTACTCTTAATAAATTAAAGCTTTTGCCTCTGATATTTAACATGAAAAGTAGGAAAATGTTTACACAGCTACTTAGACATTATTTGCACACTGTCATTTTAGAACACTTGGGTATCGGTAGTATTCCTTTAAGTTGTTAGGAAAGGATGTTTAAAATAATGAGTGATGCACATATAGCCAGTAAGGATAGAGGGGTCTTAAAATAGGCAAATGGGGGCCCTATAAGTGGAAGAAACCGTGTGCCCCCTGACACAGGAGACCAGGGTTCAAATCTTGGCTCTTCCAGTCCAGTAAGCCAGAACCTATTCAGTGTTGGAGACATTGGGCAAGGCTACCTGACACTGGTACTGCCTATAGAGCGCTTCCTAGTGGCTGCATCTCTGGCGCTTTGAGTCTCCCAGGAGAAAAGTGCGATATAAATGTTCTGTATAGCACAAGGATGAGTAGTATGTTGCAAAACTTCAAGCTCTTTTAATACAATTTTTTTTTATAAATACACTTCGTGTTCAACAAGGACCAGCAACTTGCAGTAGATCGGCACCAAAGACACCCAAAGGCCTTAAAATGCCTGCTGGCCAGCTTGTATAAAGAGTCCGTGGGGAAATAGTCCAAGATCCACACTTCCCAGGAAAAATGTGTCTCAAAGCATGGCGACAGACACTGGCCTAATGTTGTTTCGGGCAGTAGCCCGTCTTCAAGCCGATAAATGTGCACTCCCACTCCCAATGCACGTTTATCGGCTTGAAGACGGGCTACTGCCCGAAACAACATTAGGCCAGTGTCTGTCGCCATGCTTTGAGACACATTTTTCCTGGGAAGTGTGGATATTGGACTCCATTCCCCCACGGTCTTTTTATACAAGCTGGCCAGCAGGTATTTGATGGACTTTGGGTGTCTTTGGCGCCGATCTACTGCAAGTTGCTGGTCCTTGTTGAACACGAAGTGTATTTATGGAAACTTTTTTTTGTATTAAAAGAGCTTGAAGTTTTGCAACATACTACTGAGTGTGCTGATCCTTGTGCTATACGAATTGTCGATTGCCACCTGGTGCTCTGGTGGCTGGATCGTTGTACCTTACATACAACTAGGGAAGTGTGGCCAGATACCACTACTTCACTATATAAATGTTCTGTGTCTTGTCCAAAGTGGACTGGAACTATTGCACAGGACACAAGGTAAACAAAGAGAAATGTACCCTGGGTGTTTTTATGCCGGGAACACACCATGAAATTTCAGATTACCCTCCCTGGCGGTACCCAGTTTATGAGGCTGCGTCCGCGGGAGGGATTTTTAGGATAAAAGTTGTTTTCAACTTCGTAGCTAGCACTAGGCTAGCTACTTGTGTGTCCCCAGTCCCCCGGCACCTATCTGCTCCCCCCGATCACCGCCGGCAACACTCACCCATCTGCGACCCCCCGAAGGCCACAGCTTCCCAATTAGCTTCAGTCGTCGCTATGGCGACGATCGGACATGACGTCATAACGTCATGCGCAGTCCCGATTCTCCCTATAGCGAAGCTTGGAGCTGATCAGGAGGCTGCGTCATCGCGGGATCCCTGGGGGGTATGTATTGCGGCGGGGATCGGGGGGAGAGCATAGGCACTTGGGGGGGCACAGGTAGCTAGCCAAGTGCTAGCTGAAGATAATACAACAAATTTTATTTTAAGAATCCTCCCGGGGCCATGCGATCCCCTGCGGCAGCTAGCCTGACACTGTGTCGGTCTTACCGCCAGGGAGGTTAACGGGTTTACTCGATTATTTCCGACAGTTCCAATCTGATTTCTGATAGGTTTTTCCAATCCCTTCTATACAAAATCGATCAGAAAAACAATCAGAAATCAGATCGGACCAGTCGGAAATAATCAATTTGACCCGTCTATCTGATGGGAAATTGCATGTTGTCTACCAGGCATTAGAGAGAAGAGCCTGTGTAATTCCCCCTCGTCTGTAAGTAACCACAAGTGTAATTTGATCTTTCAGCTGTCTGAAGAGAAATTCAGCAGTCCTCGGCAAACACCGCTAAGATATAAACACAGGATGTTAACCTTATTTCTGCTTCCATGAAAGCAGGAAGTAGACACACTGCAGATTTATTGCAGGATTTCCATCATCTGTAATGTGAAATGTTTTTCTTTAAAGGTTATTGTTGCTGTTGCTTATCTTTTAGGCTAATTTCACACCAGGACGTTGCGTTAGAGGGGGCGTTAAGGTCGCATAACGTCCCCCTAACTCAACGCCTGGTGGTGCTGGATCTGGACGTCAGAATGAGCCGCGTTGTGCAGCTCACTCTGGTGTCAGTGATGCCGTGATGCGCACTCTTGTGCGCATGCGGCATCACGTGGTCCCGCCGGCCAATCGCCGCACAGAGCGGCTGCTCCAGGAAGTAAACACTGCACGTCATAACGTGCAGTGCATATTCATTAGCCATGTGCCTGGCCGCTCTCCGCTCCTCCCCAACATTAGTGAGCATGTGCAAGCAGTCTAACGCGGCTCAGCCGCGTCTAAAGTACTGCATGCAGTACGTTGCCTTGTGAGGCAGCGTTACAATGTAACGCAACGTCCGCACTGTGAACAGCCCCATTGATTTTTCATTACTGTGCGGTGGGCTGCGTTACAGGCTGCTCTAACGTGCGCCTGTAACGTCCCACTGTGAAACCAGCCTTAGAGCAGAGAGGATGTTCTGAGTTCAGGTCCGCTTTAAAGGAAACTTAAATTGAGAGGGATGGGGATTTTTCCTTGTAAACAATACCAGTTGCCTGGCAGCCCTGCTGATCTCTCTAGCTGCAGTATTGACTGAATCACACACCAGAAACAAGCATGCAGCTAATCCAGTCTGACTTCAGTCAGAGCACCTGATCTGCATGCTTGTTGAGGGGCTGTGGCTAAAAGTATTAGAAACACAGGATCAGCAGGAGAGTCAGGCAACTGGTATAATTTTAAAAGGAAAAATCCATATCCTTCTCAGTTTAGGTTCCCTTTATAGTAATGAGCAATTTTCTGTCAGATTGACGGTCGCATTGATTATTTCTAACAGGTCCTATCTAATGTCTGATCGTTTTTCTGATTGATTTACCAATCACTTCTATACAAAATCGATCAGAAAAATGATTGGACCTGTCGGTAATCATCAATCTGATGGAAAATTGCATCGTGGGTACCAGGCAAAACACTATGTAGAACATTATTTTTGTCTTAAAGTATTTCCAAATGGAAGACAAAATCACAGGTGTACGGCAATGTGCTGCATTATTATCAGTATAATTATATATGTATATTTTTTTCTTTCTTTCTTTTATTACCAGAATAGGCCTTCAGCATTCCCATCTCCCTTGCTAACTGTTGTGTTTTTAACAATAGTATATGACAGCACTTATTGCAATTTGCCATGGCAGAGAACGTAGCTGCTGTTAGCAATATTAGCACTTAGTGTGTGTGTGGTGTTTTTTTTTATTTTTTTATTATTATTATTTTTTGAAAATGGAGTCTTTGTCATTTTATCTTCCTCCTTTTAGTACAGTTTGTGCTGGGAGGTGTTCGCTCTATTCAGATTAATGGAAAGCCATTATGCACTGCGTGGGAAGAGAGCTTTTCAGCCTATGAAACAATATTTCTTTAATGATAGCGAGCTGTTATGTAAGCGCGCAAGGCCTCTCGGCTCACCTCTGAGAGGATGGCGGCAGCCTGGGAGCCGAGGGCACGGCTAATGAGATCAGATGTATGGTGCTCTGCAATGTCACCGGCCAGGGTGCGGCCTGCATGAGGGCAGAGTGTGCGGCGGAGGGTCAGCGCCGCTCTGAAATATAGAAACGTCCGAAAATGAGGATGCTTTCAAGCTGCGTCCGTTCCCCCTATGGAAGAAATGCCTCCTGCGGAACCCATTCATTTGCGGCATAATTGTTTTTAAAATATATTTATTTGTTCTTGTCTTATGACCAGCTTATTGCTGGCTTGTGCTAGTCATGTGATGCCCTGTCATGGAACACTGACTGCTTTATAACCTGCCCCGTATGACAGTGGGCTAGTAAAGGTGCCTAGTAAAGCAGACCTGAACTCAGAACTTCCTCTCTTCTCTAAAATATAAGCAACAGCATAATAACCTGTAAAGAAAAACAATTCTTTGTTACGGCTGAAAAAAATCAGCAATAAATCTGCAGTGTGTCTATTTCCTGCTTTCATGGAAGCAGAGAAAGGGTTAACGTTCTGTGTTTAAAAATTACATCAGCCAAATTTCTGAGCTGACACAACTTAGAGCTCAAATTACACTCGTGATTGCTTGCAGATGAGGGGAATTAGACAGGCTCTTCTCGATAAACACAAACAGGGTGGATTTATCTGTGTTTTCCTTGTGGCAATAGTTCCCTTTAAGGGCTCATTCACACTAGAGGCAAACTCTCACAAAAATCGTTTTGTGCAGCGATTGCGTTCCCGTTTTTAAGCATAAATTCATTGTATTTATTTGTTTCAGTATCAAAGAGTTCACTTCCTGACTAACGTCAGGAAGTGAAAAACCACAATCGCTTGGCAAAACCGCTTAGAAAAGCGGTTAGAAAAAAATACAGTACACAGGTAATCGCCGGGAATCGGATAAAAGCGCCACAAAACCCGCCCAACACAAACGGACACGCGAAAGGAACGCAATGTGAACAAGGCCGTAGGGTGTGATTTTTATGGATCGTATTTCTGATAAAATTGTTCAGATTAAAAGAAATGTTTGTTTTTAATTGATCCACAGATAAATCCAAACTCATCCTGATATCGAAACCAGTTCTGATTATATCTGTGAAAAAATCCATCCATGCCAATCGACAAGTTCCATCAGGAAGGAATGGTGATCACACTGATAGGAAAGGGGAAAAAAAACAATAACATTTTCCAGTGTACTCAGTGGAGCACTGCAGAAAATGCTGGTTGCTAATGGTAATACAATAATAATAATAATAATTAATCAGGGAGATGCACTTATCACCAGAACAGTTTTTGTATATAGTCACCCAGTCAGTTAATAGTGGTCAGATTGGTTGAAATTAGGAAGTTAACGTCTCAAAGCTCGGCTAACATACAGTATATGGTTGGCACCGTTGGATTGGGTTATACGTTGGTTATGGTCATTCGTTGAGGGGAACCTGTAGCCATCTGAAAACACACCTGTTCAGACAAGCCTATAATTTGCTATAGGCAGCACTGAAGGCACACTGGCTCACCCACTAATCCTGGTGTTTCCTTCCCCTTTGTTTCCTCCCCACTACCCTCTAGATTGTAAGCTCGCAAGGGCAGGGACCTCCTCCTAGTGTTTCTCATACTGCTGTAATTTTAACATATGTATATGTACCAACTACATATCAACTATGTATGTATCTGTATTTATTCTATTCAATGTCATGACTGTGCCGTGTCTTGTATTTCTTATGTATATTTGTTCCCCATTATTTGTTTGTACTATGTACAGCGCTACGGAAGATGTTGGCGCTATATAAATAAAAAATAATAATAATAATAATTTCCATCAGGCATGACGTGCGATTGACATTTTCCTTTTTGGAAATCGATCCGGGAATATGGATCCTTTTTCCACCTCATGCTACTAAATATTGGTCTTATCTAAGTGCAGATCTAATAAGACTACCACGGTTAGCTTCGTACCGCCTAAATATACAGTGCAACTCCCACCAATGTTCGTTCACAGGACTGAAGTAAAGGCGATTTTTGTGAACGATTTTGCACAACAAAATTTTTTTTTTGTGCAACATAGTTAAATGAAAATTTGTTAAACAATGCTTAACAACGCACACTACATGCAGTGATCGTTCATTTTTTAACCACCTACATGTCTGATTAAGTCGAGGATTGTTCCGATCCTCATTGACTTGCGCGTATTCTATCGGGATGGTGTAAATGATCGTTTACACGATTGTTAGTTTCTGACGCCGAAGATGGTGCTTGCAGATTCGGCTAGATCTGGCCGCATTTGCCAAGGGTACGGAGCTTAAAGGGAACCAGAGATGAACGATTCACACAAAATAAACATATCAGTTGATAGCTTGTAAAGAATAAATGCTCTACCTGATAATTTCGCCACTCTGGTGTGCCTTTTTGAATGTTTTTTTATCCATTATTGCTCCAGGAAATATCCAATATGGCCGCCAGCTCATACCTGTTCTGCTTCCGGGTTATAAGCTGTTCTGGATGTGCTGTCTATCCTCTATGAGACTATAGACAAGCAGGGCTGCTGCAGCCTTTCCTCTGTCTGCTTTCAACTATTATTCTGGTATCCTGTGTGGCTGCCTGTAGGAAGTGTCTCTCATACAAATGAAACTGCATACAGTAGATAATGACAGGCTGCACACTGCACACAGATACACTGTTTCAGAGCTTCTTTCTCGGCAGCAGCAGCCCCTCCCATGTCAACAGCTCTGAGTAGGAAATTTGAGCCAGGAGGTGGCAGGCTTGGGCTTGAAAAGACTCCACAGAAGAGTGACTCAGCTATAATGATTCCAGGTCAAACCTCGACTGAATAGTCGGTGGATTCTTATCACAGTTGATAACAGATAGATTAGACTGAGAAGAATAAAACTAAAAGCAGGGTAGGTGTTTACTGTCATGTTCCCACTGATAAATGTAATAAAATACATGAGGGTGCTTCGTCTCTGGTTCTCTTTAAGGTTGGTTTTTTCCTCTCAATTCTCCGCTCAATTGATTTTTTCCTATCTTTTTCAATTCACTTCTATCAGTAATCGAGCGGCAGAACGATCGAACAGGAGATGGGACATGTCGGAAATTATCTATCTAACCATCTAATTACCTCAAAAACAAACCGTGTATTCCCAGCATTAGAGTAGCCTTTACTGATCAATGTTCAATGGATTTTTCAGCTACAATCCATCTGGAAACAGCCTTTGTTTTTGTTTGGTCTTTTTTGTTTTCTTTTTAAAAAATATTTTCATTACACTCGATATTTATCAATTGAATTCACAATCTATCGGTGTGTGGGTAGATTAAGGAAATAAAATTTGAGCTGCTCTCATGCCAACCAATCAGGTTCCTACCTGTCTTTTGTTTAGTTTCTGAGAGAAAAAAAGGAACACCGCCCTCTAATTGGTTGCCATGGCAACACCCCCTCCTTTTTTCCCTCTATCTCTCTTTTTTTTCCCCCACTGATCTGCGACAGAACACAGACTGGAGATAGCTGCAGAGAATTCTGCGACTCTGTGAGGAAGAAAAGGATGCAGCTCATGCCGTCCTGCTGATAAATGAATAATGAAACTCAATTACTGGAGGAGGAATCCCGTTCATTAGCTCTTCTGTGGAAGCTGTTGATCTGCTGGAGATGGGATTGTTTTGAAAGCCTTTTTCCTTTTTTTTCTCTTCTATCCACGGAACCTGTTAATAAATTACTTATTGCATCTCTGATCCTTGTATGACAGGCAATAAGGAGCCGGCCAATAAAACATGACGACTGGGTAATATTCTCCCATTTATCATGAGGAACATCAAAGGGCGCTTTAAGATTATCTCAAGTCGCAGAAGAGGAAGTGTGTGTTTTAGCCTGTTAATGTGTTCACGGTCACACCACCATGCCACGTGTGTGAAGTGACAATGAGGGCTTTGTGCCACGGACGTAGCAGGGCAGTGTCCTTGGTCACTCAATAAGCGAGGCCTTCTCCTATCAATTAGCAGCAGCACAGACACTGGTGCTTCAAGCTGCTGAAGTGTTAGTATACTTTGACGTGAGGGTTCTCAGAACCAGGCCTTGATCAGTAATCCAGTTGGTAGCAGGAAATTTGGGCACTGAACCATTTGTGTGCCTCATAGGGGCTAATGCAAATATTGTTAATGCGGCACTCAAAGCAACAATTTGGGCGCTCGATAAATATAATTTTCAACATTTCAAACATTTCAAAGTTTTTGAAATCTGTTATCAGTTTGAAACTTACAACCTCTTCGTTTTTGTAATATTATTTAGTATGTATGGGCAAATTTTACGTTTGCAAGGGTGTTTGTGCGGGGGTGGGGGTTTGGTGAGGGGTTTAGGCTTAGGCACCACCAGGGGGAGGTCTTAGGGTTAGACACCACCGTGGGGAAGGGGTTCTTGAGTTAGGCACTACCGGGGGGGGGGGTCGTAGGGTTAGGCACCACCGTGGGGAAGGGGTTTTAGGGTTAGGTACCACAAGAAAGGTGGGGTATTAGGGTTAGGCACCGATGAGGAGGTTTAGGGTTAGGCACCACGAGGGGAGGTCTTAGGGTTAGGCATCAGGGGGTGGGTGGGTAGGCCTGGTTCACACTTGAGTGTGTTCCATTCCCAGATCAGTAGTGAATGGATTGTACCGGATGGGATCGGATCCAATGTTAACCTATGGAGATCCGTTCACAATCGTCTGTTCAAACGGATCTGTTCCACTCCGCTGAATTGACCGCAAGTTTGCTGTTGGACCAATTTATCCAGACTGCTGAGCCCAGTGGAAAAAAAAAATACAACAACAAAAAGGCTAAAAATCTGTTATGCCACTTTAGCATTATTGATCAAAAAGTAACTGTAAGACACTGACACATATTTGTACCGGGAGCCCTCACCAGTATGCCACTGACTATTGCACAGGGCAAAAGTAAAAAAAAAAAACATAGAGGAATGCACCCTGTTTAGCTAGTCTAATCTCCCCTTATATGGGACTAATCACAAGTGTAAGTATATGACTGCCGTGGCAGATAAGCTCATTTGAAAGCACAGGATGTTAACAATATGTCCGCTTCCATGAAAGCAGGAAGTAGAAACCATGGAGATTTAGTGGATGGATGTTTTTGGAATGTTTTTCTTTAACGGTTATTATGCTGTTGCGTATCTTTTAGAGCTGAGAGGAAGTTCTGAGTTCAGGTCAGTTGTAACGAGATGTTAATAATTCTGGCTTGTATGCAGACGTCATGTAAATGGTATGCAGCATGAAGCTAGGCCAATCAGCTGCCCTTCTTTTCAAGTTTGATCTGTTCAGGTTCAGGCTGCATGAAGTTGGCATGCAGAATTAGCATGTCACTGACCATCTCTGCTGCCTGTATACATTGCGCTAGTTGTATGTTATCTGTCTACACTTCTTATCATCCCTCTTATCAGCTCTTCAGCTTATGCTGAGCACCAGAGCGCTGATTCCTGCTGAGTCATGGTTGTAATAGAAACTAGTGTCCTGACACACTTGTATTTCAAAGCAGATCATCAGGACTGTTTCTTTATTCTACTTTCGTAAGGGCTTATTTCCACTAGCACGCGTTCGAATTGCGTCCGGAAATCTGCATCCGTTTTTAAAAACGCGTACGCGTTTTCATGCGAAAATAGGCGTTGCGATTTGAAAAGTGCCTAGCAACATCACATGTCATCTGTTGCCCAGCAACTCATTAGCATAATTAACCTGGAAATTATGCTTTGCTTGGTGGGTAAATATTATTATTTATTTATTTATTTGTTGTATTTATAAAGCGCCAACATATTACGCAGCGCTGGACATTAATTTAGGTTACAGACAATATTTAGGGGTGACAAACAGCAATATGACAATACAGGAATACAAGAAAACCAGATCACGCAGCACAGTATGAGTACAAGGTAATGCTTAGTCAGTCACTGGATGGGAGCATGGAGTTAGGCAAGTTAGGTTCACTCAAATGCATAGCATGGGTGCACAGTAATAGAGGTGCATGATCAGGTAGGACACAAAAGGAGTGAGGACCCTGCCCAAAGGCTTACAATCTAGAGGATATGCGTTCGGAACATTTGTAATGCGGATATATGCGGCCCCATTGACTTACATTAGCCGCAGTTTGCATGCAGATCGCACCCGCATGCGAAAAAATGCAGCATACCATACAGATTTTTTTTCTGCATCACATCGCGTCCAAAAATTCTCATTGAATGGAAATGGCTCCATTCACAAACGTGTTGCATTTTGGATGCAGAAATATACATCCAGAATCCGCGTGTAGTGGAAATAGGCCCTAAAGTTTGGACGGTGGGTTAACAATGTTCAGCTTGTTTTTATTGCTTGCAAAACCAGGGCTGTGGAGTCAGAACAATTTTTGGTACCTGGAGTCAGTCAGTTCACAAAAACTTGATGTAAAAAAAATAAAGAAAGGTCGATCAGAGTAGACATAGAGCTAACTAATTCAGCACTGCCCTGCAGTGATCACAGTCCCCGCCTCCTTCTTCTGCAGTGTAGTACTGTGAGCAGCTAGCTTCCCCTACAGGTAGCAGTCACCATAAGGGATGGCCAATTAAATGCTAATAGTTCTGTGTTTATGTAGATTTTATGCTAATTATATCTAGCTCGAAACTGGGTCAGTCAAACGAAGCAGAGGCTGATTATGATTGGTCCACTTCCAGGCTGCATAAACATACATAACATTTGCATAAACTCAATTTATTAGCATCTCATTGACCATCCCTAATCATTATGCATAAAAACAGGACCAGGCCCTCATAGCCTGTCTAGTTCTGGCTGGTGCAAATCCCCATTAACTAGTGTCAGCCACTGCATGCTTCTGCACTTAGCTCTGCTGCTGGAGTTATTTTAGGTGTAGATTGGTTTAACCTATAACCCCAGGGACAGGATGCTGAGCTGCTTAAGTGGCGGGCTGAAATGTAATCGCCTGTTATTGCCTATAATTGTTTCTTTTTGATCTTGTCCACAAGCTGCTGTGGTGTCTGAACCATACTGCACTACAGCTAGCAACTGTCACTTGTCCACGATCAGTATTGCTCAGTGATGAGGCAGAAAAGTCAGATGGGGACAGGTGACTGAGGCAGGTATTAGCAGCTGGTTGGTAATATGAGAGGCGGATAGACTGCGTATGCTATAATTTGGGCATCTGAGTTCGGTTTTGAGAATCC
This sequence comes from Hyperolius riggenbachi, assembly GCF_040937935.1. Classification (NCBI taxonomy): domain Eukaryota; kingdom Metazoa; phylum Chordata; class Amphibia; order Anura; family Hyperoliidae; genus Hyperolius; species Hyperolius riggenbachi. The sequence continues at coordinate 513,663,343 of NC_090647.1, read as the reverse complement.
GGTACAGCAGTGTAGCAGAACTGGACACTCGGGAGTCGGGTATAACATATCTCAGCTCCAAGAGGTGACCTTGGCCACCAAAAGTGTCTACTAAATACTGGTGATGAGGTCAGAGTTAGGAATGGGGGGGGGGGGGGGGGTAAGGTTAGTGTTTGAAGTAGGGGGGTGAGGATAGAGATGGGGGGGGGGTGCAGGTTAGTAGTTAGGAGTAGGGGGGTTAGGTTAGAGTTAGGAGGGGGGTAAGGTTAGAGTTAGTGGAGGGTGAGGTTAGAGTTGGGGGGTTGCTTGATGTTAGAGTTAGGAGGGGCTAGGTGAGATTAGTGTTTAGAGTGGGGGTGGGGTTAGGAGTAGGTTCTTGTTTGTAGTTGTGAGACAAAGTTTTGTACAATCTGTGACATTACATTGGAGAGGGAGTCGGGCCTTCAGAATTGAAGTTTAGATCTCGTTGCCAATTACCCACAGTCCCCTGCTCGCAAAGGACACGAGTTTCAAATAATATCTCATAGATACAAAGATATGTTTGTGTACAAAACACTCTGTACTGTTTTTGTTGTTGCGTGTTATGGAATTGTATAAGCCGCGTGAGTAGATTCAAGCATAATAATGCACGTTAAAAACAAAACAAAAAACTTTTTTTCAGCCCTTTCCCGCACACAGCATTTTGATCTGGATTTGCGAGCGCTTTCCTTTTGATTGCAAGGTTATTGTTATAATGGGAAACGTAGGGGATGCATTCTCAGCGATTTCTGGATGATTTAGGCCCTGCACTAGGCCTGAAAGATAAATCGAATTTAAACCGAAATCGTGATCACCAAGATCACAATTTCAGAGTCGTCAAAGCGGCAATTATCGTGATCATGTCATTTCTACATGGGGGAAGTTTGTATAAGTGGCTTACACTTCCCCAAAGTCCAGGCGCGTGCGGCCCGCAGTATTGGACATACCTTCCACATAGGTCCAACGCTGTCTGTCCTCTATCACCGTCTGCCGGCTCTTGTGCTTGCCAAAACTCCAGGTTCCTGTACGTCACATGACATACAGGAAGTATTACGTGCATTAGAGCCTGCAGTAGGCGAAGTGGATAGACGGGCACCACTGGACTCGTGCTGGAAGCTATGTCCAGAACTGATGCAGCTTGGGGGAGAGAGGGGGCACAGAGAGACACAGAGTGGGAACAGAGAGAGACACAGAGAGAACCAGAGCGGCTCAGAGACACAAAGGGAGCACAAAGAGAGACGGGGACAGAGGAGGAATAAACAGGCAAGGCGGGGGTGACAAAGCTTGATTTGAAGGAAATCGTGAATCGAATTGAAATCGCAATTTCAGACAGAAATCGCTCAATTCAATTTTTTTCTAAAATCGTTCAGGCCTACCCTGCACCATGGTTGCTATTTCAGCATCTCAAAGTAGTGGAATCCCGGTCATAGGCCTTCATTAGCCTAGCGCTGTGAGAGTCACCAGTGATTCCTCCAAAGTGAAAATTGTGGCCAAAAACGCCCCAATGGGCCCAGGGCCTTGTAGTGTATGTCCAAATCTAGAATTGGTTTTAAAGTAGATCATGTATCCACAGGTAGCAGACTGGCAGTACGTATAACACATGACCCTACCTTACAAACGAACGTAAGGCGACGTGTTTATAAGTAAAGGACGGCCTTGACATTTGTGGCCAGGATTCTGTGTTCAGGCAGGGCTGCCAGCAGTGGAGCTGTGTATTAGGGAAGATATTTGTTGGGTGTAATAGGATCTGTGACATCACCGGCCCTGTTCTTAGAAAGCTCACAGCTTTGTACCCGAGGCTGAAATTGTCTATTCTGGCTCTCAGAACAGACTTTCAGCTAAGAATTTTTCCTGCAAAAGGTGCAGAGTTTGTACCAAAGACACAGACCTTTCTGATTAAGTTGATAGTTAATATATGGTTAATAACCAACACTGTACTCACAGATCAGCCTCCTCTGACTGATGTTAAAGGGGTACCTCTGGCATAAAAAGATAAGGCTTGTCATAATAGGATCTGTCCTAAGCCCGGGGGGAGGGGGGGTTTGGTCGGTCTAAGGGTTTAAATACTTACCTGACCCAATGTCTTTAGGACTCAGGTGACGCTTCGCCCCCTCCTCAGTAAATCAGTCTTGGCCATGTTTCCGAAGTCTACTGATGCTCTTCGAAAACTTCTACTTGGGATGTGGAGGATGCCATGTTTAATTTGTCCTAAACAATACCAGTCACCTGGCAGTCCTGCTGACCCTTCTGGCTGCAGTAGTGTCTGAATCACACACCTGTAACAAGCATGCAGCTAATCTTGTCAGATTTTTGTCAGAAACATCTGATCTGTGTGCTTGTTCAGGGTCTATGACTTAAAGTATTAGAAGCAGTGGGTAAGCGAAACAGAAAGGCAATGTGCATTGTTTAAAAGGAAAATATGGCAGCCTACGTATCCCTCTCACTTTAGTTGTCCTTTAAAGAGAAACTCCGACCAAGATTTGAACTTTATCCCAATCAGTAGCTGATACCCCCTTTTACATGATAAATCTATTCCTTTTCACAAACAGACCATCAGGGGGCGCTGTATGGCTGATATTGTGGTGAAACCCCTCCCACAAGAAACAAAAGTAGTACTCTTGGCAGTTTCCTGTCTGTGAACCTTGCTGCATTTCTTTGATACAGCTGATACAAATAAATCTGCAGTGTGTCTACGTCCTGCTTTCATGCAAGCAAACATATTAAAGTGACACCCATGCTAACCTAGAAATAAAAAACACATATATAAGGAGATAAATACTAGTTCTACTTACATAACAGATGTATTGTGCTGTCCACATTATCATTCCTGTGAATTTTATAAAGAAAAATCAGAGAATCCTATTCTAGACAGTTTCTATATTGGTTACCTTTGACCTCCTGACATAATTTCCTGCCTCACTCTTTTTCTCTCCTCTTGCTAATTATGTATTCGTTACCCGCCCTCCTCCCAGAGTCTCCAGACACTCCCACTGAGGTCTATACTAGGAAGTGCACTGTCTTATGTTATTCGAAAAAGGGGGAAATAAAGGAAAGAGGAGGAATATATTATAGATAAAAAGACCCCCCCCCCCCCCCCAGCATGCAACTGTTTGGCAATGGCAATTAAAGGGCCAGTGCTCCTAAGGTATGTGATAACTCCAAACCATAACAGCAGAAAATGTTTTGAATGCAGGATTAGCATCTTTATCACATAATACACTCATTCCATTTGCGGTTGAATTTAGATTTTTATGGTGACAATTCCACTTTAACATCCTGTGTTTACTAATTTGGTATCTGCCATGGCAGTCAGCTGACAGTCGAGGGATCAAATTACAACTTGTGCTTAGTTACAAATGAGGGGTAATTAGACAGGCTAAACTCACTAAATACATACAGAGTTAATTTCTGTATGTTTTCCTTCTGTGCATGAGTTCAGGTCTGTTTTAAAGGATGTTCTGGTAGCCTCGTGAGGCACACATGACATCTGCAGAGGTCTTGTGGAGTCCATGCCTCGGTAGGGCACAGCTGCTGTGCGACCTACACAAATGTTAGCAGAGTGGTTTTAATGATTTGCCTGATCATTGTATATGTGTGTGTTATTTAAAATCTAAATGTTAACCTGTCAGCTGTGTGCCCTGTGAGGATTGCCACTGAGGCCGTTTACCGTGCCGTTCCCTCTCTGTGACCTTGCAGTCAGTGACTCAAGGCCCAAACAATGTTACAGAGTCATGTAAATAAATGTAATTAAGGCATTTCTTATCCAAGGTGTCTGCTGTGCTCTACCCAAGGGGGGTAAAGCTTGTGTGACAGGAATCAATGTCACCCGCCCTCTCGGCGCACCAGACATTCTCGCTCACCCTGTGCTGTATCAAGCAGCCCTTGTTTATTTCTGTGATCGCAATTAGACAGATCATTCCGGATTAAACCACCTAGGCAGGTTACCCGAGGCAGAAGTACGCTTCTCAGCAGCTGTAGATAGGATCTGTTCTACATTAAATAGAATACCTGCCATGACTGGAGAAGCAGCGTGAGGTGGAAGCGGAAGGAAAGGAAGCGTTCATGTCTCCGGTGTGTAAAATTGACTTTTCTTGAAAACCTTTTACGGGATTTTTACACCTTTAAAAAGGAACTTGAGGTGAGAAATATATGGAGGCTGCCATGTTTATTACCTTTTTAAAGAACTTCCTCTTTGCTCTAAAAGATGCGCAACAGCATAATAATAAGAAAAACATTTCTTTGTTACAGCTGATACAAATCCTGAAATAAATCTGCACTGTTTCTACTTCCTGCTTTCATGGAAGTAGACATGTTGTTAACATCCTGTGCTTTCAAATGCGCTTACCTGCCTTATCTGCCATGACAGTCAGATGACACGGGAGAGATCAAATTACAACTTGTGGTTAGACACAAATGATGGGCAATTAGACAGGCTAAACTCTCACACAAGGAGCATTTTTCTCAGTTTTCCTTCTGTCCAGGGCAAGAGTTCAGGTCCACTTTAAACAATACCAGTTACCTGGCAATCCTGCTGATCTTTCATGCATCAGTAGTGTCTGGATCACACACCTGAAACAAGCATGCAGCTAAACTTGTCAGTTTTTTGTTAGAAACATCTAATCTGGATGCTTGTTCAGGGTCTATAACTAAATGTATTATGCCTGATACATGCCTTGCAATTTCCCGTCAGATAGACGGGTTGAATTGATTATTTCCAACAGGGCCGATCTGATTTGCCATTGTTTTTCTGGACGATCCTCTTGATCTCTTTGGCTGCAGTTGCGGCGGAATCACACACCTGAAAACAAGCATGCAGCTAATCCAGTCAGACTTCAGTCAGGGCATATGACCTGCATATGCTTGTTCAGGGTATATTGCTGCAAGTATTAGTATTAGCAGATAGTGGAAAACGCATATGTGATTCTGCCTAGTGTGTTCCTACCATAGAGGCAAATAATCAGAAGGACAGCCAGGCAATTTGCATTGCTTAAAAGGATATTATTATGGCAGCCTCCATATACCATTCTGTTTAGGTGTGATTTAAGACCAGCTTAACTTAAAATTGCACCTTTCTACCACACAGAAGGATGCCTTCCCATAGTTCCATTGGTTTTTTGGCTACTTGTGGCTGCAGCACCTCCTGATGGTGAAACTTGATAATGCAACCTGCCTATTCTGCTTTCTTAGTACCAAGCGTGCAATGTGTAGCAGAGCTTTTTATTAGTTGTGTAGAAGCTCCTTGCCTAGTTTGTGACTCCCTGCACTACAGACTATTGTTGCTTCAGGTTGAAATATTCTCATAAACTTCAGTCTGTGCCCACCTCCTTGCAGGAGGTTGAATCTGATTTCATATAGTCAGTCTGCACACCCATATGACAATATCTGTTAGGAACACAGTGTAATGGTTGTTTAATTATGAACAGAATCCAATGGAAATAAGCTGAAACAAGGTTAAAAACGATCATCTTCTTGTAGTTGTTTTCACTGATGGCGGGGACGGTCAGGGCGTTTTCACACCTAGGGCGTTTTCGCAATTTTTTTTAGTGCCGGCGATTTTCAAAATTGCCCTAAAAAACGCTTGTGCAATGATTTCCTATGAGAGCGTTCATATCTGAGCGGTTCCATTCTGATCCGCTCAGCAAAGCGCTGCCTGTACCATTTTTGGGGAGCGATTAGCCTCAATAGAAGGTATAGGGAAATTGCAAAGCGCTTGAAATAGGGCTTTGCATAGCGATTTCCCCCGCGCTTTCATGAATAAATACATTGCATTTATTCATTTCCGGGTGAAAGAGTTCACTTCCTGACTGGCGTCAGGAAGTAAATCGCTCTGCAAAGGCGCTTAGAAAAGCGCTTTACAAAAAATCAAAGTGCGCAGGTGAGCGCCGGGAGGCGGTAAAAAAAATCACTCACAAAATCGCAAAAAACGTTGGTGTCAGCAATTGCGATTTTAGATGTGAACAAAGCCTTAAGGTTAGGAGTGAGGTAGGAAGGACTAAGGTTAGGCATCGGGGGAGGGGTTTGCAGCGTCGGAGACGATTAAGGTTAGGCGTGGGGTAGGAAGGACTAAGGTTAGGCATCGGGGGAGGGGTTTGCAGCGTCGGAGACGATTAAGGTTAGGCGTGGGGTAGGGACCATAGGCAAACGTTCAACATGACAGCCGGGCAACCGGAATGGTTTATAAAGGGATGAAGATGGCAGCCTCCGTATTCTTCTCACTTCAGGTTCCCTGTAACTAACAGTCATCAGGCATGAGCAGAGGAGCGGGGGTTTGTCAGTTTTGTTTACATTTTGCCCGGAGTCGGGCTTTAAGTGGGATGCGATTTCATAATAATAATCTGCCTTTCTTGTTAAGCTTTTTATTCCAAGTACAGAACGACTGGTCACACTGACCTGCTTATCTCGCTGCTTTCCATTCTTCACAGGCTCGTGTTTATACAAAACATCCCCATAGCTTCTGATTGCTTTCTTTTCTTTTATTTTGTGAATAAGAAGGAAAAAATGTGCAGGGAGACGTCTACCCAAGAATTGTTCATGTTTTCCCTTTCAGAGTTGGACGAACGGCTAGGAATTAACAGGAAAAACTGATCTCTTCTCTCTAGGCTAAAATCTTGCCTATAGCAAATTCAAGGTTACCGTACTTACAACTAAACAGATGCAAAATACTCTTGAACAAGTTGCTTTTGCTCATAAGGAGATCTGAGAAGGCAGCAGCTGCCTCTCTGTTTACATGCAACCTCTCTCTGTGCTAAATGTGTGCAGCTTCTGATAATACACAAAAACTTGTTGTAAAGAACTGCCAGTCAGATAACAGATTGACAGTGCTTTCGCCACAATGTTTTAAAAAACGGTTTGCCTCTTTAAGATCAAGTGATTTATTAAGGGGCAATCTCATTTTATTATTTTTATCATTATTATTATTATTGCTTTATAAAGCGCCAACATATTCTGTGGCGCTATTTTATATGAAGATGATCATAAACTTGGTCACTCCCAGAGTGCACATGAAAAACCTTTGGAGCCAGAGCTTTCCTGTCATGCTTCCCCTACCCTTTGGAATTCCCTACCACACCCAGTAAAGACAGCCCCATTCCTGGAGTTATTCAAATCCAAACTGAAAAGCCACCTGTTTAGCCCAGCATTTGCAGACTTCTAGATTTCTTCCTCTGTACCACAATTTACCCATCAACCAATTAATGGTCTGAGCCATGCTTATGCGCTTTGAGTCCTATGGGAGAAAAGCGCTTTATAAATGTTATTTGTTCTTGTAATACTTTGATGGCCTGCCGTAATTAACCTAAAGTGTATTAAGGATTTATAGAAACTAGGTGAAGCAGCTGCTTAATAAGTAAACTGGGTACACCTATTTGACATGGGTCACATGACCTGGAGCTACCCAGCTGAAGTTAACAGTGGCATCTCTGGTACTACCGTCAGGTGCTCTGACTGAAGTCAGACTGGATTAGCTGCATGCTTGTTTCAGGGTGTGATTCACCACACAGTTAGACCTGGGTTCGATTCCCAGCTATGGTATGTAAACTGGTTTTTGAAATAGTATAATTCCCTGGGAGATGAGACCCTCCTCCCTCCGGTAGGAGGGAATAGGTAGAAGGGTGGGAGGGAGGAGGGGGAAAGCAGCTGTCCCTTAACTAATTAGTGTAGGCAGACAAGTGAGTGAAATGGCATAAGGACCTTGCTTGGAGGAGGGAGGGCCTCCAGCAGTGAGAGCAGTGTGTTTGGCAATAATGTGACTGCTGACTGTGATGTAGAGAGTCAAAGTTTTGCTCAATAGAGCATTATGGGGCGAATCGAACTTCCGCAAAAGTTTGCCTGGTGCAGGCGAGCGCGAACCCCCAAAGTTCGCCGGCGAACAGTTCGCTACATCTCTACTCCTGGGTAGACAGTTTTAAAACGATTTGTCACCAGTATACCAAGCAGAATACACTTAATTACAGTTTCCTGCTAGAATATTTTTGTGCCTATATTCAGGTCTTTAACCACCAAGAGTAGATTTTATGTACTGCAGAGTGACTCACGTAGCAGAGACACTCTCCGCCCCCTTTTTTTCCCCTCTGCATTCATTGTTACACCTGGGGCATGCAGGCAGAGCAGTGCAGTATTAGTCACACGCCTAACATACTTTGCAAACTGAAAACTATGTCGACACCCTGGATGAAATGCCTGTTTGTAAAATAAAGTTGACGTCAAGCAGAAAGCTGTAAAAGAAATAAACATGTGACCGAAGTTAACCTGTTGTATATAATGTTGGTTTGCTGTGTTATAGACGGTTTATGAGTTGTATTCACCGTTTCCTGTTTGACTTTCCTCAGTTTGGTTTATGTATGTATATAGGTCTCTGTACACAATGACGCGACTCCTGACCTGATTCTTCATTTGGGCTTTTCCTCTTTGCTGCATTATAAAAATTGCTCAGCGAGATAGTACAGTAGAGTAGGCCCTTCTCCCTCAGCCATTTCCTGCCATTGTTTGTCTTTGATGTCCACAGGTCACTTGGATGACCCTTCCTACAAGAGGTCTTCCCTTGACTCCTGACCCGCTGACATGGAACTAACAGCACAAAAATGTTGGAAAGATACTAATCTCAATAGCCTGAAATTCTTAAAGTGGACCTGAACTCTTGCATAGGACAGAAGGAAAACTAAGATAAATGCACCCTGTATGTATTTAGAGAGTTCAGTCTGTCTAATTTCCCCTTATCTGTGATGAAGTACAAATTGTAATTTGATCTCTCAGCTGTGTTAGGCTACAGTAGAGATCTCATTTGTAAACACAGGAGGTTAAAGTGGATCCGAGATAAACTTTTTACTCATTGCATAATTGTGTTCCTTTCATATAGTTTATAGGGCATTCCTCAAGCCAAATGCTTTTTTTGTTTTAATACTTAAATTCCCTATAAACTAAACAAGCCTCGCCCACAGCTTCTCCACAGTGCCTTGGCACTTTGAGCCTTAGTAGCAAGGGCTTATGGGAGCTCAGTCTGTGCAGGAGGAGGAGGAGATTACTAGGCAGAGGGGAGGAGGAGAGGGGAGTGACGTTTTCACAGGCTGAGGGCTGGAGACACAGATCAATTTGCCTTTGTGTAATGTGACAAACAGAACATGGCCACTCTCCTTGTATCACAGGAATAAATAATCATAAACTGTTGAAGCTGTTTGCAGCTAGATTTGCTGTGTGAACTAAACTAAACTTTAGATAAGATATATAGACAAGTTACTTGTTACAGTTTGTTTTTCATCTCGGATCCGCTTTAAGAACATATCTGCTTCCATGAAAGCAGGAAGTAGACGCACTGCAGATTTATTGCAGGATTTGTATCACCTGTAACAAAGAAATGTTTCCTTTAAAGATTATTATGCTGTTGCTTATCTTTTAGAGCAGAGAGGAAGTTCTGAGTTCAGGTCCGCTTTCATCTGAAATCTGCCTCATTTACTATGAGCACTTTCTAATATTCATCTCATGTATTTTAAATATGTGGAGAGTTTCCTAAACTACACACCACACACACATAACGGACATGGTGCACTCTTTCCACAACCAATAACGCCCTCCTCCCATCATCATTTATTTTGCCACCCCAAAATAGCCGTCATGTGACTACTTGTGACTGCTCCGGGAGCCTGCAGTTTAACAGGGTAACGGGTGCTGGAAGGTCCAGTAGATTAATTTCAGGTTTGCAAATCGAGGTATTGGAAAGAAAAGGAGACCACAAGAGCACCAGGAGAGCCAATCATGTAGTATTTCTGGGAAATGTAAAGAAATAACAGCTGCTCACAAACGTGGGTTGCTATAGGCAACCACAATTTCGGGAATGTGGAGAAGACAGTCTCCACTCAGCTATGATGACTTGGTTGAATCAACGTGGGTCGCGGACTACTGGATGTAGTCGCAGAAGTAACCCCTGGGACAGGGGAGGAGACAATGCAAGATGGGAGGCTGTGCCCCAATTGTGATGCGATATATAGTAAGTGATAGTAAACGGAGATACATAGCTCAGACACTGTTTCGTATTGACTTGAGGAAGCAGGCAGGTCCCGTGGAACGCATTGTCTTTTTATTGGTGTCTAACAATAAAAATATTAACCTATCATAATGTAAGACTGTTCCTATTACCGCCCTTTACTCGCTACATATTGTATCACAATTGGGATGCCTCCTCCCATCTAGCAGGATAAAGTGTGGACAGTTTTCACTACTCCTAGCTTAGAAAAACACAGTGCAGAGTCAGTAGTTCCTTAAAGGGAAGGTTCAGGGAGGGGATTAAAAAAATAAAAATAAATTTCCACTTACCTGGGGCTTCCTCCAGCCCGTGGCAGGCAGGAGGTGCCCTCGCCGCCGCTCCGCAGGCTCCCGGTGGTCTCCGGTGCCCGACCTGGCCAGGCCGGCTGCCAGGTCTGGCTCTTCTGCGCTCCATTTCCTGGCACTTCTGCGTCCCACGCCGGCGCGCTGACGTCATCGGACGTCCGCCGGGCTGTACTGCGCATGCGCAGAACTACTGCGCCTGCGCAGTACAGCCCGGCGGACGTCCGATGACGTCAGCGCGCCGGCGTGGGACGCAGAAGTGCCAGGAAATTGAGCGCAGAAGAGCCAGACCTGGCAGCCGGCCTGGCCAGGTCGGGTCGGGCACCGGGCTGGAGGAAGCCCCAGGTAAGTGGAAATTTATTTTTATTTTTTTAATCCCCTCCCTGAACCTTCCCTTTAAAGAGAAACTGAACTGAAAATAAAAAGTCAAATTAACCATACACAGGTCATACTTACCTCCTGTGTAGTCTACTACTCAATCTGTTTCTCCTCTCCTGCGTCCCATTTGTCCACTGTGATCAATGGATTTCTACATCCTTCATTTTAAAAATGGCCATTACCTCCTAACAGCTTCCTGGTCAGCACAACTGTAATATCACCCACTTGAGCCATAGGGGAACATTACCTTCTACATTCAGTTGTAACTGACAGCTGCTGATATATAACTTACAGCAACTGGTATCTTTCAGTTATGACAAAATTTTGTCAGAACTGGGAGGGATCACTGTAAGAAGAAAATGGTGAGCTTCTGGGAGGAACTAAGGGTGAGGTTAGTATGTAATAATCATTTGCAGCTACATCATGCGTTTAATTGAAATAATTTTCCTCGCTTCTGGTTCCCTTTAAACTGGTGTAGGGCGTGTTCTGTTCTTGCCTGAAGAGATGTTATATACCTGAGACTGTGAGGGCTGAGACACACTGCCAAGCGTTTTGCAATGTGTTTGCATTTTTTAAAAAGGCATTTTCATTGACTAGAATGCGTATCGCAGCAAAATTGCGGAATAATGGCTGTTCTGTAACGTTCACAGTGTGGCGGGTGCATTGTGGTGCAACGGAGTGCGGCCTGATAACGTACTGCATGCTGTTTTGCATTACCACAATACGGTTACAGTGAAGCTTACTTTTCATTGACTGTATGCTTCACTGTACGCGATGCACGGGTAACCTACGGCGCCACTTTTCGATCCATTGCATTGTATTCCTACTGTCACAGGAAACACAACACAACGGTCACTGTGAAGGTGACGTAAAGCGGACCTGAACTCAGAACATCCTCTCTGCTCTAAAACATAAAGAGAACCCGAGGTGGGTTTCAAGAATAATATCCGCACACATAGGCTGGGTCTGCCTATACAGCCCAGCCTCTGTTGCTATGTAGTGTCCCCTCCCCCCCCCCCCCCCCTGCGCTCTGCTATGCCCCCATAAGTCACAGCCGCGCTGTCGACACGCAGTGGGCTATGTTTATCTATGTAGTGCCACTCTCGCTGCCTCCTGCATAGCTCCGGTCCCCGCCCGCGTCCCTTCCCTCCAATCAGGGCCTGGGGGGATACTACATAGCAACAGAGGCTGGGCAGTATAGGCAGACCCAGCCTCTGTGTGCGGATATAATTCTTAGAACCCACCTTGGGTTCTCAATAAGCAACAGCATAATAACCTTTAAAGAAAAACTCATATTACAGTTGTGATTAGTCACAGATGAGGGGGAAGTAGACAGGCTAAACTCGCTAAATGCATACAGAGTGTATTTCTTTGTGTTTTCCTTCTGTCCTGTGCAAGAGTTCAGGTCCACTTGGTCTTATTTAGGAGTAGAACTATAAATACTTTTTTAATCTTATCCGTTTATTTTCACTTCAGGTTTGTTTTAATATTTCTTCGGGGCTTTTATCAATATTTAAAGTGACTTATTTGGGGTGAGTCACACCTCTTGTAATGATGTATTATGCTGTGAGAGCGGCCAGCGTGGACCCTGAGCAGGTCGCCTCTGTCTGATGTCCTTGACTTCGCAGGAAACCTTCCTCACTAGCACGGCATGCTTAAGTTTCGCTGCTCTGACGATAAGTGATTCAAGTGGAAGAACTGTAAACACAGCAGCCCAATCTCAGTAAAGTGAAACTGCTCTTTCCGACCAAGAAAAACATCTCCCTGCTTTGTTTTCCCAACAGTATAAAATAGTTATTTAACTCTGTGGTACGTAACAAAAGTAAGAAGCCGCTTTTGTAAGTTAAAACCTAACTGAAAGCAGGCCGCTAAAAGCAGAACTGGAATGGCTTACCTGCCAAAACCTCTTTATTCTGTTTATCCGGTGGTGTGATTGGGATAGCTCAGCTGGGACCCGGCCTTTCTCCACTGGGTGCTAAAGAAAATGTGGGGTAAAAGCTGCAGCACACAGATGACATCATTATTGTGTACCCGATACAGTACTTGACCAGAAATACAGTGAGCCCTAATTCATGCACCTGATCCTGTGATCACTGCGAGCCAATTACAGTAATGATAGGGTAAAATGAAAAAAAAGCTTTGGTCTTTAAAGGGAATCTTAACTGAAAAAAAGTTGATTTTCACTTACCTGGGACTTCTTCCAGCACCGCAGAACCCCCTCCCCCTCCCTGCAGTCTATCTGATCCCTCTCTGTGATACAGATCTGCATCGCTGTGTCGCTGTCACCCCTTGCACAGTCTCGGATGCACGCTCCTCCAGCTGCGCAGACACAGCACACTCCCACCACAGAAACACAACCAAGGGGGTGGCATGGCCAGGGCAGCACATGCGCAGTGGTCCCCGACTGGTCTAGGTAAGTAAAAATCCACTTTTTTTTACTGTAAAGAGAACCCGAGGTGTGTCTAAAGAATGTTATCTGCTTACAGAGGCTGGATATGCCTATACAGCCCAGCCTCTGTTGCTATCCCAAACCCCCCTAAGGTCCCCCTGCACTCTGCAATCCCCCATAAATCACAGCCATGCTGTGAGGCTGTGTTTACATCTGTAGTGTCAGTCTCGGCTGCTCCCCCGCCTCCTGCATAGCTCCGGTCCCTGCCCCCATCCCTTCCCTCCAATCAGCAGAGAGGGAAGGGATGCAGGCGGGGACCGGAGTTCTGCAGGAGGCGGGGAGAGCAGCAGACTGACACTAAAGAGCTAAACACAGCCAGCTCTGACCAGCTGTTTGTCAGCAGCGTGGCTGTGATTTATGAGGGATTGCAGAGTGCAGGGGGACCTTAGGGGGGTTTGGGATAGCAACAGAGGCTGGACTGTATAGGCAGATCCAGCCTCTGTATGCAGATAACATTCTTCAGACCCACCTTGGGTTCTCTTTAACATCCCTTTTAAAGGCCCATACCAACTACGCGATTTTTCCGACAACTGGTGATTTTTTGAGTGATCGTTTATACTACCTCGCAACGTGGGTACACATGATTTTTTTTGCGAAATAACTATCATGGGGGATCGAAACTTTAAGATCCCCGACGAGTCCCGCGCAAAGTACTGCGATCACTTGAACTCTCATTCGTGCCCGTTTTGTGCGGTCACGTGACATCGCATGTTACCGCCAGCAGGAAGATGGATCCGGGAACTCTTGTTGTCCATGGATGTCGCTGTGATCCATCTTCCTGCATTTAGAGGCCAGAGTTTGCGGGTCCCTTAGTAGTTTATTTTAATGCTGAAATAACAAAGTGTTGTTCCCGTGAGTTAAAGTTCCTTTTCTCCTCTCCCTCTTGGCTTTGTGTCTTGTTTGGGAGGAGGAGTCGTGTCACCCCCCCCCCCCCCCCCCCCTTTCGGAATGCCGCCTTTCTGTTGAACACAAGGTAGCTGTCATGTCAGACAGTGAAAACATTTTAACTATGTTGTTAACTGGAGAACTTTTAACAGTGCCTGTTCACATCTATTATCCTAAAGGAAGCTGCTTGTCATCGGAGTAATTATTGTCTGTTAATGGAGCTCAATAGAAGGAGTGTGTCAGGCTGTGGAATGGCATTCTCCAGTCTGAGAAATGGATGTGGATTACTTCTGGTCGGGTCTTGGATGTTCTATACATCCATCTGTCTATATATTGTCCCTGGATATTTCTGTCTGTTGTATCTCTGTGCGCTATTATAAACAGCTGTAGGAGTGCTGGATTGGTGAAGCGCTGGAACATGTATTGGCTATAGGCACCACTCCAGCGGTTCTAGATGCGTGTCTGACTTTTAGGGGTGTAAAGATTATAAAAATATATATATATAGGCATTTTCGGCAGTGATGCATCATGGGAAAGCTTTCTTGCTGCGTTAAACCTAAATTATTGCAAAATAACATAATTAATAAAATTGATTATTTTTTTTATAATGTTCATGTATAGATGACTGTATTTTTGGACTATAAGACTCACTTTTCTCCCCCAAAAGTGTGTGTGTGTGTGTGGGGGGGGGGGGGGGGGGGAGAGTCACTGCATCTTATAGTCCAAATGCAGGGAGTTCCTGACTTGTGAACGCCTGCCAATAGGAACCTTCCACCCGCCGCAATGTCGGGAACTCCCTGCACTGTGTCCATGCAGAGGAGGACATGGGGCAAATGGAGGACACGGGGACACGAAGGGGCATAGAGAAGGACACAGAGGGACACAAAGGAGCATAGAGGAGGACAGAGGCAGACACATGGGAGACACAAAGGGGGACAGAGGAGGACACGGAGACACGAGGTACAAAGGGGGCGTAATCCACAAGATGCCCCTTCACCATAGATGCACCAGGTTTAGTATATATTTTTTCCCCTAGTTGTTGTCCTCTAAACCTAGGTGTGTCTTATGGTCAGAAGCATCTTATAGTCTGCAAAAATATGGCATTTAGCCAGTGTTTGCCCATTGTAAAATCTTTCCTTTCCCCGATTCACATTCTGAAATGTATCACTGGTGGTGACATCGTTAGTTCTGCCAGGTTATCTGTACGGAATGTTTGTTACTGAGAGTTCTGTGCAGAAAGGGAGATACTGCTTGCTTGATATACTGTTATGCTAGGTACACACGATACAATATTCTGGCAGACTTACTGCCAGATCGACCATTTTCAACAGGTCCGATCTGATTTCCGAGCGATTTTTCCTATTGATTTTCCATTCACTTCCATGGTAAATCGATAGGAAATCAGATCGGATGTGTCGTAAATATTCGATATGGCAGTAAATCTGCCAGAAAATTGTATTGTGTGTACCTAGCATTATATCAAACCTATTTCGAGTCTTTCCAAATTGCGCCGCTATGCGATTTTCCCCGCAATTCGGCAATTCAACCTATTTTACAAACTAATTTTTCCCCCACGCATGAAATCGCAAGAGCAAACACACGTTTATCGCACCGTGCATGTGACTGATCACGGCAAAATCGCGGCAGTAGACGTACAAGGGCACACGATCGCATAATCATTTAGGGCCCTTTTCCACTAGCGTTCGCGCTAAACGCTAGCGATTACGATTCAGCAAAGTACCAAACTTTTGCGATCGCGATTTTGCTATGCAATGCACAGCAAAATCGCAGCAAAAATCGCTCTTTAAGTAAAAAAGAATCTCGGTAGTGGAAATTACCTACCGCGATTCCTATGTTATTAGGCAAATCGTAGCGATTTAAAAATCACTAGTGATTTGCGATTTTGCGATTCAGCATCGCAATCGCCGCTAGTGGAAAAGGGCCCTTAGGCTGGATCCACACTGTAAGCGTTTTTCTGAGTTATGCTGAGTGCTTGTGATAAAAATCGCCACATATGCAATTTGCGCGATCGCAGCGATTTTTATGTGATTTTAATGAAAGTGAATGGAAATGATTTTTAAAAAGTGCTCAGAAAAGCGCTTATAGTGTGGATCCAGCCGTAGTATTGGATTAGGTCCCCAAATGCAGATTACAAACCTTTTTCTAATAGTCGTAGTACAAGGCGCTACTTTGCGGGAGTCTACTTTACATATTATGCGGATCATAAATAGAATAGTAATAATCATGTTGTGTGTGTGTGTGTCACCCAGCATAGATTTCTGCACTATTGCACACGGTGTGTGTATTTGTCTTAGTGACTCTGTGCCTTTTTTCCTCTGCGCTCGGTGTTACCTTATTTTAACCACGTAGAGGTGATTAAAATAGCTGGTGTGATGCATAGCGAATGAATCCGATCGCCCTCCACAGGCATTATTGGTCTCTCTTTCACCTCTCCTGTCTTCCCCCAAGGACATCTGTGACCTATACGCTAAAGATGCTTCCAGGCATTGTCATAGTGAGACGCGGCAGCTAGAATTCTCCTGCTCAAACCAAATGTAACCGCTGAGCTGATGCCGGAGTGCAGAGATAGGATCAGTTCACAGCGCTTCAATGCTCTTCCTCGTCCTTAGCGCGCGCCTTCGTCCCACTCTGTTATTTTCATCACTTTACGATACCATCTAAGTCAATATTAGGGTAAAGATTTAACAGTGAAATAAAGAAAAAAAGGTCAAAATAAAATTCTTCAGCAAATTCCTGCACTTCAGTTCGCATAATAGAATTTCCCGTGGAAAGGCTGTCTAGAATTTTTTGCCTGCCGAGAGCGCTAGCGAGAATTCTTGCTTATTGCGTCTTAACATTGGGACCTGATCAGTAATTAAGCTTTCAGTTATTTTTCAGAATGGCTTCTCTTGTACTAAATCATGACGTTGGGCGTATAACAGGAAGTGGAAGTAGGATTGCTAAACTCTGTTTGTTTGTCTAGTTTAAAAATAAGTGTGGTGATTATTTCAAAGCTCCCCTTTGCCACATTTAAAGGAGTTCTGTGGTAGTCTAAAACTCTAACAAGATGACACTTACCTGGGGCTTCTATTGGCCCCCTGCAGCGGTAATGTCCCACGCCTTACTCTTCCCGCTCCCGGTGTAATCACGCGAGTGATTACACTGTGGCTGCGCGCCCAAGGCCACGCGTGTGCTTGCTCCTGCGTGCGTCATTGGAGCTTACTGCGCAGTAAGCTCCCGGTGACGCGCGCGGGAGCGAGCATTACTCGTCTGTTCAGATGAACATTAAACGTCAACATACGTTTGTGAAATCCCGTGCGTGTAGACGCACTGGGGGACTGTAAAAGCAATTGATTGTCGCTCAAAAAATCGAGCGAAAGACAACCCTGTTTTCCCCCTGGGTCTCCTGTTTCTTGCAAATTAGTGGTTGCCACCAAATGCTGGGAGCAGGGAGTGCCCGTTTGTCTGCGAGGATTCCCATTGGGTCCCCTAAACTAGCGCCACCAAGTTTATAAACAGGCCTCCTATATGTTATGGGGAGCCATTATTTTTCGCCCCAGCCCTCTCCCCCCTTAAAATATCTGAGTTATGACCTTACCAAGGGCTTGGGTGCTCCTTCCTACCTCCCCTCTTTGTAAGATAAGCTCAAACGCTCGGCCGAGCATTGCCGTTTATGTTCTGCTGACCGGCATCCAAATCCTGCTACTATGTCTGTCCCCTCTCTGAGGTCCAGAAAGCCAGGCTTGACCAACAAACGGCGGGCCGCTAAATGCCCATACACACGGCATACAAATACTGGTGAATCTCTTGTGACTTTTGTCTCACAGTCTCTTAGTCTGTTGGTGTCCTGTCGTGTGTACGAAAGTCTTCTACAGACAGCAGAGTCGCTACCATAGTACTACTACTATACGTAGTCTGTGGCAGACAGCTTCCGTCGTGTCTTCACCCTTTCTGTTGTCACGTGTGTACAACTGTCATGACTGAAATTGTCGCTGCCATAACTATGCTGTTGTCTCTTGTCTGTCGTTACCTCACAACTGCAGACACATGCATGCCGTGTGTATGGGCCTTAAAGGGATACTGTAGGGGGGTCAGGGGAAAATGAGCTGAACTTACCCGGGGCTTCTAATGGTCCCCCGCAGACATCCTGTGTTGGCGCAGCCACTCCCCAATGCTCCGGCCCCACCTCCGGTTCACTTCTGGAATTTCTGACTTTAAAGTCAGAAAACCACTGCGCCTGCGTTGCCGTGTCCTCGCTCCCGCTGATGTCACCAGGAGTGTACTGCGCAGACACAGACCATACTGGGCCTACGCTGTGCGCTCTTGATGACATCAGCGGGATCGAGGACACGGCAACGCAGGCACAGTGGTTTTCTGACTTTAAAGTCAGAAATTCCAGAAGTGAACCGGAGGCGGGGCCGGAGCATCGGTGAGCGGCTGCGCCAACACAGGATGTCTGCGGGGGACCATTAGAAGCCCCGGGTAAGTTCAGCTCATTTTCCCCCGACCCCCCCTACAGTATCCCTTTAAGATGTTGTTTAAGATATTCTGGTTACGTTACCCTAAGCTGCAGGTAAAAAAAGTTGTCGAGTCATGGTTAAATCAACAAGCCTGGTAGGCGTGAGACCATTCCGTGCCTCAGATTGCCTCTGCATATCTACATCTATCTGACAAGAACAGATTTGCACGCTACCTCTTAAGGAAAAAAAAAATTATCGCCCCGGCAACACCATTTCCAGTATGTTTTTTTTATTTCTTGTCCTCCGAAAGGGTTAACCGGAGACCACGTCTCTGTCAAAGACCTTGTTTTTCATTTTGCTTTTCATACTGGCACAGATCCGGCTAAGAGCAGCCCAGATTAGTTCAGAAAACCTTTGAAGAGATTTAAGATGTCCTTCAGCGAGTTTGAAGGTTTTTGTCTTTTAAATCCAGTACAAGGACGCCTGCAGGCATCTCGACCCTTGCTGTGTTGCTGATGCAACTCAAGGTCAATCCAGCCCGCCCCGTGACATTCAGCGCACACAAAATTATGCAGCGCAACCGCTTCAGCATCCAGCCAACCAAAACTGCCCTGCTCATCAGTGAACGAGGTGCCTCGATTATATTTTTTTCTTTTTTTTCTCCCTTCCATTTTTTTCCTCCCCCTGTGCTGTAAGACATAATCCAGGATTTCTACTGTGTGTGATGACAAGGTCAGTTCTTACTTAATTAAAACACATGTACAGAACAAAGCTAAACTGCTTCAAAACAGCTTTGTAGTTGATAGAGAGGATTTCAATTATTTAAAGGGATAGTCTCGCACGGAAGGACGGGCGCAGAATCCTAAATGCATCGACTTCTTCAGCTTCCACGTATATTTGGCTTTAGTTTAAAGCCCAAACCAGATGCAGAGGCCTTTCTAGTCTATAGTTTACACTCAGCGGCAGAGCATAGGGATATTTGTGGAGAAGGGGGATGAGGTTTAGTAAGTAAATGTTAAAAGAACTGGTTAAGAACACCTCTACCAGTCCCTTGCTGCGTCGCAGGCCTCCAGAGCTGCAGTTGGTAATTTATTTTGTAGTACTGAACATAGTAAATCAAATGTGCCCCTTAATCTCAATCTAATGAATACATTGATCCCCATAATTATATTTGTTAATGCAACTGGTCTCAGGCAGAGCTCAAATATTCATTTAGATTTAAAGAGCACACTATTGTACTTAAAGCTGTGACAGAAAGCTACACAGCATTTACTGTAACATGATGAGATAAATATAGGTATACATAGTACTAGTCCTACTAAGAAATTGTGTGAAGTCCTTTTTGTTATCCAGGACAGAGAGTGTTTAAAACCTAGAGCTGTCATCTGTGAATAGGAGCCAAAACACTTTTATCTGCCTGAGAAAAGACTGCTGGTTGCATTCTATTGCTGAAAAGTTCAAAGGGTCATTATTACTGTTTAGCAGATGATACCTCAGTCTGTGTCATGGCTTCTGCTTAAGCTACGTTCACACGCTATATTAATCTGATACCACAATGGTCAGTCTGTGATCACTCTGTAGGTGCCAAGGCTGTAAGAAGCAGAGATGCCTGGGAAATAGCTGCCCCGCCAATAAAAATGGGGTCAGTTAATTAACATGCTCTTGAAACGTGGCATGTACTTCACAAATACACCATTACTGTGAAATAGATTGACACCTAA